>NC_079888.1:746250-1492500 GCF_029227915.1 Hydractinia symbiolongicarpus | reverse complement strand
CAAATAAGTTGGCGGAGTACATAAATTTAAATGTAGTTAATGTGTTCGTCATTATATCAGTAAGTCTCTCTATCTGATTAGATGTAAGTACTACGCTCTATACAATAAATACATTCTAACCAAGACCCGATTTAAATTAGAAGCGAATTTGCTCCCATTTAGCATTTTCAAATATGAATGAAGAGTAGATATTAAAACGCACGGTTTGCTTGGCAGACGACTGTTTTTGGAAAAGAGGCATAGCTATAACGACGCTGACCTGTGTCACTTTTACTTTAAAATCTAATTATAAATCAGTTATCAAACGTTTTGAGACACTGATTAAAGGTTTGCTATCATTTTCATGCAAATTTAATAAGCAACAAAAAGCTTACTTCCAATTCCCAATTTTTTGTTTTGCCTGCTTGCATAATTCACGTCGTGTGATATGTGTAGTTACGAATTCACATTTTCTACAATTTTTACTTGAATTTGCAAAATTTTGGAAAGTGATTACAGAGATTAACTTCAAGAAATTTTATAAACGTTTACTTTGCTAAATTGAATGTTTGTAACTTACCATGCGTCCATTCAGATCAACACCATGTTCTCCCTGATCTTCCTCATTAACTTCACTCGGAAATTGGTTTCATTCCATTCAATCATACTTTTACTTCTATAGAGAAGTAAACAAGCAAATGCGAACGTAGTTAAAACACGGAAAATTGAACGTAGTTAAAACACGGAAAAATGAAAAATATAACTGAGAAAAACTTTGTGTTGATGAAAATACGAGGTAACAGGTATGAAAATTTACATACCAAAGACGTCATCATCTTCATTGTCTTCATCACTTTCAAAAGTTACTACATCAATTTTGATACATAAAAGGTTATATTAGGTTAAAAAATTTTAAGGAATGTGGTATCTAGCACTTATACATTGATCTCTCTACGTTGACCGAAACTATAACAAAAAGAAGTTATTGCGCAATACCGAGAAGTTTTTCTGGGCTTTCTCCGTTACATATTTTAATTTTATTGTAAAAAGTGCGAAAACTAAAAAAGGAAAATTGCGATAACTACCTTATTACACAAACCAAACATAAACGGTGCGACGTTATTTTAACGTCTTAATAACGTAATATTGCCAGCTCGGTATGTACCTCAGGGGGGTACGGTATCCTTAAAAGAACTGATATATCTGATCGTTTACATATCTCTGAACATAAGGCCTCAGTGGAATAAGTAAACAGATAAAACAGTTTCTTTGCTATTTTAAAAAAAATGTTTTTGTCATAACATTTATGTTAAAGGTATAGTTTATTTTCTGCTTGTTGTAGAAACTCGCAATAATTTAAATGACATGTTTGCACGCGTTTTTCTGCCATACAACGTTTTATCATTAGTGAAAACTGAAATAAAGCGATCAAACATCACTACATGTTTGATTTCATGCGTAAATAAAACGTTCATAAAACAACGTAAAATTTACAAACTTATCAGCATGGTTAAAAAATTAATCTTGTGTGATATTTGGTTAAACATGGTATTTTCTGAAGATGATCAGAGGTAAGTTATTGGGAAGATTTTTATAGAAGTGCAAAAAAGGCGAATACACGTTTCCCCGATTGTGGACTTGTGCTAATAATGCTTAGTATTAGCGGAAATCCTCGGGATAGTGTATTTTTGAGAAATATTTTTTATTTAAGAAAATGTATTGACAGTCAACACTGCGTTCATTGATATAAGATTGTTTGATACTACTATACAAGGAAAAAGGATAGACACAAAATATTTCAGCTGAAATGCTAAAAACAAGTTCATAGCATTTCTTATTACTAAAGAAAAAATTAATTGCGTTATAAACTTTCGCATGTAGTTGTCGGAAATCTGTAGCGAAGTTATAACTTGGTGTGCGGATTTCAGCGAAGTTAAAACTTGGTGTGCGAATTTCAGCGAAGTTGAAACTTGGTGTGCGAATTTCAGCGAAGTTAAAACTTGGTGTGCGAATTTCAGCGAAGTTAAAACTTGGTGTGCGAATTTCAGCGAAGTTAAAACTTGGTGTGCGAATTTTCAAAGGGCGGAGTGTGAAAATTTTTTTTGTTGTGACAAACTGGTTCCCAATAAATAAAATGCTCTGTTGCTGTTAAGTCGATGGATTATAAGAAAAAGTTACTAAGATCATGTTCACACGTTTCGAATTGCTTTTTTGATCCAGAACAGTTACATTCCGGATTGAGTTGTTCACACATGTACGCGGTATTCCTTATTGGGCTGTTCACATGTGTGTTCCACATAACTTTAGACGTCATCAGATTTGCTAATAAAGCATGCAACCTTTTCTTTCCTTGCATATGATATTATCCATATCAAACCTGGAAGAAAAAGGCTTTTTTGAGAAAATAATAAATACAAAAGAAAATATAATAACCTTTCTTATTCTTATAATGGCATCACTGTGGTATTAAGATTAAGTTGAAAAAATTAATCTGAAAAGTTGTTTCATGTTCTTTTGTTGTGTGATAAATTTAGGCAATTCTATTTCGGCAATTTTCAAAGTGGTGTAGGCATATTCTTTTACTATTTCTTATTTCTTTATTATGGACTCGCAAATTCCGCTGCACACTCCTCTTGACGTTGAACATCCGGCTTCTGTGTTACTTTAACAAGAATGTATGGGCTTCTATTTTTCTCAGCTCGCTACGTTTTGTCCATCTTACGATCCGCTGGAATTAATGTGAGTTTGCGTGAATTTCAACCTCAACAACAATCCATGTAAAGTTTTTATGATATCAAGGATGAAACGCTTCTTCCCTGGGTAATATTCTTCAACTTTAACGGAGAAAAATAATACTTTTTCGTAATTAGTACAAAGTTGATTTTCTAAGTGGGAGGCAAGTTTATTAAGCAGCGTCAGTGTGATTACCTCCCTAGCAGTTATACAAATATTTTAAATGAAAAGCCATCAAATTAGCCCAGCAAATTAAAAAACATACCACTTTAAGGAATTTCAACCGTTTGATTTCTTCTTTTTATGAAAACAAAACAATATAACACTAAAACAAATGTAAAATAGCAAAGAAAAGTTAAAGAAGTATGTTAAAATGATAGACATTAGGTCCAAAGTGTGCAATATTTTCTTTAATAAACGAGGACCTTTAGGATGATATGCGGCCAAATATTAAAAACACTTTGGTAAAGTCGAGCCTGAATCAAGTTTTCAAGCTTAGAAACCTTTCTTTAGCAACACTTGACTTTCGGTTGAAATTTTTTTCTGTGTTTGGAACACTAAACTAAACCTTAGTTTAATTCATGTTTCTCGTCGCAGAAGACCTACAGATAGATATCCACGAAATTATTCTGTCGCCGAACATCCTCAATTTTTTTTGTCACATGAGAGGGGTCGTAATTGTTACTTTTAGAAAAATATGAAATACATATTCCTGTTGTTTGCCGTAATCCTGTTATCATGTATTTACTAAATTAAAAATGCTTTGCATCCTTTCCAATTGAATTTCAATTGTGCAGAATTCTCAGATCTCTAAAATCTGCCTTAAAACCCCCTAAAACAAATTCAATGTGCAATAAAAACAAGATATTTAATGTAAACCTTAGCCTTTTCAATTTTACTTTCCATGACCATGAAGAAAGATTGCTGACTTTCTGATTGGTTCCTGTGTACAAAAGTGATGTGTTAACATACATACCTAACGTAAAAAGAAACTAACTAGTATTAATTTACTTACTAAAATTTTTATTCCTTCGTCTTTTTCTATTCTAGAACAACATCAGACAAGTTGCTAAAAACAAAACCTTGACCATTGTTATAATTATAGTAATGATATAACAAGGTATATCATCAATCAGATATTTATTATGGTTGAGTCAAAAAAAATTAGCTTGGGAAATTGTAACATAAGAAACAATAAAAACATGTTTTTTAAATAAATATTTTTTCAATTATTAATGTTACTAATTTATGATTCCAAGGGGGCGGGGGGAGAAATTTTTCAGATTAAGAAACTTGTTTTTTTTCATACTTCTTTGAAATTGGGAATAAGAAGATAACATTCTAATAAAAGACTTTAATAAGATTTGAAAGGTTTAATGTGGATTTTTACACAGGCAAACAACTACACTTTCTTATTAGAGAACAATTAGCTAAGATGACAAAGGCTGAAAAATAAACATCTCTGATTAATAAAAATAAAGGAAAAACGCAAAGCGAAAATATTAAGTATTAACTTTTTTCCGTATCTAGCACGGGAAGCCTTTTTTGTGAAACGTGTACTTGCAAAATGAATACAAAAAGCTCAAGAAGACAAAACAAAATACAAACAATTTAGCGTTCTTTTTGTATTTTATAAAAATTATAGTTATAAAGCGACGAATACTTACAAATCTTCTAAACAAGAAGAACAAGCTAGCAAGTTTAAATTTCTAACGAAAGTTTCTCTTATGTTGTCACATTTTAAAAAATTCAACTTGGCTTGTAATTGAAAAAGCAGCTTTAGTTAAAAAAATTTAAGTTTGAGACAACTTTTCAGCTGTAATCTACGAAAGCTCACAACTACCCCAGCTAATGTTACGATAAATGTCACGATTAATCTCAGGGGTAAATAAAAACAAAAAAGGAAAATGTAGGTTCACATTCTCAATTCCACACTTTTTTCTGCGTCAATTATATATTTTAAAGTCGTAGAAAAGCATTATAGCTCATCACAATCCCCTGAGGTTATTCCAGCAAGTCAAGGCAGCTCAAATGTTTCGTAAAGTAACTTTGAATCAGCTCCTCCATACCAATTGTACCACTTTTTTCTACTTTTAGTCATGTAGTTACTCGCACAAAATAACAAAAATGTAACTTGGTTTAATCATTTTCCGTGATTTTTGGTGAAATATTTACCGTGAACATTGATTTTTTTGTTATCAACTTTGTTTTTCTTTGGTACTTGTGGGCCATTGTAGTAGTCCACAAACCAATAAAAGTTAAAATGTAAAACGCTTCCTTATTAATACTGAGACCGAAGATAAATTGAAAATTGAGAATATTTTATAGAATATGTCGATACTATAAGTTTATTAATTCCAATAAACTCAATTATAGTATGATTCATCTATTCTATCATTCAAGAAAATTATATAAAAAAGCGTGTAGTTTTGCGTTACTATGTATTTAAGTTTTCCAACTTCTTTATTTTTTATTCTTTTTTTTGTGCTCGGCCGAGAGGCCACTCTTTTCCTTTTTCGCTAAAATAACAAGGAAAAAATGTTTCTCAATCCACAACTTATATTTAGAGCGAAACTAGTTTGAATATTTTGACTGCGTAGTGAATATAAGCCTTAATGTACTTTATTTAGTGGTAAAAAGCGAAAAGCTCTAGAGAATTTTTGTTGCCTAAATTTTAAAGTTAGTTAAGAGCCATTTTCTGTCAAAATAACCAGTAGTATATTTTTAAGTCGTTGGAGAATGCCCAGACCATTTCCTTTTTAAAAAAGATATAGTAGCATGCAACCTACTTCGGTGGTTTTCTTCTCCCTATAATAACAAGAAATTTAAATTAATGCGCGTCTTCTATTCTCGTCAACATATATATGCACGTTTGCTTACTTGTGAATCAAATCAAGAGGATAAAATACCTTTTCAAGCGATAATTTAGTATTGATATTTTTAAATACTAATCGGTGGCCCGTGGAAAAATTCACAGTTTTCGCGTGCCCTGTATACCGCATTTCGTCTGCTCTTCCAGAACCTTTTACGTGATAGACGGACGTATAAGGTTATTATAAATACACACTAATCAGTGGCCGTTAATAAATATACCGGTTCGCCCGTCCCTAAAATATCGCGTTTCGTGCTTCCGTGACACGATATACCACATTGCGTGCGTCCCACTACTTACGGTACCATTTTGCGTGATAGAAAGAGAGAGAGACATTCATAAAATGAGAAATAAAAAATTGGAAAAAACCTTCCTTGGTTTAACCTCAAGTTTCTATTTCGAGACCCAGACAGTTCGTTCAACTCCTATTGTTATAATAATGTACGCGTAACCCTGGCAACAACACAAATGAATTTTTGACCGAAATTCGCAAAATCCTAAATTTATACGTATATTAGTAGAAAATGTGAGGAAAAAATAATTGCACATATTTCTAAGTGTAGGACACTTCTCTACCGTAAAATGAAATAAATTATAACCATCAAAAGCAGAACTTCTAAAATTTGATTAAAACAGTAAAAACTTGGCAAATCAAAATTAATACGCAGATTAAGACACTCTCAAATTTAATGACAAAAACGTTTTAAGTTATCTAATTTTCAATAGTACTGATGCAAGTGAAAGTTTACTATGCGTGGTAACCTCTACTTAAATTGTTTTTTCCCGGCTGAAAGTGTGATTTGACGGCTGAAAGTGTGATCAGACGGCTATAATCCAATAGAAACGTGTGCGTCAGCAACTCAACTCTTTTTGCGTAAAACCTGATGTAAAGTAACATTTTTTAAACCAAAAATAATTTACAGTCTGGCTAAATATCCAATATACACCAATTTACGTAATACCGGTAACTATTATTTTTCTCAGCCTAAGTTACATATTAATACACCGATAGCATTTCTAACTTCTACATACCATTTTCTTTTCGTAGCTTTTGCCAACCGGCAATTCTCCGGCAGCAACATTGCTTCCGCTTCTTTCCTGAGAGAAATTATCGTTTAAAGTACTTAGGCTCTTTACAAAATGGATTAAAAAACACATGAAATTCACTTACCAATAAACTTCTTTTAACTTAATTTTAAAAAATAATGATAATAAAACAAACAAAGTAATATAATTTGATGACTTACCACCAAGTTCTATTATATGTCATATAAACATATGCAAAGTAAAAAATAATGATAATAAAACTAGACTTAAAAAAAACTAGGACTGATTTTTGTAACACAAGTTTTTTTTCGGTGAAAAAACTTTGGCTTATTCCACAATTTATACTACTTCTAAAAAGTCTAGCAAATACAACAAGCGTATTGCCATTAAGTTTCTTATTTCAAGAGTAAACGAGGAGTGAAACTCAATAAGTCACTCAAATGAGTATTTTACACAGTCCTTACGTACACACAAATAACACGTAAAAGTTAAAATTCAAGGGATAAGGGTATAATAGAAATATTAGGCGGTTTCTTTTCGGTCACTAAGTGCCTAATTGGTAATTTTAATCTGTGAATTAAAACGAAAATGTGTTTTTATTTTCTTTTAAAAAACTGAAGTCATAAATTCAACCGCGATCCTATCGAAACCTCTCTTTTTGAAATTGGGACAGGGAAATGAAAAAGACCCTGATACTGCTGGTAGTCTTATAAAAAGTTTGATACGTAACATTTTCTGCGCGTGCGCAATGCGAACAAAATGCACAAGAGAAATTTTGAATTGTGAAAAGTTGAGTTTAATTTAATTTATTCCACATTTATACACGACTCACGTCCTTTAAATTTGTCAATGTTTACAATGAACTTAGCACCTAGGATATTTACCGTTTTTATTTCAAATAATGGCTAAAAACGGCCATTTTTAAAAGATTATAAGTAGGATCAATGGGAAATAGTATCTACAACGTGTGAGAAAATATATGAGATGTAAACAATTTGTATTAGCTTATTGATGCAAACTCTTTAGCTGCGCTAATTGTTGCCTGTTAGTAGGACGATTTTGATTTGAACTATACCATAATTAATTTTTATTCTAAAGTGCAACTGGCGCATTCTAAACACTGTTAAGCATGGCGAGTTAATAATTTTTATCAAAATTTCAAATACCTTATAGCAACCAATCAGCAAAAAATGGATTTTCTCAGTTAAGTGATTGTCCTAAATATTTGCACAATAAATTCCTTAATATTTGCAGATCTTAGAGTTAGCTCTTAGGAAGGCCTGTCTTGTATATTGAAATAATTGGTATTAAAAAAATATTTTAAAATATTTTGCACATTTTTAAGTCGTGTAGTTATTTTACCAGAAAAACTTGGGAGGTACCATCTGGGGTTTTAATAAGTGACATCAGCTAAGCAAGCGTTATGATACCATGGCTGGTGTAGCACTAAACGTGCTACCTATAAGAATGTGTTTTATAGGGCCTAAAATTCTGATTTTGTCCTAAATGTTTTCTCCTCGCTCGTTGTAACTTAAGTAAAAAACATTCTTCCCTCAACTTTTAAGGATTGTAAGTACAGTTAAAACTCGTCTGATTCGAATCATCAAAGGTACAAGATATTTTTGCAAGAGTCAGTTGATTTAATTCAATTATTTTCTAGCTCCTTTAACGCGTCTTGCTTTACTTTTGTAGTAAATTATTGTGCTTCTTTTTTCCCCGCTTTTTTGTAGTAAACACATTCGAATCTAAGGAGAGAAAAGATTGCAGCCTAATAATAATGCAATAACATGATGAAAACATATCCAAATGACCTAATAATAGATTTACACGATATCTTATATATTAATTCCCTTGCGTGAGTAAAACTGTGAGTCCACGACACGGAAATCACGGGTCACTTTCTTATGACGTGGCTGTACGCTAAAATTTAACTAAAAAGATTAGGGATGTACTTCATAGAAATCGCACATAAGGTGTAAATATATAACCCGCTGCTAATAACGATATAAATATATATACCCTTATGCCAAAAAACTCTATGTTAGCATATATATATAGGTATCGCTACATATGAAACGGATTATTACGGATTATTAATCCGGAACGGATTATTAGATATTCACAAAGCATACGCACTGTTAAATGAAGTTCCTAGCATAAAACGGAAATTGTGTTTACGAAAAAGATGGCTGTTCTTTTTGAGTATTCTCTACCCTTTCATTCAAAATAAATCTTTAAAAAAACATTTGAAGAAGAGCATCGTTTTATAAATTAATCATAGCAAGGTTCTGTAAGGTTTTTTCATGTTTTATTTTCAGTTTTTATTATATTATTGTTGCCAGACATGTTTTATAGCTAGCATCATAAAAAGCCAACCACCACCAACAACTAGCTAGCTAGCTAGGAATATATATATATATATATATGTAGCCATGTTCTTTATACCTAGCTAAGTCTCCAGTTTATATTTAAGTGACTAGCTATTAGCTGCTGTAGCTAGCTAATGCTAGCTTTAAACTAAAGATTCCCAGTATATATATTCCCACAAAACCCATCAAACGTTATTAACCCTGAAAATTTTAAACATTTTCCTGGTTTTTTTTGGTTTGCGAAGTTCTTTTTCTCCAAATATTCTGAAAATAAAGTTCAGAAATTACTTATTTTTAAAATTTAAATTTAATTTGCTTCAAATTGTGGTTTTGACATTTTCATGTAAGAATTTGTGGGCAAAAACCTTAATCAGCATGCTAAAAGAACTGACTTTTCTTAATTTAGAATTACTAAACACAACCATTTTCTTACATTTAGTGTAAACTTTTGTGCGTATGGCTTATATTTAATACACCAAAAGAGCTATATACTTTGTTGATTTCAATTTTATACTCTTTGTAAGCTATTTTTTTCTTCTTTTTGACATTTCTGTTTTACCACTCAATTTTTACATTTTATAAGTTATTTGGAACAGAATGGTATGAAATAGACCAAAATACCTGATCTTAGTTGTTTTTAATTTACAGGCTGTGTCTGTGAAACTTTAAGGGGAACATTTGGTGGAAGACAATGGCATGACATATATATACTGATAGAACTGATTTTTGTTGTGTTAGATGTTATATCTGAACCTTTTTGACATTTTGTGTTAATTTTGCGAGGAAGGACCATATATATATACACAGAAGAAGAATTCAATTTTACTCCTTGCAAGCTTTGTTTTTCTATATTTTGTATAAATTCTTACTGGGGAGGACTCCGTGCAATATATCGAAATGACTGATCCTTCTAGATTTAAATTTGATGTGTTCTAAATCGTTTATAGTTTTAGAAATTTTGTGTAAGATTTAATGGGTAAGGGCTAGATGCAATATGTCAAAAAAACTTTTTTTGTTGAATCAGAAGCACTCCCTACAACCATTCTTTTTTTTACAGTTTGTGAAGCTTTTGTGAGGAAAGAGTGTATGCAATATTATCGAAATAACTGATTTTTGTTGCAAACTGTTTTTCTTTGGCATTTTGGATTAAAATATTGTTTTAGAGGGCATATGCAGTAGATATATGTACTGAAATAGTTAAATTTTGCAAACTTTGATTTTGTCGTTACCTCTCATTTTTTACATTTTGATTAAACTTTTGTGGGAGACCGTCAGTATGCGAAGGACCAAAATAAGAGATTTTAGTATTATTTAGAATTTGTATTTTGTGTTGCAAAATTGGTGCAAAAATTGACATAAAATGAACTTATATACAGATTGATTGCTGTTGTTTAACATGACTCATTATGACTTATATATATATTTTATGAAAATTTGTGACAGAATACTATGTGAGATTTGAAATTTTGTTTACTTTATTGATGGTAAAACAGCATGCAAATTGCTAAAA
The DNA here is from genome assembly GCF_029227915.1 of Hydractinia symbiolongicarpus. Lineage (NCBI taxonomy): Eukaryota > Metazoa > Cnidaria > Hydrozoa > Anthoathecata > Hydractiniidae > Hydractinia > Hydractinia symbiolongicarpus. The sequence goes on along the minus strand of NC_079888.1, from coordinate 1,481,990 downwards.
GGACTTTATTAATTTTAGGTTTAAACACCGTTATTTTGTTGGCATTTTGTCTAAAGTTTGGTGAGGAGGGACTGTATGCAATATATCAAATAATGTTTTATTGCATTATAATTTGTCCTTGCAAATCCCTTTTTTTACACCTTAGATAAAAAATTCTGTCAGAGGCACAATTTATTGTTTATTTTTAACATTGTGTGTCAACCTTTGGCAGGGTTTGCAATAAACTAACTGATTTTAACATATACAATGAGAGAGATTTGTGTTTGACATTGATCAGCTTTTTTGTATATATGTGGCGTTTTAAGTGATTTAAATTTTATGGGTGAGATGTATGTTGAAATGCTTTTGGAAACTTCTTTCCGAATAATTTTCGCATTTGTCAGATGGTCAGAGCAAGTGATTTTAGTAGATTTAGATTTTAAATGTCACATAAATACTGCAGTTGTTGAAAACCTTTAATTTTTTTGGTCATTTATATAATAATGCAGATGTAAGATGTGCACTGCTGTATTGTTTGTTTTTTGATGGACATATATCTGCTACATAAATTAAATGGAATACAGTGGATTCTTCCACGGGAAACAGCTAGTTTCGAATTATAAGAGTTGGCTCGTAAGGGTATATTGGTATATTTTGATGGGAACGAAGAATCTGTTTAATTTAAATTATTCTATGAATTTTAGGATTTCGCACAACACGAGTTCAACATTTAGCTCAAAGTATTCTTTAAAATTATTGTCACATGTCTGATAGTGTTTGATTAACAAAATTCATAGAAATAAGTTCAGTATATTTGATTGTAATAAGAATGGAGTAACATGATGAAAACATAACCAAATGACCTAATAATAGATTTACACGATACTTTCACAGAAATACAGTCAATATCTTTTGATCACTAATGTCAGCATTAAGGAGGCTGATAAGTATAGCTAAACTAAAGTTGTCTCCTAACTAAAGCTAATGAATGGTTTTCCATTCCTCGAGTTTAACCGCATATTTTGCGCTGTTAAAAATCAGCCGGTTCCAGGGTTATTATTTCCACGCCATACCGGATATAAAATGGAGACAAAAGATTTTAGGGATACAGGTTGCTATAAATCTGTACTCCGAATGAAAATGTAGAGTTAAAGAAATTTTAACTAACCATCCTCCTTGCGATAACGACACCGCCATCGCCTCTATCTTCATTTTTTAACGAAATAATTCTTCGGCACATCTAAATAAGTAAAGGGAACATGTTAAAAACTTATAAGAAAAATCGGCTCGTGGGGCGGAATTGCCTCTAACCGAATAGGATTCAGGAATATATCATTACCATATTGCGAGCGACAGTTTAAAAAATGGAATTCGTTTTAGCAATTTAGGCAACGAACAGACATAATTTCCCTTGAGAAACAATAAAGGGCCTAATAACTTATTAACTAACACAATAACACCGTTTGAGGGCAGTACTAATAAAAATCCCACCTAAATGCAGTTTTCCCTAGTTAGTGCTAATTAATGGAATCAAATTCGTGTATTCGTTATGTGGCATAAAAAAAAGGTGGCAATTAGTTACTGCTTTTATAACCATGTTTTTTTTGTGACCACAGATTAAAATTATTCTGATTTACCACGTATTTACTTCTGTATCATATGATTGAAATTTTTCGTACTTTGATTGGTTTATCTTTTTATTTTCACCGAGAAGCGAGTACAAATTTTTCTTTAAATCTACAGTGCAATATATTTTTTCTGTCATTGACTCAAATAGCACGCTATAAGGTTATATTATTCTGGATTGGTTCCGTAAATTTTTTATTTTCCTAAAAAGCGAGAACCTGCCGAAAAATGTATTCCCATACAGCATATTCATACGATTCAAATTACATATTTTGCGTCGTTAAATTCTCATGAGGAAGCTATTGCTCTCCACCGCCGAGAAAGTTCAGTTCACTTGTGAATCCATAGAGATTTATAAAGCATTAAAAAGTCATTTAAATCGATTATTCAAAATAGGGAAACTAATTATGATTTAAATTGAACAATAACATGTATTAGTTTTTCTTGAGGCAACTTTATTTGCAGGTAAACGAAGAATGGTTTAACTAGATTGAACAATAATATATCGAGCATAAAAAATAGGAAGACAATTATTTCTTTAAAATCTCTTGAAATATCTAAAACAAACATAAAACCTCAAAAAATATTTTTGTCTTTTTCGAGGCGCTGAGTGACAACTACTACAAAGGAAACATCTGTGAGAAATAAAGCTGTCTGATTTTAGACAAATGCTACAAATTAACCGAAATTCATATATATTCTTTCTTTTTGACTCTTTGACTTTTGTCATTTATGTAGGTACGTTTTTATCACTTTAGAAAAAAATGAAAATAAAACAGGTGTTATGACATTCCCATTTTTATAAGTTTCATCTGATATTTTTCAGTTTTCTTGAATTTTCTCCATTTTCACACAGTAACGTCACATTATAATGTTTTTCGGACGTCACGCCCATTTTAAGTCATACGGAGTTTTGGTTTTTTCGTTGCATGTTTTTTTCTTACATTGCCGCCTTCAGAAAGGGTATATTTATTTCATAATGTTGCCTTCTTTTGTCTAAAAGCTGTTTAGCTTAATTTCAGTTTCAAAAAAACGCCATATAGTTCGCCTTAAAGTCCGATTTTACAGAATGATTTCCTTTAAAAATTTAGTTTGTGTTGTAAACATCAACTTCTAAAGCTAATACTAAGAAAGTGAATAGTTATTAGATATTTATTATAAATATTTTAAAGAAAAATTTTGACTAATAGTGGCCGAAATTTAAGGCTCTTAGAGGTATGGGAACTAAAATTTGGATAGATGAAATATAAAACCTAGGTACATATCATTAACTTACAGCATCACAAAACAGAGTTTTAAGAAAATCAGGGAGGGTGAGATCCGCCCCATTTCCTTTTACCCTGAACTGGATAGTGTTAAGGTCGATTCTGCTAATTCCAAAAAGGTTAGTTTTTCTTTAGCTGATGCGACAAAACTAGGGGTCAGCCATTTTGATTTGCACTCGCTACTTAAATAAATAGTAACTTATATTTCTTGCAAGAAGTAATTTAAAATTCAGACATTAATTTTAATAGTTTAAAACATTTTTCATTCATATCTTAACTTTAGGACAATAATCTTGAATTCGGCCTACAGTCGCAAAATTAATTGTCGCAAATGATCTGGGTGGTAAAATACTGATTTGTAACAGGATTATCTCCCCTGTAAGTGGAAAGAATCATTAATTTGCTGTCTATGCGAACTCATTTATTTTCTAATTAATAGAAGAGAAATCAAAACGAAGAAACGGCAATAATCTTTGCAGCAAACTCCATGTTTTCAAACCTCCCAAAAATTTACAACGAATTTTCTCTTGTATTATTAAATAAGAACGTAGCTGAGTTTAACCCAGCTACATATATAAATTATTGTATACATTTTTACGACCCATTACTGATCACAACTGCAAAAACAGCAACACGCAGTACCAACAGCAAAGACTGTAAGCACAACAGCAAAATGCGACCTTAAAAATCCAACAAAACGTTGAAACAATTCGTCGCTCTCAAGAAAATAAAACACAAAAGGCACTAACTCATTAATAAGGTCTCCTTCGTTGACTCTTAACGGCCTATGTTAATATAATGTGTATTAAACTGACCAAAAGGGCCTGATATATTAGAAAAGGGGCCCGGGTTAAAAGCACTTTGACAGGCGGCAAGTACTGCGTAGATGCGGTAGTGAGCGATGTGAGTTGTTAACAAACAAGTCCAGTTCGATATTTAACCGAGCGAAAACATATTCTGCGTAGACAACAAATGAAATTGAACGTAAATTGAAACTTGGTTTTCAGTCTGTTGATATTTCTTATTATGGGATTAATGGGGAATTTCACCAGAACGGCAAGTCTTCGATTAGCGGAAATAGGAACTAGGCCGTGAATAAAACGGTTGTCGAACTAAGACGAACTCTTTCTCTTTTCTGCCCTTTATTTGCACTATGCGATGTAACTAACTGATGCACTAAATTTACAAATGGAATTTGCCAATAGGATTTTGTGTAGTTATAGCAAAATGTCAAATTTAAAAACTTCCAGTGATCTAAGCGAAAGTACGACAATTTCTGAAATTATATGGCAGAAAAAGTCCTTTAATAATAATTGAATTCGGTAGGCTAAGTCCGTAAATAAGTGATGGAAAATGACGACAACGACATTGCAAAAATTGCCCCTAATTGATGTTTGAAAAGCGGTTGGATTGATTTTCTATGTTTTTTTATTCTTTCAGAAAATGTTTATTCAATTTTCTGATTTTATCTGAATTTTTAGTATATCGCTCTATGTTGTCTACATTTTCTCCCCTGTTTGCCAGTCAAAACATAAAGGCTTTAAAAAATTTAAAGTAGAACAAAAGGCTTAAAGCTGTGGGTGATTTTGTTGTATTAAACGTTAACATAAATCTGATATACAAAAAGACTTTCTTATTACTTGTGGTGACGAGGTTTAAATATAGCTCTGCTGTCTCAATAAATTATGATCAGAATTGTAGATATGTTTTTTTCTTGACTATAAACAAAATACGGGAATAAAGACTCCAATTTGTAGATGACAGTAGGAGCGTATAAAAGAGATATAACACGCACACACAGTAGTATGCGCATAATTAACAACCTTAAAAAAACTTACTTTTTTTAAAAAAATATTTGCTTAATAGCTTGTCATTGCTCGTAAAATGGAAGTTCAGCATTTCTAACAGAAGCTAAAACATAACCTGTGTTTTTTATCTTTCTACATTGTTCATTTACAACAGAGAATGTTTCACCCCGATCGGACCTTCGATTAGGGTAGCAGATTCGTCTGCGGCTCCCCGTTCCGTGGTCCGCTGAACGGATCCCCCTCACTTCAACGCGTTAATGCGCAAAGTAGCTTCTTTTAATGTAGAACTATTTATCTTATATTTATGTTTGAAATTTTGCAATGTAGCTACTTGTGATGAGATCATCGAAATTGGTTCAATATTTTACAAAACTTAAACGTGAACGCTAAGGTGCAGTTGTTAGAATTTTTGATTTAAAACGTAGCGGGTAAATTTAGCTTATGTTCGAGTCTACTAGTACTGCACAAAAAAAAAGATTGTTGCACAAAGACACAAAATGCAATTATAAAGGACTGGCTAAGCAGAGAATTTATTGTTTAAATAGTGTGCATGGTTTAAAGGTAAATAAATTTAGGTGCAGTATTAATCAATTTGTCTGATAGAATCTCACACGAAATCTGGTTGTAAATCTAAAAGGGACTTCTTAGTCCCACAATTAAATCACATGGCAAACAAGAAAATAAGCATTCTTTTAATTAAAATTGCGCAATAATGTTTGTTAGATACTCCTATCAGTAAATTTGAAGCTGAATGTTGAAAGGTATATATTATTATCTTTAAAACGTATGTAAGTTCATTAATTTGTTTTGATTTAAAACATTAACATTTAAAGAGTAAACCAGTGAGTCAATATTGATCGGCAAGAGCATCATTACACGATCTTTGTCAGTCACAAGGAATAAGGAAGAAAGGAACCGGCTTTAATAGGGAAGTAAGTAGTGATTTTTTGACGTTTTTTGTTAGGGTTTTTGTAAACAACAAACAGCTTGTGTTTTTAATGACATGCTCTTTAATAAGGTAATAAACGCATAGCTATATAGCTTTATGTACTATTTGTACATGTTTGACCGATGAAAGGTAGCTAGCTTTATCTTTTGTTCTTATATAAGGAAAAAATAAATGGCGTAGCTAGCTGGCTCTAGCTATGGTTCTTTGTGTTTTTTAAATTTTTAGCCTGCAAAACAGCTCAAAATAAGTTCAGCCGTACTGATTAGGCTTTACACAAAAATATGTTTAGTTAGTGTCACCCTACGACGTTTTAAAAGGCAAAATTTTAGTAAGATAGTCGGTAAATAAATAAACCAAACAAATGGCAAACTATATACCTCTATCACGCGAACAAGCATTTGGTTGAGCCTGGAGTTTCTTAAAATTTGGATAATTAGCTTGATACAATACACATCTGCTAATCTGAATGCCGTTAATTTAAACATTTGCCATTTCGAACAAACTGTCCCTTTGTTCTGAGTTTGCATCTTGATATAAATACTCTTTACCTTCACACATCATAAAGAGGAATCTCTTATACAGGTTAATGATTTTTGTCCACTAAATATAAATTACATTTGTTTATAGGCTTATAACTAACAGTTTACAGTCGAAATACAGTATGCGCTGAATTGCAGGGAAACTTTTCTTACAAAAGTTAAACTTTTTCGAAGCTATCAATTGTGGTAAATGTATTTATTTTAGTCACTATAAAAAAAAAGAAACTTTTACAAATCAAATTCATTGAACTTAAACACCCTTTTAGATGCAGTGTTAAGAAATTATCAAACTGGTACTCGAAGTGAAGTACGATCGATAATCATGACGCACATTAAACATGAAGCAGACCGAGTACACGGGGCTGGGAGAAAATGTTCATACTATTTAATTATTTTTTTATTTTAATTATTTAATATTTAATTATTTTTATGTACATATTTTATGACAATTTTTAACCATATTTATTTTCAGAATTGTTTTGTCATAGTCATTTCCCAACAAAAGCTTTTGCAAATAACGTCTGATACCAACGTTGGGTAAGGTTATACCAACGTTGGGAAAGGTTATTCCAACGTTGGGGAAGGTCATATCAACGTTGATTTAACGTAATGATAACGGTAAAATAACTTTTTTATATAACGGTTATATAAGGTCGCATAGAAATGTTTCTAAAGACTATATCAACGTTTTGATCGTCATTTTTCTGAACCTGCTAAAAATGTACAGCGAATTTTCTTTTCACTAATAAAATGTAGTTAATTTTTTTTGCCACGTGTTTTTTATTGTATGGAAAGTAGTACTCACCTTCTCTATGCTAATATAGAAAATTAACTCAAAATTACATGCCTGCATTTTCCAATTTTTTAGCCCGCGTAAATTTATTTACTGAAAAATTTCGGACTATAAGGTATCCTCTGGTATTTTGACATCAGGTAAGGTAACAGTATAACAACACTGCTACCTTTCCGCTCATTGCGGAATTATTCTTCCCTCAACGTTTAAGGATTGTAGCTACAGTTAAAGTCATGTAATTCATCTGTTCAATTATTCGGATTCTCTAATACTGCTGGACGCAGAGTATGTAATGTTTTAAACACGTGTTCAGAATGCGCTTTTAGAACGTCTTTTTATTTTTTGTTGATTTTTTCAAATATTAAAAAATAATTTATGCTATAAAACTTAGGGCAAAGATCGAATTAAATTAACAGGGATAACGAGAAAATAAAAGCCCTGGTACCGGCTGATATTTAACACTGCAATGTTGCAATAAGAAAAATGCTTGTGTAAACGTCCCGAGCTGTTATTAAGAATAGACTTTTACAGTTTCTACTTATTCTAGAGGAGAAGTAAATCGAGAGGGATGCATACAACGCATTATCTGTTTAGAAATCTATAATAGTCGTTATGGAGAAAAAAAAACAGCAAAAAAAGTTTAGCACTAAATATCATGTATGCTCTTTAAGAAAACAGTTTTTGCGTAAACGCAGTGTTTTTTAATTTCCAACCTCTTATTCTCACGGGGCGTTTATTAAATATATAAAAAAATGGTGGGCAAATCAAACATTCATTGTGGTATGTTGCAAATTTTCCAAACGGTTATAACAAAAGTAAATTCCACTTAATTTTTCCAAGATTTTCTTTTCACGTCAACACATTTTTAGCTTTTTAAAAATTTAATGCTAAAAAAACGGTAAGAATCAACAAAATCATTTAAAGTTTGAATATTTCCATAATGCATTGCAACTATTAAAAATTACGGAAACGGTGAAATAAATAAATTAAAATTAGAGAAAATAATTAATTCATATTTATCAAAAATGACGTTTTCCTTTTTACAGTTCCCTGGTTTCTAAAAAATTGCCGAAACATCCACAGAATATCGGTAACACGCCGATATACGACGAATAATACGCCACATAAACGATAATTAGTTACCTCATTTCTCATTGTTAATATCCTTACACCACAAAAACGCAAATTTTCTTAAAAACTTGTATATATATGAATTTGAAATTAATTTAATTTTAATATATATGTTAGTAGAGAACGGCTTTTTTTGTACTGTAACAAAAGATTACGCCGTTTATGACATTTTGTTAATGTTAATCATGAGTATTTTGGGTTAAAGAATATTTCCTGTCTATCCATGAACATTTTTTACTGTCAACATTTGTAGAAATACCGCATTCTTCTTTGCTATTTTCGCTTCAAGACTGGTAGCCTTGTGGTAGAGTGTTCGCTTCCAGCGCGGGAGGCCTTGGATTCATACCCCGACCGAGTTATGCCAGAGCGCTCAGCATGAGAATAGGATTGATATTTTAAGCGGTTGTCTAGTTGAGCAATTGCTGTTCTTTCACGACTTTCGTAGTTTAAATGGAAGCTTTAAATAGCGTATAAAAGAGATATAACACGCACACACAGTAGTATGCGCATAATTAACAACCTTAAAAAAACTTACTTTTTTTTAAAAAATATTTGCTTAATAGCTTGTCATTGTTCGTAAAATGGAAGTTCAGCATTTCTAACAGAAGCTAAAACATAACCTGTGTTTTTTATCTTTCTACATTGTTCATTTACAACAGAGAATGTTTCACCCCGATCGGACCTTCGATTAGGGTAGCGGATTCGTCTGCGGCTCCCCGTTCCGTGGTCCGCTGAACGGATCCCCCTCACTTCAACGCGGTAATGCGCAAAGTAGCTTCTTTTAATGTAGAAATTTTGCAATGTAGCTACTTGTGATGAGATCATCGAAATTGGTTCAATATTTTACAAAACTTAAACGTGAACGCTAAGGTGCAGTTGCTAGAATTTTTGATTTAAAACGTAGCGGGTAAATTTAGCTTATGTTCGAGTCTACTAGTACTGCACAAAAAAAAAGATTGTTGCACAAAGACACAAAATGCAATTATAAAGGACTGGCTAAGCAGAGAATTTATTGTTTAAATAGTGTGCATGGTTTAAAGGTAAATAAATTTAGGTGCAGTATTAACCAATTTGTCTGATAGAATCTCACACGAAATCTGGTTGTAAATCTAAAAGGGACTTCTTAGTCCCACAATTAAATCACATGGCAAACAAGAAAATAAGCATTTTTTTAATTGAAATGGCGCAATGTTTTGTTAGATACTCCTATCAGTAAATTTGAAGCTGAATGTTGAAAGGTATATATTATTATCTTTAAAACGTATGTAAGTTCATTAATTTGTTTTGATTTAAAACTTTAACATTTAAAGAGTAAAGCAGTGAGTCAATATTGATCGGCAAGAGCATCATTACACGATCTTTGTCATTCACAAGGAATAAGGAAGAAAGGAACCGGCTTTAATTGGGAAGTAAGTAGTGATTTTTTGACGTTTTTGTTAGGGTTTTTGTAAACAACAAACAGCTTGTGTTTTTAATGACATGCTCTTTAATAAGGTAATAAACGCATAGCTATATAGCTTTATGTACTATTTGTACATGTTTGACCGATGAAAGGTAGCTAGCTTTATATTTTGTTCTTATATAAAGAAAAAATAAATGGCGTAGCTAGCTGGCTCTAGGTACTATGGTACTATATTTTTAACTTTTTAGCTGCAAAACAGCTCAAAATAAGTTCAGCCGTACTGATTAGGCTTTACACAAAAATATGTTTAGTTAGTGTCACCCTACGACGTTTTAAAAGGCAAAATTTTAGTAAGATAGTCGGTAAATAAATAAACCAAACAAATGGCAAACTATATACCTCTATCACGCGAACAAGCATTTGGTTGAGCCTGGAGTTTCTTAAAATTTGGATAATTAGCTTGATACAATACACATCTGCTAATCTGAATGCCGTTAATTTAAACATTTGCCATTTCGAACAAACTGTCCCTTTGTTCTGAGTTTGCATCTTGATATAAATACTCTTTACCTTCACACATCATAAAGAGGAATCTCTTATACAGGTTAATGATTTTTGTCCACTAAATATAGATTACATTTGTTTATAGGCTTATAACTAACAGTTTACAGTCGAAATACAGTATGCGCTGAATTGCAGGGAAACTTTTCTTACAAAAGTTAAACTTTTTTAAAGCTATCAATGGTGCTAAATGTATTTATTTTAGTCACTATAAAAAAAAAGAAACTTTTACGAATCAAATTCATTGAATTTAAACACCCTTTTAGATGCAGTGTTAAGAAATTATCAAACTGGTACTCGAAGTGAAGTACGATCGATAATCATGACGCACATTAAACATGAAGCAGACCGAGTACACGGGGCTGGGAGAAAATGTTCATACTATTTAATTATTTTTTTATTTTAATTATTTAATATTTAATTATTTTTATGTACTTATTTTATGACAATTTTTAACCATATTTATTTTCAGAATTGTTTTTTCATAGTCATTTCCCAACAAAAGCTTTTGCAAATAACGTCTGATACCAACGTTGGGTAAGGTTATACCAACGTTGGGAAAGGTTATTCCAACGTTGGGGAAGGTCATATCAACGTTGATTTAACGTAATGATAACGGTAAAATAACTTTTTTATATAACGGTTATATAAGGTCGCATAGAAATGTTTCTAAAGACTATATCAACGTTTTGATCGTCATTTTTCTGAACCTGCTAAAAATGTACAGCGAATTTTCTTTTCACTAATAAAATGTAGTTAATTTTTTTTGCCACGTGTTTTTTATTGTATGGAAAGTAGTACTCACCTTCTCTATGCTAATATAGAAAATTAACTCAAAATTACATGCCTGCATTTTCCAATTTTTTAGCCCGCGTAAATTTATTTACTGAAAAATTTCGGACTATAAGGTATCCTCTGGTATTTTGACATCAGGTAAGGTAACAGTATAACAACACTGCTACCTTTCCGCTCATTGCGGAATTATTCTTCCCTCAACGTTTAAGGATTGTAGCTACAGTTAAAGTCATGTAATTCATCTGTTCAATTATTCGGATTCTCTAATACTGCTGGACGCAGAGTATGTAATGTTTTAAACACGTGTTCAGAATGCGCTTTTAGAACGTCTTTTTATTTTTTGTTGATTTTTTCAAATATTAAAAAATAATTTATGCTATAAAACTTAGGGCAAAGATCGAATTAAATTAACAGGGATAACGAGAAAATAAAAGCCCTGGTACCGGCTGATATTTAACACTGCAATGTTGCAATAAGAAAAATGCTTGTGTAAACGTCCCGAGCTGTTATTAAGAATAGACTTTTACAGTTTCTACTTATTCTAGAGGAGAAGTAAATCGAGAGGGATGCATACAACGCATTATCTGTTTAGAAATCTATAATAGTCGTTATGGAGAAAAAAAAACAGCAAAAAAAGTTTAGCACTAAATATCATGTATGCTCTTTAAGAAAACAGTTTTTGCGTAAACGCAGTGTTTTTTAATTTCCAACCTCTTATTCTCACGGGGCGTTTATTAAATATATAAAAAAATGGTGGGCAAATCAAACATTCATTGTGGTATGTTGCAAATTTTCCAAACGGTTATAACAAAAGTAAATTCCACTTAATTTTTCCAAGATTTTCTTTTCACGTCAACACATTTTTAGCTTTTTAAAAATTTAATGCTAAAAAAACGGTAAGAATCAACAAAATCATTTAAAGTTTGAATATTTCCATAATGCATTGCAACTATTAAAAATTACGGAAACGGTGAAATAAATAAATTAAAATTAGAGAAAATAATTAATTCATATTTATCAAAAATGACGTTTTCCTTTTTACAGTTCCCTGGTTTCTAAAAAATTGCCGAAACATCCACAGAATATCGGTAACACGCCGATATACGACGAATAATACGCCACATAAACGATAATTAGTTACCTCATTTCTCATTGTTAATATCCTTACACCACAAAAACGCAAATTTTCTTAAAAACTTGTATATATATGAATTTGAAATTAATTTAATTTTAATATATATGTTAGTAGAGAACGGCTTTTTTTGTACTGTAACAAAAGATTACGCCGTTTATGACATTTTGTTAATGTTAATCATGAGTATTTTGGGTTAAAGAATATTTCCTGTCTATCCATGAACATTTTTTACTGTCAACATTTGTAGAAATACCGCATTCTTCTTTGCTATTTTCGCTTCAAGACTGGTAGCCTTGTGGTAGAGTGTTCGCTTCCAGCGCGGGAGGCCTTGGATTCATACCCCGACCGAGTTATGCCAGAGCGCTCAGCATGAGAATAGGATTGATATTTTAAGCGGTTGTCTAGTTGAGCAATTGCTGTTCTTTCACGACTTTCGTAGTTTAAATGGAAGCTTTAAATAGGTTAGGACCCCCTTCGAAGGATCCTCTTGGAAAGCAGTAACAATAGGAAATGAAGAGGCTATCCTGGGTAAATAATTTCAATAATAATTAAAAAAAACATTGACAACAGGACCATTTCCGTCACCCTTAATAATAAATGTATTACAGAAATTCCAGTAATAGTCACTGCCAATCAATATGTCTCTATGTGTGATGGGAGATTCGTTCCTATGTGATAAGCAAAGATCCGCACGGAAACCTTAGCTAAAAGTATTTTCGGGTTGTCAATGGATAAAATTTAATTTTAGGACAAAAAAGCGTTTTATTCTGGAGGTGGAGTTTTTAATTTTAGGGTTTTTTATATGAAAGGCTTGAAAGGTTTGCTGGGACGACTTTATCCCGCCTGAATAAGGAAAAAATGTCGTAACCAGCTTCTTCCTTTTAATTCAAATATTTAATCCTTGCACAAGTATTTTCCATATTAGTGCAAAGTAACTTTTTTTAGTATAAATATTAATAAGGGCAAGAATCATCCATGCCGACACCCACTAATTTTACTCGGTTTACTTAGGTTGTCTTAATTGCTTCGTTTTTTGAAAAATGCTACTTGTTGTTGCTTATTAAATGTTCGTATAATTTTAACCGGTTTTAAAAAAATAATTTGTTTTTATGCCACATTAATTTGTTTATAAGCTCTAATATACTTTTAATTTCCATCAAAATCCCAGCCTTAAATCCAGCGTTATAAAGCGTGCACTGTGTGACTGTCACATAAAATTAACATTAAATGGTCTCTTGTCGATTTTATTCCCGCCTTCTAAATGAAATTGGTAATCACTAATCTCTAAGCGCATATAAAGTTAGTGAAGTTATCATGAATTGACGCAATGGAAATTTTCTGTTTTTAAAAATTAATGAACCAAGAAAATTTTTGCTTACTTAAAGTTTTAAGACAAACCATGAGGCTTAACAGACATTTTTATACAAAGTGCAAGAGGAAGGAATTAATGTGTTTTACCTGGTGAGTTAATTTTTATTTTTTCATTCAGAAATAAAGTTTATATTCAAAAACTATTTTTCATCCATAAGTTTTCTGAATACAGAAGCATTACAAGAAATGTTTTATTTCGTTTATAGTGAAAAAAGGAAATCACAGAATTTTACCAGCGCAACAAAGTCAACGTGTTACAAAAAAGTAAGTAATATATTTAAAGCGATCGATTCTTGGTATTTGAAGTGCGTAAAATTTTTGTGTAAACATCGTTATTCTTTTGGTAGGCAATAACTGAATACACAAAATGGCGCGAAATTGTAGAAAAGTGTTAATGGTGTCAAATTACAATGGTGGGTGCAGATTTTTCTTAGTCAATACAATATATCCACGCTCTGCATATTGGAAAACATCCTTTAAATTTTTAAAATGTTTTGACTAAACATAAACTGTTCTTATATTGTAAATAACAAAATCATTTTTTTAAAACAATTCAGAAATACACGAAATGAGATAACTTTTCGGGACATTGTTCTTCTGTCGGACAAGATATTGTTTCGAGTTTAGATGAAAAATAAATAGTAGCTATGAGCAATATAAAAGATATATCAAAGAATAAAATCAATTGCATATACTTTTTCTTCACAAAAGTGTAAAAAAAGAATGGTTGTAGGAAATACTTCTGATTCAACAAAAATCAGTATTTGCATCTTGTACTCATTAAATATTACCCAAAATTTCAAAAAACTGTGATTTGGAACGCATCAAATTTATAAATAGAGAGGGATCAGTCATTTTGGTGTGTTGTACAGAGTCCTGCCCGGTAAGAATTTATTGAAAAAACACAAGTTTTTTCGGTGTTGTACTCCCTCAAAATAGTTGAAACTTTTCTTAATTGAGACGTACCAGAATTACTACATTTTAAATAAAAATCGTTTCGTCATATTGCATGTAACCAATGTATATAAGTTTAGTTAACTACACAAAATGTGAAAAATACATTATTTGCTTAAAAACAGTCCTTAAACTCTTCTTAAATATTATGTAATACTTTTTTAAAAGTTGTTGTGGCTTGTTAATTTAAGCTTAAAATGTCAATTAAAATAAGTTACAGTCACATTCTTAGCAAAGACCACTAAGATTAGCTTACATGTAAAAAGCAACATAAAACTGAAGCTAAAATAAGGTAGCTACAGCAGCTAATAGCTGGTCACTTAAATATAAACTGGAGACTTAGCTAGGTATAAAGAACATGGCTACATATTTATAAATTCCTAGCTACCTAGCTAGTCGTTGTTGGTGTGGTTGTCTCGCATCAATAATATCATCAAAACTTTAAAAAACATAAACAAACCTTACAGAAACCTTTCTATACTTCATTTATATACCATGTCCCTTTTTAAATGCTTTTGTAAAGATTTATTTTGAAGGCAAAAGAAGACAAATGCTTAAAAAGGACAGCCATCTTTTTTGCAAACACAATTTCCGTTCCTTTGTGCTAGAACTTCATTTAACAAACCACACAAAACTCCCGGCTTTTCACGACAAAGAAGACATATTTTTTTCGGCAACATCAAAGGGAAATGACGATATTAACTTTGCCTGTTACAGACACACAGACACACTCTCCGTATTATTATAAGAGATAAACAAAGCTTTGAAGGTGTAAAATCGAATTTTTCTTCTGTGTATATATGGTCCTTCCTCGCAAAATTAACATAAAATGTCAAAAAGGTTCAGACATAACATCTAACACAACAAAAATCAGTTCTATCAGTATATGTCGTCATGCCATTGTCTTTCACAAAATGCTCCCCTAAAATTTCACAGACACAGCCTGAAAATTATAAACAACTAAGATCAGATATTTTGGTCTATTTTATACCATTCTGTCCCAAATAATTTATAAAATGTAAAAATTAGAAATTTATATATATTTAATGTCAGAGTTGAATTTCTTATTTTATACAAAAATTAGTTCGGTATATTGCATGATCCTTGTGTCACAAACGTTTACACAAAATTTCAAAAGAAAAGTAAAACAGTTTGTGTGTAATGTATATACCATATATAAACATAAAGGAAGAGTCACCCCAGCCTTCCCTGTACATTTTTTACCCTAAATGTAAAAAACCATGTAAATAATTTCCCCAGCTCCCCCCAAAAATAAATAAATCAAAAATTAAAATCCATGTAAATACTGCAACAAAATCTAAAAATGTGAAAAAGCCTCGTAAATTTTTCCCGTTTATGTCACAAACCTCTATCAATTAAGAATTAAAAAAAACACAGGTTTTTCGGTGTTATAGCATGTAGTAACTGTCTCGAAAAGGTTTAAAGTTTTGTTAAATAACACGAAATGTCAGAATTACTACATGTTAAATAAAAATCCTTTTGTCATATTACAATTTAGGCTTAAAAGGCCAAGTCAAATAAGTTACAGCCACAATCCTAGCAAAGACCACTAAGATAAACTACACAGTACCTAGCTATATGTAAAAGCAACATAAAATTCACAGGTTAGCTAGGTATACTGGAAATCTTTAGTTTAAAGCCAACATTAGCTAGCTACAGCAGCTAATATATGTGCAGCTAATATATACTTTATGTGCGATTTCTATGAAGCACCTTAACTTTTTTAGTTAAATTTTAGCGTACAGCCACAAGTAAGTGACCCATGATTTCCATGTCGTGGACTCACAGTTTTACTAACCTATCTGTAAATGGATATTACACTAGGAAATCATTAATTTAACCATGGATGATTTAACATGATATTGTATCGAGCGAAAAATATAGAAATACTTTTTTGGTAATTTCTAGCTCTTAATGAACACCTCCAACGTTATAATTGCAATTTAAATGGGCTATAACCTTAACATTTACTTGCATTGTGATTTTCGCGGGCTTACTAGGTAATAGTCAGTGAGAACAAAGTAAATTTGTTCATCCCTAAAGTGTACAGTATATTGTACACAATAATTTAATAACCAGTTGCAGGGAAATAAGAGAGCTCTTTTGTATTTACGGGGAGGCCACAATTACGAGCACCATTCCGCAATGCAATTCTTACAACGCAACAAATTACGTTCAATAAGTCAATAAGTAAGGATTTCAGTTGAATGGCTTTTTGAAAACAAGCAAGGCTGAAAACAGCGTTAAAGCGTAATTGGTGTAATTTGGATATTTAACCAGACTGTAAATTTATTTTTGGTTTAAATAATTTTTACATTACATCAGGTTTTACGCAAAAAATGGTTCCAATTACTCACACACATTTCGGTAGAGGTTACCAGCCATGATCATAAGAAAGAACTTATTGAATTGGTAGACTTTCCGATTATGATTCTTTAGAAGTTCTGCTTTTAATGGTGGTGAGGGGTTACAGGTAACGGTAATTTAAGAATAGAAGTTGGAGGAATTGTTCTTGTCTCTACAGAAACTTGAGATTGGACCAAGAAAAGATTTCGCTTAGCGAAAACGAGTTTATAAAGTTTTCTAATTCCTTATTTACAATTTATTGAATGTGTAGCAATTGTAGAGTCTTGACATCGTAAATTTAAATGTCTAAATTCTGAGGTTGTGCTGAAAGTTAAGGAGTCACTCACTTTGTGTCACGCAAAATGGTACGGTAAGTAGGGAGAAGCACGCAATGCGGTACAGATATAGACAGGTAAACTCGTGGATTAAAAAATTTGTAACACCTAATTTTTACCAAAATTTTTTAATAAACAGTATCAGCGTGACTTGCATTACTCATGTACCTTTGAAGTTACGTGACAACATTAAAAGGATGTGTATTGGAAATACCCAAAAAATGTTTAAGCAGATTTTTCGGCGTCTTAATATTGTGTGCTTGGAAATTAGCAATAATTGAATCAGGGACGCGCGATCCCGTGCATTTTTTCACGGTAAAATCCACACGAAATAGCGTGTAATATAAAGATGGGCGAGCGCGTGGATTTCTCTACGTGCTGACGACTAGTTTTTATAATAATAGCCGTCGTCTGTCTGCTTGTGCGCGAGGGAAAAAGTCGTGTCACGGAAAAACGAAACGCAATATTAAAGGACAGGCGCACCCGTATATTTACTTACGGGCCACGGACTAGTCAAAATTTATAACGCACACCCGTGGAGTTTTCCACGGGCCACCGAGTAGAAGTTAATAAACGTGCATATATACCTTGACGGGAATAGAAGACGTAATTGAAGTAGCCTGGAGCGTTTAGCAAGAAGATTTCATAAAAATTAAGCAATGTTTAAAGTGTTGTTGCATTAATTTTGTATTCAACTTATACTTTATCTTTTTTTAATTTAATTCTCTATTAAATTTCTTGTTATTATAGGGAGAGGTTGCATACCATACTAAATTTCCTTTTTATGGCGTATAGGCATTCTTCAACGACTTAAAAGCATACCCTGGTTATTTCTGACAACATAAATGCGCTCTAAATATAAGAGGTGGATTGAAAAAAGCATAAAGAACCATTCTTTTTTAGAGAAAAAGGAAAAGACCGCCGCAAATGTCAGAGATGACCGAAAAAAGGAAAAGAAAGAACGAAGAAGTCGGAAGATTAAAACATATAGTAATGCAAAGTTAAACTGCTTTTTTATATCAAATTTTTCAGTATTCTCAAATTTTTAACAAATAACAACTTCATATACTTCTACCACGGAATTTTTTTTAAATGATAGAAAGATTATGCTGCAATTGACCTTGGATGAATAAGGAAGTTCAGTTTCCTAGATGTTAAATAAGAAGTTAAACTTGTAAAAAATACTTTACTTTTATCGGTTCATGTAGTATTACAATGTTCCAAAATTGGCAGATGAAAATAAAGTGACACGGAAATCAATGTTCATTTTTGTTACTTTGTGCGAGTAAATACATGACTAAATTAAAGAAGAAGAGGATATAATAAGTGTGGAGGTAGGCTCTGTTGAAGAAAAGCTAATTCAAAGTTACGGTTTGAGCTGATTTAACATGCATCCTGGAAAAACTTCAGGGAATTGTGACGAGCTATGGGATTTTTCTACGTTTTTCTTTTCCCCTGACATTATTCTTGACATTTATCGTGTAGTGGGCTTTCCTAAATCATATTTCTTTTGACTTAATTTTTTGAACTAAAACTACCTTTTAAATAACCATATTTTTAAAATTAGATGTTTACAAGCTAATCATTCTTTTGACTGAACCATAAAGAATACCCAATTTAACGATTATCAAAAAAAATTCAATTAGTTGGTTATCTGAGAATTCTCCATAATTGAAATTCAATTGGAAAGGATGCAAAGCATTTTGATTTAATAACAACAAGATAAAAGGAAGAGCAGCAAACATTTTTTGTTCGTATTACTACAAAAGGTAGCAGTCACGACAAGTTGCGTGTGAAAAAAAACATTAACCATGTTGTGCGGCATACGTGTTGCTAAAAAAAAGTTTTTTCCTTATTGCACACTCTTGACCTAATGTCTCTCATTTGAACATATTTCTTTAACTTACCTTCTCTCATTTTACCATTATAAAACAACAAAATGATGCGTAGGGTTAATTACTTAAATATATTCCTACACTTAAAGGGGGTGTGTATTTGATTATTTTAAAGATAATCCACAGCATAACATTTTATCTCAAATTTTTTTGTCTATTTTTTGTGTATTATTTTTTTTAAATGAAGTTTACACTCCAAGGGATCAGCCGTTATTTACCGCCTTTTGTGTGTCACGCTTCTTGCGTACCACTTTTTGCAGAGACAGACGGAGTACGGCTATTATTAAAGAGACAAGTCGTAAACACGTGGTCCACGGGGTCGCCCATCCTTTATATATTGCATTTCGTGTTTTCGTAACAAGACGCGACCTTTGCGGAGACACAGGCAGACGAAATACGGCTAGTTTTCTAAGAAAGGATTTTAGTAGCGAAAAAATTGAGGTTATTATTAGGACCGCTGCTTTAAATTATTACTTAGGGACGTATAGGTGGAAAGGCGGATAGGCGGGAAAACATAAAAACGTTTTCGCATCTCAAATATAAAGTTTCTATAGTTACATACAATCACGCCATGCAAGTGTCAAAATACTGCATTAGGACGATCATGTTAATGTGACAGATTTTCACGAATTTCCTAAATCGCAACATTTGCGAACTTTTGCAGATTACGCCGGAATTTATTTTTATAATTCATCTAATCCAAATGTAGTAGGAATTTATTTTCGTAATAAATTTTCCAAAAATACGTTTTAAAGATAACGATTTACTAGCAGTATGCCCGTGGATGAATCCTCTTTATTTCTCATTTAATCCATGTAACGGAAGGCATAGAATCACGTGCTTTCCACATACATCTTTTTCAGATTTTTATTACTTTACTATGTAAAGTTAAAGATATTTCACGAGACACTTGCAAGATGTAGAGGATGTACACACGCACTACAGGGTGTATAGACCAGGTTTGACAACCTTGCAACGATTTTGTGTGACACGGAGATAAAGTTAGCAATATAATATAGTAACATGTTAGACCACCCTATTTATATCGCATTTCGTGGTACTGTGCTACAACCTTTTTCTTTTGCGCAGTACTAGTACTCGTACCTAACCCACATTTAAGCGCCACGTTTAAATTAATTATTCTAACTACTGTGCCATAGCTTTCTCGTTTAACTTTTAAAAAATATTTTTACTTCTTTGAGTTTTTGCAGGAACCAATTTTGATGACAATATGCGGAAATTTTTTCGTCTTTTAGGCGGTTATAAACCGCAGCAGGAAATTGCATTTGCTGGCTGCAATGTCATGACAAGTAGCTACATTGCGATATTTAAAAAATATATATAGATAAACATGAAGATAAATAGTTTTGTATTGAAAGGAAGCTACTTTGCGCATCGCTAACAGCCTGGCAGTGAGCGGGATTCGACCCGCGGACCCCAGAGCAGGAAACCACAGACGAACCCACTACACTACCTGCAACAATTATGTTAGTGAAGTACGAAGTAGCTTTGCTTTTCACACGGTTAATGATCGTCAAGATCGAAGGTGAAACATTTTCTGCTGAAAAGAACAAATGTGCAATGATAAAAATTTCCCACATAAAAGGTTCTGCTTTTGCTTTTGCTATCCAAAGTAACTAGAAATGCTAAACTTCCATTTTTGAACAATCACAAACAATAATATTTATTAAGTAAAGATTTTTGAAATGAGTTAAATAATGTGTGCGGGTTATATCTCTCTTTTATACGCTTCTACCGGTCTCTGCAAATTGGAGTTTTTATTCCCGTATTTTGTTTATAGTCAAGAAAACAAACTTTTATTTTATTTTTTTTATTTTCTGCATATTTATACAGGAATAGGATTGTCAGTTTATATGCACATTTATACATACTTACCTACAATACCAACAATACCTATACCTACAATTCTGATCAAAATTTATTGAGACAGCACAGCTATATTTAAACCTCGTCACCACAAGTAATAAGATAGTCTTTTTGTATATTAGATTTGTATGAACATTTATTTGTCAAGTTCAATGAAGGCAACGGCCTTGTTGTTTTTACTTTCTAATTAAATTAAAGGAGATAAAAGTTAAAGGAATTCTTTTAAAATCTTTTAAAAGCTTTATGTTTTGACCTGCAAGCAGGGGCAGAAATAAAATCATAAACTTGAATAAACTTTTTCTGGAACAATAAAAAACATAAAAATTAATCCTACCGTATTTTGGACCTTAATTAGGGTGAACTTTTGCAATGTGGTGTCGTTCTTTGCTATCACGTATTTACGGACTTCGCTTACCGTATTCAAATGCAATTAAAGCCCGAATATGAATTTTTATACTTTCAAGAGTTGTCATGCTTTCGCTTAGATTAAAACTAACCAAAATCCTCAAGCACTACTTTGGAAATCCCATTTGTACTTTTAGCGCATGATTTAGTTACATCGCGTAGTGCAAAAGAATCGCAGTAAAGAGAAAGAGTTCGTCTTAGTTCGACAACGATTTTATTCACGGCCTAGTTCTTATTTCAGCTAATCGAAGACTTGCCGTTCTGTTAAAATTCCCCATTATTCCCATAATAAAAATAATAAACAGACCCTGAAAAGGAGGTTATAATTGAGTTCATTTGTTCTCTACGCAGGATATGCTTTCGCTCCGTTCAATATCGAACTGAATTTGTTTGCTATCAACTCACATCGCTCACTACCGCATCTACACTGTACACGCTGCCTGTCAAAGTACTTTTAAACTGGGTCCCTTTTCTAATATCTCAGACCATTTTGGTCCGTTTAATACACATTATAATAATAAAGGCCGTGGATGGAGAGTCAACGAAGGAGACCCTATTAATGTGTTAATGCCTTTTGTGTTTTATTCTCTTGGGAACGACGAATTTTTTTATCGTTTTGTTGGATTTTTAGGGTGGCATTTTGCTGTTGTGCTCACAGTCTTTGCTTTTGGTACTGTGTGTGGCTGTTTTTGCAGTTGTGTTTCAGTAATGGGTCGTAAAAATGTAAGTACTACTTACTATACAATAATTATTATATGTAGCAAGGTTAAACTCAGCTACGTTCTTATTTAATAATACAAGAGAAAATTCGTTGTAAATTTTTGGGAGGTGTAAAAACATGGACTTTGCTGCAAAAATTATTGCCATTTCCTTCTTTCGTTTTGATTTCTCTTCTACTAATTAGAAAATAAATGAGTTCGCATAGACAGCAAATTAATGATTCTTTCCACTTACAGGGGAGATAATCCTGTTCGAAATCAGTATTTTACCACCCAGATCATTTGCGGCAATTAATTTTGCAATTCACAAGATTTTTGTCCTAAAGTTAAGATATGAATGAAAAATGTTTTAAACTATTAAAAATAATGTGTGAATTTTAAATTACTTCTTGCAAAAAATATAAGTTACTATTTATTTAGGTAGCGAGTGCAAATGAAAATGGCTGACCACTTATTTTGTCGTATCAGCTAAAGAAAACACTAACTTTTTTTTGAATTAGCAGAATCGACCTTAACACTATCCAGTTCAGGGT
The DNA here is from genome assembly GCF_029227915.1 of Hydractinia symbiolongicarpus. NCBI lineage: Eukaryota > Metazoa > Cnidaria > Hydrozoa > Anthoathecata > Hydractiniidae > Hydractinia > Hydractinia symbiolongicarpus. The sequence goes on along the minus strand of NC_079888.1, from coordinate 1,459,541 downwards.
AAATGGAAATGGGGCGGATATCACCCTCCCTGATTTTCTTAAAACTCTCCTTTGTGATGCTGTATGTTAATGATACTTACTTAGGCTTTATATTTCATCTATTAGTCACCTTTATGCAAAAATTTAGTTCCCATACCTCTCAGAGCCTTACATTTTGGCCATTATTAGTCAAGCCCATTAATTTCTATGAAATCTTTATAATGAAGAACATATAACTAATCACTTTTCTTAGGATTATCCTTAGGACTGAAACTCCAACACCAATTAAATTTATTAAAGGGAATCATTCCGTAAAGTTTGGACACGTGATTACTTCCAAAATCGGACTTCCAGGCAATATATGGCGTTTGTTTTAAACTGAAAAACAAGCTAAACAGCTTGTAGACACTAAAAAGGCAAAGTTACAAAATAATTAGACGCTTTTTAAATCAACACATATAATTTCTTAAGCCGCCAATCCGATAAAAATTCATAAAACGAAAAATCCGTCGGACGTAAATGGGCGTAACTTCAGAAAAACATTTACGTGTGTAAATAGAGAACTTTAATGAAGAAAATTTATAGTTAAATATCAAGAAACTGAAAAATATCAAATAAAACTTATAAAAATGGGCGTGGCATACCACTTGCTTTATTATTTTCTAAAATGACTCACCTACATAAAGTTTGTACGGTTATTGGGTTAACTGTTCTAATGCAATTACAAAAGTATGGCAAGTAGGGCAGTTTTTGCACTCCCACACAACGCTTGAATAGAGTTAAGTCGTAATTTCGAATAATAGCAATATCTAGGAGAGTGGAATTTAAGATGAGACGTACAGTGCAAAAATATTTTTACAAGAGACGGACAAGAAATCGGAATCAAAGTTAAAAAAAATATAAATGAATTTCGGTTAATTTGTAGCATTTGTCTTAAATCAGACAGCTTCGTTTCTCAAAGACATTTCTAAAATCTCATAATTTGCTTTGTAGTAGTTGTCACTCAGCGCCTGGAAAAAAGCTTTTAAGTGCGATAACTAGTCTATTGCATAAATTATTTTATTTTTTACACTAGATATATTATTGTTCAATCTAGTTAAAACATTCTTCGTTTAACTGCAAATAAAGTTGCCACAAGAAAAACTAATACATGTTATTGTTCAATTTAAATCATAATTACTTTCCCTATTTTGAATAATCGAATTAAATGACTTTTATCTCTATGGAGTCACAAGAGAACTGAACATTCTCGACGGTGGAGAGAAATAGCTTCCTCATGAGAATTTAACGACGCGGACAATGCAATTTGAAACGTATGAATATGCTTTATGGGAATAAACTTTTCGGCAGGTTCTCACTTTTTAGGAAAACAAAAACTCTACGCAAGCAATCAAGAAACTATAAGCACTGTAGATGTAAAGAAAAGAAAAAATTGCACTCGTTTCTCCGTAGAAAATAAAAAGATAGTGTATATTTTATCAAAGCGCGCGAAAAATTTTTATCATATGATACAGAAGTAAATGAATTCAGAATAAATTTAATCTGTGGTCACAATAAAAACATGCTTATAAAAGCAGTAACTAATTGCCACCTTTTTTTTATGCCACATAACGAATACACGAATTTTGTTCCATCAATTAGCACTAACTAGGGAAACCTGCATTTAGGTGGGATTTGTATTAGTACTGCCCTCAAACGGTGTTATGGTGTTAGTTAATAAGTTATCAGGCCCTTGGGAAATCATGTCTGTTCGATGTCTAAATTGCTAAAACGAATTCCATTTTTTAGCTGTCGCTCTCAATATGGTAATGATATATTCCTAAATCCTATTCGGTTAGGGGCAATTCCGTCCCACGAGCCGATTTTTCTTATAATTTTTTAACATGTTCCCTTTACTTATTTAGATGTACAGAAGAATTACTTCGTTGAAAAGCGAAGACCGTGGCGACGGAGGCGTCGTCATTGCTAGGAGAATGGTTAGTTAAAATTTCTTTAATTTTAAATTTTGATTCGGAGTACAAAAAACGTTCCTGTTCTAATGTTTTATTTGGCTTTCTAAAATGTTATCACATTGAATAAAAAGTATAAAAATACGATGATCTAAATGATTTATAGCAACCTGTATCCCAAAAATCTTTTGTCTCCATTTTAAACCTGGGATGGAAATAATATCCCTGATACTGGCTGATCTTTAACAGCGCAAAATATGCGGTTAAAACTCGAGGATTGGACAAAAATGCCTAATGTGATAGCTATTACTTCACTAGTTATGGAAAACCATTTATTAGCTTTAACTAGGTTATGTGTACATTGTCAAACGAGACAACTTTAGTTTAGCTATACTTTGGTATTGACTGTCTTTCTGTGAAAGTTAATCAAACTGTATTCAGACATGTGACAGAGATTTTTAAGATTACCGAGCCAACTCTTATAATTCGAAAGATCGTGTAAATCTATTATTAGGTCATTTGGTTATGTATTCATCACGTTATTCCATTATTATTAGGGTGCAATCTTTTTTCAATTCGTTAGTTTTGAATGTTCATACGTATTTTAAAGGTTCTTAATTAAATTTACAAAATAGCAAGAAAAGAAAGAGAAACAATAATTTTACTTTAAAAGTAAAGCAAGACGCTTTAAAAAAAGTTAGAAAATAATTGATGACAAACAGGGAGAAAACATTTTAAAACGTTTAAAAACACGTAGCGCATTTGTTAATAAACATGTGTTAAGTGCTACACCAGCAATATTGAAAATTACGCGACTTAAAAAGAAGTGCAAGGTGTATGCATGTAATTTTAGAAATAGAATAGTTAATTTTAAATATTTTTAATACCTTGTATTTTAATATACCGCTACAGGACTTCCGAAGAGCTACCTGTAGGAACAAAATATATTGCGGAATTTATCCAGTGAAAATTTAGGAGCTTCGCTTACTGAGAGAATCCATTTTATCTTTTTAATAAAATTTCTTGCTGATTGGTTGCTTAGGATACTGTAATGGTATAAACATAATTTTTTTTACACCAAATTTTTTTTAAAATATGTGGAGTTTGATATTCCCTACCAACTTATAAATATTTAATTAGTTGTTGGTAGTTCGCTTAACTTAGGCTATTGTTGTAAAGGTCAAGTTGCGAAAAACCCTTTTACGAGGAATTTTAGATGTTTGTTTTTCACAATGTATACATGACTTAAAATGTCCAAAACTCCCCTCCACGAAGGAGAAACTTAACAAAACTTTGCACACGTGCTCATCGATACCTGCTGCAAATGACTTTGGCACATTTAATGTATATTTTGATTATTTAAAGAAAAAGGCAGGTTAAAACACAAAAGAGCGGGCAAAAATTCAGTTTTTCACAAATTTTTAAATAAAACAGGAACGACTCGCTTTTTCGAAAAAATGTGACACAGTATTGTTGCTATGGTAAAACTAAAGTGTTTGATAAATATGACGCCGAAAAAAATAACGTAGGGGAGTTTCGGACGTTTTAGTGAAAAATAAAGATGTGGGTTTACGGCTACCTGGAAAAAAAATTAAACTTCATATTTATATTATCCTATAGACAATTTAATTTGCTTTTATATTCAATAAATAATTTTGAAGAAAAAAAAATAATTATTAAGAAACAATGAATATACTGAATGTGTGTCTATACCGATACAGAATAAGTTTTTAGGGTACTTTTGAAAGTTGGCAAAAAACCATAACTCGCAATTACTCCGACAACAACTTTTGCAAATGCGTATACATGCTTAACAGTGTTTAGAATGCGCTAGTCCTACTTTAGAACAAGCCGTAATAATTGCATGGTTCGGTCAGTTGCGAAAAAGTACCAAAATATCGGAAAAAATTGACACGTTGGCAACAAATAGCGCAGCTAAAGAGTTTGTATCAAACCAATTAAGCTAAAAACAAATTGTGTAGATCCTATAATATTGTCACACGTTGAAGATACTTTTTTTCATTGATCCTGCTCATAAGTTTTTGGAAAATGCCGGTTCTTAGCCACAAATTGAAATGACACAGCATTGCATGACAAAAGGCCACGTAAGGTCTGATTTGGTAAATGAAAATTGCGAGCGAGGAAGATTGAACATGTACTAGTTTCTCGTCCGCATTAACTCGATGGATAGCGAATGACTAAAAAATTGAGAAATAGGCTATGTGGGCGTCAACAAGAATCGAGGCTTTTAAGCTAACCAAATATTCTAAATCCTATGTTCGTTGTAAACATTGACAAATTTAAAGGACGTTGCGAATAAATTAAATAAAACTCCACTTTTCATAACTCAAAAGTTCTCTTCCGCATTTGTTTGCATTGTGCAATGTGTCAAAAAAAGAAGACGCACTATGATGGCGCTTGAATTTATGACCTCAGTTTTCCAAAAGAAAATGAAAAATATCTTTTCGATAAGAACGGTTATTAGGCTCAATAATTGTTGCATCGTGGACTTAATTATGCATCAATCGAGAAACATACCCTATACTTGAAATTTGTGATGTTTTTTCTACAACTAATTATATGTACACACCAATATCTACAACATCAATGTCCTATACATATTGCGTTATCATAAATGTGCTTTTTTGTGTTTTTCCTCCACATCAATGTGACAAGATCTTTGATCGAATATAGATTTGAAGTTGACATATTTTATTTACAAATTTTTTTCTCGATATAACAGTTCTGTCAAAATGTAACAAAGAAATCAGATAAACATTGGTTGTATGGGATCTATACGCAACTACATTTGTGAAATCAATAATTAAGTTCGATTAGAAATTAAACAATTGTACGACAGAGAGTTGTTTTCGGTGAGAACTTGGGCGTACATCACAATAAATCTGCCAATTGCGAAGTACCACTGTCTTAATCCGTCATAGAATTGTCATAAATGAACTTGTTTTTCTTGTTTAGAGTCCGCGATTTCCGTAAGTAAACAATCGCCCACTTGTTTGGCTTTATATTATTCACATATTCATTTCATTTTGTGTAAGTGAGCATAGTTTCTTTAAAGCGTGTAAAAATATGGTAAGTTTTTTTTTGCTGATGATAAATCAATGGATTTCTGTGGTTTTTGTATTACAAGAAACAGTGGAATAGTAAAAAGAAATAACAGATCTGAAACATTTTTTAAAAGGAGACGTATGTCTCCCTTTTAAAAGTGATTGCTACAAATTTCTATGGGGGTGGTATAAATACCATCCCCTCCCACCCATTTGTATATGTTCATATGACATATAATAGAACTTGATGGTAAGTCATCGAATTATATTACTTTGTTTGTTTTATTATCATTATTTTTTAAAATTAAGTTAAAAGAAGTTTATTGGTAAGTGAATTTCATGTGTTTTTTAATCCATTTTGTAAAGAGCCTAAGTACTTTAAACGATATTTTCTCTCAGGAAAGAAGCGGAAGCAGTGTTGCTGCCGGAGAATTGCCGGTTGGCAAAAGCAACGAAAAGAAAATGGTATGTAGTAGTTAGAAATGCTATCAGTGTATTAATATGTAACTTAGGCTGAGAAAAGAAAATTTTTTTTTCCGCAACTGGACAAAGTAAGAATGATCTCGGCTGAAAACTGGAAATTAGAGTATAAATTTTGCAAGAAAAAAACATCCAGAATATAAATTATCTTGCCATGTGTGTGATTTAGTGATTTAAACTAAAGATTTCAGACAGACACATCTTTTACTAAAAAAATATAAAGTCATCTGCTTTACGTGATGCTAACATTCTACATGATCAAAAAGAAAACTAAATATAGTCAATTGGAAATTAGTTCATTATAAAATATAACACTTATATAACGCTTAAGTCTTATCAAACCCCCTTTATCTATTAATGCTTTGAATAAGCGCCGCATTTGCAGTCTAAGGTGCGACGCTTATTCGAGGCGACGCTTATTAAAAAAGAAGCCTTAAAAGTGTGGCGCTTACTCAAGGGCGTCGCTTATTCGAGGGCAGTGCTTAATCGAGGATTACCGGTACTACGTAAATTGGTGTAATTGAAATTGTAGAAATTGTAAACTGTGTAGAAATTGAAATGCTACCAATGTATTAATATGTAACTAAAGCTGAGAAAATTCTTTTATTTTTCTGCAACGGGCATTTGAAGGAGATTGATGTTGGAGATTACCTTGTTTAGATAACCAAAACACATCCTTTCTTTTTCTTTCAATCATAAATCATAAAATGTCTAGAAATATATTAACCAGTAATGTTTTTGATAAATAAAATTCTGAAATATCAGATTAGTGATTGGATAATGTATATAAGTAAATAAGGACCGATAGTAAATTAGCGAAGATGAACCCAATTAATCAAGAATAGAAGATTAAAACGTTTTTACCTTCGCTGTGTAGAAATGGTAGCTCATTTTATTGGTTTATTTGTTGATTCTTTCTCTATAATAATAGCCGGCGTATGTCTATCCGTGCGTCTGTTTGCTTTTTTGTCACGAAAACACGAAATGCGATATATAAAGGTTGCATTATCCCGTGCATTTTTCACAGTTAACGACTAGTCTCTTTAATAAGTCCGCAAATCCACACGAAATAGCGTGTAATTTAAAGAGCGGCGAGCGCGTGGATTTCTTTGCGGGCTGACGACTAGAAGTGAATAATGTCAATACCAAATTCTCATTTGCACAAAAATAATCAACGCTATTAGGTAGTTTCGACCTCTCTTGATTTGATTTACAAGTAAAAACATGCATATATATCATGACGAGAATAGAAGACGCAATTGAAGTAACCTAGAGCGTTTGGCAAGAAGATTTCATAAAAAATTAAGCAATGTTTATGTTGCATTAATTTTGTGTTCAACTTCAGGTTTATCTCTTTTAATTTAATTCCCTATTAAATTTCTTGTTATTTTAGGGAGAAGAAAACCACCGAAGTAGGTTGCATACTATACTATTTTTCCTTTTCATGGCCTCTAGGCATTCTTCAACGACTTAAAAGCATACTCCTGGTTATCTCTGACAACAAAAATTATCTCGAGATTCTCACCTTCAACTACTGAATTAAGTACAAAGCTTATCTTCACTACGCAGTCAAAATACTCAAATAGTTTTCGCTCTAAATATAAGAAGTGAATTGAAAAAAGCATTAACTAAAGAAACATTTTTTGTTTTGTTATTTCAGAGAAAAATGAAAAGAGCGCCCTGCCGGCAAAAGATGGCAAAAAAGAAAAAAAACGAAGAAGTCGGAAGATTGAAACATATAGTAATGCAAAGTTAAACTCTTTTTTTATATCAAATTTTTCAGTATTCTCAAATTTTTAACAAATAACAACTTCATATACTTCTACCACAGAATTTTTTTCAAAATAGTAGAAAAGAAAAATTATGCTGTAGTTGAACTTGGATGAATAAGGAAGTTCAGTTTCCTGGATGTTTAATAAGAAGTTGAACTAAACTTTTTACTATCGGCATTTTCCATAAAATATTCTCAATTTTCAATTTATCTTCAGTTTCAGTATTAATTTGAAAGCAAGTTACATTCTCAATGTTTACGCAAATATTCCACTGACATTAAACCTGACATTTATCGTGCAGTTGTGGGCTTTCCTAAATCATAGCTGAAGTTTTCTTTCAACTTCATTTTTTGAAATAAAACTGCCTTTTTAATAACAAGTCCATTTTTTAAAAATTTGATAACATAAGGAAAACGTTTGTTAGAAATGTAAACCTCCAAGTTTCTTCTTTTCTTTTTTAGATTACAACGCTCAAACAAGATCTGTAAGTATTCATTATTGATTTCTTACGTTAATTTCATCACAAAATACATTTTTAAAAACAAAGCTAAATTGTTTGTATTTTCTTTTGTCTTCTTGAGGTAGTTTTATGCATTATATTGAGCATTTCAGACAAGTACATGTTTTACAAAAGCAAAGCGAACAGTGATACTTTGAAAGATATTTTTCCCTAAGGTTCTCGTGCTACATTTAGGAAAAAAGAAAATAGTAGAAAATTTTAGCCTTCCGTGTTTCCTTATTTTGATTAATCGTAAAAGTTTCATTTTTCAGTCTTTTTGATAAGGAAGTGTAGTTTTCCCGTGTAAAAGTTCACGTTAAACCCCGTTCTAATCTTACAGAAAATATTTTTTAAAAAAAACGAACTGAGAAATATCAGGCTATTATCTTTTTAATCCGAATTTTGAAGAAATATAAAAAAACCCTTACAAGTTTGTCACTCTAAAAAGTTTTCTTTGCGCTAAATCATCAATTGGTAACATTAACAATTAAATAAATATTTATTTAAAAAACATGTTAAAAAGACAATATTCATTGTTTCTTATTATGTTAACATGTTCCCAAGCTAATCATTCTTTTGACTGAACCATAAAGATTACCCGAATATCACAAAATAAATAAATAATTATGTTTGTCTGTTAACAACTAGTCCTTTGTTGTTTTAGAACGGAAAGAGACGAAGAAATAAAGTTTTTAGTAAGTAAATTAGTACTAGTTAGTTTCTGTTTACGTTACGACGTATGTTAACGCATCAACTAATATGCCTTATTTTTATTGCACAATGGAGACAATAAAATCGATTTGGAGGAATTTGTATATGGTAGATTTTACAGATCTGAGAATTCTCCAAAATTGAAATTCATTTTGAAAGGATGCAAAGTATTTTTGATTCAATAACTACAAGATAAAAGGAAAAACAGCAAACAATTTTTGTACTACAAAAAGTAACAGTAACGACATTTCGCGTGAAAAAAAACATGATGCTCTGCGACATAATAAAATCTACCTTCATAAACAAATCTTCAATAGAAAGTCAAGTGTTTTTTTATCAAAGTGTTTTTAATATTTGTCAGAATATCATCCTAAAAGTCCTCGTGTATTACAAAAAATATTGCGCAATTAACTTACCTTTGCTCTTTCATATTTCTTTTAATGTTTTATTGTTTTGTTGTCATAGAAAAAAGAAATTAAACGGTTGAAGACCAACAAAAGTGGTATGTATTGTGGTAATTTTTCAATTTAATCCTTAATACCGGAACATGCTAAAAATATTAAAAAATCTCATTCACCTTTTTATGGACACCTTATCCTACAAGGAACTATACAGCTTTGCAGGTTTAACATTTGTGTTGCGTTATTTAAAAAACGTATCCAATTACTATTAACCTTCTTGCATTTCATAGGTGGAAAGGGAAGTCTTTATTCGTCCTTCTGAAATTCTTAAAGTTGTTCAAATAGCTTAAATACAAAATTTATAAAATATTTTTATAATTGCTAGGGATGTATTAAAACTGACGCTGCTTAAACTTACCTCCAACTTAGAATATCAACTTTGCACTAACTACGAAAAAACGTATTATTGTCCTACATTAAAGTTAAAAAGTATTACCCAGGGAAGAAGCGTTTTATCCTTGGCATCGTAGTAACTTTACATGCCTTGTTGTCGAGTTTGAAATTCACGCAAACGCACAGTGATTCCAGCGGATTGTAAGAGCATAATAGAAGCCCATACATTCCTGTTAATATAACATAGAAGCCTGTGTTCAACGTAAAGAAGAGTGTGCAACGAAATTTGCGCAAGATCTATTCTTAAACGCAAGGATACGAAGGAATGAGATTAAAAAATTGCCACAGGCGTTTTGATAAAACTAATTTTGAAACAGCATCTACTCTGCTAGTGAGTCCACGCACAACCTGCTCTCCCGAAGTTCTTTAGTTTTTGACATAGGCCGGACGCTGGCGACTTTGACCAAACCAAAACGTAACTCGTTTCTTGTTTCTTTTATGTGATTAAGTAGCACATGTAGACGTTTTAAATTTTTCACAAAATTAAAAATAGTTTCAACACTTTACTCTTCTTTTTTTCCCGTCGACATGTTCACGTGGCCGTTTTGCCATCTGGGTTATCATACTGAGCTTAATCTAAAAAAAATGCTGTAAAATCGCGGCTTCTGTCGAGGAAGCATGTTACAAACATATAATATTTGCTTTTTTATTTCGAATTTTACTTAATAAATGTTAAATTACTAATTCTGAACATAATATAAAGAGGATGAGATGAATTTCTTTTAGCATATAAGCTTTAAGGTGACAAAACAAAAAATAATGTAAAAAAAATAATATATACTAAGAAACATTGTAAAGAATTACTTCAAAAAAGTAATTCTTTACAAAAAGTAATTCTGCAAATTCACTCAACTCGAAAAAATGGTTGTCATGGTAACACTTTAGCATAGTTTTCAAAAGGAGTAATTTAGCCGTAAAATAAAACTCCTCAATGCAGATTCATCTCCCACAAAAAACTCCACTTAGGCAGAAGAACAGAAGAACAATAAAAAAAAGCTTCCGCCATTCCAACTTTGACAAATTGATTAAGATAATGTTTTAATTTCAAAATCCAGTATTTTTTATATTTATTGGCGTTTATATCAGTGCGTTTTTAGATTAAAGTTATATTGTTAACTTATTCTTAAGCTGTAAGAGAAGAAGAAGAAAGAGAAGAAGAAGGAGGAGAAATTGAGAGTAAGTGGAAAATCTTTTCTGTTGTTGTTGTTTCTTAGATTGATGATAATCTTGCAATTTATTTTTCTAAATTTCTTTAGTATTGCGTAAGGGAGAAAGCCTTGAAGGTAAGGTAGCAAAGTTCTGTTTATTTCCTTGAAATATTAAATCTATTTTATAATACCCGTACAAGTTCTGTCTGTGTTCTGTCACGCAAAATTATACCGTAAGTAGCAAGACGCATGCATTGCTGTATCAAAAAGGTTAGGCGAACCCGTGGATTTTTTCACGGATTTTTCCACGGGCCACCGGCTATTATTAAATATTAGATATAAATACTAGATATGAAATATAAAAAAATATTTTAATATTAAAAACTTAATAAATTATTGGCAACCAGTACATGGAAGTAAACTTTAAGACCAGGATATTTGATCGCTGTGATACCGGCTACTTATGTCTAGGCGATAACACTTTGCATACTTGTAAAATGTCATAACACAAATAGGGTAAAGGTAATATATTAACTAGATTGCGTCATGGGGATCAGAAATGCTGTCATTTTAAATTTTCTATAAACTTAAATTTCTCGGATGCATTTAACTTAGTAAATATGAAAATTAAAAAACATAACGACCTCTTTCATTTCGCGGGATCGATGACTTCAAATTTCGTCATATTTAATTCCTAGGAACCATAAATCTTCTTGGCAACACCTTAGTAACCACCTAGTTCCGAACATACATTTAATACATCATCCGTTTAAAACGGATGTCTTGCGGCACTTTATATGCATGTCAGCGCTTAATTCCCAACAATAAACCAGCCAAAAACGTAACCGTATCTCTCCTCTGTCAACGCTTGAAGATTTCAAAGAATTTTAGCACTAAATCACATGCCGAGCAAAAGCTAGCTTTATCCCGCCCTGTGCTAAGTGGATTAAATAAATCTGTCTTAATTGCATTAGATTAGAGATGGAAAAATTTAATGCTTCACCAGATTTCTCTTCTTGTCCTCAATATGTAAGTTTACGGAACTTGAACGTAGATACTAACATGCCGCATAATGCAGTTTTTATATTAATTCTTTCTTTTTGTAAAATGACGTCCTCAGGAATTGTTTCTTTTTATTCATATCGGTTGAACTGATCCTTTGGGAATCGATTTTTTTTAGTCTTAAATAATGAGATAAAAGAATTAATAGATGCTTGAATATCATTTGATAGATGCTTAAATAAATTTTAATAGATGCTTGAAAAAAACTCTTTAGAGGCTTGTTGGTTGGTTGTTGAAACATTTTTTCTTGCTATGATGCTTTTTTTATGACTCATCAAGCTTCTAAATATGTCAAATATCTCGTTATCGGATATTAATTGACACTATCCCTCAAAATACTACAAAATTACTTAAGTCAGTGGTAGCTTAGAGCTTGAGACCTTGTAATGTAACTTTTTATCAACTTCACGTCGCAAAATATGCTGCCGCAGGCAAAGTATTATTTCTACCATTTTGTCTTTATTACGATTGCAAATTCCATTTTCTGCTTCTAATCCAAGTAACCTATGTTACAAGCTTCGAAAATGCGCAATATACTCTTTCACAATGTCTGCATTATGGGTCAGTCCATTGTACAATCGCACAGTAAACACGAGACACCTTAGACACGTCTTTTAAACCTTTTTGTGACGTGCTAAAGACATTTTAGACATATTCCCTTAGGTACTAAAATGTCTTAAAGAAGTCTTTTTTTAGTCTTTTTCAAACGTGTGTGACAAACCAAAACAAGAAAGGGTTAAGAAAACGACACTGAAGAATTTAATATAAAATTTATATTTATATCATTTATATGAATAAACAGTTTTATAAGAATGAAATAGTATAACATACAAGCTTTTTTATAAGCAACAACATTAGTTTCGAAAACTTTTCTTGTTCTAAAAGATGGACTTCCCTTAGTGGATGATCAACAGATCTTATAAAAATACGTGCATAACACAAAGTATACAGTGTAATACTACAAAATTAAAATTGTTGAGCATGAACAATTACAGTTAGTATCTTTAACGGTTGTCTTGAACAACAGCGTCATTTTAGACGGCGTCTCCGACTCATTCTATTCCAACAAGTTTGTAGCAATTTATGATAAAACCGAATAAAGACGTCTTTAAGACGTTCATTTCGAAGGAGATTTTACTTGTCTTACAAAGACCAAATAGAACGTCGTTCATTTATAACCAGATCTTACTGGTCTAACAGAGACCAAATAAAGACGTCTTTAAGACTTTTATTTTCGAAGGAGATTATTCTTGTCTTACAAAGACCAAATAAGCACGTCGTTCATTTAAAACCACATCTTACTGGTCTAACAGAGACCAAATAAAGACGTCTTTAAGACTTTTATTTTGAAAGACATTTTGCTGGTCTTACAAAGACCAAATAAAAACGACTTTGAGACGTCTTTTTTAATCGAAAGACGGCACAAGTTAGAGATGAGAAAATCCATCTTTGTGTTTATTGGGTGGTAAGAGTCCGAAAATGTTTAGAAACTTTCAAAATTTTCGAAGTGCGTGTTACTTATGTAGAAGCATGTTTGTTGAATGCCACAAGTCCGACTTTCTACGACTCTCGGGTAAAATTCGGGTAAAAAAGGTCACTAAACAAATTGGATTTAAATATGTAATTATTCGATGTACAAAGAGGTTTACAACATAATATCCTGGATAAACAATTGGAAACGTTAAAAATTTATTTCAAATTTTCAAAAATAATTAATAAAATATGCAATAAACTTTTAGAGTGACTTTCTAAAAAGATAAGCTCTTGCAATTTATGGAAAATCTACATTTTTTTTACTTCCTTTCTTTAGATTGGAATTGTAAGTATTATTTTCTGCTCATCATACGAAATCAGTGCAAAGCAGATAAGTAATGTTTATTATGTTTTGTTAAATGGAATGCATTACTTGATACTTCATGTCGTGGCATATTCATAACAATCTCAATTATGTTATTTAAGGATGTACATAATAATTGTGTAATATTAAATTTGTCTTTTTTTAGTTTCAGTTAATACGTCGAGAGTCGGTAAGTAATCATATAGGATATACTAGTAATTATAAACGCAGGGAAATCAGCGACTTCAACCTTTCCTCTACCTTTTATATTCTTTGTTTGTCTTGCCTTCAACCAGAATTTATCATAAACCAAATTCTTAATGGAATGATAAAGTTATTTAGGCATTTTGGAAGAAAAGTAATTCCTAAGTTTCTCTTCCTTTTGAAAATGCAAAGTAAATCACTCGCCCTGACGATGGCAAGTAATGAAAGGGTAAAAAAAAAACATTTATTTTATACAAAAAAATACAGCGCGGAAATATTCTGCAGAAGGAGAATTAATAGCCAATAGTTATGGAAATGCATATGTTTTAAATACAATCAATTGTACCATAACCAGAATTACTGTTAAAAAAATGGAAATCATTAAATTTTGTTTAATGAAATGTTGTAAAAAAGGATTAAGGAGACTAAAAACATTATTTTTATTATTTAACGACCTATATATATAAAAAACACAGCTATTTCAATTCATAGTAATTCATGGAAGATAATGAAAAGTGAAAAAGCATATTTATCCTTTCTCAACTTAGTTAGAGTTAAATGTGGTAGCATATTGTGTAACGCTTTTGCATAATTAGATGTATTAACGGAGGAAGATAAAGAGGAAGAAAAAGAAGAAGAGGAAAAAATTCCAGGTTTGATACTTTTTTATCATCTAAGAATTAAAAACATTTTTTACAGGTAACAAGAAGTAACTACTATATTTCTTTTGTTTAGTCTTCACGCCAATAAGAATACGTAAGTATAAGTGTTTTGCTATTTTAAAGTTTGGGTTTTATTAACATAAAGTGTTGACAATTGTAGACATGTTTGCAACAGTCGCAAAACAGCAGTTGCACGACAATTACCAACTATAATGGAAACTTTATGTCAATAATTTTTAAGCGTCGGTTGGTTTGTTTTACAAGAAAGCGAAAATTTTATAATTAAAGTATCTTTTATATTATTCCTAAATTAAAATTGCTCAGAGTTTTTGAAATACAAACTACATACAATTGACAATCACTAAAAATAGCAGGTGGGCTTACAGAGGATGGGAATCTTCTGAATTTATTCGTCGATTTGCAAACCTAGTTTTAAAGCACCTTATTAATCCTGTATAAAAACAAATTTTCTAAAGCTACATATAACTAACATTTCTATTTAGATCCTGTAGATTGGGACGGTAAGTTATTTTATATTTTTCCTTATTTCCTTTTTTTGTTATGTTGTAAATTTTAACAATTCTATTTTCTACTTCGTCAATTTTTTCAGTGCTGTAGGCATATTCTTTACATATTTCTTATTTCTTTATTATAGACACAATGACCCTACCTGGTACAGTATTTTTTTACTTCTGTGCATAGAATTTAAAGTATTTGATGATGAAGTGTAACATACTTTTTATAATTCCTAATAGTTTTCTCAGAGAACGAAGAAATTGACTTAGAAAGTGAGTAAAAGTTATTATTTCAAACTTCTTTAACCCGTTGTCAACGCAAAAATATTTGAAAAGCATGGACATAATCGATGTGTTACTTTGAGAAAATCAGTCTTCCGCAGCGTTTCCCCCTTTTTATCAATTTATTGTAAAAAAAATTGGAAAACCTAAGAAACAAAACAACTCCAATCATCAATTACATTTGGTTTGAAGAGAATAATGCTGTTGAACTATACTTTCTTCCATTGGTACTGTTTGTTATTTTCCCGCCGTTTTTTATTAACTGTAAACACATCTTTCTTAAGAATTTTATTTTCTATGAGGCATAACAACATTATTAAACAGCCACAGCATGTGCACTGAACTTCAAATTATTGTTTACCGCGTTCCGCCATGTTTGCTGATTTTACAAGCATATTGACACGAAGATCATTTAACTGGATTAATGTTTCCCTAGACAATTTTGTAGTTCGAAACTTTAGAAAATGATAAAAAATTTTTCGATGATTTCAGTGATCTCTTTATGGAACAATAGAAATGAATTTAAGCAAATTCATTAAAGCAAAGTCCGTCAATAAAAAAAAATATTCAAGATATTTTCCGAAACAAATTTAACGGCAAGTGATTTGCTTTTTAGATGATAAGGAAGTTTCGTACACTTACAGACAGTTCATAAATTTCGGTCTACACCGAAACCTATTATTGTTTCAATGGTTAACTCTGTGTGAGCTGTGCTTTTGTTTTACTAGGATTGTGAGGACCGATTAATTTTATGATTAATTTTGAATGAAAGAAATTGCTATTTTGTTACTTGTTTTCCATTTCGGCACAGCCTGTTTTTCGCGCACCTTTTTAAAGGTAGGTTTTAATAGGACTGCATTTTCCGCTCGAGCATGCGTAATGAAGTAAAATGGCCGCTGACTCAATGTAAAAGATGCTCCCAAGCTGTTCTCAAAAGGTTTAACTCACTCGACTTTTTCAGCGCGTATTTTTTCTCTTCAGCTTTTTAACCAATGAAATTCAAGGAAATGTGAACAATTGCGCAATCCATTTTATTTAAGAAAAATGTAAGAAAAAACAACAATTTTTTCTGTACTTCTTTATTCCCCAAATAACAACACCTTTTAGAATGGTGTTTGGTGTTAAGTAAAGCCGAGAGACCTGTTATATGTAAATGCTCAACGTTAAGTATGATATGATCCAGACTTAGTTCTATTAACAGAAAATATTTTCTTTTTTAATCCCATTTTTTATACTACAAGAATTATATTTATTTAAATTATTGTTGATTTAAATTTTTTTTTAAGTTTCAGGGAAAAGAAAAGGGAAAGGTAAGCAATGATCCTTTTTTTTCTTCTGTCTCAGTATTATTTGGTGCTATATATACTGAAATATACAAAAATATAAAAATCTTTGCATAAACACTTTTTGTTCAAATTTAGAGGTAATTGGCCCTGCCCACCTAAAAAGTAAGTTGTTTTTTTGTTAAATTTATTGAAATTTTAAATATGGAGGCAATCAGACGTCCTTAAAAACACAACATAATAATAATAATAAAAATAATAATAATAATAATAATAATAATAATAAATGATAATAATGATAATAATGATAATAATGATAATATGATAATATGATAATATGATAAGATGATAAGATGATAAGATGATAAGATGATAAGATGATAAGATGATAAGATGATGATATGATGATATGATGATATGATGATATGATGATATGATGATATGATGATATGATGATATGATGATATAATGATATAATGATATAATGATGATGATAATGATGATGATAATGATGATAATGATGATAATGATGATAATGATGATAATGATGATAATAATATAATAATGATAATGATGATAATAATATAATAATGATAATAATATAATAATAATAATAATATAATAATAATAATAATATAATAATAATAATAATACCTGTCAGAGCCCTATGAACTCGCTATTACTCGCAATTACCGCTATAAATTTCTATGAGATTCTTATAATCGAGAGTTTTTGACAGTATAACAAGTCATTTTATCAACGCTTTTTTAAAAGACACGTTACACTACAGTTAGTTATTTACGCATTATTTCACAACTTTTTAGTTGCAAAAAAAGATCAATCGTCTGATGACGATTTGGAAAACGATGGTAAGTAATATATATTGTATCAACTTGAAGAATAGACGCTAGATATAAACAACGTGTCCTTACCAAACTTGAATAAAACCAACATGAACATGAAAAAGAACATAGACGATGAAAGCAATCAAAAAAACATACGAACGTCTTGTGAAAACGTATTACGTTATGTTATGTTGTCCGTTATGTTTTTATCTTCTGTTCCTTGAGAAAAGAAATTTTAGATGTCGTGTTCAATTTCCATGTTCGGTTTGCACATTTCACATCAGTACCAGTACGCAAAACCAACAAACATACAATTATTTTTAAAACAGACGCCAGTAGGAAAAATATTTTCAAATACGGTAGTAGGTAAAATAGTTTTAATTCTTAAAGTCATAAGTGGAACTAAGTCACTAGATATTATATAACAAATTATTGTTTTTTGTATATGTGTATATTAAATCAGTTCAAACAATTTCCCAATCAAAAATTTCTAGTTTTCATTCGGTGATCACACGGGTTTTAAGCACTGACCGCTAAGCTACGTAGCATTTTACTAAAATTTCCATGGTGCTTTCACGATTTTTATAATTTTGTTGTTATGTCTTAAGACCATATTTAGGCTGTTTTGGTGGTATTATACCGTCAAAGTCTTCTTAATTTTTGACTTAGACTGATAAGCCTCGGTTTTAAAAAGGTTACCTTCCGCAAATAATAGTTACATATAACATTTTGACAAGCCATATATATTAAAAATCTTTTCACTTCAACGCGTTTTGAACATTTGACATTAGTTGCAATATTTGGTTACTTTAATTATGCTCAATGCTAGTTTATGACGTCATAATTTCGCACAATTAGCGCAGCTTTAAACACAAATATCTCGAGAACGTATAAAGATTTTTCAAAACAATAAATTTCCAAAGAACTTTCAAAAAAGCCCTAAATTAAAAAATTAAAAGTCGCTTCTGCATATTGAAGAAATCTAATTCGGAAAAAGTGTATTCTGGTCACCTGCTGCCAAAGATTGTCCACTGCTAGGTAGTCCATATGATATCTCATGTTCAGTGATAGATAACATGTCATCATTTGATACTTAAACCTCAAATTACCTTTATCACCATACGCTGGATATACGTTAAGTTGTATTTTTTACGCAAAACCTACCTACTAAAATTTGAGATAATAAACCACTTACTTATACTTCTATATGTTTATGATTCCTTCTGCTTATCAGCTTATATAAATTTTTCATGTTTGTAGTTGAAGAGCATTACACAGATATGGGTATGTTTCTGTTTTAATTTAATCCTCGTTAATATACATATATATGTATGTATATTTACTATATTGCGTATTTCTACCTTCTAGATGGGGCAACTAGCTCCCGTTTTCTAACACCATGTAAGTTTGATTTTTGGAATTTTAATTTATACCTTGAAATTTCTGTGAATAAGTGTGTATGTTCTACAGCATTTTTTCTTTAGACGAAAGGCACCACTTGTTGGATGTAAGTACTTAATTTGATAATTTTTTTTAATATTTTTTATTTTCTTAATTTTTTTTAAAACAGTGACTTATCGCAATGTTAGCAAACATTTTACAATTCATTGGCATTCGAGGAAAACATGGAGTGTCTCGTGGAAACAATACTTACCTGAGGTGTCTCTCGGGGAAATAACTGCGTCCCTCGTGAAAACGGTGCTCACCTGGGCTGTCTCTCGCGCAAACTCTCTTAGCGAATCACGTGAAAATGCCTACAGCACAACAACTGTCGTTGCATCGCCTACATCTCATCAAATGTCGTAGAAACACCTACTACCTTTTATGGCTTATCTCATGGAAACGCAGCTTATTTGTAAAGAAAACGAAGGCATCTTCATCCCCTTTGGGTGACAAGAAAACCCGACATCCCCAATTTACCCGCAACTGGGTTTTTTAAGGACACATTTTTTAACTTGCAAAATCTGATTATACATAACTTTTAATTCAAAAAATAGTAACTATAGTTACTGTTAACGATAGGGGAATAATAGCACTTAACTGCCATTACTTTGCATCTTAGACGTAAATAACCTTTTATTATCATACTGTTGCTACACTCAAATAATAATATTTCTTCTGTGAATTTTAATAACTTTATATAAAATCTCTTTAGACGGCGCCAGATTTTTATCGGATCACCAATATAAGTTTAAGTGGTAAGTAAAAAATATTTAGATCTATGCACTTTCGGTTTAAATAATGGATAGTTTGTGTATTGATACTTAAAGTAAGCTATTACGGTTGGTTGGTAAACAATTACAGTATTCTCGTATCTTTTTTCTCAAAAGAACCTTTTAAGAACTGAACTTCCAATTCTTTAAATAACTTTCTCTTAAACAATTTTTATCCATGTTGTGTGACTTTAAAGCTTTCCTCCCGTAAAAAATCAAGTTGGTTTTATATGAAAGACCTTAAAAAGTTGCCGAGAAATTTGTAAATATTTTTTTAAATTTCTTAATCGCTTCTTTTTAATCATGCATGATGTTTGTCGCGTAGAATATCTTCATAAATTAAGACATTTTCATTAAAACACTTCAATGTGATCAGAATTCTCTTGGCTCAAAACGTTCATTATGCGTGACGTCAAAGTAATTAAAAGTCGCGTAGGCTTAATTAAAAAAAATAGGCAGACCATGTTTTTTAAATTCATTTTAATAGCTAAACAACAGTGGAAATATTTTTTGTTTCATGTCGTCTAAAGTGCGTCAGTTTCAAACTTTCCCATAGTATACTATTTCTTTATTAAACATCGGTTAATCCCCTGTTCTTTATACAAAAATAACATTGAACAACATCAAATTTAAATTCATTCTACGAAAAATTTGTTGAGACATGACACGAATTTGTAGCGTGTTGATCTTAAACTTTTGGACACACAGTCGTCGCTCGTTATTTTGACCTTCCACGGGACTGGTGAAAAAGGTCAAGATAAAGAAAGTTCGAGAGTGGATAGTCGGGATAAGAAACGTCAATCGTGAAAAAGGTCGAGATAAGGAAAGCTTGTCAATGTCATGCACACATTAGAAAAATTGTTAATTTTTATACCTGGTTAGGGATAGACTATTAATCAGAAGAATTAATTATTACTATTCTCATGTTATATGTATTTAATCATATTCATTCATTCATTCATCATACACTTTAATTTTGTCATCTCTATTCTGCCCCTCTTTGTCATCTGCATCTATTACAGATTAAATAATTTCTTCATCTGTGACCAGGTTATCTGTTGCAATAACCTGAAAGTCAATGTGAACAAATTCCTCTGCTGTTAACTCTTTATGTAATAAGTTACATACCTTTTTTTGTAACCCGGCTAGGTCTTTCTCAAATCTTGATTTTGAGAAAGTTTAAGAAATTCTCACGTTCGAATGTTTAGTTTACAGAAAATGTCGAGATAACGTAATAAAATGTACTTAAGAGACCGTGAAAATAGGCCGAGATAAGGAAAGTTCCAGAGAACGGACAGTTGAGATAACGAGCGCCGACAATGATGGCTTAATAAAGCTACTAAATCGCGAATAACTTGTTACGAATTTCAGGTGCATTTGCCAAGGGTAAGATTTCTCTTTGTTACATAATTCACTTGTTTCGGCAAGCAATAGATAGTATTTTGATAATAAATTGTTACCGAAGGTGTTTTTGCTGACTTTATATTTATTTCACACAAACATTCATGTAATATAGACGTTTTTAGACTACTTGAGTGCGCATTTGCCAAGAAAAAGACTTAATAGCACTTGAAAAAGAATGTAGCTGTATTTTAAAAGATTTTTGACCAAATCAATATTTATTTTGGTTTCGAAGAAAACTACAATGAAGAAAATGGAAGAAGTATGTTGTTTTTGTGACAAAAGTGCATATTTTCCATGTGTGGGAAGACATTATAGTGTCATGTACCACCTTATTTTCATTTTATTTTTAAAACTAGTCGATAAAACCTGTGGAAAAATTCACTTAGGCAAAG
The DNA here is from genome assembly GCF_029227915.1 of Hydractinia symbiolongicarpus. Classification (NCBI taxonomy): domain Eukaryota; kingdom Metazoa; phylum Cnidaria; class Hydrozoa; order Anthoathecata; family Hydractiniidae; genus Hydractinia; species Hydractinia symbiolongicarpus. Next base: position 1,438,385 of record NC_079888.1, on the reverse strand, counting down.
GAAAATAGAAAAATAGCTTGTTTTGAGTTTTTTGCTGACGACAGCAGTGCAGATACAAAATAAAAATTGGCAAAATTTAGTTTATTCGTTGGCTATAATATGTAGAGCTTAAACTTCTGATCAAGAAAATTTATATGATCATGTGCTTTTGATGAGCGGTTAATAGAATATAAAGGATATAAAAATTTTGCTGACGTCAGCAAAGACCTGCTAAAAGACTAAAAGTTTTTTTTAGAAGATTGTATAAATGTTGCCTTCATCGTATAGATCTTTTTACAAAGGGTTGCGAAGATATTAGGGTTTGAATATTTTTAGATGACGTCATCAACACGTTCATTCCGAAACGGATTTGGTGACCTAGGTTTGAGAAACTTACCCAAATTGGTCCTAGGTGGTCCTTAGTTACCCACGCGGTGAGAAATCATTGACGTCTTATTTAGCCTCAAAGTTTTAGGTGCACTGTCATGACTTCATTAATTTAATATACGATATTGACGTAAAAGTTCTACGCCATAAACACATGTTTTAAAGCTATTCATGACGAAGGTTTCTTAAAAAAAATAAAAAGATTCCTACATAACTTTCAAAGGTCTTTCATATGAGTTTAACTTGATTTTTGCGAGAGGTAATCTTTTACAGATAATACCCGTGCATACTACAGCAAAATATATTTCAAGACTACATTAATTTTTTAAAGTTTAATTCAAATTCTGCTATGCATTTTTTTTGAAACATTCAAATTTTCTGGAAACACCTATTTTACATTTAAACTTTAGTTTTTGTGTTTAGTTGTAGGTAGATATCAAATTTGCAATATTGCAACTGCATAATTAGCTACGAAAGCACGTGCTCTCCACTTTTATAAACAATAAGATTAAATCTGGAATTGAAACTTATTATTTTGGTTAAAATAAACATTGACCTTCCTCCATTTGTTTTCGGCCATTGGCCGACCCCGTTTTATCAGTACTTTTTCATAAGATCAGTGAGTATTTTCTACCTTGTAAAAAAAGCCTAATATTCCAGCTTTACGAACATTTTCAAACTTTTTGTATGAAATGTTTTAAAACATATATTTAGTATATTTTCGAATCAAATTTTACTCGACAGCGACGTGTTAAAACTAAATTTCCACAGAATAAAGTGAGCCTAGTAAAGAAAAAATTTAGAGCTTAATCAATTTTTTTGCACTACCTTGCTGTTTGATTCTTTTGATATTAAAAACAATAATTTAATGTTAGGAACTTAGGCAATATATTTGCGGTAATAGATTTACGGAACAGAAGCTAGTGTCCATTAGTAAGCCAGGAAGTAGAGTTTCGTAGGAAACTAATTTTAATGTCTCTTCTTTTATGGTGTTATTTTTTTTTTACTTATCAAAAATGTCTGAAAGATTAGGCTACCTGAAGTGTGGAATTGTGTATAACAACAAAATACAAAAGTGTCTTTATCTTATTCATTACCGTCTTGTCGCCGATATATTTCGGTTAACTGAAGATCACTACACTACATTGGTAAACATTACAAGAATAAATTTTTTTCGAGACCTAATTTTTAGGTAAAATTCTTAGTAAATAGTATTGGCAACAACTATTTTTCGCAAAGTTGACAAGTCCTAATATTTTACAAAAATTAATTCCAACAAAAATTCATTTCCTGATGGTATTATTAAACAATTCGTAATATTTCTTTGTATTGTAAGTTTTAAATAGAAATATTTTGTACCTATATCTTTATTCTTATATACCTTTATCTTTATTTAGATTCCGAAGATTGAAGATATTTCTTCCTTTTTATTTAAATAAATTATTTTAATCAAAAAATATTTTAAATCTCTTTACTCCTGTCACTCCAACAAAGGGAAAAGCGTAAGTTAGTAATATTACCGACTTTTATACAACGCAGTCTGGGCACTAGTAAAGCGCTTGTAGGGACAAATTTAGCCTGTTTTTTGTCTTTTCTAATTCTTTGTATTTTATAATAATAACGTTTAACTTTTAAATAACGTTTTGATATAGTGATCATAGTCATCTTTGTGCTATAATAACTTTGTTAAAACGCTTCAAGTAAGAAGAACTTGCAGTTATTAACTTTTGAATGATGGTAAAAAGGGTATTTTTAGCGGGTGTGGCTGCAGAGACAGTGAGCATGGACTGAAAGAATCAAGATATGGATAATCATCAAAGACCATTGTCAAATTTGGACGTAGGTTATTAAAAGTGCCACAACTGCATATTTAGCTGGCCTATACTGTCTATCTTAATTACCTGATTATTTTTAAAGCGAATATTTAACTTCACCGACTGCATAACTTCGTGGTTTAGCATAATAAATAACCTTAGAAAAACTTGTGATTGAATGGAAAGTCATTGGATGAAAAGTGAATTAGTAAACACATTCAAACGTCCCTATAGATACTATAGTTTTGTAGTTTCAATGCAGGCGAAGGCGTGAATAAAAGAAATACTTTCAGAAAACGTATAGGGAAATGATCTACAGATATGATTCATCTGCAATGCCATTTAAATTTTAAAAGGTTTTTAAACATTAAATTTAACTCTTTCTGGCTGCTTTTTTTTACTTTAGTTGACAAGTTCACAACAAATTTCAAGAGTTGGTCATTTGATTACGAATTATTCTTTGAAATAAATTCTTGTGAATAAGTATAAAGAGAACATTTTCTTATCTAACTTTCCTAGGATTTCTTTCCCGCCATCCCCTTTTAATACTAGATTCCTAACCAATTTACATAAACAATATTAAATTTTGGCTAATCTGGAAATTTAAGAGTTTTTTGCGAGAATTATTTTTTTTATGTCTGGTTCAGAGAAATAATTTTTAATATAACAAATGTAGTTACAGTGATGTTTTCCCTGTCCCTGCATACTGACTGACCAGACTAACTAAAGCTTACTGCCTAAACTACACCTACCTTTCGTCAGCTAGCTAGTTAGCTAGTCAGCTAACTCTGCACTTGCTTACTTTTGAAATATATTAGTAAAAACTATTGGGGCCAATTCTTGTTAAAGATCACAACAAAAATTATCCATATGGTGCCAACAATAACATTTCTTTCTGGTTTAACATGTAGGACCCTTGACCTTTATTAGCTATGCTAACCTTACGACGGAATTAACAGTTTTTTTCTTTAATAACCTTTAATTCTGTATGTTTTTGGATAGAATGCGGTCCATTTGTTTTCTTCTAGTTGCGCTACCATTATGAAAAAAATTGTCCCCACTAGGCGCAGACTGCGCTGTATGAAATCTTTTACTGTAGTAGATAAGCAAACTTTGAATCACTTTCAGTACATTAAGTATTAATGCTGCATGTTTCGATGCTATACAATGTTAAAACAGACAAAACTTTGTCGTCACAGAAAGTGCGCAATGATTTGCTGTTCACAAATATAGTTGATTTCAAAATCGTATGCCTACAGCATAACTTCGATTGTAGTAGAAGTTTGTGACTCTTATCCTACGTCGCCACTTTTTATGGAACTTAACACAGAGAATAATAAATTATGTTTTTTGTGTATATGCTAAGCACAAACTAATTCTGAATACAAAGAAACAGGTTCATATCCCAATGTTTGACATCTGTTATTACGGAGCGCCCAATAATGACCCTGGCACAGACTGGTCCCATTATACAAAAATTCCCAAACTAATAAGATACAAATTCGACGTTTGCCTCAAAAGCAGAATTTCCAGATGACGGGGAAAAGGGTTAGAAATACTGTTTATTAGTTAACAACAGTTACTGCTTTTACTTTATTTCTCGGCTTAGTTAAATTGTTGAATGCTAGCAAAAGTTTTGTAATTTAAAAAAGTACTAAATCTTGTTGCCGATTTCATGAACTGCAGCTACAGATATTCAAGACAGCTTCACTTAACCACATATTTATAAAGAACATGCTTAATGGCTATTATAATGGTAACATAAAAACGTAAACAAACGAAAAACACATTTTCATAGTACACAAAAAATAAAAAAAGTCGCTCACCTAAAACCATCTTTTCGTTTCAACTCATATATTCTTCTTCCTTGGTGGGTTGTGAAAAGCAATTTAAATATAGATTTCCCTTTTTGTTCACAAAATGTTTTCCTTTCTAGCGTTTTTCTTTTAATCGGATTTCGATGAGGGGTTTAAATTTGTTTTTAATTGACATGATCAGGACTAGGCAATTTTGACCGTCAGTATAAAACATGGGTGTTTGTGATGAGAATGCAATGACTTAAAGCTGTCTTTACGGATTCAACAAGTTTTACAAGCACAAGTTCCTAGCAATTTAGTTTGCGGTGCGGTTTGCCGTCTCATCGGTGTAACCCGTGATGTTACCGCAACAAAAAACGTTTTTTCTTGTTAAGTTTTACATAGTAAATATATAAGTGCGCTTTATGCTGAGGGATTTGTGTCACTAAATTCGCAGAGAAAATACTCCTTTACAGTGTGATGTTTCTTACCACCAGGAAATCGCAATATATGCTGCGTCTCAAACGATTCTTCTGCGGTCAAAACACTGATCTATTTTTCTTAAAGCATTACTGTGACATTTGTTTGCGTCTTAGCTTTTGTTTGAGAATTTGATATCCTCGAAAAATCTTTGTTAACTAGACTAAGGAGCAGTACCATCCGACAACGACTTGAAGGGACTTCATCAGTTTTACGACATTGTTAAGAGTCACATAAGTGAAAGGTAACAAGAAAAGCTTGGTGCGCGACCAAACGCCTAATCCTTTGAAAAAGAAACAGAGATGTAAATATGCGTAGAAATCACATGAGAAAATCTGGCCTTTGTTTTATATGTTTAAAGACAACTCAAAACATATTAAGTCATTCGGGCACCTCCTTTTTGCTTCTGCCATGAAAGCTTCAAGGAGAAGTGAGAAAAATACAGAACTTACAGCACATTTGAATTAGACAGAATTAAAAAATATTGCCTCCAAAAGCCATTGTGAAAAACAATTATTTATTTCAACCGTAGAAGCCAATGCCCAAAGTTTGGAATTCAAATTTTTCCACGCGAGAGAATTATTTAGGGCGGGAAATGCAACAACGCAAAAACACTCAGTGCGTATAAATGCAACTTGTGCACCTTTCATCTGCGCACCATTATCCAACCATTCAATAGGTTTCGTGAAAACAAATTAGTAGTATTTGCGTGAGCTTGCATTGGCAGAAATTTGAGAAGGTACTTGAGAAGGGAAGGATGGACTGGGCAACAATTTTATTACCTCATAAAGTCTTATATAGCGATTTTCTTGTTGTAGGCAATCATCATAACCAAGATAGGATATAGCTTAAAAAGACGTCTTTCTTTATTTGTTGTTTTGACAAAAATTATCTATTTTTCATTTGCTTGGTTTACTATAAGTTCTGTCAACTCATAGATCGATCTTAAGGCATCAACGGGTTTTTCTTTGTTTTTAGCTTTCTTTGTTGGTCCAGGTTTTCCTATCAAATGTCAACTTTTTTTGATGTCCTGGAAAAACCTTTTCTGAACGAATATACAATTTATATCGCATATCAAAAAATCTCTGATGAACTCTTTGTACAGATGGATTCAAAGGTTTTGGTGAAAACAACCGATTAGCATACATAAAAGTTCAGCCGGCACTGTGTGTGAAAATCAGTGTGTTATTCCCTCTCGCTTTCCCTATCGTACATTCAACAATCAAATTGGTTTAGTTTAAGTTTGTTCGAGTGAACATGTTGTTGTAGTTTGCCCTGGTTATCTACCAATATATAAGTGTTGATATTGGCAATTTGTGTTTCGTTCTTAAAAAACTAACTGAATAATGAGATCATCAGTTGATTTCTACCGTCATTGGAGTTTTCGGCCCCGTCCTAGCACGGACTAATCAATAACTCCTCGTGATAGTGGGCCATACCTTTGTTTAGGTATTCTCATCAGTTAGTAAGAACAATTTTCTTTTTTTAAAACTTACCGTTCTCATTGTCGTGCAACTGAAACAAATTCAAAGGATCGTTTTGATTCATGATGCGTATGTATATCTTGCGTATGTATGTTTTGCTACAACAGCTACTCGAGTGAAAAGAGGTCAATTTTAAGACATGTGCAGCCATATATAGTTGAAGGGCCGTTTAAACGGGCCGTTGTCGACTGTTGTTCGTCTTTTTCAAAAAAGCGCATGTGAGTATTAGTTGTTGCCATAGCGATATGGGTTATGAATAATTTAAGGTCGGTTGCAACTTTGTACTCAGGTCTCTTTTATAAGTAAAACACAATTTAGGCTAATTTCAGAGTTGGACACGGCTAAAGGTGTCCATGCGTTACGTTTTGTTGAAAATTTGTGTCAACAGGCCGTTCTACAGTATATTTTTTGTTTGATATTTTAAGGCACAATGGTGGTACATAATGTTGCTATGGTAATATGAGTTTTAGTTGGCTTGAAAAACAGTTTAGGTGTCAAGTGTCGTTTAGAAGTTGATTTGGGCACTATGTCTCTATGTTGTTGGATGGCTGTGGTAACAGACTGTTATTAAATGTCGTTCGATTCGACCAATTGTAAATATTTTTTTCATATTTTATTTCATGAGTACAATGGGTTGCTATGGTGATATGGATTTCTCTTCTTCTTGAGAGAGTTGGTATATTGTGCTCATGTCACGACGTTGTTTTATTTTGTGTTTCAGAATTAACGGTACCTTTGTTCGTTACACTTCTTCATTAAATGACGGAACAAGTTGGTTCTCAGTATCTTTTCATTGAAGGTATTGTGATGTTGTGTTTTATAACGGCGCATATCCAGTTTCCCTGTTATAACAGAGTGGGTAATGGGGGAAGAGAGTTGCTGTTATATAAAGAAAGTTACGCTTATAAAAAAATCACAGTTTATATCAATGATGGTATTTCCTTCGTACTTCTAAAAAAGCTCATATTCTAATTACAAGCATGATTCAGCCGCCAGAGATTTAGTCACCAGTCCCCAATTTCGTCCGGACAAGGTGGTCCTGGATGTTTTTATGTCTTGTGAATGCAATAAATGGTTTGTTTGGAAAAACTTTATGCAGTTCTCTGTCATTTATAATGATTGACCAATGTTTCTTGAAAATATTTTTTACAGGAATAAACGCTCTATGATAAGGGATGATAAAGGGCAAGACGTCATTGTTATGGACGCTGCTGCTTATTCCGTCGATTTTGCTCCGTTTCTTTTTGTTATTAATTTTTCTCCCGTTGGCGCTGTCGTTGTTTTTATTTTCTTTGAGTTTCTTTACGTTATTGTTAAGTACGTCCTCCTGGTTCATATTTAAAACTTGTTTAAACGTTGAGTTGACCATACGGAACTTATAGCCCCTCAATAGTAAGTTGTTTTTAAGTTGGTCCAACTCTTTTCGAAGTAGTATATTATCTTTCGTTATCATACGATAGCGCAGGGCTTGTGAGTAAACAATACTCTGTTTCGTGTGATATGGATGGTAGGAGTTGTAGTGCAATAACGTTCGTGTGTCAGTAGGTTTGATGTATAGCTTTGTTTTGAGGTCTCCCGTTGCTGGATCGAGATAGACAGTGGTATCCAGAAAATCTATTTCCTCGATAGAAAATTTATAAGTAAACTTTATTGTTGGGTGTACTGAATTGAGGTACGTAAAGAACTCCTTGAGTGTGTTTTCTCCATGCTCCCATATGAGAAAAATGTCATCTAAGAAGCGGAGGTAAATCGTAAGAAGGCCTGGAAACCTTTTAAATATGTGTGTTTCTTCGAACAAGCCGAGAAAAAGAGATGCATATGGTGGTGCAACCTTCGTTCCCATAGCAGTTCCTATTAGTTGTAGAAAAATTTCGTCAAGGAACTGAAAATAGTTGTTTTCTAAAATAAAGGAGAACAGTACGCGTGTAACTTGTTTGTTTGGTGTAAAGTTTGGTAGGTGATGCTGAAAGATATTCATGAAGTGTATACACGCGTCCACACCTTCTTTTTGTGGTATGTTGGTATAAAGCGACGACACTAAAATAGCATTTTTCTTTATTTTTGGTAGGTTATTTATGCGTGTGATAAAGTGCTTCGTATCCTTTATATAAGATTTCAGCTTGGGTAGGAGTGGTTGTAAACAAAGATTTAAAAATTCTGATATATTTTCCGTAGGTGAATTCACAGTTGATACAATTGGTCTACCAGGGTTGCCATCCTTGTGAATTTTAGGTAATATATAAAAAAAGTGGCATTCGGATGGGGCTGGTAGGTGTTATGAATTTCGCTGTGTTTTTATCTATTTTGTGATGATAGAGTAAAGTTTCAATAAATCTGTGTATGTTTGTAATAAGATCCTTTGTCGGATCATTCAAGATCTTTGAATAGTACGTTTTATTGTCAAGGTGCTTGCGTACTTTGTCAACGTAATCATATTTGTTCATGATGACGATTGAGCCACCTTTATCGGCTTTTTTAATTACTATGTCTTTGTTTTTTGAAAGGTTTTTTAGACTTTTGTATTCTTCGGGAGTGCAGTTGTATTTATCTTTCAGGAGGGGGGAATCGTCAATGAACGTTTCAATATCAGCATGGACGGAGTTGATAAATTTTAGGAGTGTTGTGTTTTTAGGGTTAGGTGCCATCCAGTCAGACGGACGGTGAAGACCTGCTTCAGGTCGCGGGTTCTGATAAAAATAATATTTTGTGTACATGCGATTTCGTAATTTATTGAGCGCTAACGTAAGGTGTTTGCGGGAGTTAACATATGTAGGTGTTGGAACAAATTTGAGCCTTTTATTTAGAATGGAGTGGCCATGGTTTGTTAAAGTAATATTTGAGAGATTGACAACAAGGTTATTTGTCTGTTTATGTTTTATTTTCTTATAAAATTGTTGTTTAACAGAGTTTTTTTTCTTTGAAGAAGGAATCTGGATCTCAAAGTGTTCGGTGTTATACTTTATACATGAAATGTGACCCGTTGTATTTGACGGGCACTTAATTATCAGTATTTTTCTCGATTCCAGTTTGACAAGTTTTTTGAAGGGTACTGTCCTTGTTTTTGTGGTTGATGAAATCGAGGTGTTTGTTGTTGTCGAAAACGTGGTTGTTTGCGATGTATGTGTTTGTTATTTGTTTTAAAGTAGTCATGGGAGCGTTTTCTATTTTCTCGAGTTGCCACGTTTTGATTGTGTTCCTGAATTAAGGTTTTATTCAGGGTAGTTAATTCTCCCTCTGGGAGTTCCTGTTTGAGTTTGTCACGCTCGTTTTGATAAATATTGATTTCCTGTTGGTGGTGTTCCAACAGTATTTGCAGGAGTGTTTCACTGCAGGAATGTATAGTGGTATTCCATTTGTCCTTAAGCTCTTCCGGCAAGTTCACAGTAGAGCGTATATTCACTTTGAGCCCAGATGGCATTGTTTTATTGGTGACGTGTGCCTCTAGCAGCTGAATTTGTCGCAAATGATCCAATTGTTTGTTTGTGGATTTGATGTACTTTTCTCGTGCTTCACGGTTGGTTGTTGATGAAACCTTTGAAATCGACATTGAAATGAAACGTTCGATCTCATCTCCACCTTTAGGTTTTGTCGTCGAATTACCAAGGTTGTCGCCAGGCCCAATATTATTTATTATTGGTGGCTTTACAGGTTCCATTTTTTTGGTTGTCATTGTTGTCGAGGTTGTTGTTTTAGTTGATGTAGATGGTGTGTTTAGAGGAGGCGCCTTTAGTACTTCATTTTTAGACGGGAAGTCCGTTATATCCATATCCTCCAATTCGAAGTCCATTATTGCATCGAGGGATTTTGGTGTGTTTTTTCGCTGTTGTTTTCTACCACTGACAAACAGTCTTTTTGTTTTCCCTACGATGCCTGGTGATTTGGTGATTTGGTGATTTGGTGATTTGGTGATTTAACGCAAATTTGTAATGTCCGTGCCTAAAAAAAATATAATTTTTAATGTGTCAATCAGTGGTACATACAATTTATAATCTATATTTAATTCATTGCTTTCTTTTTCTTTTGGTTGTAGTAGATGTATCTCAAAAAAACATTATCTGTGTTAAATTCTTCTTAAAACCCCCAAAGATTTTTTTGTTTGACTTCCATCATAGCAAGAACGAGTGCCTCTTTTGAGTTTATCTCTTCACAATGTAATCAGGGGTTAAAAAAAATTGCTTTTCATAAAAGTATTTTAAAAGCGAGTAAAACAAAAGAAGTCGGCGTGTATAAGAATAAGATAAGACATTGAGTTACGCAAAGGTTAATACCTCCTTTGGAATTTTAAAAACAAGAATAGATGAATATAAACCGTTCTTTTATGTCTTTAAATAAGTGGTCATGAGTGTCAATGGGGTTTGCACTCTCTCCATTGCAAATATTCCAGGTTTTTACGTCAAACTTAAAATATTGGTGTACCTTGATTAACACGATTTCTTCGCTCACAAAAAGCATGATAATACGAGTTGCTGTTAGAATACTGCATTAATAATACAATTGCTGTAAAACTCCAACAATGAAGGAGTACCTTACACAATTGTACATATTTAACGCTAAAATAACTAAAATTTGGGATGTTCACTATGAGCCAGGTTAGTCTGACTTGGCCTATTTTCCGGGCTGAAATCAGCTCACTATCACGTCTAGCTTTCTCAGCCAGAGTTATAATAAATAGTGTGTAGCGCATTATGTATGTACGTATGTATTTATTATAAATTGTAAAATTCAACAAATATTATAAAGATAAATATGTTGATAAAAGTATATTTTTTATTATTTTTTTATTTTTATTGTATTGAAATCATGTGCTTTCTGAACTGGAACTATCATACTATTCAGACTGCCTTTGCCAGTCTAGTTGAATAAAACGAAACTCCGGTTAGCCAGGCTGATCGTTCCGCATATGGCATCTAGTTAAAGTAATCTTTTACTATTGTGTCTGTTGTGAATAGAATAGAATTACTGCATCGCACGATAGCACATTGCTACTGTCAAAACAAAATGACGACCCTTATGTTGACGACCATTAACTTACGATTGATTACACAAGCATCAAGGGAAATTAAGTTTCATTCTTCGCTTCATTACGCAACGTAGTACTTTATCTCGATGAAATTATCAAGCGCAAACGACGCGTGCATTTGGAAACCCCAAGACGAATTATTTTTTTTTTATTAATTGACTAAAACTATCCTATGAAAGAGCGTGTGAAGGCTACGCACGTCAGTTTGAAGAGAATATTTCCTCACACAAACTATGATTTTAAAGTATGAAAGAATTCAAGGTTACGTAAACACCGCACCTGAATGTATATGGGGCAACAAACTCAGGTAAGTGCAATTATTAATAAGCGAGAATATCTTTCTGGGAAAGCTGTGAAAAATTACTGAGGTTCTTTCTTAAAATTTCATATTTATTTTTTATAGTTCAGCCAGTCGATGTAACACCGATAGTATGGGCCAAGTATCAATACCGAATTGACACTGGTAAGTTTAAAAGTTTCTCGACAAATTTCTTCCTCACGGTTACATGCTGGTAGTGGAGGAGCATGCCTTACCTATCGTACTTTTAATAATATGAGAATGGTAATGTTAGCTCTATCATTGCTTGCAGTTTTTGACTTTAATTTTTCAATTACGACCTACAAAAATTTTTTCACCGTTTACCGAGTTTTTGTCCATTTGGTGCAAGGTACAGCTAATTAAAAAGGCGTAATCATTTTTTAGACTTTTTGTCCGTTTGGTGCCGTAGTAAAAATATTAAAAATGAAATATCTTTATAAATTGAATTGAAAAGAAAAGTAATTTTTGTAAAGGTTGCTGGCGCACCCCTGCTTTCCTGGTTGCTACTTTTAACTCCTACATTCTGGAAGAAATAGGGTTAGAAGTTATGAAAGCTGATCGTTTACCCTCTTTGTGCAGGCAACAAATCTTATCAGCGTCGTCATTTTTTTGAAAGTTTGGGATGTGCGAATTTTAATGCTGAACTAAATATTTTCACCAAATTAAAATTTTTCGAGATTTTTAAAACGAAAGAAACAAAGCACCCTTTACAAAAAACATTTATTTCTTGTTAATAGTTTGGACCGCGTCGTTAAAAAAGAAGAGGAAGACAAAGAGTCACTGAGGAGGTGGTATGAGGTTTTTATTTATAGACGCGCGCAAACATGCAATAAGTGTCATTTGAACTAATATATGTATCTTTGTTTACACGTTTGATATTTCACAGCGAAGTGAATATGGATGTGCAAGGTACAACAATCAGCTGTAACTTTATTATTGTTTCTGCATTGTCTCCCCAAAGTTGTCGTTACGCTGAAAAAAGTACGCCGTCAAAAAGAGAAAACAAAAGGTCCATTTGGAATTTCTGTTACAGCTGTATGTTTTAAGTAATTTATCTTCCTCCTCTCCCCGGGTTAACATGTGCATACTGTATCTCACAGAAACAAGTTCTTTATCAATTTATATATTGTACTTATATTCCCTGAAAATTATCTTTCCTCGCCATCGTATAAAATCGTCGCAACGTTGTCAAACGTATTTTGTGCAATATACAGAAATAACTGACTTTCTTTGCAAATCGTGAGATTTCAAAATTTTTAGTTTGGGTTTATGAAAACCGTGCCTTTTAGTATTTCAGATTGAATCATTACAGTGAAAACAGCATGCAATATACCAAAATGATCTATTCCATGTGTCGTTCACTGATTTATTTTCAGGTGTACTTTTAGCATTGGAAATTCGACTATAGTTATTGCATTTTGCGTTTTATTATTGTGTAGTTTCACCAGGTTATATTTTTAGACGTTTTGTTTCGGCGTGTGTAAATTAGGATAATGCATATTGTCACTTTAAAAAATTTAGATTACTTTAAATTTGAAAAAAAGTGACTTGAGACGTACTTGAGGCGGAAGACTCACCGCTCGCTTATGACGCTTTGTTATTTTAGTCCACATAAAACTCCATAAAATTGAAATAAAGTGTGAAAATGGAACTAGGTCAGTAGTGAGCAGCTATTCATTGTAAGTTGGGGATCTTAGGGCAAAATGAATTGTTGTAAATCATTTCTCATATTTTTTAGTTTCTAAGTTTTCTTATAGGAATTGTGAATGCTTTCTTTACCTAATTTGGCTTTTAAAAACCTTGATTGTTCCATGCTGCTACATTGTGAGGTACTTGTGGACATCCTCAACTTCATTCTCTCGGTCTAACCTCCTCAGCCATCCTTTTCCCTGCAACAGTGAATGATTATCTTCATTAAGTAAATAACACAGTGTTATAACACATAAAAATAAATAAAAAAACGAAAAACTTACGCCACTCTTTTCACTGTTCTTCTCCAGATTCTAAATTAATAAAAAGTTAGTAAAGCATTAGTATTAAGTAGTCATTGGAGCGAATGAGGATTTTCATCAGATTTCTTCAGAAAATTGTACTTCGGCGAGAGTTTGCTGACGTCAACAAATTTTTTAACATTTATCTAAAAACACATGATCACGCGTTATAGGCTATACCTAATACCATGGTGGTATAAAAGAACAGGAGATACAACCCCTTATGAATGTTTGGTTCTGCATTACTGGCGTCATTTAAACTCCCAAAACCATCTATATATTTTTTCATTGTCTCTTTCTTATCCATCAGTTCAAATTAAATTACCAAATTAACTACTTTAAGAAGTAACAACTTCGTAATATAATTTAAATAGTTCAACTTTGTTTGGTTTTCTGTTTTCTTTTTATTCTTCAAACACAACATTCATTACTTTCAATATTAACATTGTCTTCCCTTCCACCTAAGAGTTGTGACGTTGTGTAACATTATTTTGTAGTTTAATGCGATCATATCTGTGTGACGTTCACTTATCCGAAAGTAGCTACAAGAATCGCTCACAGGAGATACAACCCCTTATGAATGTTTGGTTCTGCATTACTGGCGTCATTTAAACTCCCAAAACCATCTATATATTTTTTCATTGTCTCTTTCTTATCCATCAGTTCAAATTAAATTACCAAATTAACTACTTTAAGAAGTAACAACTTCGTAATATAATTTAAATAGTTCAACTTTGTTTGGTTTTCTGTTTTCTTTTTATTCTTCAAACACAACATTCATTACTTTCAATATTAACATTGTCTTCCCTTCCACCTAAGAGTTGTGACGTTGTGTAACATTATTTTGTAGTTTAATGCGATCATATCTGTGTGACGTTCACTTATCCGAAAGTAGCTACAAGAATCGCTCCTAGGTTTTTTCTAGTACAGTTTCCCAGTCCTTCATATGGCGAGTATAACAAATTCTACATTCCCGCATGACAAACTTACTCTTGGCTTTTCCTTTTCGTAAAACTTATTTTGAAAAAGAAAACATTCACTACATCTTATAACGTTGAGCATTTTGTTATCTGTTGCTAAGAAAAAATTTTATTACACAAATAAAATAAAAACTATAACATCCAAAAAACTGCGTCGCTTAAGCAATTTTTTTTATGAAGGAATTCAAACGCATGCATTTCTTCTCTATCAATTGTGACTTTTTCTCTTCCACTTGGGCACAATATTTGCTTAAGAAACGTGCGTGAAAACAAGTACGAAAATTAGAATTAACGTTGTCCTTTCGTTCATTCAAAATTAATCAAAAAATTAATCGGACAAAGCATTAATCATGTTAAATATTATTCGCATCTGTTGTAACAAATGGCATAACTATCAGTAAACATGGCAAAACGCGATAAAAAATAATTTGAAGTTCATTACACATGTTGTAGCTGTTTAATAATGTGAATTCCCAGTTTGAAAAACACCTTGCAAGTTAAACAAAGATTGATCCAAAAAATTATCCAAAAACAATTATTAATTGATGATTCTAGCCTTTTTTTAAGGTTTCCATTTTTTACATTAAATTGGTATTTGCGTTGACAACGGATTAAAGAAGTTTGCATTTTCCAAATAACAAGTCACATCTAAAATATGTTAATAATCTTGCCTCACTTTCTTTCTTCCTTGTCTTCTGAGAAAACTATTGAGAATTATAAAAAGTAGCTATTACACAGTAGTGAAAAATTGCCGTACCAGGTATTCGCATGGTGTCATCCCACTCAACATGATCTAAAGAGAAATTTTTTTTATACATAGCCTTAAAAAATGTTTTGATACAGGATTATTAAAATGGTGTAAAACTAGGTTTCCAAATCGACGAATAAATTCATAATATTCTCATCCTCTCTAACCACATCTTCTATTTTTTAGCTTCTTTATGTAGTGATTTGCAATTGTTTAATGTAATTTGTTAGTTTCGGTAATGTTCTGTAACAACGCTTCATTAAACAAAATTTGATGTTTTTAGCAATAAATGCAATTCTGCTTATGATAAAATTGATTTTAGTTGAACCATATGTAATTCCGTAACTATTGACTGTTATTTCTCCTTCTGCAGAATATTTCCGCGCTTCAATTTTTGACAAATTCTTGTAACCCCTTCATTACTTGTCATTCCCAAGGCAAGTGATCTTACTGTTTCCAAAAATGCTTAAATATTGTTATCATCACAATGAGAATTTAGCTTATGGTAACTTGTGGTTACCTACGGTATTACGAAAAATAAATATACCTGGTATATCCTAAGATGATTATTTACCTATTTTTGTGCATTAATTGAAGCTAAGAAAGAAAGACAAATTTATTATTAAACACGATTATAATGTACATCGTTAAACAACATAATTATTATTGAGATTGTTATGAATATGCAACGTCTTAAAATATTAACTGAAGCATTCCATTTCCCAAATCATAACGAACAATATTTATCTGCTTTGCACTGATTTCGTATGAAAATAATGCTTGCAATTCCAATCTAAAAAAAGGAAGTAATAAAATCTTTGGTCTATATTTTCAGAAATTCACTGTAAATAATGTGGCTTGTCTGCGTTTTAATGTTTCTTTAAAATAGACTCTCCCAGCCCTCTGTTTATATGACTGATGTTTGGAATAAGTGGTTCTTTGTGAAATGCAGTCGGTGTGTTTAATCGCAAGTGCGCAAACATTTTAACAGACGATTTTCAGTTCATGAATGCTTCAGTATTTATTATTAGTGAAGGTAAGATCAACTATTTCTAATAAAGTTTGTACCTTATCCTGTTTTTAAGTTAGTATTCTGTTTTGTCTTGTAGCTATGATATTGTTGCTTAAAAAGAAGTTATAGCATAGATCTAGTTGTTTTTTATGAACTCTGTTTTTATATTATTTGTTTTCAATTTATTGTTTTATCTTTAGACAAGAACAAATTGCGTTTGTTTCAGGCAACAGAAGTGAGATAAAAAATGAGACATTGATAGCGACATAATTACATAGTAAACTAACCTACCGATGCACATAAATCAGAAATTGGATGGAGATATTGTTACAATTGCTTCATAATTGGTAGACTATTCTACTAATGTAAACCATTAAACATCTGCTATACTTAATAAAGCTGATATGTTTCACATTAAACGTAATTAAGTACTTGATCAATTGTAACGTTTTAGTAATCACAGTTGGTTCGTTGAGATTTGCTCAGTTCTTCTGTTTCAGAATATACGGCGACGTTTTTACTCGGATGTAATGTACTATGCATGTTTATTTTCATGCTATAATCTACTTAGAAAGACTGCTATGTATCATGTTTAACTTCCCAAGCGTACTTCTTCAGATTTCTGCAACTGCATTGTTCAAAAGAAATGTATGAAGCACGTTAATTTATTTTAAGTAACTCTGAACAGTCAAAAACGACACAACCATTGGAAAAGTATAATCAGTTATTTTAAACCAGACTTACAAGAAACCGCAAGAGAAATTGTTGTCACCAATTTTGTAAAACAGGACGATTATAAAACTTATGAATGTTAATGATTGATACTATTTAAAAATAATACTTGAAAAATATATAACCTATGATAGTTTTGTTAAAAATTAGAACAGTATTCAGGAACTGGAAACGTCTGAAACAATCAGCTAGCGGAATTGTTATTCTTTTACAAATCGTAGTAAAATTGCAAATGCTTTTCACAAACAACCACAAATTCCTTACCCTGTCTGTCATGAGAAGCAAGTCAGACTTGTCAACCGTAATCTCACTTTTTTTCAACTGAGATCCCATCAAGGAAAACAGGTTGAATTTTGCCAAGTGACAGCTCTATCCGGGCGAACTTTTCCATGCCTTTAAAATTGTAATTTCACCCCTGCTGATATACCTTGTGGGATTGCGAACTGATTTCAGCCACGTAATTTGAGCCAGTCCTCTCACTGTACTCTTATGAACACCTCTTTGGTCGTTTAATATACTATTTCTTAACTATTTACTTACCATTACTTCAAATAAGGACAGAAAATGCTTCCGTCATTCAGCAGAAAATATTAGCAAGCATAATATTATCTTATTTTGGACGCAACTTGTATTCCGGAAATTGCACGTGTTACTTTGAGAAGCGACCTCTTCGTCGGGTTCTGCCTGCTTTTTTCCAACCCTTTTTTAATCAACTGTAAATAATCAACAAATCCTCCTTAAAATTTGATTTTAAAAGGTTTTTATATGATGTGGACTTGTCTCATCTTTTTTAACACAGTCTTGAAAGACCAACAAAGTTAGAATTTATAATAAATCATTTTGTTTTTGGATAATTTCTCCGTTAAATTTTCGTTGAACTTGTGCATATAAAAATTTAATTAAACCGGTGCTGATACACTTTGTGTGATAGCGAACTAATTTCTGCCATACAATTCGAGTCAGTCTGCTCGTATGAACACCCCTTTCGTCGTTTTTTAAACTATTCCTTATTTCATGTGACTGAACAAGGAATAGGCTATTTTTGTTTCCGACATAGCGCATATTAAAATGTCATTCTATGTTCTTTTCTGAATAATTTTTACCTGTTATGTGGCCACCTTCCCAGTTATTTAATAACGATTAAATTGTGTAGTTCAGAGTTTCCGTGCGTCGAATGTTGTGGCTTTCTTTGACACACTGCCAATAATATAGATGTACAAATAACAAACTCAGTGAATTACAAAAACCTTTTCGCATTTTTTTAGTGCAAATTTACTAAACAACAAAAAATTACTTACTTGCCTTAGCTGGACTTGGTGGCCAGGAACACCATATGCACCTTGGCTTCCATATACCCCGTTGTTTAATTTACGACTATTGAAATAGGCCGCAAATTTCTTGATATGAGTACTTGCATTGTTCATGTAGTCAGATATTTTTGAGAATTCACGAAATTAACTTTTCTCCAATTTGGCTTGAATTGGCAAAACATTTTCATCTGATTTTATAATCTTGCTGGTAAATTGTAATACATTATTTTCGCACGGAAGTGATTACAGTGTTTATCCTATAAAATGACATAGACCTTTATTTTGCTAAATCACAACTTGAAATTAAAAGATGGTAATTTACCATAGTACCAACTACAACAACACCCTGTTTCCCCCGATATTCGTCACTTTTCATTCAAAACGTAGTCGGCCAGATATATGGTGCAGTCTTCGCAGAGTTTATGCGACTAATAAATAAAACGTTGATAAAACAACGTAGAATTTACGCACTTATCAGCATAGAAAATTATTCTTGCGCGATATGGAGTTAAACACGGCATTTTCTGAAGATGACCAAAGGTCAAGTTTCTTGGAAGATTTTTATTTGAGTTAAAGAAGCGAATGCAGAAATCCTGAGGATAGTGTATTTTTGTGAAATATTTAGAAAATGTATTTACAGTCAGCACTCCGTTATTCATTCTTCTTAGTACCGTTTATGATGTGCTTTAATGTTACAAAATTTGTGACTTTTGACGTTATTGGTATAAGATCGATCAAAGCTATTATACAAAAAAGTAAACAGAAAATATTTCGCCTGACATGCATGATTAGCAAAGAACAAACCATTTTTAAGTGGATTTATGTTGCATTTCTACTCTAGTTGCTAGAATAGTGAACATGGAAAAGTTAATGTATAAACCTATAGCATGATTAACGATTTTGTTTGTAGTACGGAAAGCATGTACTTGTAAGGGAGATTTTGTGCCACACTTTTTAATTTATATATTTAATTAACATTAAATAACTGACCATACATAAATGCATCTCGCGTAGATCTTAAATGTGATATGGAATATCAAAATTGACCCTTGTTTAGGTCAAGGGACTTTTTTAATAAACCTTGTTTCAAATGAAAAAGACAAAAGAATAAAATTGTACATTAATGGTTTTATTACTAATTCAAAAGTCAAATTTCATGGTTGGGAATTTACGCTGACATCATTTTCCTCCATCCAAATGTGTCAGATTTGTGACTAAATAGGACCAGAGCCAGAGTACTATAAATTAGTGGAATGCGTTGCATGAAATAATTTGAGTTTCTTTATTTAAATTTATGCCATTTTAAGTTTAACATTTTTTTGGGCAATTGAAATATTTAAGTACTTATGCAGAGCTCCATGGACACTTTCGATATTTCTTATTATGTTTTTATATAATTTTAAAATATTTATATTCTACAAACTTTAAAATCAAAGACGCACGTTTTGTCGAACTGCAACAGTAAGTTTTAGCAAAGTTTTAAACTTGGGATGTATTTCCCATGCATTATTCCAGTAAAAAAAATAGAAAAAAATTTTGCATTGTTTTATATTATAGTTGTGAGTGCTCTGTATTTATTTGCCCCTTAAACTTTTAGGAATACTAAGCTTCTTATGCCTAGAATAAATCAACATAATAACATGCTTTATCTAAACGCAAGGCTTCAGAACCTTTCGAAATTTCGCTCCTAACGGGAGAGTTGGTGATACATTTTATAATTGGGCGTTTGGGGAGCATTGGCGTCTGGCCGATCGCAGAGAAAAATTTTGTATCAATAAGAAAAAAAAAACACGTTTTTTGTTCTTTCTTAAAAACAAATATAATACTTACGACTGTCGTCGTCGATGAAGGCTGAAATTAAAAGAGTAAAATTAATTTAATTCAATCAACCTTAGCTGAGTAAAAAGACAGCATCGATATTCTCCAAAATTGTGCGGATCGTGCTTGATTGAAATTTCATCATAGCCATCGATATTCTTATATTGTATTGTGCGCTAATTTTGCTGAAAGTTTTCAGATAGTAGCAAAAACTGCAAACAGATGCGTTACGGTGCTAGCAGTGAAAAGTACAATGTTTAACAAACTTTTTCCAGTAGATGATAATACAATGTTGACATAATATCGATTGATATTTCCACTCAATTTCTTTATTTTTATATATCAAGAAATTGCATCTGATCTCCTGCTACTTCGTTCTATTTATTTCATTAAAATGGAGCGACCTATGGAACTAACTATAAACTGTTTCAAGCAATACCTCTATATATTCAGATGCTGTAATTTACTCTCATACTGGTCTTTCAAACAGTTACTTGTTTTTTTTTCTATAAAAAAATTGAAAAATAATCAGTTACGTACTAGGATAATTATAATTAGGAAATATGCGTAGCTACATTAAAATGTCAATACAACTACTGCTAGAAAAACATTTGCCGCAAAATTCCAGCATAAGGTGGGAAAAAATTTGTAGGAGATACGATGACAAATACATGAGCACATTTAGAGAACGGCTAGTCAAGCTATTCACATCTTTATAAGAAAAAATTATTCAAGGTATAATTATCTTTTATATGACTAACCCAAATTTTAAACTTTCTAACTTTCCAGGTGTCGCACCGTTCATCCCCTTCCACTAAAATATTATCAATTTAAAACTGTTCATGTGTTGGTATTTTGTGTATAGCTAGCTATCTTGAAATTGTTTGAATAACTCGAATTAGCTATCACTAATCAAAAATGGATCTTTTCAAATAATACCTTTGTCCAAAACATAAGAAAATTCAATATGTATGATGTACATCCATAAGTAACTTAACAGGTACTCAATATTTTCATCTGGTATGACAGATACCTTGGTTTGTATAAACATACATGTTTGTGTTACAGGCGAACACGGGAGTTAACGCTTCAAATACACAGATAAACCGTCTTGCACATCCATATAAACGTTACACCCTTTCTCGTTTTCAGTTCTTCAAGTCCGCCATTTTCACTCAATTTGATGCTATATCATTGTCAGCATCTGCTCTATGTTTTTAAGTTTGATGTTTTCTTTTTTTACATCTGTTGTTCATGTTTAAAATATTTTTGTAATGAAGAAATCTGTCTTCACTTATCATCGGCATTTTTTATTTTTTTTGAGAAAAAGAAACTTCTATTGTACTGAAAGCATGGATTTACATTAGCTTAAGCAGGCACCTAATGTGACCCCCACATGTAGTAAAGGATACTTAAAAAATCTGCATCAGTATGTTATTTTTTAAATTTTTAAAAGGTTTTAAAAAAAAAAACGTTTCCAACACATAACTGTAACTATATTGCATTATCCACAACACGTGTTTAACATTTCTGTAACATTGTCACAAAACGTGTTTCTTGCGCTGAGTAAAAAGCTGCAATTCGGATGCGCTATAACATCACATTCTCTGTGTTTATTTTTTTTGCATGTTTCGCAGCACGGCTTGCGCCCGCAACAAACAGGCTTATTTTCGCACTATAATAAACAGAAATAGTAAGGTTTTAAATCTCATTGCAGGCTGAAGTTTTACGGATACTTCATACCACTAAAAAAGCATAATTTTAACATCTTCGAAATTGTATAATTGAGCGTAAAATATGAATTTTTTTGTTTTTGTTCTGTTTGCTGTTCAGTATTTAAACTACAATATTGCTCATTGTATTTTAGAGAATGGAAAATTTTTGACCATTTTTTGGCTTGCAAAACAGCATCTTCTAAAATAAATTATTACTTGTAGATATTTTAATTAAGCAGTTATTCGTATAGGATTTTACCAGGATTGTAGCTGATGTGCATAAAGAGAGGACAAGAACAGTACTGTACTGTTATTTTGTTTTTCTTCGTCACTAACTTATTCTTTATTTTGTTTGAATTGATACTTTATTAAGGTACTCTTCAATTGTACTAACTGTGCTATATTGTACCACCTTTTACTCTCAGAGCTACATAAGCCACAAACCATGAATACAATGACATAGGTTAAAAAATAAATTAAATAATAAATTACGGAAAACGAGGACTTTAAAAAAAAAGAAAAAAGTGAATTATTTATCATGCTGTTTTTTTTATACTAATTCCTTACATATAATTTAAATTTTTTTAGGATAATTTGCAGAAATGTGTCTTGAGCGATCAATTATATTTTGGGGTTAATTTCTTTCATAGAGTCCTTTTGACTATTCGAAAAAATTAAAAGTTGTGTTTGAAAACATCTTCAAGCATTCCCACGGCCACATTAAACAGTGAACAAAAGAACAATAAGGATGCAATGTTCATTGGATATTACCGAAAGACTCAACTTGACAACTTTGATTTTTCTATATCGGTCTTTTAATAGGTTTTAAGACACTAATTAAAGTTTTGCTCCTATTTTCATTCAAATTAAAAAAGAAAGGTAAACAGTACTTACTTGTCGCCGCTGGATTTGGAGGCCAGGAACACCATTGTTTTAACAAATTGATTTTATAAACTAACTTATACATTCGAATACTTTAGTTTTCACGAACAGTGATTTACGTCATGAAATTTTATAAACCACTCCTAAATTCACGGTTTTATTTTTTGACCGGTGTGATGACGCCATTACAAAAACACAGCTTATGTTGTTAATCCGTCATAGAAAAAAATCAGGTAACATCTTTCTATTTGCGAAATAACTTCCTGCGAAAGTTCAAAACCTACTCGTGACACGGGAGTTAACGCTTCAAATACACAGATAAACCGTCTTGCACATCCATATAACCATTACACCCTTTCCCGCTTTCAGTTCTTCAAGTCCGCCATTTTTACTCAATTTGATGCTATATCATTGTCAGCATCTGCTCTATGTTTTTAAGTTTGATGTTTTCTTTTTTTACATCTGTTGTTCATGTTTAAAATATTTTTGTAATGAATAAATCTGTCTTCACTTATCATCGGCATTTTTTATTTTTTTTGAGAAAAAGAAACTTCTATTGTACTGAAAGCATGGATTTAAATTAGCTTAAGCAGGCACCTAATGTGACCCCCACATGTAGTAAAGGATACTTAAAAAATCTGCATCAGTATGTTATTTTTTAAATTTTTAAAAGGTTTTTTAAAAAAAAAAAAAACGTTTCCAACTCATAACTGTAACTATATTGCATTATCCACAACACGTGTTTAACATTTCTGTAACATTGTCACAAAACGTGTTTCTTGCGCTGAGTAAAAAGCTGTAAATGAATATCTTCAACATTAACGATTGCAATTCGGATGCGCTATAACATCACATTCTCTGTGTTTATTTTTTTTGCATGTTTCGCAGCACGGCTTGCGCCCGCAACAAACAGGCTTGGTTTCGCACTATAATAAACAGAAATAGTAAGGTTTTAAATCTCATTGCAGGCTGAAGTTTTACGGATACTTCATACCACTAGAAAAGCATAATTTTAACATCTTCGAAATTGTATAATTGAGCGTAAAGTATGAATTTTTTTGTTTTTGTTCTGTTTGCTGTTCAGTATTTAAACTACAATATTGCTCATTGTATTTTAGAGAATGGAAAATTTTTGATCATTTTTTGGCTTGCAAAACAGCATCTACTAAAATAAATTATTACTTGTGGATATTTTAATTAAGCATTTATTCGTGTAGGATTTTACCACGATTGTAGCTAATGTGCATAAAGAGAGGACAAGAACTGTACTGTACTATTATTTTGTTTTTCTTTGTCACTAACTTATTCTTTATTTTGTTTGAATTCATACTTTATTAAGGTACTCTACAATTGTACTAACTGCGCTATATTGTACCACCTTTTACTCTCAGAGCTACATAAGCCACAAACCATGTATACAATGACATAGGTTAAAAAATAAATTAAATAATAAATTACGGAAAACGAGGACTTTAAAAAAAAAGAAAAAAGTGAATTATTTATCATGCTTTTTTTTTATACTAATTGCATACATATAATTTAAATTTTTTTAGGATAATTTGCAGAAATGTGTCTTGAGCGATCAATTATATTTTGGGGTTAATTTCTTTCATAGAGTCCTTTTGACTATTCGAAAAAATTAAAAGTTGTGTTTGAAAACATCTTCAAGCATTCCTACGGTACACATTAAACAGTGAACAAAAGAACAATAAGGATGCAATGTTCATTGGATATTACCGAAAGACTCAACTTGACAACTTTGATTTTTCTATATCGGTCTTTTAATACGTTTTAAGACAATGATTAAAGTTTTGCTCCTATTTTCTTTCAAATTAAAAAAAAAGATAAACAGTACTTACTTGTCGCCGCTGGATTTGGAGGCCAGGAACACCATTGTGAATTGGCAAGTTTTAACAAATTGATTTTATAAACTTATACATTCGAATACTTTAGTTTTCACGAACAGTGATTTACGTCATGAAATTTTATGAACCACTCCTAAATTCACGGTTTTATTTTTTGACCGGCGTGATGACGCCATTACAAAAACACAGCTTATGTTGTTAATCCGTCATAGAAAAAAATCAGGTAACATCTTTCTATTTGCGAAATAAGTTCCTGCGAAAGTTCAAAACCTACTCGTGACACGGGAGTTAACGCTTCAAATACACAGATAAACCGTCTTGCACATCCATATAACCATTACACCCTTTCTCGCTTTCAGTTCTTCAAGTCCGCCATTTTTACTCAATTTGATGCTATATCATTGTCAGCATCTGCTCTATGTTTTTAAGTTTGATGTTTTCTTTTTTTACATCTGTTGTTCATGTTTAAAATATTTTTGTAATGAATAAATCTGTCTTCACTTATCATCGGCATTTTTTATTTTTTTTGAGAAAAAGAAACTTCTATTGTACTGAAAGCATGGATTTAAATTAGCTCAAGCAGGCACCTAATGTGACCCCCACATGTAGTAAAGGATACTTAAAAAATTTGCATCAGTATGTTATTTTTTAAATTTTTAAAAGGTTTTTAAAAAAAAAAAAAAACGTTTCCAACTCATAACTGTAACTATATTGCATTATCCACAACACGTGTTTAACATTTCTGTAACATTGTCACAAAACGTGTTTCTTGCGCTGAGTAAAAAGCTGTAAATGAATATCTTCAACATTAACGATTGCAATTCGGATGCGCTATAACATCACATTCTCTGTGTTTATTTTTTTGCATGTTTCGCAGCACGGCTTGCGCCCGCAACAAACAGGCTTGGTTTTGCACTATAATAAACAGAAATAGTAAGGTTTTAAATCTCATTGCAGGCTGAAGTTTTACGGATACTTCATACCACTAGAAAAGCATAATTTTAACATCTTCGAAATTGTATAATTGAGCGTAAAGTATGAATTTTTTGTTTTTGTTCTGTTTGCTGTTCAGTATTTAAACTACAATATTGCTCATTGTATTTTAGAGAATGGAAAATGTTTGATCATTTTTTGGCTTGCAAAACAGCATCTACTAAAATAAATTATTACTTGTGGATATTTTAATTAAGCATTTATTCGTGTAGGATTTTACCACGATTGTAGCTAATGATTTTTTTTTTTTTTTTTTTTTGATTTTCTCTTTATTTAACGTCGATAGATACAATAGTATTTAAATAACTAATTTAAATCGACAACAAAACGTAAAACAGGGCAAACAGCGATAAAAAATAAGAAAAATAAATAAATAAATAAGTAAAGTTTAAATATGTATGGTATATCCATGCATATTTTACAGGTGCAAACATCACCTTCCCAAAATTTTATTGAGCTACGGAAGGCTTCGAGAGAAGGAGCATTCTTTGTAGCGTCAGGCACAGATATCCATAGCTTCCCTGCAATATTTGAAAAAGTATTTAAGCCATAGTACGTTGTCCGACAAGTTGGTCGCCTGATCAAATTAAAGCAACGAAGGTTGTACTTGTTTTCCCTAACAGAAAATATCTCGTTCATATATAGAGGTGACAATCCATTTAAAAATTTGTAAACCTCTTTCATTAAATTCTGTAAATTGATGATGTGAATATTTTTAACATTACATAAAGATAAAAGTTCATCGTAACTGCCATTTATATCGTCCTGTATGATTCTTAGACAACGTTCATGAATACGATTGATTCGATTATTCGCAACTTTTCCACAAAACATCCATACTAAGGGACAGTAAGAAAACTGAGACAAAATAAATGAATTGAAGAGAAAACGCTTCATCTTGGGTGTCAAAAAGGAAGATATCCTTTGAAGCACGTTGAGTTTCCTACTAGCCTTATTACAGATGTTTTTGACATGCGAATGAAAGTTTAGTCTCGAGTCAATCGTAACACCAAGAAGCACTACAGACGATTTTTTAATGTGCATAAAGAGAGGACAAGAACTGTACTGCACTATTATTTTGTTTTTCTTTGTCACTAACTTATTCTTTATTTTGTTTGAATTGATACTTTATTAAGGTACTCTACAATTGTACTAACTGCGCTATATTGTACCACCTTTTACTCTCAGAGCTACATAAGCCACACACCATGTATACAATGACATAGGTTAAAAAATAAATTAAATAATAAATTACGGAAAACGAGGACTTTAAAAAAAAAGAAAAAAGTGAATTATTTATCATGCTGTTTTTTTTTATACTAATTGCATACATATAATTTAAATTTTTTTAGGATAATTTGCAGAAATGTGTCTTGAGCGATCAATTATATTTTGGGGTTAATTTCTTTCATAGAGTCCTTTTGACTATTCGAAAAAATTAAAAGTTGTGTTTGAAAACATCTTCAAGCATTCCCACGGTACACATTAAACAGTGAACAAAAGAACAATAAGGATGCAATGTTCATTGGATATTACCGAAACACTCAACTTGACAACTTTGATTTTTCTATATCGGTCTTTTAATACGTTTTAAGACACTGATTAAAGTTTTGCTCCTATTTCCATTCAAATTAAAAAAAAGATAAACAGTACTTACTTTTCACCGCTGGATTTGGAGGCCAGGAACACCAATGTGAATTGGCAAGTTTTAACAAATTGATTTTATAAACTTACTTATACCTTCGAATACTTTAGTTTTCATGAACAGTGATTTACGTCATGAATTTTTATGAACCACTCCTAAATTCACGGTTTTATTTTTTGACCGGTGTGATGACGCCATTACAAAAACACAGCTTATGTTGTTAATCCGTCATAGAAAAAAATCAGGTAACATCTTTCTATTTGCGAAATAAGTTCCTGCGAAAGTTCAAAACCTACTCGTGACACGGGATTAACGCTTCAAATACACAGATAAACCGTGTTGCACATCCATATAACCATTACACCCTTTCTCGCTTTCAGTTCTTCAAGTCCGCCATTTTTACTCAATTTGATGCTATATCATTGTCAGCATCTGCTCTATGTTTTTAAGTTTGATGTTTTCTTTTTTTACATCTGTTGTTCATGTTTAAAATATTTTTGTAATGAAGAAATCTGTCTTCACTTATCATCGGCATTTTTTATTTTTTTGAGAAAAAGAAACTTCTATTGTACTGAAAGCATGGATTTAAATTAGCTTAAGCAGGCACCTAATGTGACCCCCACATGTAGTAAAGGATACTTAAAAAATCTGCATCAGTATTTAGGTTTTTTAAAAAAAACAACGTTTCCAACTCATAACTGTAACTATATTGCATTATCCACAACACGTGTTTAACATTTTTGTAACATTGTCACAAAACGTGTTTCTTGCGCTGAGTAAAAAGCTGTAAATGAATATCTTCAACATTAACGATTGCAATTCGGATGCGCTATAACATCACATTCTCTGTGTTTATTTTTTTTGCATGTTTCGCAGCACGGCTTGCGCCCGCAGCAAACAGGCTTGGTTTCGCACTATAATAAACAGAAATAGTAAGGTTTTAAATCTCATTGCAGGCTGAAGTTTTACGGATACTTCATACCACTAGAAAAGCATAATTTTAACATCTTCGAAATTGTATAATTGAGCGTAAAGTATGATTTTTTTTGTTTTTGTTCTGTTTGCTGTTCAGTATTTAAACTACAATATTGCTCATTGTATTTTAGGGAATGGAAAATTTTTGACCATTTTTGGCTTGCAAAACAGGATCTTCTAAAATAAATTATTACTTGTGGATATTTTAATTAAGCATTTATTCGTATAGGATTTTACCAGGATTGTAGCTAATGTGCATAAAGAGAGGACAAGAACTGTACTGTACTATTATTTTGTTTTTCTTCGTCACTAACTTATTCTTTATTTTGTTTGAATTGATACTTTATTAAGGTACTCTACAATTGTACTAACTGCGCTATATTGTACCACCTTTTACTCTCAGAGCTACATAAGCCACAAACCATGTATACAATGACATAGGTTAAAAATTAAATTAAATAATAAATTACGGAAAACGAGGACTTTAAAAAAAAGAAAAAAGTGAATTATTTATCATGCTGTTTTTTTTATACTAATTGCTTACATATAATTTAAATTTTTTTAGGATAATTTGCAGAAATGTGTCTTGAGCGATCAATTATATTTTGGGGTTAATTTCTTTCATAGAGTCCTTTTGACTATTCGAAAAAATTAAAAGTTGTTTTTGAAAACATCTTCAAACATTTCTACGGTACACATTAAACAGTGAACAAAAGAACAATAAGTATGCAATGTTCATTGGATATTATTGAAAGACTCAACTTGACAACTTTGATTTTTCTATATCGGTCTTTTAATACGGTTTAAGACACTGGTTAAAGTTTTGCTCCTATTTTCATTCAAATTAAAAAAAGTTGAACAGTACTTACTTGTCGGCGCTGGATTTGGAGGCCAGGAACACCATTGTGAATTGGCAAGTTTTAACAAATTGATTTTATAAACTTACTTATACATTCAGATACTTTAGTTTTCACGAACAGTGATTTACGACATGAAATTTTATGAACCACTCCTAAATTCACGGTTTTATTTTTTGACCGGTGTGATGACGCCATTACAAAAACACAGCTTATGTTGTTAATCCGTCGTAGAAAAAAATCAGGTAACATCTTTCTATTTGCGAAATAAGTTCCTGCGAAAGTTCAAAACCTACTCGTGACACGGGAGTTAACGCTTCGAATACACAGATAAACCGTCTTGCACATCCATATAACCATTACACCCTTTCTCGCTTTCAGTTCTTTAAGTTCGCCATTTTTACTCAATTTGATGCTATATCATTGTCAGCATCTGCTCTATGTTTTTAAGTTTGATGTTTTCTTTTTTTACATCTGTTGTTCATGTTTAAAATATTTTTGTAATGAAGAAATCTGTCTTCACTTATCATCGGCATTTTTTATTTTTTTTGAGAAAAAGAAACTTCTATTGTACTGAAAGCATGGATTTAAATTAGCTTAAGCAGGCACCTAATGTGACCCCCACATGTAGTAAAGGATACTTAAAAAATCTGCATCAGTATGTTATTTTTTAAATTTTTAAAAGGTTTAAAAAAAAAAACGATTCCAACTCATAACTGTAACTATATTGCATTATCCACAACACGTGGTTAACATTTCTGTAACATTGTCACAAAACGTGTTTCTTGCGCTGAGTAAAAAGCTGTAAATCTTCAACATTAACGATTGCAATTCGGATGCGCTATAACATCACATTCTCTGTGTTTATTTTTTTTGCATGTTTCGCAGCACGGCTTGCGCCCGCAACAAACAGGCTTGGTTTCGCACTATAATAAACAGAAATAGTAAGGTTTTAAATCTCATTGCAGGCTGAAGTTTTACGGATACTTCATACCACTAGAAAAGCATAATTTTAACATCTCCGAAATTGTATAATTGAGCGTAAAGTATGAATTTTTTTGTTTTTGTTCTGTTTGCTGTTCAGTATTTAAACAACAATATTGCTCATTGTATTTTAGAGAATGGAAAATTTTTGACCATTTTTTGGCTTGCAAAACAGCATCTTCTAAAATAAATTATTACTTGTGGATATTTTAATTAAGCATTTATTCGTATAGGATTTTACCAGGATTGTAGCTAATGTGCATAAAGAGAGGACAAGAACTGTACTGTACTATTATTTTGTTTTTCTTCGTCACTAACTTATTCTTTATTTTGTTTGAATTGATACTTTATTAAGGTACTCTACAATTGTACTAACTGCGCTATATTGTACCACCTTTTACTCTCAGAGCTACATAAGCCACAAACCATGTATACAATGACATAGGTTAAAAAATAAATTAAATAATAAATTACGGAAAACGAGGACTTTAAAAAAAAGAAAAAAGTGAATTATTTATCATGCTGTTTTTTTTATACTAATTGCTTACATATAATTTAAATTTTTTTAGGATAATTTAATGTGTCTTGAGCGATCAATTATATTTTGGGGTTAATTTCTTTCATAGAGTCCTTTTGACTATTCGAAAAAATTAAAAGTTGTTTTTGAAAACATCTTCAAACATTCCTACGGTACACATTAAACAGTGAACAAAAGAACAATAAGTATGCAATGTTCATTGGATATTACCGAAAGACTCAACTTGACAACTTTGATTTTTCTATATCGGTCTTTTAATACGGTTTAAGACACTGATTAAAGTTTTGCTCCTATTTTCATTCAAATTAAAAAAAGTTGAACAGTACTTACTTGTCGGCGCTGGATTTAGAGGCCAGGAACACCATTGTGAATTGGCAAGTTTTAACAAATTGATTTTATAAACTTACTTATACATTCAGATACTTTAGTTTTCACGAACAGTGATTTACGACATGAAATTTTATGAACCACTCCTAAATTCACGGTTTTATTTTTTGACCGGTGTGATGACGCCATTACAAAAACACAGCTTATGTTGTTAATCCGTCGTAGAAAAAAATCAGGTAACATCTTTCTATTTGCGAAATAATTTCCTGCGAAAGTTCAAAACCTACTCGTGACACGGGAGTTAACGCTTCAAATACACAGATAAACCGTGTTGCACATCCATATAACCATTACACCCTTTTTTCGCTTTCAGTTCTTCAAGTCCGCCATTTTTACTCAATTTGATGCTATATCATTGTCAGCATCTGCTCTATGTTTTTAAGTTTGATGTTTTCTTTTTTTACATCTGATGTTCATGTTTAAAATATTTTTGTAATGAAGAAATCTGTCTTCACTTATCATCGGCATTTTTTATTTTTTTTGAGAAAAAGAAACTTCTATTGTACTGAAAGCATGGATTTAAATTAGCTTAAGCAGGCACCTAATGTGACCCCCACATGTAGTAAAGGTTACTTAAAAAATCTGCATCAGTGTGTTATTTTTTAAATTTTTAAAAGGTTTTAAAAAAAAAACGTTTCCAACTCATAACTGTAACTATATTGCATTATCCACAACACGTGTTTAACATTTCTGTAACATTGTCACAAAACGTGTTTCTTGCGCTGAGTAAAAAGCTGTAAATCTTCAACATTAACGATTGCAATTCGGATGCGCTATAACATCACATTCTCTGTGTTTATTTTTTTTGCATGTTTCGCAGCACGGCTTGCGCCCGCAACAAACAGGCTTGGTTTCGCACTATAATAAACAGAAATAGTAAGGTTTTAAATCTCATTGCAGGCTGAAGTTTTACGGATACTTCATACCGCTAGAAAAGCATAATTTTAACATCTTCGAAATTGTATAATTGAGCGTAAAGTATGAATTTTTTTGTTTTTGGTCTGTTTGCTGTTCAGTATTTAAACTACAATATTGCTCATTGTATTTTAGAGAATGGAAAATTTTTGACCATTTTTTGGCTTGCAAAACAGCATCTTCTAAAATAAATTATTACTTGTGGATATTTTAATTAAGCATTTATTCGTATAGGATTTTACCAGGATTGTAGCTAATGTGCATAAAGAGAGGACAAGAACTGTACTGTACTATTATTTTTAAGGTACTCTACAATTGTACTAACTGTGCTATATTGTACCACCTTTTACTCTCAGAGCTACATAAGCCACAAACCATGTATACAATGACATAGGTTAAAAAATAAATTTAATAATTAATTACGGAAAACGAGGACTTTAAAAAAAAAGAAAAAAGTGAATTATTTATCATGCTGTTTTTTTTATACTAATTGCTTACATATAATTTAAATTTTTTTAGGATAATTTGCAGAAATATGTCTTGAGCGATCAATTATATTTTGGGGTTAATTTCTTTCATAGAGTCCTTTTGACTATTCGAAAAAATTAAAAGTTGTGTTTGAAAACATCTTCAAGCATTCCCACGGTACACATTAAACAGTGAACAAAAGAACAATAAGGATGCAATGTGCATTGGATATTACCGAAAGACTCAACTTGACAACTTTAATTTTTCTATATCGGTCTTTTAATACGTTACTTTAGTTTTCACAAACAGTGATTTACGACATGAAATTTTATGAACCACTCCTAAATTCACGGTTTTATTTTTTGACCGGTGTGATGACGCCATTACAAAAACAGAGCTTATGTTGTTAATCCGTCATAGAAAAAAATCAGGTAACATCTTTCTATTTGCGAAATAAGTTCCTGCGAAAGTTCAAAACCTACTTGTGACACGGGAGTTAACGCTTCAAATACACAGATAAACCGTGTTGCACATCCATATAACCATTACACCCTTTCTCGCTTTCAGTTCTTCAAGTCCGCCATTTTTACTCAATTTGATGCTATATCATTGTCAGCATCTGCTCTATGTTTTTAAGTTTGATGTTTTCTTTTTTTACATCTGTTGTTCATGTTTAAAATATTTTTGTAATGAAGAAATCTGTCTTCACTTATCATCGGCATTTTTTATTTTTTTTGAGAAAAAGAAACTTCTATTGTACTGAAAGCATGGATTTAAATTAGCTTAAGCAGGCACCTAATGTAAAAAAAACAAAAACGTTTTCAACTCATAACTGTAACTATATTGCATTATCCACAACACGTGTTTAACATTTCTGTAACATTGTCACAAAACGTGTTTCTTGCGCTGCGTAAGAAGCTGTAAATGAATATCTTCAACATTAACGATTGCAATTCGGATGCGCTATAACATCACATTCTCTGTGTTTATTTTTTTTGCATGTTTCGCAGCACGGCTTGCGCCTGCAACAAACAGGCTTGGTTTCGCACTATAATAAACAGAAATAGTAAGGTTTTAAATCTCATTGCAGGCTGAAGTTTTACGGATACTTCATACCACTAGAAATACATAATTTTAACATCTTCGAAATTGTATAATTGAGCGTAAAGTATGAATTTTTTTGTTTTTGTTCTGTTTGCTGTTCAGTATTTAAACTACAATATTGCTCATTGTATTTTAGAGAATGGAAAATTTTTGACCATTTTTTGGCTTGCAAAACAGCATCTTCTAAAATAAATTATTACTTGTGGATATTTTAATTAAGCATTTATTCGTATAGGATTTTACCAGGATTGTAGCTAATGTGCATAAAGAGAGGACAAGAACTGTACTGTACTATTATTTTGTTTTTCTTTGTCACTAACTTATTCTTCATTTTGTTTGAATTGATACTTTATTAAGGTACTCTACAATTGTACTAACTGTGCTATATTGTACCACCTTTTACTCTCAGAGCTACATAAGCCACAAACCATGTATACAATGACATAGGTTAAAAAATAAATTAAATAATAAATTACGGAAAACGAGGACTTTAAAAAAAAAAGAAAAAAGTGAATTATTTATCATGCTGTTTTTTTTATACTAATTGCTTACATATAATTTAAATTTTTTTAGGATAATTTGCAGAATTGTGTCTTGAGCGATCAATTATATTTTGGGGTTAATTTCTTTCATAGAGTCCTTTTGACTATTCGAAAAAATTAAAAGTTGTGTTTAAAAACATCTTCAAGCATTCCCACGGTACACATTAAGCAGTGAACAAAAGAACAATAAGGATGCAATGTTCATTGGATATTACCAAAAGACTCAACTTGACAACTTTGATTTTTCTATATCGGTCTTTTAATACGTTTTAAGACACTGATTAAAGTTTTACTCCTATTTTCTTTCAAATTAAAAAAAAAGATAAACAGTACTTACTTGTCGCCGCTGGATTTGGAGGCCAGGAACACCATTGTTTTAACAAATTGATTTTATAAACTTATACATTCGAATACTTTAGTTTTCACGAACAGTGATTTACGTCATGAAATTTTATGAACCACTCCTAAATTCACGGTTTTATTTTTTGACCGGCGTGATGACGCCATTACAAAAACACAGCTTATGTTGTTAATCCGTCATAGAAAAAAATCAGGTAACATCTTTCTATTTGCGAAATAAGTTCCTGCGAAAGTTCAAAACCTACTCGTGACACGGGAGTTAACGCTTCAAATACACAGATAAACCGTCTTGCACATCCATATAACCATTACACCCTTTCTCGCTTTCAGTTCTTCAAGTCCGCCATTTTTACTCAATTTGATGCTATATCATTGTCAGCATCTGCTCTATGTTTTTAAGTTTGATGTTTTCTTTTTTTACATCTGTTGTTCATGTTTAAAATATTTTTGTAATGAATAAATCTGTCTTCACTTATCATCGGCATTTTTTATTTTTTTTGAGAAAAAGAAACTTCTATTGTACTGAAAGCATGGATTTAAATTAGCTCAAGCAGGCACCTAATGTGACCCCCACATGTAGTAAAGGATACTTAAAAAATTTGCATCAGTATGTTATTTTTTAAATTTTTAAAAGGTTTTTTAAAAAAAAAAAAACGTTTCCAACTCATAACTGTAACTATATTGCATTATCCACAACACGTGTTTAACATTTCTGTAACATTGTCACAAAACGTGTTTCTTGCGCTGAGTAAAAAGCTGTAAATGAATATCTTCAACATTAACGATTGCAATTCGGATGCGCTATAACATCACATTCTCTGTGTTTATTTTTTTTGCATGTTTCGCAGCACGGCTTGCGCCCGCAACAAACAGGCTTGGTTTTGCACTATAATAAACAGAAATAGTAAGGTTTTAAATCTCATTGCAGGCTGAAGTTTTACGGATACTTCATACCACTAGAAAAGCATAATTTTAACATCTTCGAAATTGTATAATTGAGCGTAAAGTATGAATTTTTTGTTTTTGTTCTGTTTGCTGTTCAGTATTTAAACTACAATATTGCTCATTGTATTTTAGAGAATGGAAAATGTTTGATCATTTTTTGGCTTGCAAAACAGCATCTACTAAAATAAATTATTACTTGTGGATATTTTAATTAAGCATTTATTCGTGTAGGATTTTACCACGATTGTAGCTAATGATTTTTTTTTTTTTTTTTTTTGATTTTCTCTTTATTTAACGTCGATAGATACAATAGTTTTTAAATAACTAATTTAAATCGACAACAAAACGTAAAACAGGGCAAACAGCGATAAAAAATAAGAAAAATAAATAAATAAATAAGTAAAGTTAAAATATGTATGGTATATCCATGCATATTTTACAGGTGCAAACATCACCTTCCCAAAATTTTATTGAGCTACGGAAGGCTTCGAGAGAAGGAGCATTCTTTGTAGCGTCAGGCACAGATATCCATAGCTTCCCTGCAATATTTGATAAAGTATTTAAGCCATAGTACGTTGTCCGACAAGTTGGTCGCCTGATCAAATTAAAGCAACGAAGGTTGTACTTGTTTTCCCTAACAGAAAATATCTCGTTCATATATAGAGGTGACAATCCATTTAAAAATTTGTAAACCTCTTTCATTAAATTCTGTAAATTGATGATGTGAATATTTTTAACATTACATAAAGATAAAAGTTCATCGTAACTGCCATTTATATCGTCCTGTATGATTCTTAGACAACGTTCATGAATACGATTGATTCGATTATTCGCAACTTTTCCACAAAACATCCATACTAAGGGACAGTAAGAAAACTGAGACAAAATAAATGAATTGAAGAGAAAACGCTTCATCTTGGGTGTCAAAAAGGAAGATATCCTTTGAAGCACGTTGAGTTTCCTACTAGCCTTATTACAGATGTTTTTGACATGCGAATGAAAGTTTAGTCTCGAGTCAATCGTAACACCAAGAAGCACTACAGACGATTTTTTAATGTGCATAAAGAGAGGACAAGAACTGTACTGCACTATTATTTTGTTTTTCTTTGTCACTAACTTATTCTTTATTTTGTTTGAATTGATACTTTATTAAGGTACTCTACAATTTTACTAACTGCGCTATATTGTACCACCTTTTACTCTCAGAGCTACATAAGCCACAAACCATGTATACAATGACATAGGTTAAAAAATAAATTAAATAATAAATTACGGAAAACGAGGACTTTAAAAAAAAAGAAAAAAGTGAATTATTTATCATGCTGTTTTTTTTTATACTAATTGCATACATATAATTTAAATTTTTTAAGGATAATTTGCAGAAATGTGTCTTGAGCGATCAATTATATTTTGGGGTTAATTTCTTTCATAGAGTCCTTTTGACTATTCGAAAAAATTAAAAGTTGTGTTTGAAAACATCTTCAAGCATTCCCACGGTACACATTAAACAGTGAACAAAAGAACAATAAGGATGCAATGTTCATTGGATATTACCGAAAGACTCAACTTAACAACTTTGATTTTTCTATATTGGTCTTTTAATACGTTTTAAGACACTGATTAAAGTTTTGCTCCTATTTCCATTCAAATTAAAAAAAAAGATAAACAGTACTTACTTTTCACCGCTGGATTTGGAGGCCAGGAACACCATTGTGAATTGGCAAGTTTTAACAAATTGATTTTATAAACTTACTTATACATTCGAATACTTTAGTTTTCATGAACAGTGATTTACGTCATGAATTTTTATGAACCACTCCTAAATTCACGGTTTTATTTTTTGACCGGTGTGATGACGCTATTACAAAAACACAGCTTATGTTGTTAATCCGTCATAGAAAAAAATCAGGTAACATCTTTCTATTTGCGAAATAAGTTCCTGCGAAAGTTCAAAACCTACTCGTGACACGGGAGTTAACGCTTCAAATACACAGATAAACCGTGTTGCACATCCATATAACCATTACACCCTTTCTCGCTTTCAGTTCTTTAAGTTCGCCATTTTTACTCAATTTGATGCTATATCATTGTCAGCATCTGCTCTATGTTTTTAAGTTTGATGTTTTCTTTTTTTACATCTGTTGTTCATGTTTAAAATATTTTTGTAATGAAGAAATCTGTCTTCACTTATTATCGGCATTTTTTATTTTTTTTGAGAAAAAGAAACTTCTATTGTACTGAAAGCATGGATTTAAATTAGCTTAAGCAGGCACCTAATGTGACCCCCACATGTAGTAAAGGATACTTAAAAAATCTGCATCAGTATGTTATTTTTTAAATTTTTAAAAGGTTTTTTTAAAAAAAAAAAACGTTTCCAACTCATAACTGTAACTATATTGCATTATCCACAACACGTGTTTAACATTTCTGTAACATTGTCAAAAAACGTGTTTCTTGCGCTGAGTAAAAAGCTGTAAATCTTCAACATTAACGATTGCAATTCGGATGCGCTATAACATCACATTCTCTGTGTTTATTTTTTTTGCATGTTTCGCAGCACGGCTT
Source organism: Hydractinia symbiolongicarpus (assembly GCF_029227915.1). NCBI lineage: Eukaryota > Metazoa > Cnidaria > Hydrozoa > Anthoathecata > Hydractiniidae > Hydractinia > Hydractinia symbiolongicarpus. The sequence continues at coordinate 1,400,775 of NC_079888.1, read as the reverse complement.
GCGCCCGCAACAAACAGGCTTGGTTTCGCACTATAATAAACAGAAATAGTAAGGTTTTAAATCTCATTGCAGGCTGAAGTTTTACGGATACTTCATACCGCTAGAAAAGCATAATTTTAACATCTTCGAAATTGTATAATTGAGCGTAAAGTATGAATTTTTTTGTTTTTGGTCTGTTTGCTGTTCAGTATTTAAACTACAATATTGCTCATTGTATTTTAGAGAATGGAAAATTTTTGACCATTTTTTGGCTTGCAAAACAGCATCTTCTAAAATAAATTATTACTTGTGGATATTTTAATTAAGCATTTATTCGTATAGGATTTTACCAGGATTGTAGCTAATGTGCATAAAGAGAGGACAAGAACTGTACTGTACTATTATTTTGTTTTTCTTTGTCACTAACTTATTCTTTATTTTGTTTGAAAAGGTACTCTACAATTGTACTAACTGTGCTATATTGTACCACCTTTTACTCTCAGAGCTACATAAGCCACAAACCATGTATACAATGACATAGGTTAAAAAATAAATTAAATAATAAATTACGGAAAACGAGGACTTTAAAAAAAAGAAAAAAGTGAATTATTTATCATGCTGTTTTTTTTATACTAATTGCTTACATATAATTTAAATTTTTTTAGGATAATTTAATGTGTCTTGAGCGATCAATTATATTTTGGGGTTAATTTCTTTCATAGAGTCCTTTTGACTATTCGAAAAAATTAAAAGTTGTTTTTGAAAACATCTTCAAACATTCCTACGGTACACATTAAACAGTGAACAAAAGAACAATAAGTATGCAATGTTCATTGGATATTACCGAAAGACTCAACTTGACAACTTTGATTTTTCTATATCGGTCTTTTAATACGGTTTAAGACACTGATTAAAGTTTTGCTCCTATTTTCATTCAAATTAAAAAAAGTTGAACAGTACTTACTTGTCGGCGCTGGATTTGGAGGCCAGGAACACCATTGTGAATTGGCAAGTTTTAACAAATTGATTTTATAAACTTACTTATACATTCAGATACTTTAGTTTTCACGAACAGTGATTTACGACATGAAATTTTATGAACCACTCCTAAATTCACGGTTTTATTTTTTGACCGGTGTGATGACGCCATTACAAAAACACAGCTTATGTTGTTAATCCGTCGTAGAAAAAAATCAGGTAACATCTTTCTATTTGCGAAATAAGTTCCTGCGAAAGTTCAAAACCTACTCGTGACACGGGAGTTAACGCTTCAAATACACAGATAAACCGTGTTGCACATCCATATAACCATTACACCCTTTTTTCGCTTTCAGTTCTTCAAGTCCGCCATTTTTACTCAATTTGATGCTATATCATTGTCAGCATCTGCTCTATGTTTTTAAGTTTGATGTTTTCTTTTTTTACATCTGTTGTTCATGTTTAAAATATTTTTGTAATGAAGAAATCTGTTTTCACTTATCATCGGCATTTTTTATTTTTTTTGAGAAAAAGAAACTTCTATTGTACTGAAAGCATGGATTTAAATTAGCATAAGCAGGCACCTAATGTGACCCCCACATGTAGTAAAGGATACTTAAAAAATCTGCATCAGTGTGTTATTTTTTAAATTTTTAAAAGGTTTTAAAAAAAAAACGTTTCCAACTCATAACTGTAACTATATTGCATTATCCACAACACGTGTTTAACATTTCTGTAACATTGTCACAAAACGTGTTTCTTGCGCTGAGTAAAAAGCTGTAAATGAATATCTTCAACATTAACGATTGCAATTCGGATGCGCTATAACATCACATTCTCTGTGTTTATTTTTTTTGCATGTTTCGCAGCACGGCTTGCGCCCGCAACAAACAGGCTTGGTTTCGCACTATAATAAACAGAAATAGTAAGGTTTTAAATCTCATTGCAGGCTGAAGTTTTACGGATACTTCATACCACTAGAAAAGCATAATTTTAACATCTCCGAAATTGTATAATTGAGCGTAAAGTATGAATTTTTTTGTTTTTGTTCTGTTTGCTGTTCAGTATTTAAACTACAATATTGCTCATTGTATTTTAGAGAATGGAAAATTTTTGACCATTTTTTGGCTTGCAAAACAGCATCTTCTAAAATAAATTATTACTTGTGGATATTTTAATTAAGCATTTATTCGTATAGGATTTTACCAGGATTGTAGCTAATGTGCATAAAGAGAGGACAAGAACTGTACTGTACTATTATTTTGTTTTTCTTCGTCACTAACTTATTCTTTATTTTGTTTGAATTGATACTTTATTAAGGTACTCTACAATTGTACTAACTGCGCTATATTGTACCACCTTTTACTCTCAGAGCTACATAAGCCACAAACCATGTATACAATGACATAGGTTAAAAAATAAATTAAATAATAAATTACGGAAAACGAGGACTTTAAAAAAAAGAAAAAAGTGAATTATTTATCATGCTGTTTTTTTTATACTAATTGCTTACATATAATTTAAATTTTTTTAGGATAATTTAATGTGTCTTGAGCGATCAATTATATTTTGGGGTTAATTTCTTTCATAGAGTCCTTTTGACTATTCGAAAAAATTAAAAGTTGTTTTTGAAAACATCTTCAAACATTCCTTCGGTACACATTAAACAGTGAACAAAAGAACAATAAGTATGCAATGTTCATTGGATATTACCGAAAGACTCAACTTGACAACTTTGATTTTTCTATATCGGTCTTTTAATACGGTTTAAGACACTGATTAAAGTTTTGCTCCTATTTTCATTCAAATTAAAAAAAGTTGAACAGTACTTACTTGTCGGCGCTGGATTTGGAGGCCAGGAACACCATTGTGAATTGGCAAGTTTTAACAAATTGATTTTATAAACTTACTTATACATTCAGATACTTTAGTTTTCACGAACAGTGATTTACGACATGAAATTTTATGAACCACTCCTAAATTCACGGTTTTATTTTTTGACCGGTGTGATGACGCCATTACAAAAACACAGCTTATGTTGTTAATCCGTCGTAGAAAAAAATCAGGTAACATCTTTCTATTTGCGAAATAATTTCCTGCGAAAGTTCAAAACCTACTCGTGACACGGGAGTTAACGCTTCAAATACACAGATAAACCGTGTTGCACATCCATATAACCATTACACCCTTTTTTCGCTTTCAGTTCTTCAAGTCCGCCATTTTTACTCAATTTGATGCTATATCATTGTCAGCATCTGCTCTATGTTTTTAAGTTTTATGTTTTCTTTTTTTACATCTGTTGTTCATGTTTAAAATATTTTTGTAATGAAGAAATCTGTCTTCACTTATCATCGGCATTTTTTATTTTTTTTGAGAAAAAGAAACTTCTATTGTACTGAAAGCATGGATTTAAATTAGCTTAAGCAGGCACCTAATGTGACCCCCACATGTAGTAAAGGTTACTTAAAAAATCTGCATCAGTGTGTTATTTTTTAAATTTTTAAAAGGTTTTAAAAAAAAAACGTTTCCAACTCATAACTGTAACTATATTGCATTATCCACAACACGTGTTTAACATTTCTGTAACATTGTCACAAAACGTGTTTCTTGCGCTGAGTAAAAAGCTGTAAATCTTCAACATTAACGATTGCAATTCGGATGCGCTATAACATCACATTCTCTGTGTTTATTTTTTTTGCATGTTTCGCAGCACGGCTTGCGCCCGCAACAAACAGGCTTGGTTTCGCACTATAATAAACAGAAATAGTAAGGTTTTAAATCTCATTGCAGGCTGAAGTTTTACGGATACTTCATACCGCTAGAAAAGCATAATTTTAACATCTTCGAAATTGTATAATTGAGCGTAAAGTATGAATTTTTTTGTTTTTGGTCTGTTTGCTGTTCAGTATTTAAACTACAATATTGCTCATTGTATTTTAGAGAATGGAAAATTTTTGACCATTTTTTGGCTTGCAAAACAGCATCTTCTAAAATAAATTATTACTTGTGGATATTTTAATTAAGCATTTATTCGTATAGGATTTTACCAGGATTGTAGCTAATGTGCATAAAGAGAGGACAAGAACTGTACTGTACTATTATTTTTAAGGTACTCTACAATTGTACTAACTGTGCTATATTGTACCACCTTTTACTCTCAGAGCTACATAAGCCACAAACCATGTATACAATGACATAGGTTAAAAAATAAATTTAATAATTAATTACGGAAAACGAGGACTTTAAAAAAAAAGAAAAAAGTGAATTATTTATCATGCTGTTTTTTTTATACTAATTGCTTACATATAATTTAAATTTTTTTAGGATAATTTGCAGAAATATGTCTTGAGCGATCAATTATATTTTGGGGTTAATTTCTTTCATAGAGTCCTTTTGACTATTCGAAAAAATTAAAAGTTGTGTTTGAAAACATCTTCAAGCATTCCCACGGTACACATTAAACAGTGAACAAAAGAACAATAAGGATGCAATGTGCATTGGATATTACCGAAAGACTCAACTTGACAACTTTAATTTTTCTATATCGGTCTTTTAATACGTTACTTTAGTTTTCACAAACAGTGATTTACGACATGAAATTTTATGAACCACTCCTAAATTCACGGTTTTATTTTTTGACCGGTGTGATGACGCCATTACAAAAACAGAGCTTATGTTGTTAATCCGTCATAGAAAAAAATCAGGTAACATCTTTCTATTTGCGAAATAAGTTCCTGCGAAAGTTCAAAACCTACTTGTGACACGGGAGTTAACGCTTCACATACACAGATAAACCGTGTTGCACATCCATAGAACCATTACACCCTTTCTCGCTTTCAGTTCTTCAAGTCCGCCATTTTTACTCAATTTGATGCTATATCATTGTCAGCATCTGCTCTATGTTTTTAAGTTTGATGTTTTCTTTTTTTACATCTGTTGTTCATGTTTAAAATATTTTTGTAATGAAGAAATCTGTCTTCACTTATCATCGGCATTTTTTATTTTTTTTGAGAAAAAGAAACTTCTATTGTACTGAAAGCATGGATTTAAATTAGCTTAAGCAGGCACCTAATGTAAAAAAAACAAAAACGTTTTCAACTCATAACTGTAACTATATTGCATTATCCACAACACGTGTTTAACATTTCTGTAACATTGTCACAAAACGTGTTTCTTGCGCTGCGTAAGAAGCTGTAAATGAATATCTTCAACATTAACGATTGCAATTCGGATGCGCTATAACATCACATTCTCTGTGTTTATTTTTTTTGCATGTTTCGCAGCACGGCTTGCGCCCGCAACAAACAGGCTTGGTTTCGCACTATAATAAACAGAAATAGTAAGGTTTTAAATCTCATTGCAGGCTGAAGTTTTACGGATACTTCATACCACTAGAAATACATAATTTTAACATCTTCGAAATTGTATAATTGAGCGTAAAGTATGAATTTTTTTGTTTTTGTTCTGTTTGCTGTTCAGTATTTAAACTACAATATTGCTCATTGTATTTTAGAGAATGGAAAATTTTTGACCATTTTTTGGCTTGCAAAACAGCATCTTCTAAAATAAATTATTACTTGTGGATATTTTAATTAAGCATTTATTCGTATAGGATTTTACCAGGATTGTAGCTAATGTGCATAAAGAGAGGACAAGAACTGTACTGTACTATTATTTTGTTTTTCTTTGTCACTAACTTATTCTTCATTTTGTTTGAATTGATACTTTATTAAGGTACTCTACAATTGTACTAACTGTGCTATATTGTACCACCTTTTACTCTCAGAGCTACATAAGCCACAAACCATGTATACAATGACATAGGTTAAAAAATAAATTAAATAATAAATTACGGAAAACGAGGACTTTAAAAAAAAAAAAGAAAAAAGTGAATTATTTATCATGCTGTTTTTTTTATACTAATTGCTTACATATAATTTAAATTTTTTTAGGATAATTTGCAGAATTGTGTCTTGAGCGATCAATTATATTTTGGGGTTAATTTCTTTCATAGAGTCCTTTTGACTATTCGAAAAAATTAAAAGTTGTGTTTAAAAACATCTTCAAGCATTCCCACGGTACACATTAAGCAGTGAACAAAAGAACAATAAGGATGCAATGTTCATTGGATATTACCAAAAGACTCAACTTGACAACTTTGATTTTTCTATATCGGTCTTTTAATACGTTTTAAGACACTGATTAAAGTTTTACTCCTATTTTCTTTCAAATTAAAAAAAAGATAAACAGTACTTACTTGTCGCCGCTGGATTTGGAGGCCAGGAACACCATTGTTTTAACAAATTGATTTTATAAACTTACTTAAACATTCGAATACTTTAGTTTTCACAAACAGTGATTTACGTCATGAAATTTTATGAACCACTCCTAAATTCACGGTTTTATTTTTTGACCGGTGTGATGACGCCATTACAAAAACACAGCTAATGTTGTTAATCCGTCATAGAAAAAAATCAGGTAACATCTTTCTATTTGCGAAATAAGTTCCTGCGAAAGTTCAAAACCTACTCGTGACACTGGAGTTAACGCTTCAAATACACAGATAAACCGTGTTGCACATCCATATAACCATTACACCCTTTCTCGCTTTCAGTTCTTCAAGTCCGCCATTTTTACTCAATTTGATGATATATCATTGTCAGCATCTGCTCTATGTTTTTAAGTTTGATGTTTTCTTTTTTTACATCTGTTGTTCATGTTTAAAATATTTTTGTAATGAAGAAATCTGTCTTCACTTATCATCGGCATTTTTTATTTTTTTTGAGAAAAAGAAACTTCTATTGTACTGAAAGCATGGATTTAAATTAGCTTAAGCAGGCACCTAATGTGACCCCCACATGTAGTAAAGGATACTTAAAAAATCTGCATCAGTATGTTATTTTTTAAATTTTTAAAAGGTTTTTTTAAAAAAAAAAAACGTTTCCAACTCATAACTGTAACTATATTGCATTATCCACAACACGTGTTTAACATTTCTGTAACATTGTCACAAAACGTGTTTCTTGCGCTGAGTAAAAAGCTGTAAATAAATATCTTCAACATTAACGATTGCAATTCGGATGCGCTATAACATCACATTCTCTGTGTTTATTTTTTTTGCATGTTTCGCAGCACGGCTTGCGCCCGCAAAAAACAGGCTTGGTTTCGCACTATAATAAACAAAAATAGTAAGGTTTTAAATCTCATTGCAGGCTGAAGTTTTACGGATACTTCATACCACTAGAAAAGCATAATTTTAACATCTTCGAAATTGTATAATTGAGCGTAAAGTATGAATTTTTTGTTTTTGTTCTGTTTGCTGTTCAGTATTTAAACTACAATATTGCTCATTGTATTTTAGAGAATGGAAAATTTTTGACCATTTTTTGGCTTTCAAAACAGCATCTTCTAAAATAAATTATTACTTGTGGATATTTTAATTAAGCATTTATTCGTATAGGATTTTTCCAGGATTGTAGCTAATGTGCATAAAGAGAGGACAAGAACTGTACTGTACTATTATTTTTAAGCAACTCTACAATTGTACTAACTGTGCTATATTGTACCACCTTTTACTCTCAGAGCTACATAAGCCACAAACCATGTATACAATGACATAGGTTAAAAAATAAATTAAATAATTAATTACGGAAAACGAGGACTTTAAAAAAAAAGAAAAAAGTGAATTATTTATCATGCTGGTTTTTTTATACTAATTGTTTACATATAATTTAAATTTTTTTAGGATAATTTGCAGAAATATGTCTTGAGTGATCAATTATATTTTGGGGTTAATTTCTTTCATAGAGTCCTGACTATTCGAAAAAATTAAAAGTTGTGTTTGAAAACATCTTCAAGCATTCCCACGGTACACATTAAACAGTGAACAAAAGAACAATAAGGATGCAATGTTCATTGGATATTACCGAAAGACTCAACTTGACAACTTTGATATTTCTATATCGGTCTTTTAATACGTTTTAAGACACTGATTAAAGTTTTGCTCCTATTTTCTTTCAAATTACGCGGCTGGATTTGGAGGCCAGGAACACCATTGTGAATTGGCAAGTTTTAACAAATTGATTTTATAAACTTACTTATACATTCGAATACTTTAGTTTACACGAACAGTGATTTACGTCATGAAATTTTATGAACCACTCCTAAATTCACGGTTTTATTTTTTGACCGGTGTGATGACGCCATTACAAAAACACGGCTTATGTTGTTAATCCGTCATAGAAAAAAATCAGGTAACATCTTATTATTTGCGGAATAAGTTCCTGCGAAAGTTCAAAACCTACTCGTGACACGGGAGTTAACGCTTCAAATACACAGATAAACCGTGTTGCACATCCATATAACCATTACACCCTTTCTCGCTTTCAGTTCTTCAAGTCCGCCATTTTTACTCAATTTGATGCTATATCATTGTCAGCATCTGCCCTATGTTTTTAAGTTTGATGTTTTCTTTTTTTACATCTGTTGTTCATGTTTAAAATATTTTTGTAATGAAGAAATCTGTCTTCACTTATCATCGGCATTTTTTATTTTTTTTTGAGAAAAAGAAACTTCTATTGTACTGAAAGCATGGATTTAAATTAGCTTAAGCAGGCACCTTATGTGACCCCCACATGTAGTAAAGGATACTTAAAAAATCTGCATCAGTATTTAGGTTTTAAATTTTTAAAAGGTTTTTTTAAAAAAAACCGTTTCCAACTCATAACTGTAACTATATTGCATTATCCACAACACGTGTTTAACATTTCTGTAACATTGTCACAAAACGTGTTTCTTGCGCTGAGTAAAAAGCTGTAAATGAATATCTTCAACATTAACGATTGCAATTCGGATGCGCTATAACATCACATTCTCTGTGTTTATTTTTTTTGCATGTTTCGCAGCACGGCTTTCGCCCGCAACAAACAGGCTTGATTTCGTACTATAATAAACAGAAATAGTAAGGTTTTAAATCTCATTGCAGGCTGAAGTTTTACGAATACTTCATACCACTAGAAAAGCATAATTTTAACGTCTTCGAAATTGTATAATTGAGGGTAAAGTATGATTTTTTTTGGTTTTGTTCTGTTTGCTGTTCAGTATTTAAACTACAATACAATGGAAAATTTTTGACCATTTTTTGGCTTGCAAAACAGCATCTTCTAAAATAAATTATTACTTGTGGATATTTTAATTAAGCATTCATTCGTATAGGATTTTACCAGGATTGTAGCTAATGTGCATAAAGAGAGGACAAGAACTGTACTGTACTATTATTTTGTTTTTCTTCGTCACTAACTTATTCTTTATTTTGTTTGAATTGATACTTTATTAAGGTACTCTACAATTGTACTAACTGTGCTATATTGTATCACCTTTTACTCTCAGAGCTACATAAGCCACAAACCATGTATACAATGACATAGGTTAAAAAATAAATTAAATAATAAATTACGGAAAACGAGGACTTTAAAAAAAAGAAAAAAGTGAATTATTTATCATGCTGTTTTTTTTATACTAATTGCTTACATATAATTTAAATTTTTTTAGGATAATTTAATGTGTCTTGAGCGATCAATTATATTTTGGGGTTAATTTCTTTCATAGAGTCCTTTTGACTATTCGAAAAAATTAAAAGTTGTTTTTGAAAACATCTTCAAGCATTCCTACGGTACACATTAAACAGTGAAGAAACGAACAATAAGAATGCAATGTTCATTGGATATTACCGAAAGACTCAACTTGACAACTTTGATATTTCTATATCGGTCTTTTAATACGTTTTAAGACACTGATTAAAGTTTTGCTCCTATTTTCTTTCAAATTAAAAGAAAAGATAAACAGTACTTACTTGTCGCCGCTGGATTTGGAGGCCAGGAACACCATTGTGAATTGGCAAGTTTTAACAAATTGATTTTATAAACTTACTTATACATTCGAATACTTTAGTTTTCACGAACAGTGATTTACGTCATGAAATTTTATGAACCACTCCTAAATTCACGGTTTTATTTTTTGACCGGTGTGATGACGCCATTACAAAAACACGGCTTATGTTGTTAATCCGTCATAGTAAAAAATCAGGTAACATCTTTCTCTTTGCGAAATAAGTTCCTGCGAAAGTTCAAAACCTACTCGTGACACGGGAGTTAACGCTTCAAATACACAGATAAACCGTATTGCACATCCATATAACCATTACACCCTTTCTCGCTTTCAGTTCTTCAAGTCCGCCATATTTACTCAATTTGATGATATATCATTGTCAGCATCTGCTCTATGTTTTTAAGTTTGATGTTTTCTTTTTTTACATCTGTTGTTCATGTTTAAAATATTTTTGTAATGAAGAAATCTGTCTTCACTTATCATCGGCTTTTTTTATTTTTTTTTGAGAAAAAGAAACTTCTATTGTACTGAAAGCATGGATTTAAATTAGCTTAAGCAGGCACCTAATGTGACCCCCACATGTAGTAAAGGATACTTAAAAAATCTGCATCAGTATTTAGGTTTTAAATTTTTAAAAGTTTTTTTTAAAAAAAAACGTTTCCAACTCATAACTGTAACTATATTGCATTATCCACAACACGTGTTTAACATTTCTGTAACATTGTCACAAAACGTGTTTCTGGCGCTGAGTAAAAAGCTGTAAATGAATATCTTCAACATTAACGATTGCAATTCGGATGCGCTATAACATCACATTCTCTGTGTTTATTTTTTTTGCATGTTTCGCAGCACGGCTTGCGCCCGCAACAAACAGGCTTGGTTTCGCACTATAATAAACAGAAATAGTAAGGTTTTAAATCTCATTGCAGGCTGAAGTTTTACGGATACTTCATACCACTAGAAAAGCATAATTTTAACATCTTCAAATTGTATAATTGAGCGTAAAGTATGAATTTTTTTGTTTTTGTTCTGTTTGCTGTTCAGTATTTAAACTACAATATTGCTCATTGTATTTTAGAGAATGGAAAATTTTTGATCATTTTTTGGCTTTCAAAACAGCATCTACTAAAATAAATTATTACTTGTGGATATTTTAATTAAGCATTTATTCGTGTAGGATTTTACCACGATTGTAGCTAATGTGCATAAAGAGAGGACAAGAACTGTACTGTACTATTATTTTGTTTTTCTTTGTCACTAACTTATTCTTTATTTTGTTTGAATTGATACTTTATTAAGGTACTCTACAATTGTACTAACTGCGCTATATTGTACCACCTTTTACTCTCAGAGCTACATAAGCCACAAACCATGTATACAATGACATAGGTTAAAAAATAAATTAAATAATAAATTACGGAAAACGAGGACTTTAAAAAAAAAGAAAAAAGTGAATTATTTATCATGCTTTTTTTTTTATACTAATTGCATACATATAATTTAAATTTTTTTAGGATAATTTGCAGAAATGTGTCTTGAGCGATCAATTATATTTTGGGGTTAATTTCTTTCATAGAGTCCTTTTGACTATTCGAAAAAATTAAAAGTTGTGTTTGAAAACATCTTCAAGCATTCCCACGGTACACATTAAACAGTGAACAAAAGAACAATAAGGATGCAATGTTCATTGGATATTACCGAAAGACTCAACTTGACAACTTTGATTTTTCTATATCGGTCTTTTAATACGTTTAAGACAATGATTAAAGTTTTGCTCCTATTTTCTTTCAAATTAAAAAAAAGATAAACAGTACTTACTTGTCGCCGCTGGATTTGGAGGCCAGGAACACCATTGTGAATTGGCAAGTTTTAACAAATTGATTTTATAAACTTATACATTCGAATACTTTAGTTTTCACGAACAGTGATTTACGTCATGAAATTTTATGAACCACTCCTAAATTCACGGTTTTATTTTTTGACCGGCGTGATGACGCCATTACAAAAACACAGCTTATGTTGTTAATCCGTCATAGAAAAAAATCAGGTAACATCTTTCTATTTGCGAAATAAGTTCCTGCGAAAGTTCAAAACCTACTCGTGACACGGGAGTTAACGCTTCAAATACACAGATAAACCGTCTTGCACATCCATATAACCATTACACCCTTTCTCGCTTTCAGTTCTTCAAGTCCGCCATTTTTACTCAATTTGATGCTATATCATTGTCAGCATCTGCTCTATGTTTTTAAGTTTGATGTTTTCTTTTTTTACATCTGTTGTTCATGTTTAAAATATTTTTGTAATGAATAAATCTGTCTTCACTTATCATCGGCATTTTTTATTTTTTTTGAGAAAAAGAAACTTCTATTGTACTGAAAGCATGGATTTAAATTAGCTCAAGCAGGCACCTAATGTGACCCCCACATGTAGTAAAGGATACTTAAAAAATTTGCATCAGTATGTTATTTTTTAAATTTTTAAAAGGTTTTTTAAAAAAAAAAAACGTTTCCAACTCATAACTGTAACTATATTGCATTATCCACAACACGTGTTTAACATTTCTGTAACATTGTCACAAAACGTGTTTCTTGCGCTGAGTAAAAAGCTGTAAATGAATATCTTCAACATTAACGATTGCAATTCGGATGCGCTATAACATCACATTCTCTGTGTTTATTTTTTTTGCATGTTTCGCAGCACGGCTTGCGCCCGCAACAAACAGGCTTGGTTTTGCACTATAATAAACAGAAATAGTAAGGTTTTAAATCTCATTGCAGGCTGAAGTTTTACGGATACTTCATACCACTAGAAAAGCATAATTTTAACATCTTCGAAATTGTATAATTGAGCGTAAAGTATGAATTTTTTGTTTTTGTTCTGTTTGCTGTTCAGTATTTAAACTACAATATTGCTCATTGTATTTTAGAGAATGGAAAATGTTTGATCATTTTTTGGCTTGCAAAACAGCATCTTCTAAAATAAATTATTACTTGTGGATATTTTAATTAAGCATTTATTCGTATAGGATTTTACCAGGATTGTAGCTAATGTGCATAAAGAGAGGACAAGAACTGTACTGTACTATTATTTTGTTTTTCTTCGTCACTAACTTATTCTTTATTTTGTTTGAATTGATACTTTATTAAGGTACTCTACAATTGTACTAACTGCGCTATATTGTACCACCTTTTACTCTCAGAGCTACATAAGCCACAAACCATGTATACAATGACATAGGTTAAAAAATAAATTAAATAATAAATTACGGAAAACGAGGACTTTAAAAAAAAAGAAAAAAGTGAATTATTTATCATGCTGTTTTTTTTATACTAATTGCTTACATGTAATTTAAATTTTTTTAGGATAATTTGCAGAAATGTGTTTTGAGCGATCAATTATATTTTGGGGTTAATTTCTTTCATAGAGTCCTTTTGACTATTCGAAAAAATTAAAAGTTGTGTTTGAAAACATCTTCAAGCATTCCCACGGTACACATTAAACAGTGAACAAAAGAACAATAAGGATGCAATGTTCATTGGATATTACCGAAAGACTCAACTTGACAACTTTGAATTTTCTATATCGGTCTTTTAATACGTTTTAAAACACTGATTAAAGTTTTGCTCCTATTTTCTTTCAAATTAAAAAAAAAGATAAACAGTACTTACTTGTCACCGCTGGATTTGGAGGCCAGGAACACCATTGTGAATTGGCAAGTTTTAACAAATTGATTTTATAAACTTACTTATACATTCGAATACTTTAGTTTTCACGAACAGTGATTTACGTCATGAAATTTTATGAACCACTCCTAAATTCACGGTTTTATTTTTTGACCGGTGTGATGACGCCATTAAAAAAACACAGCTTATGTTGTTAATCCGTCATAGAAAAAAATCTGGTAACATCTTTCTATTTGCGAAATAAGTTCCTGAGAAAGTTCAAAACCTACTCCTGACACGGGAGTTAACGCTTCAAATACACAGATGAACCGTCTTGCACATCCATATAACCAGTACACCCTTTCTCGCTTTCAGTTCTTCAAGTCCGCCATTTTTACTCAATTTGATGCTATATCATTGTCAGCATCTGCTCTATGTTTTTAAGTTTGATGTTTTCTTTTTTTACATCTGTTGTTCATGTTTAAAATATTTTTGTAATGAAGAAATCTGTCTTCACTTATCATCGGCTTTTTTTATTTTTTTTTGAGAAAAAGAAACTTCTATTGTACTGAAAGCATGGATTTAAATTAGCTTAAGCAGGCACCTAATGTGACCCCCACATGTAGTAAAGGATACTTAAAAAATCTGCATCAGTATTTAGGTTTTAAATTTTTAAAAGGTTTTTTTTAAAAAAAAACGTTTCCAACTCATAACTGTAACTATATTGCATTATCCACAACACGTGTTTAACATTTCTGTAACATTGTCACAAAACGTGTTTCTGGCGCTGAGTAAAAAGCTGTAAATGAATATCTTCAACATTAACGATTGCAATTCGGATGCGCTATAACATCACATTCTCTGTGTTTATTTTTTTTGCATGTTTCGCAGCACGGCTTGCGCCCGCAACAAACAGGCTTGGTTTCGCACTATAATAAACAGAAATAGTAAGGTTTTAAATCTCATTGCAGGCTGAAGTTTTACGGATACTTCATACCACTAGAAAAGCATAATTTTAACATCTTCGAAATTGTATAATTGAGCGTAAAGTATGAATTTTTTGTTTTTGTTCTGTTTGCTGTTCAGTATTTAAACTACAATATTGCTCATGGTATTTTAGAGAATGGAAAATTTTTGATCATTTTTTGGCTTGCAAAACAGCATCTACTAAAATAAATTATTACTTGTGGATATTTTAATTAAGCATTTATTCGTGTAGGATTTTACCACGATTGTAGCTAATGTGCATAAAGAGAGGACAAGAACTGTACTGTACTATTATTTTGTTTTTCTTTGTCACTAACTTATTCTTTATTTTGTTTGAATTGATACTTCATTAAGGTACTCTACAATTGTACTAACTGCGCTATATTGTACCACCTTTTACTCTCAGAGCTACATAAGCCACAAACCATGTATACAATGACATAGGTTAAAAAATAAATTAAATAATAAATTACGGAAAACGAGGACTTAAAAAGAAAAAAGAAAAAAGTGAATTATTTATCATGCTGTTTTTTTTATACTAATTGCTTACATATAATTTAAATTTTTTTAAAATAATTTGCAGAAATGTGTCTTGAGCGATCAATTATATTTTGGGGTTAATTTCTTTCATAGAGTCCTTTTGACTATTCGAAAAAATTAAAAGTTGTGTTTGAAAACATCTTCAAGCATTCCCACGGTACACATTAAACAGTGAACAAAAGAACATTAAGGATGCAATGTTCATTGGATATTACCGAAAGACTCAACTTGACAACTTTGATTTTTCTATATCGGTCTTTTAATACGTTTTAAGACATTAAAGTTTTGCTCCTATTTTCTTTCAAATTAAAAAAAAAGATAAACAGTACTTACTTGTCACCGCTGGATTCTGAGGCCAGGAACACCATTGTGAATTGGCAAGTTTTAACAAATTGATTTTATAAACTTACTTATACATTCGAATACTTTAGTTTTCACGAACAGTGATTTACGTCATGAAATTTTATGAACCACTCCTAAATTCACGGTTTTCTTTTTTGACCGGTGTGATGACGCCATTACAAAAACACAGCTTATGTTGTTAATCCGTCATAGAAAAAAATCAGGTAACATCTTTCTATTTGCGAAATAAGTTCCTGCGAAAGTTCAAAACCTACTCGTGACACGGGAGTTAACGCTTCAAATACACAGATGAACCGTCTTGCACATCCATATAACCATTACACCCTTTCTCGCTTTCAGTTCTTCAAGTCCGCCATTTTTACTCAATTTGATGCTATATCATTGTCAGCATCTGCTCTATGTTTTTAAGTTTGATGTTTTCTTTTTTCACATCTGTTGTTCATGTTTAAAATATTTTTGTAATGAAGAAATCTGTCTTCACTTATCATCGGCATTTTTTATTTTTTTTGAGAAAAAGAAACTTTTATTGTACTGAAAGCATGGATTTAAATTAGCTTAAGCAGGCACCTAATGTGACCCCCACATGTAGTAAAGGATACTTAAAAAATCTGCATCAGTGTGTTATTTTTTAAATTTTTAAAAGGTTTTAAAAAAAAAACGTTTCCAACTCATAACTGTAACTATATTGCATTATCCACAACACGTGTTTAACATTTCTGTAACATTGTCACAAAACGTGTTTCTTGCGCTGAGTAAAAAGCTGTAAATGAATATCTTCAACATTAACGATTGCAATTCGGATGCGCTATAACATCACATTCTCTGTGTTTATTTTTTTTGCATGTTTCGCAGCACGGCTTGCGCCCGCAACAAACAGGCTTGGTTTCGCACTATAATAAACAGAAATAGTAAGGTTTTAAATCTCATTGCAGGCTGAAGTTTTACGGATACTTCATACCACTAGAAAAGCATAATTTTAACATCTCCGAAATTGTATAATTGAGCGTAAAGTATGAATTTTTTTGTTTTTGTTCTGTTTGCTGTTCAGTATTTAAACTACAATATTGCTCATTGTATTTTAGAGAATGGAAAATTTTTGACCATTTTTTGGCTTGCAAAACAGCATCTTCTAAAATAAATTATTACTTGTGGATATTTTAATTAAGCATTTATTCGTATAGGATTTTACCAGGATTGTAGCTAATGTGCATAAAGAGAGGACAAGAACTGTACTGTACTATTATTTTGTTTTTCTTCGTCACTAACTTATTCTTTA
The DNA here is from genome assembly GCF_029227915.1 of Hydractinia symbiolongicarpus. Lineage (NCBI taxonomy): Eukaryota > Metazoa > Cnidaria > Hydrozoa > Anthoathecata > Hydractiniidae > Hydractinia > Hydractinia symbiolongicarpus. Next base: position 1,384,101 of record NC_079888.1, on the reverse strand, counting down.
TTTTGTTTGAAAAGGTACTCTACAATTGTACTAACTGTGCTATATTGTACCACCTTTTACTCTCAGGGCTACATAAGCCACAAACCATGTATACAATGACATAGGTTAAAAAATTAATTAAATAATAAATTACGGAGAACGAGGACTTTAAAAAAAAGAAAAAAGTGAATTATTTATCATGCTGTTTTTTTTATACTAATTGCTTACATATAATTTAATTTTTTTTAGGATAATTTGCAGAAATGTGTCTTGAGCGGTCAATTATATTTTGGGGTTAATTTCTTTCATAGAGTCCTTTTGACTATTCGAAAAAATTAAAAGTTGTGTTTGAAAACATCTTCAAGCATTCCAACGGTACACATTAAACAGTGAACAAAAGAACAATAAGGATGCAATGTTCATTGGATATTACCAAAAGACTCAACTTGACAACGTTGATATTTCTACATCGGTCTTTTAATACGTTTTAAGACACTGATTAAAGTTTTGCTCCTATTTTCTTTCAAATTAAAAAAAAAAGATAAACAGTACTTACTTGTCGCCGCTGGATTTGGAGGCCAGGAACACCATTGTGAATTGGCAAGTTTTAACAAATTGATTTTATAAACTTACTTATACATTCGAATACTTTAGTTTTCACGAACAGTGATTTACGTCATGAAATTTTATGAACCACTCCTACATTCACGGTTTTATTTTTTGACCGGTGTGATGACGCCATTACAAAAACACGGCTTATGTTGTTAATCCGTCATAGAAAAAAATCAGGTAACATCTTTCTATTTGCGAAATAAGTTCCTGCGAAAGTTCAAAACCTACTCGTGACACGGGCGTTAACGCTTCAAATACACAGATAAACCGTGTTGCACATCCATATAACCATTACACCCTTTCTCGCTTTCAGTTCTTCAAGTCCGCTATTTTTACTCAATTGATGCTATATCATTGTCAGCATCTGCTCTATGTTTTTAAGTTTGATGTTTTCTTTTTTTACATCTGTTGTTCATGTTTAAAATATTTTTGTAATGAAGAAATCTGTCTTCACTTATCATCGGCATTTTTTATTTTTTTGAGAAAAAGAAACTTCTATTGTACTGAAAGCATGGATTTAAATTAGCTTAAGCAGGCACCTAATGTGACCCCCACATGTAGTAAAGGATACTTAAAAAATCTGCATCAGTATGTTATTTTTTAAATTTTTAAAAGGTTTTTAAAAAAAAAAACGTTTCCAACTCATAACTGTAACTATATTGCATTATCCACAACACGTGTTTAACATTTCTGTAACATTGTCACAAAACGTGTTTCTTGCGCTGAGTAAAAAGCTGTAAATGAATATCTTCAACATTAACGATTGCAATTCGGATGCACTATAACATCACATTCTCTGTGTTTATTTTTTTTTGTATGTTTCGCAGCACGGCTTGCGCCCGCAACAAACAGGCTTGGTTTCGCACTATAATAAACAGAAATAGTAAGGTTTTAAATCTCATTGCAGGCTGAAGTTTTACGGATACTTCATACCACTAGAAAAGCATAATTTTAACATCTTCGAAATTGTATAATTGAGCGTAAAGTATGAATTTTTTTGTTTTTGTTCTGTTTGCTGTTCAGTATTTAAACTACAATATTGCTCATTGTATTTTAGAGAATGGAAAATTTTTGACCATTTTTTGGCTTGCAAAACAGCATCTTCTAAAATAAATTATTACTTGTGGATATTTTAATTAAGCATTTATTCGTATAGGATTTTACCAGGATTGTAGCTAATGTGCATAAAGAGAGGACAAGAACTGTACTGTACTATTATTTTGTTTTTCTTCGTCACTAACTTATTCTTTACTTTGTTTGAATTGATACCTTATTAAGGTACTCTACAATTGTACTAACTGTGCTATATTGTATCACCTTTTACTGTCAGAGCTACATAAGCCACAAACCATGTATACAATGACATAGGTTAAAAAATAAATTAAATAATAAATTACGGAAAACGAGGACTTTAAAAAAAAAAGAAAAAAGTGAATTATTTATCATGCTGTTTTTTTTAATGCTAATTGCTTACATATAATTTAAATTTTTTTAGGATAATTTAATGTGTCTTGAGCGATCAATTATATTTTGGGGTTAATTTCTTTCATAGAGTCCTTTTGACTATTCGAAAAAATTAAAAGTTGTTTTTGAAAACATCTTCAAGCATTCCTACGGTACACATTAAACAGTGAACAAAAGAACAATAAGTATGCAATGTTCATTGGATATTACCGAAAGACTCAACTTGACAACTTTGATTTTTCTATATCGGTCTTTTAATACGGTTTAAGACACTGATTAAAGTTTTGCTCCTATTTTCATTCAAATTAAAAAAAGTTGAACAGTACTTACTTGTCACCGCTGGATTTGGAGGCCAGGAACACCATTGTGAATTGGCAAGTTTTAACAAATTGATTTTATAAACTTACTTATACATTCGAATACTTTAGTTTTCACGAACAGTGATTTACGTCATGAAATTTTATGAACCACTCCTAAATTCACGGTTTTATTTTTTGACCGGTGTGATGACGCCATTAAAAAAACACAGCTTATGTTGTTAATCCGTCATAGAAAAAAATCAGGTAACATCTTTCTATTTGCGAAATAAGTTCCTGCGAAAGTTCAAAACCTACTCGTGACACGGGAGTTAACGCTTCAAATACACAGATGAACCGTCTTGCACGTCCATATAACCAGTACACCCTTTCTCGCTTTCAGTTCTTCAAGTCCGCCATTTTTACTCAATTTGATGCTATATCATTGTCAGCATCTGCTCTATGTTTTTAAGTTTGATGTTTTCTTTTTTTACATCTGTTGTTCATGTTTAAAATATTTTTGTAATGAAGAAATCTGTCTTCACTTATCATCGGCATTTTTTATTTCTTTTGAGAAAAAGAAACTTCTATTGTACTGAAAGCATGGATTTAAATTAGCTTAAGCAGGCACCTAATGTGACCCCCACATGTAGTAAAGGATACTTAAAAAATCTGCATCAGTATTTAGGTTTTTTAAAAAAAAAAACGTTTCCAACTCATAACTGTAACTATATTGCATTATCCACAACACGTGTTTAACATTTCTGTAACATTGTCACAAAACGTGTTTCTTGCGCTGAGTAAAAAGCTGTAAATAAATATCTTCAACATTAACGATTGCAATTCGGATGCGCTATAAAATCACATTCTCTGTGTTTATTTTTTTTGCATGTTTCGCAGCACGGATTGCGCCCGCAACAAACAGGCTTGGTTTCGCACTATAATAAACAGAAATAGTAAGGTTTTAAATCTCATTGCAGGCTGAAGTTTTACGGATACTTCATACCACTAGAAAAGCATAATTTTAACATCTTCGAAATTGTATAATTGAGCGTAAAGTATGAATTTTTTTGTTTTTGTTCTGTTTGCTGTTCAGTATTTAAACTACAATATTGCTCATTGTATTTTAGAGAATGGAAAATTTTTGACCATTTTTTGGCTTGCAAAACAGCATCTTCTAAAATAAATTATTACTTGTGGATATTTTAATTAAGCATTTATTCGTATAGGATTTTACCAGGATTGCAGCTAATGTGCATAAAGAGAGGACAAGAGCTGTACTGTACTATTATTTTGTTTTTCTTCGTCACTAACTTATTCTTTATTTTGTTTGAAAAGGTACTCTACAATTGTACTAACTGTGCTATATTGTACCACCTTTTACTCTCAGGGCTACATAAGCCGCAAACCATGTATACAATGACATAGGTTAAAAAATTATTTAAATAATAAATTACGGAGAACGAGGACTTTAAAAAAAAGAAAAAAGTGAATCATTTATCATGCTCTTTTTTTTATACTAATTGCTTACATATAATTTAATTTTTTTTAGGATAATTTACAGAAATGTGTCTTGAGCGGTCAATTATATTTTGGGGTTAATTTCTTTCATAGAGTCCTTTTGACTATTCGAAAAAATTAAAAGTTGTGTTTGAAAACATCTTCAAGCATTCCCACGGTACACATTAAACAGTGAACAAAAGAACAATAAGGATGCAATGTTCATTGGATATTACCGAAAGACTCAACTTGACAACTTTGATTTTTCTATATCGGTCTTTTAATACGTTTTAAAACACTGATTAAAGTTTTTCTCCTATTTTCTTTCAAATTAAAAAAAAGGAGAAACAGTACTTACTTGTCACCGCTGGATTTGGAGGCCAGGAACACCATTGTGAATTGGCAAGTTTTAACAAATTGATTTTATGAACCACTCCTAAATTCACGGTTTTATTTTTTGACCGGTGTAATGACGCCATTACAAAAACACAGCTTATGTTGTTAGTCCGTCATAGAAAAAAATCAGGTAACATCTTTCTATTTGCGAAATAAGTTCCTGCGAAAGTTCAAAACCTACTCGTGACACGGGAGTTAACGCTTCAAATACACAGATAAACCGTCTTGCACATCCATGTAACCATTACACCCTTTCTCGCTTTCAGTTTTTTAAGTCCGCCATTTTTACTCATTTTGATGCTATATCATTGTCAGCATCTGCTCTATGTTTTTAAGTTTGATGTTTTCTTTTTTTACATCTGTTGTTCATGTTTAAAATATTTTTGTAATGAAGAAATCTGTCTTCACTTATCATCGGCATTTTTTATTTTTTTTGAGAAAAAGAAACTTCTATTGTACTGAAAGCATGGATTTAAATGAGCTTAAGCAGGCACCTAATGTGACCCCCACATGTAGTAAAGGATACTTAAAAAATCTGCATCAGTATGTTTTTTTTTAAATTTTTAAAAGGTTTTTAAAAAAAAAAACGTTTCCAACTCATAACTGCAACTATATTGCATTATCCACAACACGTGTTTAACATTTCTGTAACATTGTCACAAAACGTGTTTCTTGCGCTGAGTAAAAAGCTGTAAATGAATATCTTCAACATTAACGATTGCAATTCGGATGCGCTATAACATCACATTCTCTGTGTTTATTTTTTTTGTATGTTTCGCAGCACGGCTTGCGCCCGCAACAAACAGGCTTGGTTTCGCACTATAATAAACAGAAATAGTAAGGTTTTAAATCTCATTGGAGGCTGAAGTTTTACGGATACTTCATACCACTAGAAAAGCATATTTTTAACATCTTCGAAATTGTATAATTGAGCGTAAAGTATGATTTTTTTTGTTTTGTTCTGTTTGCTGTTCAGTATTTAAACTACAATATTGCTCATTGTATTTTAGAGAATGGAAAATTTTTGACCATTTTTCGGCTTGCAAAACAGCATCTTCTAAAATAAATTATCACTTGTGGATATTTTAATTAAGCATTTATTCGTATAGGATTTTACCAGGATTGTAGCTAATGTGCATAAAGAGAGGACAAGAACTGTACTGTACTATTATTTTTAAGGTACTCTACAATTGTACTAACTGTGCTATATTGTATTTAGGTTAAAAAATAAATTAAACAATAAATTACGGAAAACGAGGACTTTAAAAAAAAAGAAAAAAGTGAATTATTTATCATGCTGTTTTTTTTATGCTAATTGCTTACATATAATTTAAATTTTTTTAGGATAATTTGCAGAAATGTGTCTTGAGCGATCAATTATATTTTGGGGTTAATTTCTTTCATAGAGTCCTTTTGACTATTCGAAAAAATTAAAAGTTGTGTTTGAAAACATCTTCAAGCATTCCCACGGTACACATTAAACAGTGAACAAAAGAACAATAAGGATGCAATGTTCATTGGATATTACCGAAAGACTCAACTTGACAACTTTGATTTTTCTATATCGGTCTTTTAATACGTTACTTTAGTTTTCACGAACAGTGATTTACGTCATGAAATTTTATGAACCACTCCTAAATTCACGGTTTTATTTTTTGACCGGTGTGATGACGCCATTACAAAAACACAGCTTATGTTGTTAATCCGTCATAGAAAAAAATCAGGTAACATCTTTCTATTTGCGAAATAAGTTCCTGCGAAAGTTCAAAACCTACTCGTGACACGGGAGTTAACGCTTCAAATACGCAGATAAACCGTCTTGCACATCCATATAACCATTACACCCTTTCTCGCTTTCAGTTCTTCAAGTCCGCCATTTTTACTCAATTTGATGCTATATCATTGTCAGCATCTGCTCTATGTTTTTAAGTTTGATGTTTTCTTTTTTTACATCTGTTGTTCATGTTTAAAATATTTTTGTAATGAAGAAATCTGTCTTCAATTATCATCGGCATTTTTTATTTTTTTTGAGAAAAAGAAACTTCTATTGTACTGAAAGCATGGATTTAAATTAGCTTAAGCAGGCACCTAATGTAAAAAAAACAAAAACGTTTCCAACTCATAACTGTAACTATATTGCATTATCCACAACACGTGTTTAACATTTCTGTAACATTGTCACAAAACGTGTTTCTTGCGCTGAGTAAAAAGCTGTAAATAAATATCTTCAACATTAACGATTGCAATTCGGATGCGCTATAACATCACATTCTCTGTGTTTATTTTTTTTGCATGTTTCGCAGCACGGCTTGCGCCCGCAAAAAACAGGCTTGGTTTCGCACTATAATAAACAGAAATAGTAAGGTTTTAAATCTCATTGCAGGCTGAAGTTTTACGGATACTTCATACCACTAGAAAAGCATAATTTTAACATCTTCGAAATTGTATAATTGAGCGTAAAGTATGAATTTTTTTGTTTTTGTTCTGTTTGCTGTTCAGTATTTAAACTACAATATTGCTCATTGTATTTTAGAGAATGGAAAATTTTTGTCCATTTTTTGGCTTGGATTGTAGCTAATGTGCATAAAGAGAGGACAAGAACTGTACTGTACTATTATTTTTATGGTACTCTACAATTGTACTAACTGTGCTATATTGTACCACCTTTTACTCTCAGAGCTACATAAGCCACAAACCATGTATACAATGACATAGGTTAAAAAATAAATTAAATAATTAATTACGGAAAACGAGGACTTAAAAAAAAAGAAAAAAGTGAATTATTTATCATGCTGTTTTTTTTATACTAATTGCTTACATATAATTTAAATTTTTTTAGGATAATTTGCAGAAATATGTCTTGAGCGATCAATTATATTTTGGGGTTAATTTCTTTCATAGAGTCCTTTTGACTATTCGAAAAAATTAAAAGTTGTGTTTGAAAACATCTTCAAGCATTCCCACGGCACACATTAAACAGTGAACAAAAGAACAATAAGGATGCAATGTGCATTGGATATTACCGAAAGACTCAACTTGACAACTTTGATTTTTCTATATCGGTCTTTTATTACGTTACTTTAGTTTTCACGAACAGTGATTTACGACATGAAATTTTATGAACCACTCCTAAATTCACGGTTTTATTTTTTGACCGGTGTGATGACGCCATTACAAAAACACAGCTTATGTTGTTAATCCGTCATAGAAAAAAATCAGGTAACATCTTTCTATTTGCGAAATAAGTTCCTGCGAAAGTTCAAAACCTACTCGTGACACGGGAGTTAACGCTTCAAATACACAGATAAACCGTGTTGCACATCCATATAACCATTACACCCTTTCTCGCTTTCAGTTCTTCAAGTCCGCCATTTTTACTCAATTTGATGTAATATCATTGTCAGCATCTGCTCTATGTTTTTAAGTTTGATGTTTTCTTTTTTTACATCTGTTGTTCATGTTTAAAATATTTTTGTAATGAAGAAATCTGTCTTCACTTATCATCGGCTTTTTTTTATTTTTTTTTGAGAAAAAGAAACTTCTATTGTACTGAAAGCATGGATTTAAATTAGCTTAAGCAGGCACCTAATGTGACCCCCCCATGTAGTAAAGGATACTTAAAAAATCTGCATCAGTATTTAGGTTTTAAATTTTTAAAAGGTTTTTTTAAAAAAAAACGTTTCCAACTCATAACTGTAACTATATTGCATTATCTACAACACGTGTTTAACATTTCTGTAACATTGTCACAAAACGTGTTTCTTGCGCTGAGTAAAAAGCTGTAAATGAATATCTTCAACATTAACGATTGCAATTCGGATGCGCTATAACATCACATTCTCTGTGTTTATTTTTTTTGCATGTTTCGCAGCACGGCTTGCGCCCGCAACAAACAGGCTTGGTTTCGTACTACAATAAACAGAAATAGTAAGGTTTTAAATCTCATTGCAGGCTGAAGTTTTACGGATACTTCATACCACTAGAAAAGCATAATTTTAACGTCTTCGAAATTGTATAATTGAGCGTAAAGTATGATTTTTTTTGTTTTTGTTCTGTTTGCTGTTCAGTATTTAAACTACAATATTGCTCATTGTATTTTAGAGAATGGAAAATTTTTGACCATTTTTTGGCTTGCAAAACAGCATCTTCTAAAATAAATTATTACTTGTGGATATTTTAATTAAGCATTTATTCGTATAGGATTTTACCAGGATTGTAGCTAATGTGCATAAAGAGAGGACAAGAACTGTACTGTACTATTATTTTGTTTTTCTTCGTCACTAACTTATTCTTTATTTTGTTTGAATTGATACTTTATTAAGGTACTCTACAATTGTACTAACTGTGCTATATTGTATCACCTTTTACTCTCAGAGCTACATAAGCCACAAACCATGTATACAATGACATAGGTTAAAAAATAAATTAAATAATAAATTACGGAAAACGAGGACTTTAAAAAAAAAAAAAAGAATGCTGTTTTTTTTATACTAATTGCTTACATATAATTTAAATTTTTTTAGGATAATTTAATGTGTCTTGAGCGATCAATTATATTTTGGGGTTAATTTCTTTCATAGAGTCCTTTTGACTATTCGAAAAAATTAAAAGTTGTTTTTGAAAACATCTTCAAGCATTCCTACGGTACACATTAAACAGTGAACAAAAGAACAATAAGTATGCAATGTTCATTGGATATTACCGAAAGACTCAACTTGACAACTTTGATATTTCTATATCAGTCTTTTAATACGTTTTAAGACACTGATTGAAGTTTTGCTCCTATTTTCTTTCAAATTACGCGGCTGGATTTGGAGGCCAGGAACACCATTGTGAATTGGCAAGTTTTAACAAATTGATTTTATAAACTTACTTATACATTCGGATACTTTAGTTTTCACGAACAGTGATTTACGACATGAAATTTTATGAACCACTCCTAAATTCACGGTTTTATTTTTTGACCGGTGTGATGACGCCATTACAAAAACACAGCTTATGTTGTTAATCCGTCATAGAAAAAAATCAGGTAACATCTTTCTATTTGCGAAATAAGTTCCTGCGAAAGTTCAAAACCTTCTCGTGACACGGGAGTTAACGCTTCAAATACACAGATAAACCGTCTTGCACATCCATATAACCATTACACCCTTTCTCGCTTTCAGTTCTTCAAGTCCGCCATTTTTACTAAGTTTGATACCATATCATTGTCAGCATCTGCTCTATGTTTTTAAGTTTTATGTTTTCTTTTTTTACATCTGTTGTTCATGTTTAAAATATTTTTGTAATGAAGAAATCTGTCTTCACTTATCATCGGCATTTTTTATTTTTTTGAGAAAAAGAAACTTCTATTGTACTGAAAGCCATAACTGTAACTATATTGCATTATCCACAACACGTGTTTAACATTTCTGTAACATTGTCACAAAACGTGTTTCTTGCGCTGAGTAAAAAGCTGTAAATCTTCAACATTAACGATTGCAATTCGGATGCGCTATAAAATCACATTCTCTGTGTTTATTTTTTTTGCATGTTTCGCAGCACGGCTTGCGCCCGCAACAAACAGGCTTGGTTTCGCACTATAATAAACAGAAATAGTTAGGTTTTAAATCTCATTGCAGGCTGAAGTTTTACGGATACTTCATACCACTAGATAAGCATAATTTTAACATCTTCGAAATTGTATAATTGAGCGTAAAGTATGAATTTTTTTCGTTTTTGTTCTGTTTGCTGTTCAGTATTTAAACTACAATATTGCTCATTGTATTTTAGAGAATGGACGCTTCAAATACACAGATAAACCGTGTTGCACATCTATATAACCATTACACCCTGGTCAAGATATTTTATTGAAGCTTTAGTTAATAAAAACACAGGAAAAACGAACCGTGATTTCCCCGTTAATATGTATCAATCAGTCAGCAATTTTATTTTGCAGAAAAGTCTCAAAAAACGTGTTGTCTGTTACACGTTCTATAGCGCATTGTTGTATAATTAATTACATGTTTGGTTAATCGAGACTGTTGTCTTATTAAATCAATAAACTTTAAACGTTTCACAAAGTTTATATTGTATTAATGGATGAATAAGAACAAATAGCATACTAAGATATAACAAAGAAGCGCGATCGCTTTGAAATCATGCATAACGAAAAAATAGCAAGAATATGTTGAAATAAAGCCGGACAAGACATATGAAGTTAATGGAAATCACAAAAGCGATAAAATAGCCATCCCAAAAAACTCCGTCACATTTTGCACATAAGCGCCAAAATCTGCCCTATGGAAATCCACCTTCAGATGACGTATTAAACATTTTATCTCGTTAATAACGGTTCTATCTATCGAACAAAACTGGGTTATGGCAAACCAGATACGCAACATTACCAAGCGTCTTTTTGCGAAACACACTTTTCCAAGATACAACCCAGAATTCACAATTCTCCCAGGAATTTTATTTATAAATCCTTATTTTGAAATCACTTAACACACCATCAACCTGTTCACGCTTTCGCTATGATTCACACATGTCCACAAAACCGTTACGGAAGTAGCATTTGTATGCTTTCTCTGATTGACTTATAACAATATGTTTTAGTGGATACAATCCAGATTCCGGGTAACAATTGTATTCTTACAGTAAACACACTTTCCATAGTTTATTTTCTGAAAGCAACATTGAATAAATACGAGTGCTAGAGATATAGAATTGCCATACGAATCAAAAATTATTGAGCTTTCAAACCATCAATTTTATACAATGATGAAGAATCATCGCGCTAGAAATTGACAACAACAAAAAACTACATTATTTGCGACGTTTCGGATGTTCACACATCCATTTTCAAGCAATCAAAACGTACAATGTTCTCCTAAATATATACAAGTTTAACAGCAACCATAGTTACATCTCTAGCAAATACCGGTTGTTACCCTTAGAGAGCATACTAAAATCGTCAAGAGATGATGTGGTTTGACAGGCCTTAAGATGATCTTCGAAAGAAGGAACATGAACTGCAACTAGCGCAGCATAATGCTATATCTAGTCAACAAACTGAAATGCTTAAAATTATGATGGATCACCAGCAAAAAAAGGAACAAACACAGCAATTTATGTTGTTGATAGCACAAATGATGAACACCAAAAATAATTAATATAATGACCTAATTTATGCAGTTAGTTGATGTTTTGTTGTAATGTGCAGAATACTGCTCCTTGTTTCGTTTTCTTTTTTGCAATTTCGGGGTTTTATGTACAATGAATTAACACATCCTGTTCAAAATTCTTTTGGGTTAAGTTGACTGACATACATTTATTTTTAATTTTATTGTTTTACTGTATATACTCCTCCAGAATTGGCGGTTCTAATTCGAAGAAGGACGATGTTTGTGAACCATATAGACAAGTGCGAACATTGGTCAGTAATGCACAAACAATGTACATTTTACCAACTGCACTAAGTTGCACTTTTAAATTCTTTTTAAAATCAAGAAAAGCAAAATAATTTAAAATTTCAACGAACACCCATTCTACGGCTACCCTAACTTTACTCATGCTCTTGTTGTAATTTACTTTTTGTGGAGTTAAGTGTCCTCTAAATGGTGCTTGCAAATGACTTCGTAGTCGATAGGCAGGGTCACCGTAGATACCCAATGGTTGTCCATAAACTGTGTTGGAGTACTGTTGAAGGTCTCCCAGGAGATTTGAGGCTGCTAACATCCCGCTATCGTGCCTTTTACCTTCCATTGGTCCAAATAAATTTGATATAAGACCATTTGGGGCTACGACGGATTGAAAATTGAGTGCATGAACTCGTTTGTGTCCATTGTATAACGCACGTTGGTTTTCGCCAAGCATACATCCTGACCGGACTGTCCCATCCACAAATGGGTATGCAAATCAAACGTACTCGATCCAATCCCTTTCCATGAAATCCCGTCCTGATTGCCGCACCGTCGTCTTTGCTTAAGGTCGCTATTACCTCTGTAGGCTCAGCAAATTCGAAAAGCTACCATAGATGCACCAAGTTGAGCCAGTCACTTTTATAATAAGCATACACAGGTCGTTCTACCTTTCTTATTGCCGATAAGTTTTTTATATACCCCCAGTCATATAATAAATCGAACACTTGTCTTTGTTTGTAATTCAAGGATGAAATCACGGGATACAATTCGCTCAGGAAATCTAAACTATTTGTTGAAACATTGATTTCACTGTCAAAAAGTACAGCATCTGCAACAACATTTTCTTCATCCACAATCTCATCTATTGTTTCAATCATTTCATCTTGAACTTCATCATTTTCATGACAAGTAAAAGCATCTTAATTTGTAAGCAAGTCTGTACGCAAGTTTGATAAGGCAGTGTCAATTAGATCACCAAATGGCTCAAATCTTTCAAGTCACATTCATTTCGAAATGGATAGTATACCATTAGCAAATGATGTGCATATAAGTCAGGGTATTTATGTTTATTTGGTGTATATAATCGTAACACTTGTTTAATTTTACGACACTTCTATTTTTCATTGGATGACATTAATGGCAATATTGCAGGGAACCAATTTGTTATATGTTTCCTTTCTATGTTGTCATCACGTAATACAGTTGGCTGGCTATCATTTTCATCATCAAACCTTCCAGTAAGGTAATAATTTGCAAGAAATTGTGCGTAGCAAAATTGATCAAGAATGGCATATTTTCCTTTTGCAAATGTTGGGTTGGGTCTATCTAGATACCGATCTAGCATATTTCTTTTAAAAATGTCAGTACTATCTTCAGGAAGTTCATCAATTTCATGTTTACTGTGACACATTCTATAGCGCTTTTCTGGGAGGTTGGTGTTGGCAAATACAACTTTTCGAAATGTTTTCCTGAGCCAAAGTTCTGGCATTATTAAATATACAGCTTCTTGAACAAAACATTCCCTTTTTGTAGTGAAAACCTTTGCAATCAATTTCATTTGCTCAGTGTAGGATTTATTTGAATTGAAAGCTTCTTTCGCTGCTTGTTTCATGGCCTGAGAAGTCTCATCTTCACATTTTGAGAAATATGCACACACTTATGTTACAGCCTTGTGGTGGTTGAAGACAGGTTGAATATCAATATTTGCTTCCCATGCTAAAAGACCTTCATCAAAGTAATTATTTATGAAACACGAATCAGGCGGCCTCTTCAAATAAAGTTGAAAGTCGTTATCATTAGAAATACTCAAAGCATTATAATATTCACTATCTGGAATATCAAGTTCATCTAATATTTCTGATATTGTTGGACACCAAAATGATACCGACATGTTTCATTTGTATACTTTCGACAAGATTTAGAATGAGAATGCACCTGATAAGTTGTTACCAAGTCAAATAATTCACGTTCATGTTCACGATCTGGTGCATATGCTTTAATAATTGCATCTACGAATTGTTTGTATTTATCAATATTGTTTTCAGTCAAAACAGGAGCATTCAACACCCACAAAAAGGAATGGATATGAGGACTTCCACGAATCTGAAACTCTACACGAATTGCACAGTATTTAACCTTACCAAGAGGCCCATCAACTACAATTTCCTTAAAAAAAATCTCAACACGATACTGAAAATGCCTGGCAAGTAGAACAGGATTCAAGTTCAAAAATCTACATCTTTTAAAGTATGTTAGGTTGATTATTTCCTCATCAGTCAGATTCTCACTATTCAATTTTGCTATGATAGAAATCAATTCATTCCATCTTAAATCCGCACAGCTCAATGTCATAAAAAATGTTGGGAGACCGAATTGCTTAATGTTTCAAAGAAATTTTTGGACAACATATCAACTGTGAGAGAATCTGTCTTAACCTTTTTCACAGCAATATTGATTTGACTACTCATATTGAGTTGTTAATGTAATCACGTTCAACTTTGTAGCCTAACTTACCAGTTGGTAAAAGATAAGGATGAGCTAATTCCTCACAAAATTGATCATTCATCATTGAAAATGGTATTTCACCTTCTCCTGGTGCTATGCTAATATCCTCGGCTTGTGGTACATTTGACAACATCATACTTTCATTTGCATTAAACCTATGAGCATTTAGTGGATTTTCAACTTCTTCAAGTTCATGATCATTGCTTTCTGAAGTACATTATGTTTCTACAGGGTCACGTAAATCTACCAGTGAAGACGGAATCAAGCTTTCATCAATGGTTATATCAGAATACGATGGGTTGTTCTGTTTCAAGTAAAGCAAAGCCAATTTCACAGACTGTGGGTTGACAGCTTCAAAATATACATGTCCACGAAATAAAAGTTTACGCTTCAATTTAATCATAACTATACCGTTACTGTCAGCTCCATGTGGAAGTGTACTAACAATAGTTTGACAATTAATAGGGACATTGCAAATAGTTCCTTTTAGCTTGGCAGATTGACCTTTCGGCATAATTATTATCTTTTTGAACAATATTCTTCTAGCAATAATGGTCTTTTCCAACCTATTCAGTGTTTCTAATTCATCAGGAGAATCAAACATGTCTAACTTGTTACAAACAGCCTGTGCAGGAATTTCAGATTTCAGCAACTTCTTATGGCAAGTCAAACAAATATAAGCACTCCCATCACTGCTTGAAACATAACATACAAGGTCAGTTGTGTCAATTTTGTAATTATCATTATAAAAGACAACTACAGATTTTCTATAAAGACAACGATTGCATACAATACATATAAATACAGATTTCCACGAAACCTTTCGAGAAAAATCTTTACCTCTTTCACCACATTTCCGTTAATCAAGATTTGCACATACTGGATATCACATTGGGAGAACTGAAAACCGTCTTATGAGCTTCAAAATAATCATCATCACTTAACAACACTGAAAATCTGGCAAGGTAGGTGATATCAACATTGAAACCTGGAATCTCTAATACTGAAGGTAACTCTTGGAACTCTATTGGCCGATTCAACCCTAACTTTTTGAAATTAGTATTTCCATATTCTAAAATGCTGTCCAAGTCAAATCCCTTCCAAATTGAATTTTTTTTTATGGCTGACCAACAAATAGCTGGTAGGGAAATGCACATACACTGTACACCAGCAGTTTCACCAAACCTGGGATCACCTTGATTAAATGAACCAATAAATAGCTAATCGTATATATAAACGTTGATTGCGTTGGTAACAGACAGAAGGTAAGTGTGCAACAATAGCAACACAAGACAAAGTGCGCAGCAAATGCAGCACAAGACAATAACACTAGCTAATGATTATAATATTCAACAAGTACGGTCAGAATATTTTCAATGGGTGCTTCAGGTAGCACTAAATTCTTCTCAAAGAGGAAACTTCTTTCTCCCCAATCGATTCCTTCGCTGGAGATGAATGCGTGCTGCATGCCACTGGTCGGTCGAGTAAAATTGATGTGATTGGACGGTCGGTTGAGAATCATAGAAATGTCTACTTACGTGCGCACGCTTTGTGGTGGCTTTGAATGATTATAATATTCAACAAGTACGGTCAGAATATTTTCAATGGGTGCTTCAGGTAGCACTAAATTCTTCTCAAAGAGGAAACTTCTTTCTCCCCAATCGATTCCTTCGCTGGAGATGAATGCGTGCTGCATGCCACTGGTCGGTCGAGTAAAATTGATGTGATTGGACGGTCGGTTGAGAATCATAGAAATGTCTACTTACGTGCGCACGCTTTGTGGTGGCTTTGATTTTGATACTATTCGCGCCCCTTTCAACTTTTCGTTACCACCATGACAGAACGCAGCCCATACCAAATCACACATTTCTACGAATGTGTGAAAAAATCTTTAAATCATGGACTCTCCCACTGATTTATTTTTCATCTGGTACTCGAACACATGTTTTTTGACAATAGTATCCATGGCGGAGAACATTAACGTAACTCGTCATCATAGCGCTCATACCAATAGAAGACGTCTAAAAAAAAACCGCATTAAATTGTAAGAAAATAAAAAGAACAACAAATAATACAGTTAATGAGAAGTGTAAAGGGGATTTACAGGTAAAGTTTTAAATACTCTCTCCTCTTTCACTGTTGTGTTAAGAAATAGGGTAGCTAATAAATCTTTGTTTTCAAATATAAAAATATAAAAATATAAAAATATTGATGGTATTTTTTAAAATACAAAGAACAAATCACATTTTAACAAATATAGCTACAGCACATCAGCTAGCTTTCAAGTTAACTAGGTTTTAGGTTTTCGACGGTCAAACCCCTATTAAAAACGCTGCGTTTAGACCCCTTAAAATCTGTGACGTCACAGATTTCATCATGCCTCAAATGAGTAAGCACGTGACAACATGACGCCACTCGACAAAACTGCTGACATTAACAAACGCGCAAATCTGTTTGAGTAGGGGGAATTCCCTACTCAAATCGCAACCGATGTTGGTTGGAACCTATCTATAATAAATAAAAGAAATGAGTTGATTAAAGAAAGCAATTAGTAAATTATATAGCGCTGTCTCAGCGCCAGTAGCAACAACTCGCGATGCCCTTGCGGATCGACTGCAGAGCGTGCGAGACACTGTTACTTCTTATTATAACAGGGCGAGGGAGCAAGTTGTTGGAAGGACGACGCTGCACGATGAAATCGAGAGAGAAGTGCGGGAGGACTTTTACGTTACTGGAGACATACAAGACGAATACAAGGCTCTACGAAATGCAGCTGAAAATGGTCACATCGAGATTGTTAAATCTTGCAGAAAGTGGGGTGCGACAGAATTTGATTTGACGATGGCACGTGGAGCTGAAAATGGTCACATCGAGATTGTTAAATCTTGCAAAAAGTGGGGTGCGACGAAATCAGAGAGCATTATGAAGTGGCGTGATGTTCCCACTGGAATCATCTTCAAAATTGAGTCTGTTGAAGAGATCAAGACCAAAAAAGGTGATGCAACTGTCATCACATTGATCGATTGCAATGGTGAACGATTTCGAGCATGGGCAACGAGTGTACTGAGAGAAGCTTTGATAGGTCGAACAGGTCAGATTTTCATCAAATCACTGGGAAAGAAACAATCTACGAAGAATCCTGGTCAATTTTACTATGATTACGACCTTGTGGAAGTGGAAGACTAAAAAAGACAAAAAAAGTAATCATATGTGACTGTCTCCAGTCACAAAAATAACGAAAGCCTGGTTGTGCTCAGCTACATAAACAAATGGACAAACTGCGACAAGAAGCTAAAACCTTAGGTCTCAAAAGGTACTCCACGTTGAAGCGAATAAACCTTGTTGAAGCCATACACAAAATCAAGTATAAGGATGTGTCGACACAAACGGACGGACCGTACTGCGAGCCTTGTGTTAAAATTGCATGGCAGAAAAATCTAGCTCAATATTTGAGGAATCTCGCTCAGCGACGTGTCGTACATGATGGCGACTTGCTCGTAGATCAAGATACGGGAGAAGTGATCGTCTAGTATGTTGATCAACATATTAGACTTTGTAGGCGGGTGGGGGCTCTAAGTAGCGCTGGCATGCTGCGCAGATTGCAGTTTTTTAAAAATTTCATCTTTAGCTTCTTGCCTGCCTTGTGCTAGCAACTCTGCGCGTTCATTATCGTTGATGGATTTTACAGCTTTTTTCGTTCGTTGTCGGATCTTCTCCTTAAGTATCATGTAGCGCTGTTTTTCCTGCATGATCCATGTAAACTCGTCGTCTGAAATTGTACCATCTTGGATCGCTCTGAAAATCTTATCGTATACAGTGTCTAGCTTCGACTCTGGCAGGAGATTGATGCATTCGTGCTTATGCACCTTGTGCTCTAGTCGCTTCGAGGCATTCTTCAAACCTACTTGGCCCATGCCCACTGCAAGAGCCGCGGCTTCAAGACCAATTGCTATGGGGGCTCCGAATCCGGTTGCAAGCGTGGCAATACCTGCTGCGGAGGTGAGCAATCATGCCATGATCAGCATAGCGAAGCCCCATCCCCCAAAGCTTGAACTTATTCTATGAGTAAATGCATCGTAATTCCGCTGATGATTTTGAGAAACTATACATATGAGTAGACAACCACCCGAGCGCCAGGACTTGTGAACCTGGCAGTAGCTTTCCACATGTGTTACGGGATCCCAACACTCAGCCTTACACGGGTAGTTGTCACTTTGGACCAGCCATTTGCTTGACTAAGTGAGCCAACTTAGCCTCCCTACAGAACTGGGGTTATAAGTGGGGTCGTTACACCCAAAGACAAGGCCGTTTTACTGCGAATTCACACTATTTAGATTTTGACAAAAAATAGCACATACACTGTGGAGTTATCTAGATCAGATGGCTTGACACTAATCACTGCCCTATCATCACATTTTAACCATGTATTAACACCCTGATCTCTTATGAAAGCCCAGTAGTGACCAGCCGCCAGTGTGCCTGAGTGATTAATAGTGGCGGTTAATTTATATTGGTTTGTGAATGATATATCCTCCGCAGGATGGGAATAAACTTTTAGGGTGTCGTGACCTTGGGCGAGGCAAGAAACAAATTTATTATTTTTCACAGATCTTCCTTGGATACAGTTAAACCTTTTCAGTATATCTCCACACTGGGTTAAGACACTTTCCCGGGTACTGTCTTGAAGGGAAGAGCACTGTGGGCACATCCATCTGTCATTTCCAGACATATATTCTGGTTGCAAAAAAGCTTTAATGGAGCCTGTTATGTTGTTTGAAACAGGGAGTGGCAGAATGGACATACTTTCCTCCCTACTGGAAGACAAGAGGCATGAATTACAAGATATTGTTGTCGTTACTTTGTTAGTAATGATATTGTTAGCGATAACTGATGGCCCGGTGAACTCGTTAAGGCGGAAGGGTCTACAACTGAGGTGGATTTAGACAACAGAGACATAGTCAGCAAGACGGACTTGGCCAGGGGGGAAACAAAAGAGGACTCCGATGCACTTTGTGACCAAAGTGCAGGAGTTACTCTTTGGTACACGTCAGTTTTGTAGTAGCTGTCATAGTCGCCTTTGGTAAAGTACTTTTTTGCAGGGTCGTAGGGTAGCCCCATAAGCTCCTGCAGTTGTCGATGAATTACCACAGTATACCCGTCACTAACCCTAAGCCTACAGAGTCCAGCTGTCTCATGTCTATTCTTACCTCACAAGGACACCAAGACCACCTTGGTTACTGCGGGAGTATTATCGATCCTAATATATATTTGGTTAAAGAAATATTAGTGCTCCGCGGGAGCACCAATATTTACGATAGTTTGCCACCCTTCCCAACGTAGGCCACAACAAAAGCGACGGCAGCAGCGATCGCCATGTAACCACCCGAGCGCCAGGACTTGTGAACCTGGCAGTAGCTTTCCACATGTGTTACGGGATCCCAACACTCAGCCTTACACGGGTAGTTGTCACTTTGGACCAGCCATTTGCTTGACTAAGTGAGCCAACTTAGCCTCCCTACAGAACTGGGGTTATAAGTGGGGTCGTTACACCCAAAGACAAGGCCGTTTTAGTGCGAATTCACACTATTTAGATTTTGACAAAAAATAGCACATACACTGTGGAGTTATCTAGATCAGATGGCTTGACACTAATCACTGCCCTATCATCACATGATCTCTTATGAAAGCCCAGTAGTGACCAGCCGCCAGTGTGCCTGAGTGATTAATAGTGGCGGTTAATTTATATTGGTTTGTGAATGATATATCCTCCGCAGGATGGGAATAAACTTTTAGGGTGTCGTGACCTTGGGCGAGGCAAGAAACAAATTTATTATTTTTCACAGATCTTCCTTGGATACAGTTAAACCTTTTCAGTTGGATGTAAGACACTTTCCCGGGTACTGTCTTGAAGGGAAGAGCACTGTGGGCACATCCATCTGTCATTTCCAGACATATATTCTGGTTGCAAAAAAGCTTTAATGGAGCCTGTTATGTTGTTTGAAACAGGGAGTGGCAGAATGGACATACTTTCCTCCCTACTGGAAGACAAGAGGCATGAATTACAAGATATTGTTGTCGTTACTTTGTTAGTAATGATATTGTTAGCGATAACTGATGGCCCGGTGAACTCGTTAAGGCGGAAGGGTCTACAACTGAGGTGGATTTAGACAACAGAGACATAGTCAGCAAGACGGACTTGGCCAGGGGGGAAACAAAAGAGGACTCCGATGCACTTTGTGACCAAAGTGCAGGAGTTACTCTTTGGTACACGTCAGTTTTGTAGTAGCTGTCATAGTCGCCTTTGGTAAAGTACTTTTTTGCAGGGTCGTAGGGTAGCCCCATAAGCTCCTGCAGTTGTCGATGAATTACCACTGTAGTCCAGCTGTCTCATGTCTATTCTTACCTCACGAGGACACCAAGACCACCTTGGTTACTGCGGGAGTATTATCGATCCTAATATATATTTGGTTAAAGAAATATTAGTGCTCCGCGGGAGCACCAATATTTACGATAGTTTGCCACCCTTCCCAACGTAGGCCACAACAAAAGCGACGGCAGCAGCGATCGCCATGTATAGATGCTTGGCTACATATTCGACAACTCTCGCTGCTACTCTGAAAAAGAACGAGACAACCGTGCCAATAATCCCTGGTAGCGCCGCACCTGCCTTACCTGCCAGGTATTTCAAAAATTTTCCAAGTCTTTCCAGCTGTTTTTGTATGAAACCCTTCCCTGCGGCACTTCCTCCCGCTGCAGCTCCTCCACCACCTGTAACTGCGAGTACGATGGTGGAATTCAGTAGACCAACAGCCGAGACGATGCTAGCTATAGTAATCCTTGCTCCTTGAACAAGATTCTAAGCTTTTCAGTCAGAGATTTATCGTCTCCCGCGATTTTCATCAGCGTTTCCTTAATAGCTTTCAGTTGGCTCTGAGTGTCAGATGATAGTAAACCGTGTGCTTCTTGTACTGCTTCTTTTAGATCTTGCAGTCGTTCTAGCTCTTCCCTAGCCTTTCCAAGGTCTTCGTTCCAGATAGCTAGCTGCTCCTCGGATGCCCCAGGTGTAGCTTTCTTCGTCTCGAGCCTTCTCACCTTGGCTTCTGTTTTGGCGATCTTGCTGTCGTAGAAGATCATCTTGTTTTTCAGGTGCTTCAGGTTACCCCTTAGCGATTAAAGCTCGAGGTTGAGCCCTCTTCTTTCACGCTCTGTGAAGCTGGCGCCAAAGGGAGTCTCTTGCTCCTGCGGAGCCGCTAGGCGATCAATCAAACTCTCCGTTTCATCAAGAACGTTCTCGAGCAGCGGCATCATTTCAATATCATCAGCCTTCTGTTGCTGAGACGCTAGGCGATCAAAATGAACAATCTCGTTAAGGAGTTTCTGGGCCATTGCTTTACTACCTTTGTTTGGCGTAGTATATACAGTAAAACCGATGGCTCGCAAGCGATTTGTACCTAACCTCCTCTTTATCTCGGCAACGCTCCTCAATTCACCATCCCTTTTCGTGATCTCTATGCCATCGAAAAGAAGCTGGTTTCCTCGTGCCTCAAACTCGTTGTAATATCTCGCGATTGGCTGCCCCAGCTCCTCACCAAGGTGTTCGTAAGGATCGTCGACCTTTGATTTTAATAGCTCTTCCCTCTGCCATGTGCTCTTGCTGTCTCGTGCTGAGCCGGATTGTTCCTGCTCTTGCTGCTCCTGCAGAGACGGGCTTCGCCCTTCCGCTGACACGGCCGCCAGGTGATCTGGCGTTAGCGTGGCATCAGGCCTACTGAAATCCTCGTCTGGAATGTTTTCCTCTGGCGTAAAGTCGTCTCCTTCGTATATTGGATTAATTGGCATTTATTTGAAATGAAAATCAGCTAATAATAAAGCATGAGTAACATATTCGGAACTAAGCTCGATCCCTACGCGGAGATTAAAACAATGATGGCTATGAAAGGGAAGAATCAGCGTGTGAAAGGAAGTCATGTGCTTAGTACGATTAATCAGAACGAGGACTTGTATGTTGACATCCCCAACATGGGGCAGAACGATGTAATTTTTCCAGGCAGTATCAAACTACTTTTCGATCTGGAACTTACGGGAACAAACACGAAGCGCACTATCGTCAGCAATATAGGTAAATCAATGGTGCGAGATCTTCGTATCACTTTGAATGGCAACGAGGTGCAAAATATTATCGATTTCAGCACCCTGGCGGTCTACCGGGATCTCTGGCTACCAAAATTTGATCGGGAAAACAACTTGATCCTAGAGGGGATCAATCCCAACGACGGTACAATCCGCGCCCTACAAGTAAAAGCGACTGATCATGTGGGCACGGATGAAGAAAAAGCGATCGTGGCAGCTTACGGCAACACCTTTTGCATCCCTATCGGTAAAATGTTTGAATTGACACGAGACTTGCCGTTCTACCAGCCAGGGCTACACGATAGGCTGCAATTCGTTATACATCTCGCATCATATGGTGACGTTATCAAAGATGCTGGTACCCCAGCTGTTGGAAACACGGCAGCTAAGCCCGCAGACAGTGCGTACAAGATCACTAATATCGCGTTAGAGTTTGACAAGGTTAATAACGAGAGTCTCGCGAGCGCTACAATGTCACGGTATAGTCGTTTGGCGCTACCTTATGAAAGGGTTCTCCGTAGCAAGGTTGTCACGATAAAAAAGGCTGATACCAGCTACAATTTGCAAATTGATACTCCAGCAAAAAGTTTAAAAGGCGTCGGGTGGTAATGAGGTCTTCTACAACCCCAAGATCGAAAAAATCTCGATTACTGTCAAGGGTGAGCCTAATGAGCTCTACACGCACGCGATGCTCCCGAAAGATCACCTCGAGCAGATCGTAAACTTATTCGGTAGCCACGATTCACAGGTGACGATTGGGCAGTTCATGACTGAGCGTTATGCGCTGTTTGTTGATTTCCGAGCATCACCTGATCATAGTCTCCATGGTTCTGGAAAGCCATTACAGAGATTGTCAGACGGTATAACCTTGCATATGACAAAGAATGCAGACGGAACAACGGGGGATATTAAATGCTACGTTTTCCTACTTCAAGATGCTCAGCTGAACATCTTAGATGGGCGTTTTCACAGTGTCGAATATTAAAATGAAGATGGCAACTATCGGTGTTCTTGTGGCTGGTGCTGCGATTAACGCTCTAGCATTCTCGGGGAGTAACTATTTGTTCAGTAAGCTGTCAGGCCATGGTGAGGCCGAGCGTAAAAGGCACGACAAGGCGATCGAGCAACTGCAAGCTGCTCAGCAACAGTGAGTAAGAGATCGGCAGGCAAAGATTGATTGGTATAACCATCAACGAGAGCTGAAAAGGCAAGCTGGAGAGAGCTTGAAGGAGCTCGATGAAGGCATGCGTGAGTACTATATCGCAACGATCGAGAAGGTTCCTAAGTTATCCGACTTCTACACGCCCAGCAAGCAACAACAAGACGGTGAACTGACGTTCATCGTTGGATCCTTCGCCCTCCTTGGTCTCGCAGCGTACAAATGGGAGTAAAATGTTTTCGATATGTAATAAACATGTCGAAAGCAACAGCAAAGCGCGTAGCACATATATTACTCTAGAAGAAGCGGAAAAGCTAAGCAGTATTTACTATACCCCTGAAAATTTATGGACTGGTCGGAAGGCTGTTAAATTGCTCGCTGAGCACAGTGGACTACCTAAAAAGAAAGTCTTACACTGGCTATCTCGTCAGTTGCGCTGGCTCAGACATATTCGAGGACCTAAAAGGATTGATTACCCGCATTTCACAATCACAAGGCCTAATCAAAAAGCATGAACAATACAAAGACTGCCATGATCGGGATGAAACCCAACAAGGCGATCAAGATGGATGAGGTATCGTTTGTGAAAGATCGCCTGGAGCAAGACCGAAAGGACACAAAGCCGTTACCTGAGGACGGTCTTTACTTGTACCTGCTACAACCTGGAGAAGAGCACGGTGATGCGAGAAGACGTGCTACTGACGCCTGGTGGAGCAAAAAGACGTATAGACTCGATCGTATCGTGACTGGTACACGTCTTCTGTACTATTTGGCAGATGGGTCGCCTAGCGGCAGTGTCAGCGGAAGGGCGAACCCGTCTCCGCAGGAGCGCCCGAACGTAGTTTTGTGGCAGAGGAGTTGATGCTGGTGCCGGAAGATGTTGAAGTACCTCCCGAGCATGTCAAGGAGTGGTAAATTGGTTCTGCCTTGGATTTCTTACACCTTAAAAGGTAGCAATAGAGACCGGGTTCTGTCAGTAACATCGTGTCTGGATGAAGGGGGGCGATATCGACCCCCTTGTCAAGGAGTGGTAAGCTGACGATATTTTTTGTAGCCTCGTGCTCTTGCTGAGCCGCTAGGCGATGCCACTGATCATCGTCTGGTGCAGTATGCTTGCGGTAAATCATGATCGCGTTGTCTTTTCGAGAATGCTCTTGCAGAGCCGCTAGGCGATCTTGCGCACGTGGAACATGTCGCTGTCGTAGCTCTATGATTTCTTGCTCCTGTACCGCAAGTTGTCTATCTTTTTCTTCAAGATCTTCGTCAAGGATCGCAACGGCTACGTCTTTTTCATCGATATCTTGCCGTTTCTCTCGTACTTCATCTTGCAGCTTTTCTATACCTTTTCGTGCTAGCCACTTGGTAAGCTCGATGGCTTTAGGTTTTCTATAACGGTATGCAATCTCAAGAGCTCCACCTAGTGTCACAAACATATCGTGAGGATTAGCATGTTTTGGTTCTTGAAAGGTTTGCTTTAAAAGCAACCCTTTTATATCACGACGAGGCGTTTTTTTACGTCTCTGTGCAGGCACGGCGTTGCACAGGTCAAGTTGAGAAGACATCTTTCTTATACACGACAAGGCTCAACTAGGGATTTTGTGATTCGCAAAAAGTCACAAAATTACGAGGTCCGTCGTGTTTACCAGTTTGCTATAATCGTCATCATCCACTACATCTATCAGTCTGTCATGGGCTCTCAAAAGAGCTTGATACACAGCTTTAATTACGCTCTGAGCTTTAATTACGCTCTCATTATCCATCTTTTCTTATATATCAAGAGTCTAACCAACAATGCTCCTGCTGAGCCGCTAGGCGATCTTGTAACTTTTAGGATGCTCCAGTCTTATGTACAAGCAAGCATGCTTGGACTTTTCCAGCTGAGCCTTGATGTTTTCCCAGTCGTAGATCATGTTTGTTTCCTCGTCGACGAGTTTCATGTCTGATCGTTCGTGGGGGTACCACATGAACAACTGCTTTTTTTGCCTTCGAAGGTTCTTCGGCAAGGCGGTATACGACTGCGTTAGTAGCCAGAGACTGTGTTTGCGATGTCTACCACTGATGGCAAGCTCAAGCAAGGGCTGTCGCTTTTTGTCGAGACTCTCGTCGGCTATCATATCATCAACGATAAACAGAGTGTCATCCTTTGCTAGACGCTTCTTCGAGAATTCATCGATCCACTCGAACAGCTGCTCCTTGGGATCTATAAGAAACACGTAGTCATCTTTCCACAGCGAGGACCTCTCGAGATAGGTCTTGCTCCAGCGTAGTGTAGGGCAGAGAATGACAATGTTGTCGAAATGCTGCCTATACTCGTTCTCAAGCAAATCCAGGACACGCTGCGTCTTGCCACAACTTGTTGGTCCAGTAAAGATTGTCGTATGGGGGTCTTTGACAATGTCCATTCTAAGAGCCTTTTTCGCGCCTAGCGCCAAGACAATAGTATAGGATACTAGTCTGACAGATTCTCACAAGGAATCGACGACTTCTTTCTGATACTCTTGGCTGCTCATTTATTATAGGTTACCGCATCTTGAAAATGTCTATATTAGGCTCGGTCTCTTGCTTTCGCGTGGGTTGAGACGGCGCTGGCGCACCTGTGGAGACGCTAGGCTTTTCAGCAGGCTTCTTACGTATGTAATAGGCTGCCACGCAAACGACAAGTACGGCAGCGAGACCTCCAGCGACATAGAGACTGTCCAGGAACTTGTGAGGACTTGCGACAGGTTCCTGACCTTCTTGTGAAGTACTTTTGCCTAAGTTCTTCTGTAAGTCAGCGTTGTTCTTGCGATTCCATTCAACAATTCTCTTGCCAGCAGCAACACGACCCTCATTTTTCTTGGTTATGACTTGGTTATATTCACTCATTTATCTTGTAAGTCGTGAGACGTACAAAAATCTTCTTGTTTTACATCAAGACGGCTACTCTACATCTGGAGGCCTTCAAACCGTTTCTGCCAGCGTACCCTGTCGCGTTCTTATACAAAGTCCTTACTAAATTACACGCCTGTGGTGGAAAACGATCAGCTTCTGGTGTCAGGATTACCCAGTGTGAGTCACCGTAAATGCTGCACCAATCTGTGTACCGTGCTTTTATTCCGCCCATTCCCCCCTTGGTTATACGATCAATAATTTCACAATTGCTCATCTGTCTTGGACTTCACAGAGAGCTGAGTGTGATTAATAGTATGAGCAGCAACCAATAGTGGCGCTAGAAATTTTCCAAAGGCGTGGTAGACGAGGATCCCCAAATCTCCCATGGAGTCCTTGATAATCGGATCTTCCTCGATGTCTTTTCTAAGTCCTTCGACAGAGTCGATTTTGACGTAATTTCCCACAGCGTTAGCGTACATGCTAATCGCGTGTGAAGATAGTGCCTTGGCGGTCTTTTCTCCTTTCTCGTGAATTTCACGTTAAACATAGTCAGCGTACGCATTTTCGATCACCTCATCTGATGCCTTGTCAGCAAAGCTTTCAGTACATTTTTGGGTAAGAGATGCTGTTTGCCTTTGCGTATAGCTTCTTTCAAAGCTTGACGTTTGTTGATAGGTTTTTCACGATGTTCAAAAGCTTCTGCTGGTGTGTCTACTTCGTCAAATATAGCTGCAATCTCACTCATCTTTATTAATACCCTTCTATAGCGCCAAAAGCAGAGCACGATCAAGACATACGGAAGAATTATTGCTATAGTGAGGCTTATGTCGTTCATCATTTTTTATTTTTCAACGCGACCTACAACTCAGATATGTATCGATGGCCCTTGCTTTGATTCTCCGCGACCCTTAGAATGAGGTTATACTGATAAGCAGGGTGATCACATATTTTTGATGCGGGCATTTGCTACGTTCCCGCCACGCCTTCTTAACATCAAGGAATTTGATACACCATTTCGTTCGTTGCCCGTTGCGTTGGATTTTGAAGTTGTCGAGGGATTGGGGTTGTTTACATTGTGTACATTTTTTACTGTCCTCCATCTTGTTAATTTTTGTGAAGTGGTACTTCACAAAACTTTGGACGGGGAAACCTCACTATTCACAACATAAGAGGGGAGGTATGTACGCCGTCAGCGTGCACCTTCCGCTTATCATGAAAAGCCGACAGGCCCAGCTTGTTTTGTTCGTACGTAGCCATCCCCCTGTTTGTGCACCCGGAAACCTACGTTTTTGGCCATGTCAATAGAGCCATTCAACACGTTCTTATACATCTCCCATGTCATAGCATTCTGCTTCTTCGACATCCCCTTACACGAAAACTTTGTGCCCTCTTTCCCTTCCACGAAATAACACTTGGCTGTGAAAGCTATCATTCTAAACCCCATAAACTCAAGCTTAACATCTTTGTCGTACTCGTCAAGCAGTTCAGGGCGAACAAAATCTCGTAACTCTTCTCCAGAGATGGCAAAATACGCGCTATCCGTATCCATGTAAATATATTCAAAGTCTCGACGATCCACGTACTTGTCGATGAAATCGTAATAAAACTCAAGCATGCGCAATTTAGCCAGCTGGTACACCGCAATGTCGCACTGGTACGCTCTGTCGATATGCACCTTTTTCTTTCCTTCTCGGATCTCGTAAGCATCACCTATCTCTTCAAGGTTTTCAAGGTACGGCGATCTCATCGCTGCATCCACCTTCTTTTCATCTCTCGTAAAGGTGGTGTTCGCGTGCCTCGCTTGAACTTCGATCATTTTCCCATAGAATGAGTTCCCTTTCTGTTTGGCTGTATCTCCCGCAATACGCTTCTCAGGGTCTTTATCGGCTTGTCGTCGTGCATCCGCAATCTCTTCGGGGAACCACGCAAAAGGCTTACCTCGTTCATACTCGAGGAACTGGTGAAACGCTGTCACTTTGAGGCCATGGTCGAGGTACCACTTTAGCACAGGAGTGTACACCAAGATCTTTTTAGCTTTCATCAACCCTAGAAGCTTACGTGTGCCTGAAATACGTTTGCGCCCTGTTGCTTTTAGGTACTCGTGGATGTGCTCAGGGATTTGATCGTCGGGTATCTCTTTGACCACAAATAACGGAGCCATCTCGCTAAATTTGTCATACAGTTCCGAGGGGACCTCGATGTCGACCTGCGCAAAACCGAAGAGGGATCCATTTTGCACCCCTTCTGTCAACAGTCTGATGTTGTCCTCAGCTGTGTGTGGGTTGATCTTGATCAGCTTCTCCTTCCCACAAGGAAAGTCTTCTTGCATCAACGTACTCGGGTACAGCATGTTTGCGTCAAAACCCAGAACAGTTTTGCACTTTTTATTGTTTCGACCATAGATGTGAGATCTGATACCCGTCACGTCTCTCTCGTGGTACCTACAGAACACGATGGCAGGCCCTCCCACCATGCCCGTTTGAAGCAGTTCATACGCCTCATTCTTCTAGCACTCAGTGCAAGTCTCTCGCACCTTTTTGCACGCCTCGCAACTCTGTCCTTTGCATCCTGCACATTTTTTTTCCTTTGCATGTCTTGCACTTTTTCCCTTTGCACGTCTCGCATTTTTTCCCCTTGCAAATCTCGCATTTCTCACCTTTCTTTCTCTTTCCACCACAAACCTCGCATGGCCTACCGTTACACACCTCGCAAACGTTACCCTTACACTCTTTACACTGTTCTCGAGCTTTCTTACACGCCTCGCAGCACTCTCCTTTGCACGGCTCACTTTCACAATTGTGCTTGCACGGGTCTCCTGGAGCGTAGAGCTCTAGCTTTGGGTTCAGTCGTAGAGACTTGTTCAAGACGTAGCGCATCGATACGCCTGGAATGCTTACCGCGTCTTTCAAAATGTCTATCTCGTCGTCGTGGTACTGCCGCCTCGTCTTGTCCACGGCTTCGATGAAAGGTTCCACGTCGGCTAGATTGTACTCACGCAACATGGTGACGCAGCCTCGCTTGTAAAACTCTGCACGGAATGTTTCGTACTCTTCAGGAGAGAGGGTGTTTTCCCCACTAAGACTGCTATAGAAGTGTTCGTACGCCGACGTGGTTTAGCTTGTCATAGCTCGTCAGCCACTCGTATGGGAATACCAGCTTTTCGAGCTTGCAATCCAGAGACTTGCAACATAGATCGTAGCTCATACCAGGAGCTATAAAATTTTTGATATCGAGAAATTTGAACCTCGAGGTCGTGAGGAACATGTAGTCGTTGTCTTTCTTCGCCACGTTGATCTTTTTGCTATCGTCTTTAGGAATTTGATCGACAAAGTACCGCTTGATCATGTTCAGGTCATACTTGCCACTGTTGAAGCCGATCACGGGCACTTGGCCCACCCACGCGTCCCATGCACTTATAGTGTTGTCCGAAAGCATGTTAAAATCGTTGGGTCTTTCACGATGAGGGCGCGTCTCGAGCTGCTCCACAAATCGTTTAATCAAGATCTTCGAATCATCGTGCACCAAGAACGTTGGATCTCCGTTCAGACTATCGTGAATAGCGACGCTGACCGGCACATGCTCCGAGATGTATGTTAGATCGGATGTTTGTCGCTGGTGTAAAGGTGCTAGGAGGGCCTCGAAATCAAACACGATGCAGTGAGGATAGGGTCTAAATTCCTTCTTGAAGTACATCTTGGCTTTGGGTGGGTTCTCGCACTCCCACACTGTCACGAGGTTGTAGCCAAGTTTTCGGATGCCTTCCTCCTTTGATTTGGTGGCCGTATATCTGTTTATGTTTGCTGTTCCTTGGCAGGGGCATCTCCCCTTTGCAGATGATGGTCGGCTTTTTTCCCTCGCACTCGTTCTTTTTGTGTCTTGTTAGGTTTTCAACTCTGGTGAATCGTTGTTTGCAGGCTTCGCATTCCCAGTGTTGCGTTAAAACATCTATCTTTTTTATGTAGAAACAGTGCCCATCCAACATACCAAGGTTGATCGTGTCTAAATCTTTTTTGTATTGATTCTGACCGTACACGAGTCTCCAGGGTGCCTTTTCAGAGTTGGTCTTCAAAGTCAACAAGCTTCGTAGCACGTACTTCTTTCCACTTTAGTTTGGGATTCTGGTAGTACTTGCATGCTAGTGCGAGAGCTGGCCTTGTAAGGTACTTTTCTTTTTGCTTCTTATCTTCACGTGAGTGTACGACCAGGCATCTCCAGACACACAAATTGTCGGTTCTTTATTCCTCCTTATCAAAGCTGTATATGCTCTTCTTATTTCTCAACCAGTCTGGTAAGGGTCCACAACCTAACAGCGGCTCCCTCGTAGAGATGATTTTGATCTGCACATGCTGGAAGACTATTTTCCCTTCGTACGATCCTGGGGTATCGATTGTTCTTTCTGGTGGCAGGTACGCCTTCCCCCAAAACTCATGATCTCCTAGATTTAATCGCTGCATTTCGCATTTTTCGATAAAGGCTTCGATGTCAGCTAGGCTCGTAAGCGATCCTTCGCTTCCTTTGGTCTTGTGATAGGGAGCCGTGCCAACTCCTGCGTCGTAGATGGTGCAAGCAAAACTGTAGACTACCTTGACTCTCATATCTATGTAGGGTGTAACTTTTCGCAGATGGCCTCCGCCAGTGGCTGATTAAGGTTCTTATTGAACCGCCATGTCTTGACCCGATTTCCGTCTTCCAACATCTGTGTGTCATTTTCGTCAAAAATGTGATGAATGTCTTCGACGCCTTCGGATCGGTTTTTCTTTTGTGGGAACATGTGCTTGATGTCTTCGACTCCGCTGTATACATCGTAAAAGTCTTCCCGCGCTTCTCTCTCGATTTCATTGTGCAGCGTCGTCCTTCCAACAATTTGCTCCCTCGCCCTGTTAAAATAAGAAGTAACAGTGTCTCGCACGCTCTGCAGTCGATCTGCAAGAGCATCGCGAGTTGCTGCTACTGGCGCTGAGACAGCGCTATATAATTTACTAATTGCTTTCTTTAACCAACTCATTTCTTTTATTTATTATAGATAGGTTCCGACCAACATCGGTCGCGATTTGAGTAGGGAATTCCCCCTACTCAAACAGATTTGCGCGTTTGTTGATGTCAGCAGTTTTACCGAGTGGCGTCATGTTGTCACGTGCTTACTCATTTGAGGCATGATGAAATCTGTGACGTCACAGATTTTTAAGGGGTCTAAAAGCAGCGTTTTTCAATAGGGGTTTGACCGTCGAAAACCTAAAACCGGATTATTTTACCTCCCTACCCTAGCTGCGCATAAATCAAAGTGAAATAAAAAGAGAAGGGAAATGTTTCTTATACTTTCGTTTTCTGATTTGTTTATAACAACAAAGCTAGCATAATTGTATCTCCAGGTGCGTAACTAATCAGCGTGTTTAATTATTTAAAAACGCAAATGTGTTGAGCACATGGATTGTTGTTTACAGTGTTGTATAAAAAGTTTAGTTAAAAGCTTAAGATTTTAGTCGCAGGTTGTGTTTTTATGTATATGTTTTTAAGACTAGCTACCTAAGTTAAAAGAGTTTCTCTTTCTATTATGGTTTTTAGTATAGATACAAGACCAAAACAAAGGTTATCAGAATCTATATAACTTGGGACATAGAAACTGCGAGTAAGAAATTCTATAGTTCTTAAATTTGAACAAGTTAGCTTCATTAATAATTATACATATATATAGATTATTTTCTTTTCTCATTTTAGGAATTGTGGTATATACCTATAATTTGTTTCATTTAGTTTTAATCAGGATATATATATATAATGTCAAATGAGCCTGGAATTAATGACAGCAGTAATACTGTTCGTGGTTTTAGGCTGTTTAATAATTTAGGTAGGTTTGTGTTGCAACAGCATGACAATAATCAAGGTTTGGTAGGTGCCATCTTGAGGCAAAGACCACATATTTCCAAAAATTTTGAATTGCCACAAGAAATGCAAAGAAATGTAGTACCACGTTTATCAGATAATGATGATGTTTCCTTGGCTAGACGCAGGCAAAATGCTCTATGTGTTGCCTCTTTACGTCGATTGGAATCGACTGATCGGGACAATAATAGGCGGCATAATGATGCTGTTAGACATGCGGCTAGGCGCAATGCAGAATCAGCTCAGCGAACTCGCAACAGACAAGTTATGGATGCTCAACGGTACGTTGTTGCTAGAAAATTAGAATCTAATGAGCAGGCTGCCAATAGACGTGCTGAAAATGCTCATAGACAAGCCATGGCTCGAGAAATGCATAATGACGAGCACGTTATTAATAAGAGGCAAGTTGATGTCCAAAGACAAGCTGCTGTTCGTGCTCCCCGAAATGCGCCGTATTATAATATTGCAAATGTGATTATTGTCAAGCTTTAAAGTTTGAAAATGAAAATTGTTTTAAACGTTGTCACACTGGTAAAGTTGCATTAGATAATTTGGCTCCTTACCCTTAGCAGCTTGGGGAATTATTAACAAATACAGATACTGTTCAGGCAAAAAACTTTCAGTCAAATATACGTAAGTATAATAGTGCCGTTGCCTTTGCTTCTTTTGGAGCAAACCTTCGCCCCCCCACCTGGCCGTGGACCACCATGCTTTCGTATCTGTGGTCAAATATGGCATCGTGTTGGGGGTCTTCACCCTCCTGAAGGACAAACCCCTGTTTTTAACCAACTTTATATTTATGAAGCAGGTAGGGCTCTCAACGAAAGAATGGCACGCCAAGAAAATAATGGCTGTCGTGAAGACGTGATGCGAACTGTTCAAGATGTTATAGACAGAGTAAGCCCATTTGCTGCTGCCTATAGGTACATGGCTGAAGTTGAAGCTGAAGAATTAAATCAGGCAGCAGCACAAAACCGTGCTCCATCTAGAGTGCGTATGTACATGAGAGTTGGCAATGACCGAAAGCGCTACAACTTGCCACATCATGATGAAGTTGCAGCAGTATTTGTTGGCCAAGATGGAGCACCTCCTGGAAACAGGGATGTTGTTATCTATCCGCGTGGAGGTGATTTACAGAATATTTCCACAATGTCTGCAAACTTGGATCCAATGGTGTATCCTCTTTTTTTTCCAAGGGGTGAACCAGGTTGGCATAATAGGATACCTCATGTTGCTGTACGTGCAACCCGTACACGCAACACTACTACAATGTTGCAGTATTATACTTACCGTTTGGCTGATCGGGAATATTTCAGCCCGATTCATTATGGTAAGAAATTGTTTCAGCAGTATTGTGTTGATTCTTATGGTAAAGTTGAAGGTAATAATTTAAATTACATTCGAGCAAATCAAACCAACCTTCGTGTTGATAGTTATGAAGGTTTAGCTGACCATTTGAATGCACGAGCTGAAGAGCGAGGCCTTCAACCAGGTCGTATTGTTGTTCTTCCTTCGAGTTTTCAAGGAAGTCCACGTGCCATGGCTCAAAACTATCAAGATGCTATGGCAGTTATTGGTAAGTTTGGAAAACCTGATTTTTTTTCTGACTTTTACGTGCAATCCAAAATGGCGTGAAATTACAGAAAATTTGTTTGCAGGCCAACGTGCACACGATCGGCCTGATTTAGTTTCTCGAGTTTTTAAATTGAAACTAAATGAACTCCTTAAAGATGTTACTGAAATGGGAGTTCTAGGTAAGACTATAGCACATGTGTATGTTATAGAATTTCAAAAGAGGGGTTTGCCTCATTGTCATTTGTTAATTCATTTAGATCCCAATGTGGGAGCGCTTTATTTAAAAATTAAGAAAAATAAGTCATTTTTTACTGTGGGACCAATCCTAGCCGTTAGTTCGCGCTGAAGAAATAGAGACCGTACCAACATGTATTTCGCGATTTCTTCCGCTTTTACTAAGTTGTATCGCTTTTAAAAGTAAAACGATTGACTGTGGGAATTAATTGAACTGTTTCCGGACTGTGACCTTATAAATGTGATAAATGAGCCAATTGAACTCCAAGAAATAACATTCTTTTTAACTCGACATGACCAATCCCAGCCGTTAGTTCACGCTGAAGAAATAGAGACAGTTTCAAACACTACATTTCATTGTCTTCTTAACGGTGTCAATTCGTTTGAGTTACAACGGTTGCTTCACATATTCGTACCAACATGTATTTAGTAATTTTTTTCGATATTACTAAGTTGTATCGCTTTTAAAAGTGAACCGATTGACTGTGGGAATTAATTGAACTGATTCTGGACTCTGAACTTATAAATGTGATAAATGAGCCAATTGGACTCCATTAAATAACATTCTTTTTAACTCAACATGATTGCCGCAACTCAACGATTACACTGGACCCTGTGGTAGCGCTTCATTTAAAAATTTAGATAAATAAGTCATTTATTACTGTGGGACCAATCCTAGCCGTTATATCACGCTGAAGAAATAGAGACAGTTTCAAAAACTACATTTCATCGACTTTCTAACGGTGTCAATCCGTTTGAGTTACAACGATTGCGTCACGTATTCATACCAACATGTATTTAGCGATTTGTTCCGATCTTACTAAGTTGTATCGCTTTTAACGGTGAACCGATTGACTGTGTGACTTAATTGAACGGATTCTGGACTGTTACCTGCTAAATGTGATAAATGAGCCACTTGGTCTCCAATGAATGACAATCTTCTTAATTTGACATGATTGCTGGAACTCAGCGGATACACTGGGCGCTGTGGTAGCGCTTCATTTAAAAATTAAGATTAATAAGTCATTTTTTACTGTGGGACCAATCCCAGCCGTTAGTTCACGCTAAAGAAATAGAGACAGTATCAAACACTACATTTCATTGTCTTCTTAACGGTGTTAATTCGTTTGAGTTACAACCGTTGCGTCACATATTCGTACCAACATGTATTTAGTGATTTTGTTCCGATATTACTAAGTTGTATCGCTTTTAACGGTGAACCGATTGACTGTGGGACTTAGTTGAACTGATTCTGGACTGTTACCTGGTAAATGTGATAAATGAGCCACTTGGTCTACAATGAATGACAATCTTCTTAATATGACATGATTGCTGGAACTCAACGGATACACTGGACCCTGTGGTAGCGCTTCATTTAAAAACTTAGATAAATAAGTCATTTAATACTGTGGGACCAATCCTAGCCGTTATTTCACGCTGAAGAAATAGAGACAGTTTCAAAAACTACCTTTCATTGACTTTCTAACGGTGTCCATCCGTTTGAGTTACAACGATTGCGTCACGTATTCGTACCAACATGTATTTAGCGATTTGTTCCGATCTTACTAAGTTGTATCGCTTTTAAAAGTGAAACGATTGACTGTGGGAATTAATTGAACTGTTTCTGGACTGTGACCTTATAAATGTGATAAATGAGCCAATTGGACTCCAAGAAATAACATTCTTTTTAACTCGACATGATTGCTGGAACTCAGCGATTACACTGGGCGCTGTGGGAGCGCTTTATTTGAAAATTAAGATAAATAAGTCATTTTTTACTGTGGGACCTATCCTAGCCGTTAGTTCGCGCTGAAGAAATAGAGACAGTTTCAAAAACTAGATTTCATTGACATTCTAACGGTGTCAATCCGTTTAAGTTGCAACGGTTGCGTCACATATTCGTACCAACATGTATTTCGCGATTTTTTCCGCTTTTACTAGGTTGTATCGCTTTTAAAAGTAAAACGATTGACTGTGGGAATTAATTGAACTGTTTCCGGACTGTGACCTTATAAATGTGATAAATCAGCCAATTGAACTCCAAGAAATAACATTCTTTTACATCGACATGATTGCCGGAACTCAGCGATTACACTGGGCGCTGTGGTAGCGCTTTATTTAAAAATTAAGATTAATAAGACATTTTTTTACTGTGGGACCAATCCCAGCCGTTAGTTCACGCTGAAGAAATAGAGACAGTTTCAAACACTACATTTCATTGTCTTCTTAACGGTGTCAATTCGTTTGAGTTACAACGGTTGCTTCACATATTCGTACCAACATGTATTTAGTGATTTTTTCCGATATTACTAAATTGTATCGCTTTTAAAAGTGAACGGATTGACTGTGGGAATTAATTGAACTGATTCTGGACTCTGAACTTATAAATGTGATAAATGAGCCAATTGGACCCCATTAAATAACATTCTTTTTAACTCGACATGATTGCCGGAACTCAACGATTATACTGGACCCTGTGGTAGCGCTTCATTTAAAAATTTAGATAAATAAGTCATTTATTACTGTGGGACCAATCCTAGCCGTTATATCACGCTGAAGAAATAGAGACAGTTTCAAAAACTACATTTCATTGACTTTCTAACGGTGTCAATCCGTTTGAGTTACACGATTGCGTCACGTATTCATACCAACATGTATTTAGCGATTTGTTCCGATCTTACTAAGTTGTATCGCTTTTAACAGTGAACCGATTGACTGTGGGACTTAACTGAACGGATTCTGGACTGTTACCTGCTAAATGTGATAAATGAGCCACTTGGTCTCCAATGAATGACAATCTTCTTAATTTGACATGATTGCTGGAACTCAACGGATACACTGGACCCTGTGGTAGCGCTTCATTTAAAAACTTAGATAAGTAAGTCATTTAATACTGTGGGACCAATCCTAGCCGTTATTTCACGCTGAAGAAATAGAGACAGTTTCAAAAACTACCTTTCATTGACTTTCTAACGGTGTCCATCCGTTTGAGTTACAACGATTGCGTCACGTATTCGCACCAACATGTATTTACCGATTTGTTCCGATCTTACTAAGTTGTATCGCTTTTAAATGTAAAACGATTGACTGTGGGAACTAATTGAACTGTTTCTGGACTGTGACCTTATAAATGTGATAAATCAGCCAATTGAACTCCAAGAAATAACATTCTTTTTAACTCGACATGATTGCCGGAACTCAGCGATTACACTGGGCGCTGTGGTAGCGCTTTATTTAAAAATTAAGAATAATAAGACATTTTTTTACTGTGGGACCAATCCTAGCCGTTAGTTCACGCTGAAGAAATAGAGACAGTTTCAAACACTACATTTTATTGTCTTCTTAACGGTGTCAATTCGTTTGAGTTACAACGGTTGCTTCACATATTCGTACCAACATGTATTTAGTGATTTTTTCCGACATTACTAAATTGTATCGCTTTTAAAAGTGAACCGATTGACTGTGGGACTTAATTGAACGGATTCTGGACTGTTACCTGCTAAATGTGATAAATGAGCCACTTGGTCTCCAATGAATGACAATCTTCTTAATTTGACATGATTGCTGGAACTCAACGGATACACTGGACCCTGTGGTAGCGCTTCATTTAAAAACTTAGATAAATAAGTCATTTAATACTGTGGGACCAATCCTAGCCGTTATTTCACGCTGAAGAAATAGAGACTGTTTCAAAAACTACCTTTCATTGACTTTCTAACGGTGTCCATCCGTTTGAGTTACAACGATTGCGTCACGTATTCGTACCAACATGTATTTAGCGATTTGTTCCGATCTTACTAAGTTGTATCGCTTTTAAATGTGAAACGATTGACTGTGGGAACTAATTGAACTGTTTCTGGACTGTGACCTTATAAATGTGATAAATCAGCCAATTGAACTCCAAGAAATAACATTCTTTTTAACTCGACATGATTGCCGGAACTCAGCGATTACACTGGGCGCTGTGGTAGCGCTTTATTTAAAAATTAAGAATAATAAGACATTTTTTTACTGTGGGACCAATCCCAGCCGTTATTTCACGCTGAAGAAATAGAGACAGTTTCAAACACTACATTTTATTGTCTTCTTAACGGTGTCAATTCGTTTGAGTTACAACGGTTGCTTCACATATTCGTACCAACATGTATTTAGTGATTTTTTCCGACATTACTAAATTGTATCGCTTTTAAAAGTGAACCGATTGACTGTGGGAATTAATTGAACTGATTCTGGACTCTGAACTTATAAATGTGATAAATGAGCCAATTGGACCCCATTAAATAACATTCTTTTTAACTCGACATGATTGCCGGAACTCAACGATTATACTGGACCCTGTGGTAGCGCTTCATTTAAAAATTTAGATAAATAAGTCATTTATTACTGTGGGACCAATCCTAGCCGTTATATCACGCTGAATAAATAGAGACAGTTTCAAAAACTACATTTCATTGACTTTCTAACGGTGTCAATCCGTTTGAGTTACAACGATTGCGTCACGTAATCATACCAACATGTATTTAGCGATTTGTTCCGATTTTACTAAGTTGTATCGCTTTTAAAAGTGAAACAATTGACTGTGGGAATTAATTGAACTGTTTCTGGACTGTGACCTTGAAAATGTGATAAATGAGCCAATTGAACTCCAAGAAATAACATTCTTTTTAACTCGACATGATTGCCGGAACTCAGCGATTACACTGGACCCTGTGGTAGCGCTTCATTTAAAAATTTCGATAAATAAGTCATTTTTTTACTGTGGGACCAATCCTATCCGTTAGTTCACGCTGAAGAAATAGAGACAGTTTCAAAAACTACCTTTCATTGACTTTCTAACGGTGTCAATCCGTTTGAGTTACAACGGTTGCTTCACACATTCGTACCAACATGTACGTAGCGATTTTTACCGATATTACTAAGTTGTATCGCTTTTAAAAGTGAAACGATTGACTGTGGGACTTAATTGAACTGATTCTGGACTGTGAACTTATAAATGTGATAAATGAGCCAATTGGACTCCATCAAATAACATTCTTTTTAACTCGACATGATTGGCGGAACTCAACGATTACACTGGACCCTGTGGTAGCGTTTCATTTAAAATTTTAGATAAATAAGTCATTTATTACTGTGGGGCCAATCCTGGACGTTAGTTCACCCTGAAGAAATAGAGACAGTTTCAAAAATTACATTTCATTGACTTTCTAACGGTGACATTTCGTTTGAGTTACAACGATTACGTCGCACTCGACCCTGTGGTAGCGCTTCATTTATAAATTTCGATGAATAAGTCATTTTTTAATGTGGGACCAATCCTATCCGTTAGTTCACGCTGAAGAAATAGAGACAGTTTCAAAATCTACCCTTCATTGACTTTCTAACGGTGTCAATCTGTTTGATTTACAACGGTTGCTTCACATATTCGAACCAACATGTATTTAGCGATTTTTTCCGATATTGCTAAGTTGTATCGCTTTTAAAAGTGAAACGATTGACTGTGGGACTTAATTGAACTGATTCTGGACTGTGATCTTATAAATGTGATAAATGAGCAAATTGGACTCCAAGAAATAACATTCTTTTTAACTCGACATGATTGCCGGAACTCAGCCATTACACTGGGCGCTGTGGGTGCGCTTTATTTAAAAATTAAGATAAATAAGTCATTTTTTACTGTGGTACCAATCCTAGCCGTTAGTTCGCGCTAAAGAAACAGAGACAGTTTCAAAAACTAGATTTCATTGACTTTCTAACGGTGTCAATCCGTTTGAGTTACAACGGATGCGTCACATATTCGTACCAACATGTATTTAAGGATTTCTTCCGCTATTACTAAGTTGTATCGCTTTTAAAATTGAAACGATTGAATGTGGGACTTAATTGAACTGATTCTGGACTGTGACCTGCTGAATGTGATAAATGAGCCACTTGGTCTCAAAGGAATGACAATCTTCTTAATTTGACATGATTGCTGGAACTCAGCGGATACACTGGGAGCTGTGGTAGCGCTTCATTTAAAAATTAAAATTTTTTACTGTGGGACCAATCCTAACCGTTAGTTCACGCTGAAGAAATAGAGACAGTTTCAAAACCTACCCTTCATTGACTTTCTAACGGTGTCAATCTGTTTGATTTACAACGGTTGCTTCACATATTCGAACCAACATGTATTTAGCGATTTTTTCCGATATTGCTAAGTTGTATCGCTTTTAAAAGTGAAACGATTGACTGTGGGACTTAATTGAACTGATTCTGGACTGTGATCTTATAAATGTGATAAATGAGCAAATTG
Source organism: Hydractinia symbiolongicarpus (assembly GCF_029227915.1). NCBI lineage: Eukaryota > Metazoa > Cnidaria > Hydrozoa > Anthoathecata > Hydractiniidae > Hydractinia > Hydractinia symbiolongicarpus. The sequence continues at coordinate 1,343,805 of NC_079888.1, read as the reverse complement.
GACTCCAAGAAATAACATTCTTTTTAACTCGACATGATTGCCGGAACTCAGCCATTACATTGGGCGCTGTGGGTGCGCTTTATTTAAAAATTAAGATAAATAAGTCATTTTTTACTGTGGTACCAATCCTAGCCGTTAGTTCGCGCTAAAGAAACAGAGACAGTTTCAAAAACTAGATTTCATTGACTTTCTAACGGTGTCAATCCGTTTGAGTTACAACGGATGCGTCACATATTCGTACCAACATGTATTTAACGATTTCTTCCGCTATTACTAAGTTGTATCGCTTTTAAAATTGAAACGATTGAATGTGGGACTTAATTGAACTGATTCTGGACTGTGACCTGCTGAATGTGATAAATGAGCCACTTGGTCTCAAAGGAATGACAATCTTCTTAATTTGACATGATTGCTGGAACTCAGCGGATACACTGGGAGCTGTGGTAGCGCTTCATTTAAAAATTAAGATTTTTTACTGTGGGACCAATCCTAACCGTTAGTTCACGCTGAAGAAATAGAGACAGTTGCAAAAGCTACATATCATTGTCTTTTTAACGGTGGCAATCCGTTTGAGTTACAACGGTTGCGTCACATATTGGTACCAACATGTATTTAGTGATTTTATTCCGATATTACTAAGTTGTATCGCTTTTAACGGTGAACCGATTGGCCGTGGGACTTAGTTGAACTGATTCTGGACTGTGACCTGATAAATGTGATAAATGAACCAATTGGACTCCAAGGAATGACATTCTTTTTAACTCGACATGATTGCCGGAACTCAGCGATTACACTGGACCCTGTGGTAGCGCTTCATTTAAAAATTTCGATAAATAAGTCATTTTTTACTGTGGGACCAATCCTATCCGTTAGTTCACCCTGAAGAAATAGAGACAGTTTCAAAAACTACCTTTCATTGACTTTCTAACTGTGTCAATCCGTTTGATTTTCAAAGGTTGCTTCACATATTCGAACCAACATGTATTTAGCGATTTTTTCCGATATTACTAAGTTGTATCGCTTTTAAAAGTGAAACGATTGACTGTGGGACTTAATTGAACTGATTCTGGACTGTGACTTGCTGAATGTGATAAATGAGCCACTTGGTTTCAAAGGAATGACAATCTTCTTAATTTGACATGACTGCTGGAACTCAGCGGATTGTGGGACCAATCCTAGCCTTAGTTCGCGCTGAAGAAATAGAGACAGTTGCAAAAACTACATTTAATTGTCTTCTTAACGGTGTCAATCCGTTTGAGTTACAACGGTTGCGTCACATATTGGTACCAACATGTATTTAGTGATTTTGTTCCGATATTACTAAGTTGTATCGCTTTTAACAGTGAACCGATTGACTATGGGACTTAGTTGAACTGATTCTGGACTGTGACTTGATAAATGTGATAAATGAACCAATTGGACTCCAAGGAATGACATTCTTTTTAACTCGACATGATTGCCGGAATTCAGCGATTACACTGAACCCTGTGGTAGCGCTTTATTTAAAAATTTCGATAAACAAGTCCTTTTTTACTGTAGGACCAATACTATCCGTTAGTTCACGCTGAAGAAATAGAGACAGTTTCAAAAACTACCTTTCATTGACTTTCTAACGGTGTCAATCCGTTTGATTTACAACGGTTGCTTTACATATTCGAACCAACATGTATTTAGCGATTTTTTCCGATATTACTAAGTTGTATCGCTTTTAAAAGTGAAACGATTGACTGTGGGACTTAATTGAACTGATTCAGGACTGTGACCTGCTGAATGTGATAAATGAGTCACTTGGTCGCAAAGGAATGACAATCTTCTTAATTTGACATGATTGCTGGAACACAGCGGATACACTGGGCGCTGTGGTAGCACTTCATTTAAAAATTAAGATAAATAAGTCATTTTTTACTGTGGGACCAATCCTAGCCTTAGTTCACGCTGAAGAAATAGAGACAGTTGCAAAAACTACATTTCATTGTCTTTTTAACGGTGTCAATCCGTTTGTGTTACAACGGTTGCGTCACATATTGGTACCAACCTGTATTTAGTGATTTTGTTCCGATATTACTAAGTTGTATCGCCTTTAACGGTGAACCGATTGACTGTGGGACTTAATTGAACGGATTCTGGACTGTTACCTGCTAAATGTGATAAATGAGCCACTTGGTCTCCAATCTTCTTAATTTGACATGATTGCTGGAACTCAGCGGATACACTGGGCGCTGTGGTAGCGCTTCATTTAAAAATTAAGATTAATAAGTCATTTTTTACTGTGGGACCAATCCCAGCCGTTAGTTCACGCTAAAGAAATAGAGACAGTTTCAAACACTACATTTCATTGTCTTCTTAACGGTGTTAATTCGTTTGAGTTACAACGGTTGCGTCACATATTCGTACCAACATGTATTTAGTGATTTTGTTCCGATATTACTAAGTTGTATCGCTTTTAACAGTGAACCGATTGACTGTGGGACTTAGTTGAACTGATTCTGGACTGTTACCTGCTAAATGTGATAAATGAGCCACTTGGTCTACAATGAATGACAATCTTCTTAATTTGACATGATTGCTGGAACTCAACGGATACACTGGACCCTGTGGTAGCGCTTCATTTAAAAACTTAGATAAATAAGTCATTTAATACTGTGGGACCAATCCTAGCCGTTATTTCACGCTGAAGAAATAGAGACAGTTTCAAAAACTACCTTTCATTGACTTTCTAACGGTGTCCATCCGTTTGAGTTACAACGATTGCGTCACGTATTCGTACCAACATGTATTTAGCGATTTTTTCCGATATTACTAAGTTGTATCGCTTTTAAAAGTGAACCGATTGACTGTGGGAATTAATTGAACTGATTCTGGACTCTGAACTTATAAATGTGATAAATGAGCCAATTGAACCCCATTAAATAACATTCTTTTTAACTCGACATGATTGCCGGAACTCAACGATTATACTGGACCCTGTGGTAGCGCTTCATTTAAAAATTTAGATAAATAAGTCATTTATTACTGTGGGACCAATCCTAGCCGTTATATCACGCTGAAGAAATAGAGACAGTTTCAAAAACTACATTTCATTGACTTTCTAACGGTGTCAATCCGTTTAAGTTACAACGATTGCGTCACGTATTCATACCAACATGTATTTAGCGATTTGTTCCGATCTTACTAAGTTGTATCGCTTTTAAAAGTGAAACGATTGACTGTGGGACTTAATTGAACTGATTCTGGACTGTGACCTTATAAATGTGATAAATGAGCCAATTTGACTCCAAGAATTAACAATCATTTTAACTCGACATGATTGCCGGAACTCAACGATTACACTGGACCCTGTGGTAGCGCTTCATTTAAAAATTTCGATAAACAAGTCATTTTTTACTGTGGGACCAATCCTAGCCCTTAGTTCGCGCTGAAGAAATAGAGACAGTTTCAAAAATTACATTTCATTGACTTTCTAACGGTGACATTTCGTTTGAGTTACAACGATTACGTCGCGTATTCGTACCAAAATGTATTTAGCGATTTGTTCCGATCTTACTAAGTTGTATCGCTTTTAAAAGTGAAACGATTGACTGTGGGAATTAATTGAACTGTTTCTGGACTGTGACTTTATAAATGCGATAATGGAGCCAATTGAACACCAAGAAATAACATTCTTTTAAACTCGACATGATTCCCGGAACTCAGCGATTACACTGAACCCTGTGGTAGCGCCTTATTTAAAAATATCGATAAATAAGTCATTTTTTACTGTGGAACCAATCCTAGCCCTTAGTTCGCGCTGAAGAAATAGAGACAGTTTCAAAAATTACATTTCATTGTCTTTCTAACGGTGACATTTCGTTTGAGTTACAACGATTACGTCGCGTATTCGTACCAAAATGTATTTAGCGATTTGTTCCGATCTTACTAAGTTGTATCGCTTTTAAAAGTGAAACGATTGACTGTGGGAATTAATTGAACTGTTTCTGGACTGTGACTTTATAAATGCGATAATGCAGCCAATTGAACACCAAGAAATAACATTCTTTTAAACTCGACATGATTCCCGGAACTGAGCGATTACACTGAACCCTGTGGTAGCGCCTTATTTAAAAATATCGATAAATAAGTCATTTTTTACTGTGGAACCAATCCTATCCGTTACTTCCCGCTAAAGAAGTAGAGACGGTTTCAAAAACTACCTTTCATTGACTTTCTAACGGTGTCAATCCGTTTGAGTTACAACGGTTGCTTCACATATTCGTACCAACATGTATTTAGTGCTTTTGTTCCGATATTACTAAGTTGTATCGCTTTTAACAGTGAACAGATTGACTGTGGGAGTTAGTTGAACTGATTCTGGACTGTGATCTTATAAATGTGATAAATGAGCCAATTGGACTCAAAGAAATAACATTCTTTTTAAATCGACATGATTGCCGGAACTCAGCGATTACACTGGGCGCTGTGGGAGCGCTTTATTTAAAAATTAAGATAAATAAGTCGTTTTTTACTGTGGGACAAATCCTATCCGTTAGTTCACGCGGAAGAAATAGAGACAGTTTCAAAAACTACATTTCATTGTCTTCTTTACGGTGTCAATTCGTTTGAGTTGCAACGGTTGCGTCACATATTTGTATCAACATGTATTTAGCGATTTCTTCCACTATTACTAAGTTGTATGGCTTTTAAAAGTAAAACGATTGACTGTGGGACTTAATTGAACTGATTCTAAACTGTTATCTGCTAAATGTGATAAATGAGCCACTTGGTCTCCAATGAATGACAATCTTCTTAATTTGACATGATTGCTGGAACTCAACGATTACACTGGACCCTGTGGTAGCGCTTCATTTAAAAATTTCAATAAATAAGTCATTTTTTACTGTGGGACCAATCCTAGCCATTAGTTCGCGCTGAAGAAATAGAGACAGTTTCAAAAACTACATTTCATTGACTTTCTAACGGTGACATTCCGTTTGAGTTACAACGATTACGTCGCGTATTCGTACCAACATGTATTTAGCAATTTGTTCCGACCTTACTAAGTTGTATCGCTTTTAAAAGTGAAACGATTGACTGTGGGAATTAATTGAACTGTTTCTGGACTGTGACCTTATAAATGCGATAAAAGAGCCAATTGAACACCAAGAAATAACATTCTTTTTAACTCGACATCATTCCCGGAACTCAGCGATTACACTGGACCCTGTGGTAGCACTTCATTTAAAAATTAAGAATAATAAGTCATTTTTTACTGTGGGACTAATCCTAGCCATTAGTTCACGCTGAAGAAATAGAGGCAGTTTCAAACACTACATTTCATTGTCTTCTTAACGGTGTCAATTCGTTTGAGTTACAACGGTTGCGTCACATATTTGTACCAACAAGTACTTAGTGATTTTGTTCCGATATTACTAAGTTGTATCGCTTTTAACGGTGAACCGATTGACTGTGGGACTTAGTTGAATTGATTTTGGACTGTGAGCTGATAAATGTGATAAATGAGCCAATTGGACCCCAAGAAATAACATTCTTTTTAACTCGACATGATTGCCGGAACTCAACGATTACACTGGACCCTGTGGTAGCGCTTCATTTAAAAATTTCAATAAATAAGTCATTTTTTACTGTGGGACCAATCCTAGCCATTAGTTCGCGCTGAAGAAATAGAGACAGTTTCAAAAACTACATTTCATTGACTTTCTAACGGTGACATTCCGTTTGAGTTACAACGATTACGTTGCGTATTCGTACCAACATGTATTTAGCGATTTGTTCCGATCTTACTAAGTTGTATCGCTTTTAAAAGTGAAACGATTGACTGTGGGAATTAATTGAACTGTTTCTGGACTGTGACCTTATAAATGCGATAAAAGAGCCAATTGAACACCAAGAAATAACATTCTTTTTAACTCGACATCATTCCCGGAACTCAGCGATTACACTGGACCCTGTGGTAGCACTTCATTTAAAAATTAAGATTAGTAAGTCATTTTTTACTGTGGGACCAATCCTAGCCGTTACTTCACGCTGAAGAAATAGAGGCAGTTTCAAACACTACATTTCATTGTCTTCTTAACGGTGTCAATTCGTTTGAGTTACAACGGTTGCGTCACATATTCGTACCAACATGTACTTAGTGATTTTGTTCCGATATTACTAAGTTGTATCGCTTTTAACGGTGAACCGATTGACTGTGGGACTTAGTTGAACTGATTTTGGACTGTGACCTGATAAATGTGATAAATGAGCCAATTGGACCCCAAGAAATAACATTCTTTTTAACTCGACATGATTGCCGGAACTCAGCGATTACACTGGACCCTGTGGTTGCGCCTCATTTAAAAATTTCGATAAATAAGTCATTTCTTACTGTGGGACCAATCCTAGCCGTTAGTTCGCGCTGAAGAAATAGAGACAGTTTCAAAAACTAGATTTCATTGACTTTCTAACGGTGTCAATCCGTTTGAATTGCAACGGTTGCGTCAGATATTTGTACCAACATGTATTTAGCGATTTCTTCCACTATTACTAAGTTTTATGGCTTTTAAAAGTAAAACGATTGACTGTGGGACTTAATTGAACTGATTCTAAACTGTTATCTGCTAAATGTGATAAATGAGCCACTTGGTCTCCAATGAATGACAATCTTCTTAATTTGACATGATTGCTGGAACTCAGCGGATACACTGGGCGCTGTGGTAGCACTTCATTTAAAAATTAAGAATAATAAGTCATTTTTTACTGTGGGACTAATCCGAGCCATTAGTTCACGCTGAAGAAATAGAGGCAGTTTCAAACACTACATTTCATTGTCTTCTTAACGGTGTCAATTCGTTTGAGTTACAACGGTTGCGTCACATATTTGTACCAACAAGTACTTAGTGATTTTGTTCCGATATTACTAAGTTGTATCGCTTTTAACGGTGAACCGATTGACTGTGGGACTTAGTTGAATTGATTTTGGACTGTGAGCTGATAAATGTGATAAATGAGCCAATTGGACCCCAAGAAATAACATTCTTTTTAACTCGACATGATTGCCGGAACTCAACGATTACACTGGACCCTGTGGTAGCGCTTCATTTAAAAATTTCAATAAATAAGTCATTTTTTACTGTGGGACCAATCCTAGCCATTAGTTCGCGCTGAAGAAATAGAGACAGTTTCAAAAACTACATTTCATTGACTTTCTAACGGTGACATTCCGTTTGAGTTACAACGATTACGTTGCGTATTCGTACCAACATGTATTTAGCGATTTGTTCCGATCTTACTAAGTTGTATCGCTTTTAAAAGTGAAACGATTGACTGTGGGAATTAATTGAACTGTTTCTGGACTGTGACCTTATAAATGCGATAAAAGAGCCAATTGAACACCAAGAAATAACATTCTTTTTAACTCGACATCATTCCCGGAACTCAGCGATTACACTGGACCCTGTGGTAGCACTTCATTTAAAAATTAAGATTAGTAAGTCATTTTTTACTGTGGGACCAATCCTAGCCGTTACTTCACGCTGAAGAAATAGAGGCAGTTTCAAACACTACATTTCATTGTCTTCGTAACGGTGTCAATTCGTTTGAGTTACAACGGTTGCGTCACATATTCGTACCAACATGTACTTAGTGATTTTGTTCCGATATTACTAAGTTGTATCGCTTTTAACGGTGAACCGATTGACTGTGGGACTTAGTTGAACTGATTTTGGACTGTGACCTGATAAATGTGATAAATGAGCCAATTGGACCCCAAGAAATAACATTCTTTTTAACTCGACATGATTGCCGGAACTCAGCGATTACACTGGACCCTGTGGTTGCGCCTCATTTAAAAATTTCGATAAATAAGTCATTTCTTACTGTGGGACCAATCCTAGCCGTTAGTTCGCGCTGAAGAAATAGAGACAGTTTCAAAAACTAGATTTCATTGACTTTCTAACGGTGTCAATCCGTTTGAGTTACAACGGTTGCGTCACATATTCGTACCAACATGTATTTAGCGATTTCTTCCACTATTACTAAGTTTTATGGCTTTTAAAAGTAAAACGATTGACTGTGGGACTTAATTGAACTGATTCTAAACTGTTATCTGCTAAATGTGATAAATGAGCCACTTGGTCTCCAAGAAATAACATTCTTTTTAACTCGACATGATTGCCGGAACTCAAAGATTACACTGGACCCTGTGGTAGCGCTTCATTTAAAAATTTAGTTAAATAAGTCATTTTTTACTGTGGGACCAATCCTAGCCGTTAGTTCGCGCTGAAGAAATAGAGACAGTTTCAAAAACTACATTTCATTGACTTTTCAGTGGTGTCAATCTGTTTGAGTTACAACGGTTGCTTCACATATTCGTACCAACATGTATTTAGTGATTTTGTTCCGATATTACTAAGTTGTATCGCTTTTAACGGTGAACCGATTGACTGTGGGACTTAGTTGAACTGATTCTGGACTGTGACCTGATAGATGTGATAAATGAGCCAATTGGACTCCAAGGAATGACATTCTTTTTAATTTGACATGATTGCTGGAACTCAGCGATTACACTGGACCCTGCGTTAGCGCTTCATTTAAAACTTTAGATAAATAAGTCACTTTTTACTGTGGGACCTATCCTAGCCGTTAGTTCGCGTTGAAGAAATAGAGACTGTTTCAGAAACTATATTTCATTGACTTTCCAACGGTGTCAATCCGTTAGGGTTACAACGGTTGCTTCACATATTCGTACCAACACGTATTTAGCGATTTTTTCCGATATTACTAAGTTGTATTGCTTTTAAAAGTGAAACGATTGACTGTGGGAATTAATTGAACTGTTTCTGGACTGAGACTTTATAGATGCGATAAATGAGCCAATTGAACTCCAAGAAATAACAATCTTTTTAACTCGACATGATTCCCGGAACTCAGCGATTACACTGGACCCTGTGGTAGCGCTTCATTTAAAAAATTCGTTAAATAAGTCATTTTTTACTGTGGGACCAATCCTATCCGTTAGTTCCCGCTAAAGAAATAGAGACAGTTTCAAAAACTACCTTTCATTGACTTTCTAACGGTGTCAATCCGTTTGAGTTACAACGGTTGCTTCACATATTCGTACCAACATGTATTTAGCGATTTTTTCCGATATTACTAAGTTGTATCGCTTTTAAAAGTGAAACGATTTACTGTGGGACTTAATTGAACTGATTCTGGACTGTGACCTTATAAATGTGATAAATAAACCAATTGGACTCCAAGAAATAACATTCTTTTTAACTCGAAATGATTGCCGGAACTCAGCGATTACACTGGGCGCTGTGGTAGCGCTTCATTTAAAAATTTTGATAAATAAGTCACTTTTTACTGTGGGACCAATCCTAGCCGTTAGTTCGCGCTGAAGAAATAGAGACAGTTTCAAATTACATTTCATTGACTTTTTAAAGGTGTCAATCCGTTTGAGTTACAACGGTTGCGTCACATATTCGTACCAACATGTATTTAGTGCTTTTGTTCCGATATTACTAAGTTGTATCGCTTTTAACGGTGAACGGATTGACTGTGGGACTTAGTTGAACTGATTCTGGACTGTGACCTGATAAATGTGATAAATGAGACAATTGGACTGCAAGGAATGACATTCTTCTTAATTTGACAGGATTGCTGGAACTCAGCGATTACACTGGGCGGTGTGGTAGCGCTTCATTTAAAAATTAAGACTAATAACTCATTCTTTACTGTGAGACCAATCCTAGCCGTTAGTTCACGCTGAAGAAATAGAGACAGTTTCAAAAACTACATTTCATTGTCTTTTTAACAGTGTCAATCCGTTTGAGTTACAACGGTTGCGTCACATATTCGTACCAACATGTATTTAGTGATTTTGTTCCGATATAACTAAGTTGTATCGCTTTTAACAGTGAACCGATTGACTGTGGGACTTAGTTGAACTGATTTTGGACTGTGACCTGATAAATGAGCCAATTGGACTCCAAGAAATAACATTTTTTTTAACTCGACATGATTGCCGGAACTCAACGATTACATTGGACCCTTTGGTAGCGCTTCATTTAAAAATTTCGATAAATAAGTCACTTTTTACTGTGGGACCAATCCTAGCCGTTAGTTCGCGCTGAAGAAATAGACACAGTTTCAATAACTACATTTCATTGACTTTTTAAAGGTGTCAATCCGTTTGAGTTACAACGGTTGCGTCACATATTCGTACCAACATGTATTTAGTGATTTTGTTCCGATATTACTAAGTTGTATGGCTTTTAATAGTAAAACGATTGACTGTGGGATTTAATTGAACTAATTCTAAACTGTTACCTGCTAAATGTGATAAATGAGCCACTTGGTCTCCAATGAATGACAATCTTCTTAATTTTACATGATTGCTGGAACTCAGCGGATACACTGGGCGCGGTGGTAGCGCTTCATTAAAAAATTAAGATTAATAAGTCATTTTTTACTGTGGGACTAATCCTAGCCGTTAGTTCACGCTGAAGAAATAGAGGCAGTTTCAAACACTACATTTCATTGTCTTCTTAACAGTGTCAATTTGTTTGAGTTACAACGGTTGCGTCACATATTCGTACCAACATGTATTTAGTGATTTTGTTCCGATATAACTAAGTTGTATTGCTTTTAAAAGTGAAACGATTGACTGTGGGAATTAATTGAACTGTTTCTGGACTGAGACTTTATAGATGCGATAAATGAGCCAATTGAACTCCAAGAAATAACAATCTTTTTAACTCGACATGATTCCCGGAACTCAGCGATTACACTGGACCCTGTGGTAGCGCTTCATTTAAAAAATTCGTTAAATAAGTCATTTTTTACTGTGGGACCAATCCTATCCGTTAGTTCCCGCTAAAGAAATAGAGACAGTTTCAAAAACTACCTTTCATTGACTTTCTAACGGTGTCAATCCGTTTGAGTTACAACGGTTGCTTCACATATTCGTACCAACATGTATTTAGCGATTTTTTCCGATATTACTAAGTTGTATCGCTTTTAAAAGTGAAACGATTTACTGTGGGACTTAATTGAACTGATTCTGGACTGTGACCTTATAAATGTGATAAATAAACCAATTGGACTCCAAGAAATAACATTCTTTTTAACTCGAAATGATTGCCGGAACTCAGCGATTACACTGGGCGCTGTGGTAGCGCTTCATTTAAAAATTTTGATAAATAAGTCACTTTTTACTGTGGGACCAATCCTAGCCGTTAGTTCGCGCTGAAGAAATAGAGACAGTTTCAAATTACATTTCATTGACTTTTTAAAGGTGTCAATCCGTTTGAGTTACAACGGTTGCGTCACATATTCGTACCAACATGTATTTAGTGCTTCTGTTCCGATATTACTAAGTTGTATCGCTTTTAACGGTGAACGGATTGACTGTGGGACTTAGTTGAACTGATTCTGGACTGTGACCTGATAAATGTGATAAATGAGACAATTGGACTGCAAGGAATGACATTCTTCTTAATTTGACAGGATTGCTGGAACTCAGCGATTACACTGGGCGGTGTGGTAGCGCTTCATTTAAAAATTAAGATTAATAACTCATTCTTTACTGTGAGACCAATCCTAGCCGTTAGTTCACGCTGAAGAAATAGAGACAGTTTCAAAAACTACATTTCATTGTCTTTTTAACAGTGTCAATCCGTTTGAGTTACAACGGTTGCGTCACATATTCGTACCAACATGTATTTAGTGATTTTGTTCCGATATAACTAAGTTGTATCGCTTTTAACAGTGAACCGATTGACTGTGGGACTTAGTTGAACTGATTTTGGACTGTGACCTGATAAATGAGCCAATTGAACTCCAAGAAATAACAATCTTTTTAACTCGACATGATTCCCGGAACTCAGCGATTACACTGGACCCTGTGGTAGCGCTTCATTTAAAAAATTCGTTAAATAAGTCATTTTTTACTGTGGGACCAATCCTAGCCGTTAGTTTGCGCTGAAGAAATAGAGACAGTTTCAAAAACTACATTTTATTGACTTTTTAAAGGTGTCAATCCGTTTGAGTTACAACGGTTGCGTCACATATTCGTACCAACATGTATTTAGTGATTTTGTTCCGATATTACTAAGTTGTATCGCTTTTAAAAGTGAAACGACTGACTGTGGGACTTAATTGAACTGATTCTGGACTGTGAACTTATAAATATGATAAATGAGCCATTTGGACTCCAAGAAATAACATTCTTTTTAACTCGACATGATTGCCGGAACTCAACGATTACACTGGACCCTGTGGTAGTGCTTCATTTAAAAATTGAGATAAATAAGTCATTTATTACTGTGGGACCAATCCTAACCGTTTTTTCACGCTGAAGAAATAGAGACAGTGTCAATAACTACATTTCATTGTCTTTTTAACGGTGTCAATCCGTTTGAGTTACAACGGTTGCGTCACATATTCGTACCAACATGTATTTAGCGATTTTTTCCGATATTACTAAGTTGTATCGCTTTTAAAAGTGAAACGATTGACTGTGGGAATTAATTGAACTGTTTCTGAACTGTGACCTTGTAAATGTGATAAATGAGCCAATTGAACTCCAAGAAAAAACATTCTTTTTAACTCGACATGATTGCCGGAACTCAGCGATTACACTGGACCCTGTGGTAGCGCTTCATTTAAAAATTTCGATAAATAAGTCATTTTTTTACTGTTAGACCAATCCTATCCGTTAATTCACGCTGAAGAAATAGAGACAGTTTCAAGAACTACCTTTCATTGACTTTCTAACGGTGTCAATCCGTTTGAGTTACAGCGGTTGCTTCACATATTCGTACCAACATGTATTTAGCGATTTTTTCCGATATTACTAAGTTGTATCGCTTTTAAAAGTGAAACGATTGACTGTGGGAATTAATTGAACTGATTCTGGACTGTGAACTTATAAATGTGATAAATGAGGTTCACGCTGAAGTAATAGAGACAGTTTCAAAAACTACATTTCATTGACTTTCTAACGGTGTCAAACCGTTTCAGTTACAACAATTACGTCACGAATTCGCACCACCATGTATTTAGCGATTTGTTCCGATCTTACTAAGTTGTATCGCTTTTAAAAGTGAAACGATTGACTGTGGTAATTAATTGAACTGTTTCTGGACTGTGAACTTATAAATGCGATAAATGAGCCAATTGAACAGCAAGAAATAATACTCTTTTTAACTCGACATGATTCCCGGAACTCAGCGATTACACTGGACCCTGTGGTAGCGCTTCATTTAAAAATTTCGATAAATAAGTCATTTTTTACTGTGGGACCAATCCTATCCGTTAGTTCCCGCTAAAAAATAGAGACAGTTTCAAAAACTACATTTCATTGTCTTTTTAACGGTGTCAATCCGTTTCAGTTACAGCGGTTGCGTCACATATTCGTACCAACCTGTATTTAGTGATTTTGTTCCGATATTACTAAGTTGTATCGCTTTTAACAGTGAAACGATTGACTGCGGGACTTAATTAAACTGATTCTTTACTGTGATCTTATAAATGTGATAAATGAGCCAATTGGACTCCAATGAATGACATTTTTCTTAATTTGACAGGATTGCTGGAACTCAGCGATTACACTGGGCGGTGTGGTAGCGCTTCATTTAAAAATTAAGATTAATAAGTCATTTTTTACTGTTGGACCAATCCTAGCCGTTATTTCACGCTGAAGAAATAGAGACAGTTTCAAAAACTACATTTCATTGTCTTTTTAACGGTGTCAATCCGTTTGAGTTACAACGGTTGCGTCACATATTCGTACCAACATGTATTTAGTGATTTTGTTCCGATATTACTAAGTTGTATCGCTTTTAACAGTGAAACGATTGACTGTGGGACTTAATTGAACTGTTTCTGGACTGTGACCTTATAAATGCAATAAATGAGCCAATTGAACAGCAAGAAATAATACTCTTTTTAACTCGACATGATTCGCGGAACTCAGCGATTACACTGGACCCTGTGGTAGCGCTTCATTTAAAAATTTCGATAAATAAGTCATTTTTTACTGTGGGACCAATCCTATCCGTTAGTTCCCGCTAAAAAATAGAGACAGTTTCAAAAACTACATTTCATTGTCTTTTTAACGGTGTCAATCCGTTTCAGTTACAGCGGTTGCGTCACATATTCGTACCAACCTGTATTTAGTGATTTTGTTCCGATATTACTAAGTTGTATCGCTTTTAACAGTGAAACGATTGACTGTGGGACTTAATTAAACTGATTCTGGACTGTGATCGTATAAATGTGATAAATGAGCCAATTGGACTCCAATGAATGACATTTTTCTTAATTTGACAGGATTGCTGGAACTCAGCGATTACACTGGGCGGTGTGGTAGCGCTTCATTTAAAAATTAAGATTAATAAGTCTTTTTTTACTGTTGGACCAATCCTAGCCGTTATTTCACGCTGAAGAAATAGAGACAGTTTCAAAAACTACATTTCATTGTCTTTTTAACGGTGTCAATCCGTTTGAGTTACAACGGTTGCGTCACATATTCGTACCAACATGTATTTAGTGATTTTGTTCCGATATTACTAAGTTGTATCGCTTTTAACAGTGAAACGATTGACTGTGGGACTTAATTAAATTGATTCTGGACTGTGATCTTATAAATGTGATAAATGAGCCAATTGGACTCCAAGGAATGACATTCTTTTTAATTTGACATGATTGCTGGAACTCAGCGATTACACTGGACCCTGCGTTAGCGCTTCATTTAAAACTTTAGATAAATAAGTCATTTTTTACTGTGGGACCTATCCTGGCCGTTAGTTTGCGCTTAAGAAATAGAGACTGTTTCAGAAACTATATTTCATTGACTTTCCAACGGTGTCAATCCGTTAGGGTTACAACGGTTGCTTCACATATTCGTACCAAAATGCATTTAGCGATTTTTCCGATATTACTAAGTTGTATCGCTTTTAAAAGTGAAACGATTGACTGTGGGAATTAATTGAACTATTTCTGGACTGTGACCTTATAAATGTGATAAATGAGCCAATTGAACTCCAAGAACTAACATTCTTTTTTACTCGTTATGATTGCCGGAACTCAGCGATTACACTGGACCCTGTGGTAGCGCTTCATTTAAAAATTTCGATAAATAAGTCATTTTTTACTGTGGGACCTATCCTAGCCGTTAGTTCGCGTTGAAGAAATAGAGACTGTTTCAGAAACTATATTTCATTGACTTTCCAACGGTGTCAATCCGTTTGAGTTACAACGGTTGCTTCACATATTCGTACCAACATGTATTTACCGATTTTTTCCGATATTACTAAGTTGTATCGCTTTTAAAAGTGAAACGACTGACTGTGGGACTTAATTGAACTGATTCTGTACTGTGAACTTATAAATATGATAAATGAGCCATTTGGACTCCAAGAAATAACATTCTTTTTAACTCGACATGATTGCAGGAACTCAACGATTACACTGGACCCTGTGGTAGCGCTTCATTTAAAAATTGAGATAAATAAGTCATTTATTACTGTGGGACCAATCCTAGCCGTTTTTTCACGCTGAAGAAATAGAGACAGTTTCAATAACTACATTTCATTGTCTTTTTAACGGTGTCAATCCGTTTGAGTTACAACGGTTGCGTCACATATTCGTACCAACATGTATTTAGCGATTTTTTCTGATATTACTAAGTTGTATCGCTTTTAAAAGTGAAACGATTGACTGTGGGAATTAATTGAACTGTTTCTGAACTGTGACCTTGTAAATGTGATAAATGAGCCAATTGAACTCCAAGAAAAAACATTCTTTTTAACTCGACATGATTGCCGGAACTCAGCGATTACACTGGACCCTGTGGTAGCGCTTGATTTAAAAATTTCGATAAATAAGTCATTTTTTTACTGTTGGACCAATCCTATTCGTTAATTCACGCTGAAGAAATAGAGACAGTTTCAAGAACTACCTTTCATTGACTTTCTAACGGTGTCAATCCGTTTGAGTTACAACGGTTGCTTCACATATTCGTACCAACATGTATTTAGCGATTTTTTCCGATATTACTAAGTTGTATCGCTTTTAAAAGTGAAACGATTGACTGTGGGAATTAATTAAACTGATTCTGGACTGTGAACTTATAAATGTGATAAATGAGGTTCACGCTGAAGTAATAGAGACAGTTTCAAAAACTACATTTCATTGACTTTCTAACGGTGTCAAACCGTTTCAGTTACAACAATTACGTCACGTATTCGCACCACCATGAATTTAGCGATTTGTTCCGATCTTACTAAGTTGTATCGCTTTTAAAAGTTAAACGATTGACTGTGGTAATTAATTGAACTGTTTCTGGACTGTGACCTTATAAATGCGATAAATGAGCCAATTGAACAGCAAGAAATAATACTCTTTTTAACTCGACATGATTCCTGGAACTCAGCGATTACACTGGACCCTGTGGTAGCGCTTCATTTAAAAATTTCGATAAATAAGTCATTTTTTACTGTGGGACCAATCCTATCCGTTAGTTCCCGCTAAAAAATAGAGACAGTTTCAAAAACTACATTTCATTGTCTTTTTAACGGTGTCAAACCGTTTCAGTTACAACGGTTGCGTCACATATTCGTACCAACCTGTATTTAGTGATTTTGTTCCGATATTACTAAGTTGTATCGCTTTTAACAGTGAAACGACTGACTGTGGGACTTAATTAAACTGATTCTGGACTGTGATCTTATAAATGTGATAAATGAGCCAATTGGACTCCAAGGAATGACATTCTTTTTAATTTGACATGATTGCTGGAACTCAGCAATTACACTGGACCCTGCGTCAGCGCTTCATTTAAAACTTTAGATAAATAAGTCATTTTTTACTGTGGGACCTATCCTAGCCGTTAGTTCGCGCTGAAGAAATAGAGACTGTTTCAGAAACTATATTTCATTGACTTTCCAACGGTGTCAATCCGTTAGGGTTACAACGGTTGCTTCACATATTCGTACCAACATGTATTTACCGATTTTTTCCGATATTACTAAGTTGTATCGCTTTTAAAAGTGAAACGACTGACTGTGGGACTTAATTGAACTGATTCTGTACTGTGAACTTATAAATATGATAAATGAGCCATTTGGACTCCAAGAAATAACATTCTTTTTAACTCGACATGATTGCAGGAACTCAACGATTACACTGGACCCTGTGGTAGCGCTTCATTTAAAAATTGAGATAAATAAGTCATTTATTACTGTGGGACCAATCCTAGCCGTTTTTTCACGCTGAAGAAATAGAGACAGTTTCAATAACTACATTTCATTGTCTTTTTAACGGTGTCAATCCGTTTGAGTTACAACGGTTGCGTCACATATTCGTACCAACATGTATTTAGCGATTTTTTCTGATATTACTAAGTTGTATCGCTTTTAAAAGTGAAACGATTGACTGTGGGAATTAATTGAACTGTTTCTGAACTGTGACCTTGTAAATGTGATAAATGAGCCAATTGAACTCCAAGAAAAAACATTCTTTTTAACTCGACATGATTGCCGGAACTCAGCGATTACACTGGACCCTGTGGTAGCGCTTCATTTAAAAATTTCGATAAATAAGTCATTTTTTTACTGTTGGACCAATCCTATCCGTTAATTCACGCTGAAGAAATAGAGACAGTTTCAAGAACTACATTTCATTGTCTTTTTAACGGTGTCAATCCGTTTGAGTTACAACGGTTGCGTCACATATTCGTACCAACATGTATTTAGCGATTTTTTCTGATATTACTAAGTTGTATCGCTTTTAAAAGTGAAACGATTGACTGTGGGAATTAATTGAACTGTTTCTGAACTGTGACCTTGTAAATGTGATAAATGAGCCAATTGAACTCCAAGAAAAAACATTCTTTTTAACTCGACATGATTGCCGGAACTCAGCGATTACACTGGACCCTGTGGTAGCGCTTCATTTAAAAATTTCGATAAATAAGTCATTTTTTACTGTGGGACCAATCCTATCCGTTAGTTCCCGCTAAAAAATAGAGACAGTTTCAAAAACTACATTTCATTGTCTTTTTAACGGTGTCAAACCGTTTCAGTTACAACGGTTGCGTCACATATTCGTACCAACCTGTATTTAGTGATTTTGTTCCGATATTACTAAGTTGTATCGCTTTTAACAGTGAAACGACTGACTGTGGGACTTAATTAAACTGATTCTGGACTGTGATCTTATAAATGTGATAAATGAGCCAATTGGACTCCAAGGAATGAAATTCTTTTTAATTTGACATGATTGCTGGAACTCAGCAATTACACTGGACCCTGCGTTAGCACTTCATTTAAAACTTTAGATAAATAAGTCATTTTTTACTGTGGGACCT
Source organism: Hydractinia symbiolongicarpus (assembly GCF_029227915.1). Classification (NCBI taxonomy): domain Eukaryota; kingdom Metazoa; phylum Cnidaria; class Hydrozoa; order Anthoathecata; family Hydractiniidae; genus Hydractinia; species Hydractinia symbiolongicarpus. The sequence goes on along the minus strand of NC_079888.1, from coordinate 1,325,453 downwards.
ATCCTAGCCGTTAGTTCGCGCTGAAGAAATAGAGACTGTTTCAGAAACTATATTTCATTGACTTTCCAACGGTGTCAATCCGTTAGGGTTACAACGGTTGCTTCACATATTCGTACCAAAATGCATTTAGCGATTTTTTCCGATATTACTAAGTTGTATCGCTTTTAAAAGTGAAACGATTGACTGTGGTAATTAATTGAACTGTTTCTGGACTGTGACCTTATAAATGCGATAAATGAGCCAATTGAACAGCAAGAAATAATACTCTTTTTAACTCGACATGATTCCCGGATCTCAGCGATTACACTGGATCCTGTGGTAGCGCTTCATTTAAAAATTTCGATAAATAAGTCATTTTTTACTGTGGGACCAATCCTATCCGTTAGTTCCCGCTAAAAAATAGAGACAGTTTCAAAAACTACATTTCATTGTCTTTTTACCGGTGTCAATCCGTTTCAGTTACAACGGTTGCGTCACATATTCGTACCAACCTGTATTTAGTGATGTTGTTCCGATATTACTAAGTTGTATCGCTTTTAAAAGTGAAACGATTGACTGTGGGAATTAATTAAACTGATTCTGGACTGTGAACTTATAAATGTGATAAATGAGGTTCACGCTGAAGTAATAGAGACAGTTTCAAAAACTACATTTAATTGACTTTCTAACGGTGTCAAACCGTTTCAGTTACAACAATTACGTCACGTATTCGCACCACCATGAATTTAGCGATTTGTTCCGATCTTACTAAGTTGTATCGCTTTTAAAAGTGAAACGATTGACTGTGGTAATTAATTGAACTGTTTCTGGGCTGTGACCTTATAAATGCGATAAATGAGCCAATTGAACAGCAAGAAATAATACTCTTTTTAACTCGACATGATTCCCGGAACTCAGCGATTACACTGGACCCTGTGGTAGCGCTTCATTTAAAAATTTCGATAAATAAGTCATTTTTTACTGTGGGACCAATCCTATCCGTTAGTTCCCGCTAAAAAATAGAGACAGTTTCAAAAACTACATTTCATTGTCTTTTTAACGGTGTCAATCCGTTTCAGTTACAACGGTTGCGTCACATATTCGTACTAACCTGTATTTAGTGATTTTGTTCCGATATTACTAAGTTGTATTGCTTTTAACAGTGAAACGACTGACTGTGGGACTTAATTAAACTGATTCTGGACTGTGATCTTATAAATGTGATAAATGAGCCAATTGGACTCCAAGGAATGACATTCTTTTTAATTTGACATGATTGCTGGAACTCAGCGATTACACTGGACCCTGCGTTAGCGCTTCATTTAAAACTTTAGATAAATAAGTCATTTTTTACTGTGGGACCTATCCTAGCCGTTAGTTCGCGCTGAAGAAATAGAGACTGTTTCAGAAACTATATTTCATTGACTTTCCAACGGTGTCAATCCGTTAGGGTTACAACGGTTGCTTCACATATTCGTACCAAAATGCATTTAGCGATTTTTTCCGATATTACTAAGTTGTATCGCTTTTAAAAGTGAAACGATTGACTGTGGTAATTAATTGAACTGTTTCTGGACTGTGACCTTATAAATGCGATAAATGAGCCAATTGAACAGCAAGAAATAATACTCTTTTTAACTCGTCATGATTCCCGGATCTCAGCGATTACACTGGACCCTGTGGTAGCGCTTCATTTAAAAATTTCGATAAATAAGTCATTTTTTACTGTGGGACCAATCCAATCCGTTAGTTCCCGCTAAAAAATAGAGACAATTTCAAAAACTACATTTCATTGTCTTTTTAACGGTGTCAATCCGTTTCAGTTACAACGGTTGCGTCACATATTCGTACCAACCTGTATTTAGTGATTTTGTTCCGATATTACTAAGTTGTATCGCTTTTAACAGTGAAACGATTGACTGTGGGACTTAATTAAACTGATTCTGGACTGTGATCTTATAAATGTGATAAATGAGGTTCACGCTGAAGTAATAGAGACAGTTTCAAACACTACATTTCATTGACTTTCTAACGGTGTCAAACCGTTTCAGTTACAACAATTACGTCACGTATTCGCACCACCATGAATTTAGCGATTTGTTCCGATCTTACTAAGTTGTATCGCTTTTAAAAGTGAAACGATTGACTGTGGGAATTAATTGAACTTTTCTGGACTGTGACCTTATAAATGCGATAAATGAGCCAATTGAACAGCAAGAAATAATACTCTTTTTAACTCGACATGATTCCCGGATCTCAGCGATTACACTGGACCCTGTGGTAGCGCTTCATTTAAAAATTTCGATAAATAAGTCATTTTTTACTGTGGGACCAATCCTATCCGTTAGTTTCCGCTAAAAAATAGAGACAGTTTCAAAAACTACATTTCATTGTCTTTTTAACGGTGTCAATCCGTTTCAGTTACAACGGTTGCGTCACATATTCGTACCAACCTGTATTTAGTGATTTTGTTCCGATATTACTAAGTTGTATCGCTTTTAACAGTGAAACGATTGACTGTGGGACTTAATTAAACTGATTCTGGACTGTGATCTTATAAATGTGATAAATGAGCCAATTGGACTCCAAGGAATGACATTCTTTTTAATTTGACATGATTGCTGGAACTCAGCGATTACACTGGACCCTGCGTTAGCGCTTCATTTAAAACTTTAGATAAATAAGTCATTTTTTACTGTGGGACCTATCCTAGCCGTTAGTTCGCGCTGAAGAAATAGAGACTGTTTCAGAAACTATATTTCATTGACTTTCCAACGGTGTCAATCCGTTAGGGTTACAACGGTTGCTTCACATATTCGTACCAAAATGCATTTAGCGATTTTTTCCGATATTACTAAGTTTTATCGCTTTTAAAAGTGAAACGATTGACTGTGGGAATTAATTGAACTATTTCTGGACTGTGACCTTATAAATGTGATAAATGAGCCAATTGAACTCCAAAAAATAACATTCTTTTTTACTCGTTATGATTGCCGGAACTCAGCGATTACACTGGACCCTGTGGTAGCGCTTCATTTAAAAATTTCGATAAATAAGTCATTTTTTTACTGTTGGACCAATCCTATCCGTTAGTTCACGCTGGAGAAATAGAGATAGTTTCAAAAACTACCTTTCATTGACTTTCTAACGGTGTCAATCCGTTTGAGTTCCAACGGTTGCTTCACATATTCGTACCAACATGTATTTAGCGATTTTTTCCGATATTACTAAGTTGTATCGCTTTTAAAAGTGAAACAATTGACTGTGGGAATTAATTGAACTGATTCTGGACTGTGACCTTATAAATATGAAAAATGAGGTTCGTGCTGAAGTAATAGACACAGTTTCAAAAACTACATTTCATTGACTTTCTAACGGTGTCAAACCGTTTGAGTTACAACAATTACGTCACGTATTCGTACCAACATGTATTTAGCGGTTTGTTCCGATCTTACTAAGTTGTACCGCTTTTAAAAGTGAAACGATTGACTGTGGTACTTAATTGAACTGTTTCTGGACTGTGACATTATAAATGCGATAAATGACTCAATTGAACACCAAGAAATAATACTCTTTTTAACTCGACATGATTCCCGGAACTCAGCGATTACACTGGACGGTGTGGTAGCGCTTCATTTAAAAATTAAGATTAATAAGTCATTTTTTACTGTGGGACCAGTCCTAGCCGTTAGTTCACGCTGAAGAAATAGAGACAGTTTCAAAAACTACATTTCATTGACTTTCTAACGGTGTCAATCCGTTTGATTTACAACGATTACGTCACGTATTCGTACCAACATGTATTTAGCGATTTGTTCCGATCTTACTAAGTTGTATCGCTTTTAAAAGTGAAACGATTGACTGTGGGAATTAATTGAACTGTTTCTGGACTGTGACCTTATAAATGCGATAAATGAGCCAATTGAACACAAAGAAATAACATTCTTTTTAACTTGACGTGATTCCCGGAACTCAGCGATTACACTGGACCCTGTGGTAGCGCTTCATTTAAAAATTAAGATTAATAAGTCATTTTTTACTGTGGGACCAATCCTAGCCGTTAGTTCACGCTGAAGAAATAGAGACAGTTTCAAAAACTACATTTCATTGTCTTTTTAACGGTGTCAATCCGTTTGAGTTACAACAGTTGCTTCACATATTCGTACCAACATGTATTTAGCGATTTTTTCCGATATTACTAAGTTGTATCGCTCTTAAATGTGAAACGATTGACTGTGGGACTTAATTGAACTGATTCTGCACTGTGACCTTATAAATGTGATAAATGAGGTTCGCGCTGAAGAAATATAGACAGTTTCAAAAACTACATTTCATTGACTTTCTAACGGTGTCAATCCGTTTGAGTTACAACGATTACGTCACGTATTCGTACCAACATGTATTTAGCGATTTGTTCCGATCTTACTAAGTTGTATCGCTTTTAAAAGTGAAACGATTGACTGAGGAAATTAATTGAACTGTTTCTGGACTGTGACCTTATAAATGCGATAAATGAGCCAATTGAACACAAAGAAATAACACTCTTTTTAACTCGACATGATTCCCGGAACTCAGTGATTACACTGGACCCTGTGGTAGCGCTTCATTTAAAAATTTCGATAAATAAGTCATTTTTTACTGTGGGACCAACCCTATCCGTTAGTTCACGCTGAAGAAATAGAGACAGTTTCAAACACTACATTTCATTGTCTTTTTAACGGTGTCAATCCGTTTGAGTTACAACGGTTGCGTCACATATTCGTACCAACATGTATTTATTGATTTTGTTCCGATATTACTAAGTTGTAAAAAAACTACCTTTCATTGACTTTCTAACGGTGTCAATCCGTTTGAGTTACAACGGTTGCTTCACATATTCGTACCAACATGTATTTAGCGATTTGTTCCGATCTTACTAAGTTGTATCGCTTTTAAAAGTGAAACGATTGACTGTGGGAATTAATTGAATTAAATCTGGACTGTGACCTTATAAATGCGATAAATGAGCCAATTGAACACCAAGAAATAACATTCTTTTTAACTCGACATCATTCTCGGAACTCAGCGATTACACTGGACCCTGTGATAGCGCCTCATTTAAAAATTTCGATAAATAAGTCATTTTTTACTGTGGCACCAATCCTAGCCGTTAGTTCGCGCTGAAGAATAGAGACAGTTTCAAAAACTAGATTTCATTGACTTTCTAACGGTGTCAATCCGTTTGAGTTGCAACGGTTGCGTCACATATTTGTACCAACATGTATTTAGCGATTTCTTCCACTATTACTAAGTTTTATGGCTTTTAAAAGTAAAACGATTGACTGTGGGACTTAATTGAACTGATTCTAAACTGTTATCTGCTAAATGTGATAAATGAGCCACTTGGTCTCCAATGAATGACAATCTTCTTAATTTGACATGATTGCTGGAACTCAGCGGATACACTGGGCGCTGTGGTAGCGCTTCATTTAAAAATTAAGATTAATAAGTCATTTTTTACTGTGGGAATAATCCTAGCCATTAGTTCACGCTGAAGAAATAGAGGCAGTTTCAAACACTACATTTCATTGTCTTCTTAACGGTGTCAATTCGTTTGAGTTACAACGGTTGCGTCACATATTCGTACCAACATGTATTTAGCAATTTTTTCCGATATTACTAAGTTGTATCGCTTTTATAAGTGAAACGATTGATTGTGGGACTTAATTGAACTGTTTCTGGACTGTGACCTTATAAATGCGATAAATGAGCCAATTGAACACCAAGAAATAATACTCTTTATAACTCGACATGATTCCCGGAACTCAGCGATTACACTGGACCCTGTGGTAGCGCTTCATTTAAAAATTTCGTTAAATAAGTCATTTTTTACTGTGGGACCAATCCTATCCGTTAGTTCCCGCTAAAAAATAGAGACAGTTTCAAAAACTACCTTTCATTGACTTTCTAACGGTGTCAATCCGTTTGAGTTACAACGGTTGCTTCACATATTCGTACCAACATGTATTTAGTGCTTTTGTTCCGATATTACTAAGTTGTATCGCTTTTAACGGTGAACGGATTGACTGTGGGACTTAGTTGAACTGATTCTGGACTGTGACCTGATAAATGTGATAAATGAGACAATTGGACTCCAAGGAATGACATTCTTCTTAATTTGACAGGATTGCTGGAACTCAGCGATTACACTGGGCGGTGTGGTAGCGCTTCATTTAAAAATTAAGATTAATAAGTCATTTTTTACTGTGGGACCAATCCTAGCCGTTAGTTCACGCTGAAGAAATAGAGACAGTTTCAAAAACTACCTTTCATTGACTTTCTAACGGTATCAATCCGTTTGAGTTACAACGGTTGCGTCACATATTCGTACCAACATGTACTTAGTGATTTTCTTCCGATATTACTAAGTTGTATCGCTTTTAAAAGTGAACCGATTGACTGTGGGACTTAGTTGAATTGATTCTGAACTGTGACCTGACAAATGTGATAAATGAGCCAATTGGACTCAAAGAATTAACATTCTTTTTAACTCGAAATGATTGCCGGAACTCAGCGATTACACTGGGCGCTGTGGGAGCGCTTTGTTTAAAAATTAAGATAAATAAGTCGTTCTTTACTGTGGGACCAATCCTATCCGCTAGTTCACGCGGAAGAAATAGAGACAGTTTGAAAAACTACCTTTCATTGACTTTCTAACGGTGTCAATTCGTTTGATTTACAACGGTTGCTTCACATATTCGTACCAACATGTATTTAGTGCTTTTGTTCCGATATTACTAAGTTGTATCGCTTTTAACGGTGAACGGATTGACTGTGGGACTTAGTTGAACTGATTCTGGACTGTGACCTGATAAATGTGATAAATGAGACAATTGGACTCCAAGGAATGACATTCTTCTTAATTTGACAGGATTGCTGGAACTCAGCGATTACACTGGGCGGTGTGGTAGCGCTTCATTTAAAAATTAAGATTAATAAGTCATTTTTTACTGTGGGACCAATCCTAGCCGTTAGTTCACGCTGAAGAAATAGAGACAGTTTCAAAAACTACCTTTCATTGACTTTCTAACGGTATCAATCCGTTTGAGTTACAACGGTTGCGTCACATATTCGTACCAACATGTACTTAGTGATTTTCTTCCGATATTACTAAGTTGTATCGCTTTTAAAAGTGAACCGATTGACTGTGGGACTTAGTTGAATTGATTCTGAACTGTGACCTGACAAATGTGATAAATGAGCCAATTGGACTCAAAGAATTAACATTCTTTTTAACTCGAAATGATTGCCGGAACTCAGCGATTACACTGGGCGCTGTGGGAGCGCTTTGTTTAAAAATTAAGATAAATAAGTCGTTCTTTACTGTGGGACCAATCCTATCCGCTAGTTCACGCGGAAGAAATAGAGACAGTTTGAAAAACTACCTTTCATTGACTTTCTAACGGTGTCAATTCGTTTGATTTACAACGGTTGCTTCACATATTCGAACCAACATGTATTTAGCGATTTTTTCCGATATTACTAAGTTGTATCGCTTTTAAAAGTAAAACAATTGACGGTGGGACTTAATTGAACTGATTCTGGACTGTGATCTTATAAATGTGATAAATGAGCCAATTGGACTCCAAGAAATAACATTCTTTTTAACTCGACATGATTGCCGGAACTCAACGATTACACTGGACCCTGTGGTAGCGCTTCATTTAAAAACTTAGATAAATAAGTCATTTTTTACTGCGGGACCAATCCTAGCCGTTAGTTCGCACTGAAGAAATAGATACAGTTTCAAAAACTACATTTCATTGACTTTCTAACGGTGTCAATCCGTTTGAGTTACAACGATTACGTCACGTATTCGTACCAACATGTATTTAGCGATTTGTTCCGATCTTACTAAGTTGTATCGCTTTTAAAAGTGAAACGATTGACTGTGGTAATTAATTGAACTGTTTCTGGACTGTGACCTTATAAATGCGATAAATGAGCCAATTGAACACCAAGAAATAATACTCTTTATAACTCGACATGATTCCCGGAACTCAGCGATTACACTGGACCCTGTGGTAGCGCTTCATTTAAAAATTAAGATTAATAAGTCATTTTTTACTGTGGGACCAATCCTAGCCGTTAGTTCACGCTGAAGAAATAGAGACAGTTTCAAAAACTACCTTTCATTGACTTTCTAACGGTATCAATCCGTTTGAGTTACAACGGTTGCGTCACATATTCGTACCAACATGTACTTAGTGATTTTCTTCCGATATTACTAAGTTGTATCGCTTTTAAAAGTGAACCGATTGACTGTGGGACTTAGTTGAATTGATTCTGAACTGTGACCTGACAAATGTGATAAATGAGCCAATTGGACTCAAAGAATTAACATTCTTTTTAACTCGAAATGATTGCCGGAACTCAGCGATTACACTGGGCGCTGTGGGAGCGCTTTGTTTAAAAATTAAGATAAATAAGTCGTTCTTTACTGTGGGACCAATCCTATCCGCTAGTTCACGCGGAAGAAATAGAGACAGTTTGAAAAACTACCTTTCATTGACTTTCTAACGGTGTCAATTCGTTTGATTTACAACGGTTGCTTCACATATTCGTACCAACATGTATTTAGTGCTTTTGTTCCGATATTACTAAGTTGTATCGCTTTTAACGGTGAACGGATTGACTGTGGGACTTAGTTGAACTGATTCTGGACTGTGACCTGATAAATGTGATAAATGAGACAATTGGACTCCAAGGAATGACATTCTTCTTAATTTGACAGGATTGCTGGAACTCAGCGATTACACTGGGCGGTGTGGTAGCGCTTCATTTAAAAATTAAGATTAATAAGTCATTTTTTACTGTGGGACCAATCCTAGCCGTTAGTTCACGCTGAAGAAATAGAGACAGTTTCAAAAACTACCTTTCATTGACTTTCTAACGGTATCAATCCGTTTGAGTTACAACGGTTGCGTCACATATTCGTACCAACATGTACTTAGTGATTTTCTTCCGATATTACTAAGTTGTATCGCTTTTAAAAGTGAACCGATTGACTGTGGGACTTAGTTGAATTGATTCTGAACTGTGACCTGACAAATGTGATAAATGAGCCAATTGGACTCAAAGAATTAACATTCTTTTTAACTCGAAATGATTGCCGGAACTCAGCGATTACACTGGGCGCTGTGGGAGCGCTTTGTTTAAAAATTAAGATAAATAAGTCGTTCTTTACTGTGGGACCAATCCTATCCGCTAGTTCACGCGGAAGAAATAGAGACAGTTTGAAAAACTACCTTTCATTGACTTTCTAACGGTGTCAATTCGTTTGATTTACAACGGTTGCTTCACATATTCGAACCAACATGTATTTAGCGATTTTTTCCGATATTACTAAGTTGTATCGCTTTTAAAAGTAAAACAATTGACGGTGGGACTTAATTGAACTGATTCTGGACTGTGATCTTATAAATGTGATAAATGAGCCAATTGGACTCCAAGAAATAACATTCTTTTTAACTCGACATGATTGCCGGAACTCAACGATTACACTGGACCCTGTGGTAGCGCTTCATTTAAAAACTTAGATAAATAAGTCATTTTTTACTGCGGGACCAATCCTAGCCGTTAGTTCGCACTGAAGAAATAGATACAGTTTCAAAAACTACATTTTATTGACTTTCTAACGGTGTCAATCCGTTTGAGTTACAACGATTACGTCACGTATTCGTACCAACATGTATTTAGCGATTTGTTCCGATCTTACTAAGTTGTATCGCTTTTAAAAGTGAAACGATTGACTGTGGTAATTAATTGAACTGTTTCTGGACTGTGACCTTATAAATGCGATAAATGAGCCAATTGAACACCAAGAAATAATACTCTTTATAACTCGACATGATTCCCGGAACTCAGCGATTACACTGGACCCTGTGGTAGCGCTTCATTTAAAAATTTCGTTAAATAAGTCATTTTTTACTGTGGGACCAATCCTATCCGTTAGTTCCCGCTAAAAAATAGAGACAGTTTCAAAAACTACCTTTCATTGACTTTCTAACGGTGTCAATCCGTTTGAGTTACAACGGTTGCTTCACATATTCGTACCAACATGTATTTAGTGCTTTTGTTCCGATATTACTAAGTTGTATCGCTTTTAACGGTGAACGGATTGACTGTGGGACTTAGTTGAACTGATTCTGGACTGTGACCTGATAAATGTGATAAATGAGACAATTGGACTCCAAGGAATGACATTCTTCTTAATTTGACAGGATTGCTGGAACTCAGCGATTACACTGGGCGGTGTGGTAGCGCTTCATTTAAAAATTAAGATTAATAAGTCATTTTTTACTGTGGGACCAATCCTAGCCGTTAGTTCACGCTGAAGAAATAGAGACAGTTTCAAAAACTACCTTTCATTGACTTTCTAACGGTATCAATCCGTTTGAGTTACAACGGTTGCGTCACATATTCGTACCAACATGTACTTAGTGATTTTCTTCCGATATTACTAAGTTGTATCGCTTTTAAAAGTGAACCGATTGACTGTGGGACTTAGTTGAATTGATTCTGAACTGTGACCTGACAAATGTGATAAATGAGCCAATTGGACTCAAAGAATTAACATTCTTTTTAACTCGAAATGATTGCCGGAACTCAGCGATTACACTGGGCGCTGTGGGAGCGCTTTGTTTAAAAATTAAGATAAATAAGTCGTTCTTTACTGTGGGACCAATCCTATCCGCTAGTTCACGCGGAAGAAATAGAGACAGTTTGAAAAACTACCTTTCATTGACTTTCTAACGGTGTCAATTCGTTTGATTTACAACGGTTGCTTCACATATTCGTACCAACATGTATTTAGTGCTTTTGTTCCGATATTACTAAGTTGTATCGCTTTTAACGGTGAACGGATTGACTGTGGGACTTAGTTGAACTGATTCTGGACTGTGACCTGATAAATGTGATAAATGAGACAATTGGACTCCAAGGAATGACATTCTTCTTAATTTGACAGGATTGCTGGAACTCAGCGATTACACTGGGCGGTGTGGTAGCGCTTCATTTAAAAATTAAGATTAATAAGTCATTTTTTACTGTGGGACCAATCCTAGCCGTTAGTTCACGCTGAAGAAATAGAGACAGTTTCAAAAACTACCTTTCATTGACTTTCTAACGGTATCAATCCGTTTGAGTTACAACGGTTGCGTCACATATTCGTACCAACATGTACTTAGTGATTTTCTTCCGATATTACTAAGTTGTATCGCTTTTAAAAGTGAACCGATTGACTGTGGGACTTAGTTGAATTGATTCTGAACTGTGACCTGACAAATGTGATAAATGAGCCAATTGGACTCAAAGAATTAACATTCTTTTTAACTCGAAATGATTGCCGGAACTCAGCGATTACACTGGGCGCTGTGGGAGCGCTTTGTTTAAAAATTAAGATAAATAAGTCGTTCTTTACTGTGGGACCAATCCTATCCGCTAGTTCACGCGGAAGAAATAGAGACAGTTTGAAAAACTACCTTTCATTGACTTTCTAACGGTGTCAATTCGTTTGATTTACAACGGTTGCTTCACATATTCGAACCAACATGTATTTAGCGATTTTTTCCGATATTACTAAGTTGTATCGCTTTTAAAAGTAAAACAATTGACGGTGGGACTTAATTGAACTGATTCTGGACTGTGATCTTATAAATGTGATAAATGAGCCAATTGGACTCCAAGGAATGACATTCTTTTTAATTTGACATGATTGCTGGAACTCAGCGATTACACTGGACCCTGCGTTAGCGCTTCATTTAAAACTTTAGATAAATAAGTCATTTTTTACTGTGGGACCTATCCTAGCCGTTAGTTTGCGTTGAAGAAATAGAGACTGTTTCAGAAACTATATTTCATTGACTTTCCAACGGTGTCAATCCGTTAGGGTTACAACGGTTGCTTCAAATATTCGTACCAACATGTATTTAGCGATTTTTTCCGATATTACTAAGTTGTATCGCTTTTAAAAGTGAAACGATTGACTGTGGTAATTAATTGAACTGTTTCTGGACTGTGACCTTATAAATGCGATAAATGAGCCAATTGAACAGCAAGAAATAATACTCTTTTTAACTCGACATGATTCCCGGATCTCAGCGATTACACTGGACCCTGTGGTAGCGCTTCATTTAAAAATTTCGATAAATAAGTCATTTTTTACTGTGGGACCAATCCTATCCGTTAGTTTCCGCTAAAAAATAGAGACAGTTTCAAAAACTACATTTCATTGTCTTTTTAACGGTGTCAATCCGTTTCAGTTACAACGGTTGCGTCACATATTCGTACCAACCTGTATTTAGTGATTTTGTTCCGATATTACTAAGTTGTATCGCTTTTAACAGTGAAACGATTGACTGTGGGACTTAATTAAACTGATTCTGGACTGTGATCTTATAAATGTGATAAATGAGACAATTGGACTCCAAGGAATGACATTCTTTTTAATTTGACATGATTGCTGGAACTCAGCGATTACACTGGACCCTGCGTTAGCGCTTCATTTAAAAATTAAGATTAATAAGTCATTTTTTACTGTGGGACCAATCCTAGCCGTTAGTTCACGCTGAAGAAATAGAGACAGTTTCAAAAACTACCTTTCATTGACTTTCTAACGGTATCAATCCGTTTGAGTTACAACGGTTGCGTCACATATTCGTACCAACATGTACTTAGTGATTTTCTTCCGATATTACTAAGTTGTATCGCTTTTAAAAGTGAACCGATTGACTGTGGGACTTAGTTGAATTGATTCTGAACTGTGACCTGACAAATGTGATAAATGAGCCAATTGGACTCAAAGAATTAACATTCTTTTTAACTCGAAATGATTGCCGGAACTCAGCGATTACACTGGGCGCTGTGGGAGCGCTTTGTTTAAAAATTAAGATAAATAAGTCGTTCTTTACTGTGGGACCAATCCTATCCGCTAGTTCACGCGGAAGAAATAGAGACAGTTTGAAAAACTACCTTTCATTGACTTTCTAACGGTGTCAATTCGTTTGATTTACAACGGTTGCTTCACATATTCGAACCAACATGTATTTAGCGATTTTTTCCGATATTACTAAGTTGTATCGCTTTTAAAAGTAAAACAATTGACGGTGGGACTTAATAGAACTGATTCTGGACTGTGATCTTATAAATGTGATAAATGAGCCAATTGGACTCCAAGGAATGACATTCTTTTTAATTTGACATGATTGCTGGAACTCAGCGATTACACTGGACCCTGCGTTAGCGCTTCATTTAAAACTTTAGATAAATAAGTCATTTTTTACTGTGGGACCTATCCTAGCCGTTAGTTTGCGTTGAAGAAATAGAGACTGTTTCAGAAACTATATTTCATTGACTTTCCAACGGTGTCAATCCGTTAGGGTTACAACGGTTGCTTCAAATATTCGTACCAACATGTATTTAGCGATTTTTTCCGATATTACTAAGTTGTATCGCTTTTAAAAGTGAAACGATTGACTGTGGTAATTAATTGAACTGTTTCTGGACTGTGACCTTATAAATGCGATAAATGAGCCAATTGAACAGCAAGAAATAATACTCTTTTTAACTCGACATGATTCCCGGATCTCAGCGATTACACTGGACCCTGTGGTAGCGCTTCATTTAAAAATTTCGATAAATAAGTCATTTTTTACTGTGGGACCAATCCTATCCGTTAGTTTCCGCTAAAAAATAGAGACAGTTTCAAAAACTACATTTCATTGTCTTTTTAACGGTGTCAATCCGTTTCAGTTACAACGGTTGCGTCACATATTCGTACCAACCTGTATTTAGTGATTTTGTTCCGATATTACTAAGTTGTATCGCTTTTAACAGTGAAACGATTGACTGTGGGACTTAATTAAACTGATTCTGGACTGTGATCTTATAAATGTGATAAATGAGACAATTGGACTCCAAGGAATGACATTCTTTTTAATTTGACATGATTGCTGGAACTCAGCGATTACACTGGACCCTGCGTTAGCGCTTCATTTAAAACTTTAGATAAATAAGTCATTTTTTACTGTGGGACCAATCCTAGCCGTTAGTTCACGCTGAAGAAATAGAGACAGTTTCAAAAACTACATTTCATTGACTTTCTAACGGTGTCAATCCGTTTGAGTTACAAAGATTACGTCACGTATTCGTACCAACATTTATTTAGCGATTTGTTCCGATCTTACTAAGTTGTATCGCTTTTAAAAGTGAAACGATTGACTGTGGGAATTAATTGAACTGTTTCTGGACTGTGACCTTATAAATGCGATAAATGAGCCAATTGAACACAAAGAAATAACATTCTTTTTAACTTGACGTGATTCCTGGAACTCAGCGATTACACTGGACCCTGTGGTAGCGCTTCATTCAAAAATTAGGATTAATAAGTTATTTTTTACTGTGGGACCAATCCTAGCCGTTAGTTCACGCTGAAGAAATAGAGACAGTTTCAAAAACTACATTTCATTGTCTTTTTAACGGTGTCAATCCGTTTGAGTTACAACGGTTGCTTCACATATTCGTACCAACATGTATTTAGCGATTTTTTCCGATATTACTAAGTTGTATCGCTCTTAAATGTGAAACGATTGACTGTGGGACTTAATTGAACTGATTCTGGACTGTGACCTTATAAATGTGATAAATGAGGTTCGCGCTGAAGAAATAGAGACAGTTTCAAAAACTACATTTCATTGACTTTCTAACGGTGTCAATCCGTTTGAGTTACAACGATTACGTCACGTATTCGTACCAACATGTATTTAGCGATTTGTTCCGATCTTACTAAGTTGTATCGCTTTTAAAAGTGAAACGATTGACTGAGGGAATTAATTGAACTGTTTCTGGACTGTGACCTTATAAATGCGATAAATGAGCCAATTGAACACAAAGAAATAACAATCTTCTTAATTTGACATGATTGCTGGAACTCAGCGGATACACTGGGCGCTGTGGTAGCGCTTCATTTAAAAATTAAGATTAATAAGTCATTTTTTACTGTGGAAATAATCCTAGCCATTAGTTCACGCTGAAGAAATAGAGGCAGTTTCAAACACTACATTTCATTGTCTTCTTAACGGTGTCAATTCGTTTGAGTTACAACGGTTGCGTCACATATTCGTACCAACATGTATTTAGCAATTTTTTCCGATATTACTAAGTTGTATCGCTTTTATAAGTGAAACGATTGATTGTGGGACTTAATTGAATTAAATCTGGACTGTGACCTTATAAATGTGATAAATGAGCCAATTGGACTCCAAGAAATAACATTCTTTTTAACTTGACATGATTGCCGGAGCTCAACGATTACACTGGACCCTGTGGTAGCGCTTCATTTAAAAATTTAGATAAATAAGTCATTTTTTACTGTGGGACCAAACCTAGCCGTTAGTTCGCGCTGAAGAAATAGGGACAGTTTCAAAAACTACATTTCATTGACTTTCTAACGGTGTCAATCCGTTTGAGTTACAACGATTACGTCACGTATTCGTACCAACATGTATTTAGCAATTTGTTCCGATCTTACTAAGTTGTATCGCTTTTAAAAGTGAAACGATTGACTGTGGGAATTAATTGAACTGTTTCTGGACTGTGACCTTATAAATGCGATAAATGAGCCAATTGAACACAAAGAAATAACATTCTTTTTAACTTGACGTGATTCCCGGAACTCAGCGATTACACTGGACCCTGTGGTAGCGCTTCATTCAAAAATTAAGATTAATAAGTCATTTTTTACTGTGGGACCAATCCTAGCCGTTAGTTCACGCTGAAGAAATAGAGACAGTTTCAAAAACTACATTTCATTGTCTTTTTAACGGTGTCAATCCGTTTGAGTTACAACGGTTGCTTCACATATTCGTACCAACATGTATTTAGCGATTTTTTCCGATATTACCAAGTTGTATCGCTCTTAAATGTGAAACGATTGACTGTGGGACTTAATTGAACTGATTCTGGACTGTGACCTTATAAATGTGATAAATGAGGTTCGCGCTGAAGAAATAGAGACAGTTTCAAAAACTACATTTCATTGACTTTCTAACGGTGTCAATCCGTTTGAGTTACAACGATTACGTCACGTATTCGTACCAACATGTATTTAGCGATTTGTTCCGATCTTACTAAGTTGTATCGCTTTTAAAAGTGAAACGATTGACTGAGGGAATTAATTGAACTGTTTCTGGACTGTGACCTTATAAATGCGATAAATGAGCCAATTGAACACAAAGAAATAACACTCTTTTTAACTCGACATGATTCCCGGAACTCAGTGATTACACTGGACCCTGTGGTAGCGCTTCATTTAAAAATTTCGATTAATAAGTCATTTTTTACTGTGGGACCAACCCTATCCGTTAGTTCACGCTGAAGAAATAGAGACAGTTTCAAACACTACATTTCATTGTCTTTTTAACGGTGTCAATCCGTTTGAGTTACAACGGTTGCGTCACATATTCGTACCAACATGTATTTATTGATTTTGTTCCGATATTACTAAGTTGTATCGCTTTTAACGGTGAACCGATTGACTGTGGGACTTAGTTGAACTGTTTTTGGACTGTGACCTTATAAATGTGATAAATCAGCCAATTGGACTCCAAGAAATAACATTCTTTTTAACTCGAAATGATTGCCGGAACTCAGCGATTACACTGGACCCTGTGGTAGCGCTTCAATTAAAAATTTCGATAAATAAATCATTTTTTACTGTGGGACCAATCCTATCCGTTAGTTCCCGCTAAAGAAATAGAGACAGTTTCAAAAACTACCTTTCATTGACTTTCTAACGGTGTCAATCCGTTTGAGTTACAACGGTTGCTTCACATATTCGTACCAACATGTATTTAGTGCTTTTGTTCTGATATTACTAAGTTGTAAAAAAACTACCTTTCATTGACTTTCTAACGGTCAATCCGTTTGAGTTACAACGGTTGCTTCACATATTCGTACCAACATGTATTTAGCGATTTGTTCCGATCTTACTAAGTTGTATCGCTTTTAAAAGTGAAACGATTGACTGTGGGAATTAATTGAATTAAATCTGAACTGTGACCTTATAAATGCGATAAATGAGCCAATTGAACACCAAGAAATAACATTCTTTTTAACTCGACATCATTCTCGGAACTCAGCGATTACACTGGACCCTGTGGTAGCGCCTCATTTAAAAATTTCGATAAATAAGTCATTTTTTACTGTGGCACCAATCCTAGCCGTTAGTTCGCGCTGAAGAAATAGAGACAGTTTCAAAAACTAGATTTCATTGACTTTCTAACGGTGTCAATCCGTTTGAGTTACAACGGTTGCTTCACATATTCGTACCAACATGTATTTAGCGATTTTTTCCGATATTACTAAGTTGTATCGCTTTTAAAAGTGAAACGAGTTACTGTGGGACTTAATTGAACTGATTCTGGACTGTGACATTATAAATGTGATAAATGAGCCAATTGGACTCCAAGAAATAACATTCTTTTTAACTCGACATGATTGCCGGAACTCAACGATTACACTGGACCCTGTGGTAGCGCTTCATTTAAAAACTTAGATAAATAAGTCATTTTTTACTGTGGGACCAATCCTAGCCGTTAGTTCGCACTGAAGAAATAGAAACAGTTTCAAAAACTACATTTCATTGACTTTCTAACGGTGTCAATCCGTTTGAGTTACAACGATTACGTCACGTATTCGTACCAACATGTATTTAGCGATTTGTTCCGATCTTACTAAGTTGTATCGCTTTTAAATGTGAAACGATTGACTGTGGTAATTAATTGAACTGTTTCTGGACTGTGACCTTATAAATGCGATAAATGAGCCAATTGAACACCAAGAAATAATACTCTTTATAACTCGACATGATTCCCGGAACTCAGAGATTACACTGGACCCTGTGGTAGCGATTCATTTAAAAATTTCGTTAAATAAGTCATTTTTTACTGTGGGACCAATCCTATCCGTTAGTTCCCGCTAAAAAATAGAGACAGTTTCAAAAACTACCTTTCATTGACTTTCTAACGGTGTCAATCCGTTTGAATTACAACGGTTGCTTCACATATTCGTACCAACATGTATTTAGTGCTTTTGTTCCGATATTACTAAGTTGTATCGCTTTTAACGGTGAACGGATTGACTGTGGGACTTAGTTGAACTGATTCTGGACTGTGACCTGAGAAATGTGATAAATGAGACAATTGGACTCCAAGGAATGACATTCTTCTTAATTTGACAGGATTGCTGGAACTCAGCGATTACACTGGGCGGTGTGGTAGCGCTTCATTTAAAAATTAAGATTAATAAGTCATTTTTTACTGTGGGACCAATCCTAGCCGTTAGTTCACGCTGAAGAAATAGAGACAGTTTCAAAAACTACCTTTCATTGACTTTCTAACGGTATCAATCCGTTTGAGTTACAACAGTTGCGTCACATATTCGTACCAACATGTACTTAGTGATTTTCTTCCGATATTACTAAGTTGTATCGCTTTCAAAAGTGAACCGATTGACTGTGGGACTTAGTTGAATTGATTCTGAACAGTGACCTGACAAATGTGATAAATGAGCCAATTGGACTCAAAGAATTAACATTCTTTTTAACTCGAAATGATTGCCGGAACTCAGCGATTACACTGGGCGCTGTGGGAGCGCTTTGTTTAAAAATTAAGATAAATAAGTTGTTCTTTACTGTGGGACCAATCCTATCCGCTAGTTCACGCGGAAGAAATAGAGACAGTTTGAAAAACTACCTTTCATTGACTTTCTAACGGTGTCAATTCGTTTGATTTACAACGGTTGCTTCACATATTCGAACCAACATGTATTTAGCGATTTTTTCCGATATTACTAAGTTGTATCGCTTTTAAAAGTAAAACAATTGACGGTGGGACTTAATTGAACTGATTCTGGACTGTGATCTTATAAATGTGATAAATGAGCCAATTGGACTCCAAGGAATGACATTCTTTTTAATTTGACATGATTGCTGGAACTCAGCGATTACACTGGACCCTGCGTTAGCGCTTCATTTAAAACTTTAGATAAATAAGTCATTTTTTACTGTGGGACCTATCCTAGCCGTTAGTTCGCGTTAAAGAAATAGAGACTGTTTCAGAAACTATATTTCATTGACTTTCCAACGGTGTCAATCCGTTAGGGTTACAACGGTTGCTTCACATATTCGTACCAACATGTATTTAGCGATTTTTTCCGATATTACTAAGTTGTATCGCTTTTATAAGTGAAACGATTGACTGTGGGACTTAATTGAATTAAATCTGGACTGTGACCTTATAAATTTGATAAATGAGCCAATTGGACTCCAAGAAATAACATTCTTTTTAACTTGACATGATTGCCGGAACTCAACGATTACACTGGACCCTGTGGTAGCGCTTCATTTAAAAATTTAGATAAATAAGTCATTTTTTACTGTTGGACCAAACCTAGCCGTTAGTTCGCGCTGAAGAAATAGGGACAGATTCAAAAACTACATTTCATTGACTTTCTAACGGTGTCAATCCGTTTGAGTTACAACGATTACGTCACGTATTCGTACCAACATGTATTTAGCAATTTGTTCCGATCTTACTAAGTTGTATCGCTTTTAAAAGTGAAACGATTGACTGTGGGAATTAATTGAACTGTTTCCGGACTGAGACCTTATAAATGCGATAAATGAGCCAATTGAACTCCCAGAAATAACATTCTTTTTAACTCGACATGATTCCCGGAACTCAGCGATTACACTGGACCCTGTGGTAGCGCTTCATTTAAAAAATTCGTTAAATAAGTCACTTTTACTGTGGGACCAATCCTATCCGTTAGTTCCCGCTAAAGGAATAGAGACAGTTTCAAAAACTACATTTCATTGTCTTTTTAACGGTGTCAATCCGTTTCAGTTACAACGGTTGCGTCACATATTCGTACCAACCTGTATTTAGTGATTTTGTTCCGATATTACTAAGTTGTATCGCTTTTAACAGTGAAACGATTGACTGTGGGACTTAATTAAACTGATTCTGGACTGTGATCTTATAAATGTGATAAATGAGCCAATTGGACTCCAAGGAATGACATTCTTTTTAATTTGACATGATTGCTGGAACTCAGCGATTACACTGGACCCTGCGTTAGCGCTTCATTTAAAACTTTAGATAAATAAGTCATTTTTTACTGTGGGACCTATCCTAGCCGTTAGTTCGCGCTGAAGAAATAGAGACTGTTTCAGAAACTATATTTCATTGACTTTCCAACGGTGTCAATCCGTTAGGGTTACAACGGTTGCTTCACATATTCGTACCAAAATGCATTTAGCGATTTTTTCCGATATTACTAAGTTGTATCGCTTTTAAAAGTGAAACGATTGACTGTGGGAATTAATTGAACTATTTCTGGACTGTGACCTTATAAATGTGATAAATGAGCCAATTGAACTCCAAGAAATAACATTCTTTTTTACTCGTTATGATTGCCGGAACTCAGCGATTACACTGGACCCTGTGGTAGCCCTTCATTTAAAAATTTCGATAAATAAGTCATTTTTTTACTGTTGGACCAATCCTATCCGTTAGTTCACGCTGGAGAAATAGAGATAGTTTCAAAAACTACCTTTCATTGACTTTCTAACGGTGTCAATCCGTTTGAGTTCCAACGGTTGCTTCACATATTCGTACCAACATGTATTTAGCGATTTTTTCCGATATTACTAAGTTGTATCGCTCTTAAAAGTGAAACGATTGACTGTGGGAATTAATTGAACTGATTCTGGACTGTGACCTTATAAATGTGAAAAATGAGGTTCGTGCTGAAGTAATAGACACAGTTTCAAAAACTACATTTCATTGACTTTCTAACGGTGTCAATCCGTTTGAGTTACAAAGATTACGTCACGTATTCGTACCAACATGTATTTAGCGATTTGTTCCGATCTTACTAAGTTGTATCGCTTTTAAAAGTGAAACGATTGACTGTGGGAATTAATTGAACTGTTTCTGGACTGTGACCTTATAAATGCGATAAATGAGCCAATTGAACACAAAGAAATAACATTCTTTTTAACTTGACGTGATTCCCGGAACTCAGCGATTACACTGGACCCTGTGGTAGCGCTTCATTCAAAAATTAAGATTAATAAGTTATTTTTTACTGTGGGACCAATCCTAGCCGTTAGTTCACGCTGAAGAAATAGAGACAGTTTCAAAAACTACATTTCATTGTCTTTTTAACGGTGTCAATCCGTTTGAGTTACAACGGTTGCTTCACATATTCGTACCAACATGTATTTAGCGATTTTTTCCGATATTACTAAGTTGTATCGCTCTTAAATGTGAAACGATTGACTGTGGGACTTAATTGAACTGATTCTGGACTGTGACCTTATAAATGTGATAAATGAGGTTCGCGCTGAAGAAATAGAGACAGTTTCAAAAACTACATTTCATTGACTTTCTAACGGTGTCAATCCGTTTGAGTTACAACGATTACGTCACGTATTCGTACCAACATGTATTTAGCGATTTGTTCCGATCTTACTAAGTTGTATCGCTTTTAAAAGTGAAACGATTGACTGAGGGAATTAATTGAACTGTTTCTGGACTGTGACCTTATAAATGCGATAAATGAGCCAATTGAACACAAAGAAATAACAATCTTCTTAATTTGACATGATTGCTGGAACTCAGCGGATACACTGGGCGCTGTGGTAGCGCTTCATTTAAAAATTAAGATTAATAAGTCATTTTTTACTGTGGAAATAATCCTAGCCATTAGTTCACGCTGAAGAAATAGAGGCAGTTTCAAACACTACATTTCATTGTCTTCTTAACGGTGTCAATTCGTTTGAGTTACAACGGTTGCGTCACATATTCGTACCAACATGTATTTAGCAATTTTTTCCGATATTACTAAGTTGTATCGCTTTTATAAGTGAAACGATTGATTGTGGGACTTAATTGAATTAAATCTGGACTGTGACCTTATAAATGTGATAAATGAGCCAATTGGACTCCAAGAAATAACATTCTTTTTAACTTGACATGATTGCCGGAGCTCAACGATTACACTGGACCCTGTGGTAGCGCTTCATTTAAAAATTTAGATAAATAAGTCATTTTTTACTGTGGGACCAAACCTTGCCGTTAGTTCGCGCTGAAGAAATAGGGACAGTTTCAAAAACTACATTTCATTGACTTTCTAACGGTGTCAATCCGTTTGAGTTACAACGATTACGTCACGTATTCGTACCAACATGTATTTAGCAATTTGTTCCGATCTTACTAAGTTGTATCGCTTTTAAAAGTGAAACGATTGACTGTGGGAATTAATTGAACTGTTTCTGGACTGTGACCTTATAAATGCGATAAATGAGCCAATTGAACACAAAGAAATAACATTCTTTTTAACTTGACGTGATTCCCGGAACTCAGCGATTACACTGGACCCTGTGGTAGCGCTTCATTCAAAAATTAAGATTAATAAGTCATTTTTTACTGTGGGACCAATCCTAGCCGTTAGTTCACGCTGAAGAAATAGAGACAGTTTCAAAAACTACATTTCATTGTCTTTTTAACGGTGTCAATCCGTTTGAGTTACAACGGTTGCTTCACATATTCGTACCAACATGTATTTAGCGATTTTTTCCGATATTACTAAGTTGTATCGCTCTTAAATGTGAAACGATTGACTGTGAGACTTAATTGAACTGATTCTGGACTGTGACCTTATAAATGTGATAAATGAGGTTCGCGCTGAAGAAATAGAGACAGTTTCAAAAACTACATTTCATTGACTTTCTAACGGTGTCAATCCGTTTGAGTTACAACGATTACGTCACGTATTCGTACCAACATGTATTTAGCGATTTGTTCCGATCTTACTAAGTTGTATCGCTTTTAAAAGTGAAACGATTGACTGAGGGAATTAATTGAACTGTTTCTGGACTGTGACCTTATAAATGCGATAAATGAGCCAATTGAACACAAAGAAATAACACTCTTTTTAACTCGACATGATTCCCGGAACTCAGTGATTACACTGGACCCTGTGGTAGCGCTTCATTTAAAAATTTCGATTAATAAGTCATTTTTTACTGTGGGACCAACCCTATCCGTTAGTTCACGCTGAAGAAATAGAGACAGTTTCAAACACTACATTTCATTGTCTTTTTAACGGTGTCAATCCGTTTGAGTTACAACGGTTGCGTCACATATTCGTACCAACATGTATTTATTGATTTTGTTCCGATATTACTAAGTTGTATCGCTTTTAACGGTGAACCGATTGACTGTGGGACTTAGTTGAACTGTTTTTTGACTGTGACCTTATAAATGTGATAAATCAGCCAATTGGACTCCAAGAAATAACATTCTTTTTAACTCGACATGATTGCCGGAACTCAGCGATTACACTGGACCCTGTGGTAGCGCTTCAATTAAAAATTTCGATAAATAAATCATTTTTTACTGTGGGACCAATCCTATCCGTTAGTTCCCGCTAAAGAAATAGAGACAGTTTCAAAAACTACCTTTCATTGACTTTCTAACGGTGTCAATCCGTTTGAGTTACAACGGTTGCTTCACATATTCGTACCAACATGTATTTAGTGCTTTTGTTCTGATATTACTAAGTTGTAAAAAAACTACCTTTCATTGACTTTCTAACGGTCAATCCGTTTGAGTTACAACGGTTGCTTCACATATTCGTACCAACATGTAATTAGCGATTTGTTCCGATCTTACTAAGTTGTATCGCTTTTAAAAGTGAAACGATTGACTGTGGGAATTAATTGAATTAAATCTGAACTGTGACCTTATAAATGCGATAAATGAGCCAATTGAACACCAAGAAATAACATTCTTTTTAACTCGACATCATTCTCGGAACTCAGCGATTACACTGGACCCTGTGGTAGCGCCTCATTTAAAAATTTCGATAAATAAGTCATTTTTTACTGTGGCACCAATCCTAGCCGTTAGTTCGCGCTGAAGAAATAGAGACAGTTTCAAAAACTAGATTTCATTGACTTTCTAACGGTGTCAATCCGTTTGAGTTACAACGGTTGCGTCACATATTTGTACCAACATGTATTTAGCGATTTCTTCCACTATTACTAAGTTTTATGGCTTTTAAAAGTAAAACGATTGACTGCGGGACTTAATTGAACTGATTCTAAACTGTTATCTGCTAAATGTGATAAATGAGCCACTTGGTCTCCAATGAATGACAATCTTCTTAATTTGACATGATTGCTGGAACTCAGCGGATACACTGGGCGCTGTGGTAGCGCTTCATTTAAAAATTAAGATTAATAAGTCATTTTTTACTGTGGGAATAATCCTAGCCATTAGTTCACGCTGAAGAAATAGAGGCAGTTTCAAATACTACATTTCATTGTCTTCTTAACGGTGTCAATTCGTTTGAGTTACAACGGTTGCGTCACATATTCGTACCAACATGTGTTTAGCAATTTTTTCCGATATTACTAAGTTGTATCGCTTTTATAAGTGAAACGATTGATTGTGGGACTTAATTGAATTAAATCTCGACTGTGACCTTATAAATGTGATAAATGAGCCAATTGGACTCCAAGAAATAACATTCTTTTTAACTTGACATGATTGCCGGAACTCAACGATTACACTGGACCCTGTGGTAGCGCTTCAATTAAAAATTTAGATAAATAATTCATTTTTTACTGTGGGACCAAACCTAGCCGTTAGTTCGCGCTGAAGAAATAGGGACAGTTTCAAAAACTACATTTCATTGACTTTCTAACGGTGTCAATCCGTTTGAGTTACAACGATTATGTCACGTATTCGTACCAACATGTATTTAGCAATTTGTTCCGATCTTACTAAGTTGTATCGCTTTTAAAAGTGAAACGATTGACTGTGGGAATTAATTGAACTGTTTCGGGACTGAGACCTTATAAATGCGATAAATGAGCCAATTGAACTCCCAGAAATAACATTCTTTTTAACTCGACATGATTCCCGGAACTCAGCGATTACACTGGACCCTGTGGTAGCGCTTCATTTAAAAAATTCGTTAAATAAGTCATTTTTTACTGTGGGACCAATCCTATCCGTTAGTTCCCGCTAAAGAAATAGAGACAGTTTCAAAAACTACCTTTCATTGACTTTCTAACGGTGTCAATCCGTTTGAGTTACAACGGTTGCTTCACATATTCGTACCAACATGTATTTAGCGATTTTTTCCGATATTACTAAGTTGTATCGCTTTTAAAAGTGAAACGAGTTACTGTGGGACTTAATTGAACTGATTCTGGACTGTGACATTATAAATGTGATAAATGAGCCAATTGGACTCCAAGAAATAACATTCTTTTTAACTCGACATGATTGCCGGAACTCAACGATTACACTGGACCCTGTGGTAGCGCTTCATTTAAAAACTTAGATAAATAAGTCATTTTTTACTGTGGGACCAATCCTAGCCGTTAGTTCGCACTGAAGAAATAGAAACAGTTTCAAAAACTACATTTCATTGACTTTCTAACGGTGTCAATCCGTTTGAGTTACAACGATTACGTCACGTATTCGTACCAACATGTATTTAGCGATTTGTTCCGATCTTACTAAGTTGTATCGCTTTTAAAAGTGAAACGATTGACTGTGGTAATTAATTGAACTGTTTCTGGACTGTGACCTTATAAATGCGATAAATGAGCCAATTGAACACCAAGAAATAATACTCTTTATAACTCGACATGATTCCCGGAACTCAGAGATTACACTGGACCCTGTGGTAGCGATTCATTTAAAAATTTCGTTAAATAAGTCATTTTTTACTGTGGGACCAATCCTATCCGTTAGTTCCCGCTAAAAAATAGAGACAGTTTCAAAAACTACCTTTCATTGACTTTCTAACGGTGTCAATCCGTTTGAATTACAACGGTTGCTTCACATATTCGTACCAACATGTATTTAGTGCTTTTGTTCCGATATTACTAAGTTGTATCGCTTTTAACGGTGAACGGATTGACTGTGGGACTTAGTTGAACTGATTCTGGACTGTGACCTGATAAATGTGATAAATGAGACAATTGGACTCCAAGGAATGACATTCTTCTTAATTTGACAGGATTGCTGGAACTCAGCGATTACACTGGGCGGTGTGGTAGCGCTTCATTTAAAAAATAAGATTAATAAGTCATTTTTTACTGTGGGACCAATCCTATCCGTTAGTTCCCGCTAAAGAAATAGAGACAGTTTCAAAAACTACCTTTCATTGACTTTCTAACGGTGTCAATCCGTTTGAGTTACAACGGTTGCTTCACATATTCGTACCAACATGTATTTAGCGATTTTTTCCGATATTACTAAGTTGTATCGCTTTTAAAAGTGAAACGAGTTACTGTGGGACTTAATTGAACTGATTCTGGACTGTGACATTATAAATGTGATAAATGAGCCAATTGGACTCCAAGAAATAACATTCTTTTTAACTCGACATGATTGCCGGAACTCAACGATTACACTGGACCCTGTGGTAGCGCTTCATTTAAAAACTTAGATAAATAAGTCATTTTTTACTGTGGGACCAATCCTAGCCGTTAGTTCGCACTGAAGAAATAGAAACAGTTTCAAAAACTACATTTCATTGACTTTCTAACGGTGTCAATCCGTTTGAGTTACAACGATTACGTCACGTATTCGTACCAACATGTATTTAGCGATTTGTTCCGATCTTACTAAGTTGTATCGCTTTTAAAAGTGAAACGATTGACTGTGGTAATTAATTGAACTGTTTCTGGACTGTGACCTTATAAATGCGATAAATGAGCCAATTGAACACCAAGAAATAATACTCTTTATAACTCGACATGATTCCCGGAACTCAGAGATTACACTGGACCCTGTGGTAGCGATTCATTTAAAAATTTCGTTAAATAAGTCATTTTTTACTGTGGGACCAATCCTATCCGTTAGTTCCCGCTAAAAAATAGAGACAGTTTCAAAAACTACCTTTCATTGACTTTCTAACGGTGTCAATCCGTTTGAATTACAACGGTTGCTTCACATATTCGTACCAACATGTATTTAGTGCTTTTGTTCCGATATTACTAAGTTGTATCGCTTTTAACGGTGAACGGATTGACTGTGGGACTTAGTTGAACTGATTCTGGACTGTGACCTGATAAATGTGATAAATGAGACAATTGGACTCCAAGGAATGACATTCTTCTTAATTTGACAGGATTGCTGGAACTCAGCGATTACACTGGGCGGTGTGGTAGCGCTTCATTTAAAAAATAAGATTAATAAGTCATTTTTTACTGTGGGACCAATCCTAGCCGTTAGTCCACACTGAAGAAATAGAGACAGTTTCAAAAACTACCTTTCATTGACTTTCTAACGGTGTCAATTCGTTTGATTTACAACGGTTGCTTCACATATTCGAACCAACATGTATTTAGCGATTTTTTCCGATATTACTAAGTTGTATCGCTTTTAAAAGTAAAACAATTGACGGTGGGACTTAATTGAACTGATTCTGGACTGTGATCTTATAAATGTGATAAATGAGCCAATTGGACTCCAAGGAATGACATTCTTTTTAATTTGACATGATTGCTGGAACTCAGCGATTACACTGGACCCTGCGTTAGCGCTTCATTTAAAACTTTAGATAAATAAGTCATTTTTTACTGTGGGACCTATCCTAGCCGTTAGTTCGCGTTGAAGAAATAGAGACTGTTTCAGAAACTATATTTCATTGACTTTCCAACGGTGTCAATCCGTTAGGGTTACAACGGTTGCTTCACATATTCGTACCAACATGTATTTAGCGATTTTTTCCGATATTACTAAGTTGTATCGCTTTTATAAGTGAAACGATTGACTGTGGGACTTAATTGAATTAAATCTGGACTGTGACCTTATAAATGTGATAAATGAGCCAATTGGACTCCAAGAAATAACATTCTTTTTAACTTGACATGATTGCCGGAACTCAACGATTACACTGGACAATGTGGTAGCGCTTCATTTAAAAATTTAGATAAATAAGTCATTTTTTACTGTTGGACCAAACCTAGCCGTTAGTTCGCGCTGAAGAAATAGGGACAGATTCAAAAACTACATTTCATTGACTTTCTAACGGTGTCAATCCGTTTGAGTTACAACGATTACGTCACGTATTCGTACCAACATGTATTTAGCAATTTGTTCCGATCTTACTAAGTTGTATCGCTTTTAAAAGTGAAACGATTGACTGTGGGAATTAATTGAACTGTTTCCGGACTGAGACCTTATAAATGCGATAAATGAGCCAATTGAACTCCCAGAAATAACATTCTTTTTAACTCGACATGATTCCCGGAACTCAGCGATTACACTGGACCCTGTGGTAGCGCTTCATTTAAAAAATTCGTTAAATAAGTCACTTTTACTGTGGGACCAATCCTATCCGTTAGTTCCCGCTAAAGGAATAGAGACAGTTTCAAAAACTACCTTTCATTGACTTTCTAACGGTGTCAATCCGTTTGAGTTACAACGGTTGCTTCACATATTCGTACCAACATGTATTTAGCGATTTTTTCCGATATTACTAAGTTGTATCGCTTTTAAAAGTGAAACGATTGACTGTGGTAATTAATTGAACTGTTTCTGGACTGTGACCTTATAAATGCGATAAATGAGCCAATTGAACACCAAGAAATAATACTCTTTATAACTCGACATGATTCCCGGAACTCAGCGATTACACTGGACCCTGTGGTAGCGCTTCATTTAAAAATTTCGTTAAATAAGTCATTTTTTACTGTGGGACCAATCCTATCCGTTAGTTCCCGCTAAAAAATAGAGACAGTTTCAAAAACTACCTTTCATTGACTTTCTAACGGTGTCAATCCGTTTGAATTACAACGGTTGCTTCACATATTCGTACCAACATGTATTTAGTGCTTTTGTTCCGATATTACAAAGTTGTATCGCTTTTAACGGTGAACGGATTGACTGTGGGACTTAGTTGAACTGATTCTGGACTGTGACCTGATAAATGTGATAAATGAGACAATTGGACTCCAAGGAATGACATTCTTCTTAATTTGACAGGATTGCTGGAACTCAGCGATTACACTGGGCGGTGTGGTAGCGCTTCATTTAAAAATTAAGATTAATAAGTCATTTTTTACTGTGAGACCAATCCTAGCCGTTAGTTCACGCTGAAGAAATAGAGACAGTTTCAAAAACTACATTTCATTGTCTTTTTAACGGTGTCAATCCGTTTGAGTTACAACGGTTGCGTCACATATTCGTACCAACATGTACTTAGTGATTTTCTTCCGATATTACTAAGTTGTATCGCTTTTAAAAGTGAACCGATTGACTGTGGGACTTAGTTGAATTGATTCTGAACTGTGACCTGACAAATGTGATAAATGAGCCAATTGGACTCAAAGAATTAACATTCTTTTTAACTCGAAATGATTGCCGGAACTCAGCGATTACACTGGGCGCTGTGGGAGCGCTTTGTTTAAAAATTAAGATAAATAAGTCGTTCTTTACTGTGGGACCAATCCTATCCGCTAGTTCACGCGGAAGAAATAGAGACAGTTTCAAAAACTACCTTTCATTGACTTTCTAACGGTGTCAATCCGTTTGAGTTACAACGATTACGTCACGTATTCGTACCAACATGTATTTAGCAATTTGTTCCGATCTTACTAAGTTGTATCGCTTTTAAAAGTGAAACGATTGACTGTGGGACTTAATTGAATTAAATCTGGACTGTGACCTTATAAATGTGATAAATGAGCCAATTGGACTCCAAGAAATAGCCTTCTTTTTAACTTGACATGATTGCCGGAACTCAACGATTACACTGGACCCTGTGGTAGCGCTTCATTTAAAAATTTAGATAAATAAGTCATTTTTTACTGTTGGACCAAACCTAGCCGTTAGTTCGCGCTGAAGAAATAGGGACAGTTTCAAAAACTACATTTCATTGACTTTCTAACGGTGTCAATCCGTTTGAGGTACAACGATTACGTCACGTATTCGTACCAACATGTATTTAGCAATTTGTTCCGATCTTACTTAGTTGTATCGCTTTTAAAAGTGAAACGATTGACTGTGGGAATTAATTGAACTGTTTCCGGACTGAGACCTTATAAATGCGATAAATGAGCCAATTGAACTCCAAGAAATAACATTCTTTTTAACTCGACATGATTCCCGGAACTCAGCGATTACACTGGACCCTGTGGTAGCGCTTCATTTAAAAAATTCGTTAAATAAGTCATTTTTTACTGTGGGACCAATCCTATCCGTTAGTTCCCGCTAAAGGAATAGAGACAGTTTCAAAATCTACCTTTCATTGACTTTCTAACGGTGTCAATCCGTTTGAGTTACAACGGTTGCTTCACATATTCGTACCAACATGTATTTAGCGATTTTTTCCGATATTACTAAGTTGTATCGCTTTTAAAAGTGAAACGATTTACTGTGGGACTTAATTGAACTGATTCTGGACTGTGACCTTATAAATGTGATAAATGAGCCAATTGGACTCCAAGAAATAACATTCTTTTTAACTCGACATGATTGCCGGAACTCAACGATTACACTGGACCCTGTGGTAGCGCTTCATTTAAAAACTTAGATAAATAAGTCATTTTTTACTGTAGGACCTATCCTAGCCGTTAGTTCGCGTTGAAGAAATAGAGACTGTTTCAGAAACTATATTTCATTGACTTTCCAACGGTGTCAATCCGTTAGGGTTACAACGGTTGCTTCACATATTCGTACCAACATGTATTTAGCGATTTTTTCCGATATTACTAAGTTGTATCGCTTTTATAAGTGAAACGATTGACTGTGGGACTTAATTGAATTAAATCTGGACTGTGACCTTATAAATGTGATAAATGAGCCAATTGGACTCCAAGAAATAGCATTCTTTTTAACTTGACATGATTGCCGGAACTCAACGATTACACTGGACCCTGTGGTAGCGCTTCATTTAAAAATTTAGATAAATAAGTCATTTTTTACTGTTGGACCAAACCTAGCCGTTAGTTCGCGCTGAAGAAATAGGGACAGTTTCAAAAACTACATTTCATTGACTTTCTAACGGTGTCAATCCGTTTGAGTTACAACGATTACGTCACGTATTCGTACCAACATGTATTTAGCAATTTGTTCCGATCTTACTAAGTTGTATCGCTTTTAAAAGTGAAACGATTGACTGTGGGAATTAATTGAACTGTTTCCGGACTGAGACCTTATAAATGCGATAAATGAGCCAATTGAACTCCAAGAAATAACATTCTTTTTAACTCGACATGATTCCCGGAACTCAGCGATTACACTGGACCCTGTGGTAGCGCTTCATTTAAAAAATTCGTTAAATAAGTCATTTTTTACTGTGGGACCAATCCTATCCGTTAGTTCCCGCTAAAGGAATAGAGACAGTTTCAAAATCTACCTTTCATTGACTATCTAACGGTGTCAATCCGTTTGAGTTACAACGGTTGCTTCACATATTCGTACCAACATGTATTTAGCGATTTTTTCCGATATTACTAAGTTGTATCGCTTTTAAAAGTGAAACGATTTACTGTGGGACTTAATTGAACTGATTCTGGACTGTGACCTTATAAATGTGATAAATGAGCCAATTGGACTCCAAGAAATAACATTCTTTTTAACTCGACATGATTGCCGGAACTCAACGATTACACTGGACCCTGTGGTAGCGCTTCATTTAAAAACTTAGATAAATAAGTCATTTTTTACTGTAGGACCTATCCTAGCCGTTAGTTCGCGTTGAAGAAATAGAGACTGTTTCAGAAACTATATTACATTGACTTTCCAACGGTGTCAATCCGTTAGGGTTACAACGGTTGCTTCACATATTCGTACCAACATGTATTTAGCGATTTTTTCCGATATTACTAAGTTGTATCGCTTTTATAAGTGAAACGATTGACTGTGGGACTTAATTGAATTAAATCTGGACTGTGACCTTATAAATGTGATAAATGAGCCAATTGGACTCCAAGAAATAGCATTCTTTTTAACTTGACATGATTGCCGGAACTCAACGATTACACTGGACCCTGTGGTAGCGCTTCATTTAAAAATTTAGATAAATAAGTCATTTTTTACTGTTGGACCAAACCTAGCCGTTAGTTCGCGCTGAAGAAATAGGGACAGTTTCAAAAACTACATTTCATTGACTTTCTAACGGTGTCAATCCGTTTGAGTTACAACGATTACGTCACGTATTCGTACCAACATGTATTTAGCAATTTGTTCCGATCTTACTAAGTTGTATCGCTTTTAAAAGTGAAACGATTGACTGTGGGAATTAATTGAACTGTTTCCGGACTGAGACCTTATAAATGCGATAAATGAGCCAATTGAACTCCAAGAAATAACATTCTTTTTAACTCGACATGATTCCCGGAACTCAGCGATTACACTGGACCCTGTGGTAGCGCTTCATTTAAAAAATTCGTTAAATAAGTCATTTTTTACTGTGGGACCAATCCTATCCGTTAGTTCCCGCTAAAGGAATAGAGACAGTTTCAAAAACTACCTTTCATTGACTTTCTAACGGTATCAATCCGTTTGAGTTACAACGGTTGCGTCACATATTCGTACCAACATGTACTTAGTGATTTTCTTCCGATATTACTAAGTTGTATCGCTTTTAAAAGTGAACCGATTGACTGTGGGACTTAGTTGAATTGATTCTGAACTGTGACCTGACAAATGTGATAAATGAGCCAATTGGACTCAAAGAATTAACATTCTTTTTAACTCGACATGATTGCCGGAACTCAACGATTACACTGGACCCTGTGGTAGCGCTTCATTTAAAAACTTAGATAAATAAGTCATTTTTTACTGTGGGACCTATCCTAGCCGTTAGTTCGCGTTGAAGAAATAGAGACAGTTTCAAAAACTACATTTCATTGACTTTCCAACGGTGTCAATCCGTTTGAGTTACAACGATTACGTCACGTATTCGTACCAACATGTATTTAGCAATTTGTTCCGATCTTACTAAGTTGTATCGCTTTTAAAAGTGAAACGATTGACTGTGGGAATTAATTGAACTGTTTCCGGACTGAGACCTTATAAATGCGATAAATGAGCCAATTGAACTCCAAGAAATAACATTCTTTTTAACTCGACATGATTCCCGGAACTCAGCGATTACACTGGACCCTGTGGTAGCTCTTCATTTAAAAAATTCGTTAAATAAGTCATTTTTTACTGTGGGACCAATCCTATCCGTTAGTTCCCGCTAAAGGAATAGAGACAGTTTCAAAAACTACCTTTCATTGACTTTCTAACGGTGTCAATCCGTTTGAGTTACAACGGTTGCTTCACATATTCGTACCAACATGTATTTAGCGATTTTTTCCGATATTACTAAGTTGTATCGCTTTTAAAAGTGAAACGATTTACTGTGGGACTTAATTGAACTGATTCTGGACTGTGACCTTATAAATGTGATAAATGAGCCAATTGGACTCCAAGAAATAACATTCTTTTTAACTCGACATGATTGCCGGAACTCAACGATTACACTGGACCCTGTGGTAGCGCTTCATTTAAAAACTTAGATAAATAAGTCATTTTTTACTGTGGGACCTATCCTAGCCGTTAGTTCGCGTTGAAGAAATAGAGACTGTTTCAGAAACTATATATCATTGACTTTCCAAAGGTGTCAATCCGTTAGGGTTACAACGGTTGCTTCACATATTCGTACCAACATGTATTTAGCGATTTTTTCCGATATTACTAAGTTGTATCGCTTTTATAAGTGAAACGATTGACTGTGGGACTTAATTGAATTAAATCTGGACTGTGACCTTATAAATGTGATAAATGAGCCAATTGGACTCCAAGAAATAACATTCTTTTTAACTTGACATGATTGCCGGAACTCAACGATTACACTGGACCCTGTGGTAGCGCTTCATTTAAAAATTTAGATAAATAAGTCATTTTTTACTGTTGGACCAAACCTAACCGTTAGTTCGCGCTGAAGAAATAGGGACAGTTTCAAAAACTACATTTCATTGACTTTCTAACGGTGTCAATCCGTTTGAGTTACAACGATTACGTCACGTATTCGTACCAACATGTATTCAGCAATTTGTTCCGATCTTACTAAGTTGTATCGCTTTTAAAAGTGAAACGATTGACTGTGGGAATTAATTGAACTGTTTCCGGACTGAGACCTTATAAATGCGATAAATGAGCCAATTGAACTCCAAGAAATAACATTCTTTTTAACTCGACATGATTCCCGGAACTCAGCGATTACACTGGACCCTGTGGTAGCGCTTCATTTAAAAAATTCGTTAAATAAGTCATTTTTTACTGTGGGACCAATACTATCCGTTAGTTCCCGCTAAAGGAATAGAGACAGTTTCAAAAGCTACCTTTCATTGACTTTCTAACGGTGTCAATCCGTTTGAGTTACAACGGTTGCTTCACATATTCGTACCAACATGTATTTAGCGATTTTTCCGATATTACTAAGTTGTATCGCTTTTAAAAGTGAAACGATTTACTGTGGGACTTAATTGAACTGATTCTGGACTGTGACCTTATAAATGTGATAAATGAGCCAATTGGACTCCAAGAAATAACATTCTTTTTAACTCGACATGATTGCCGGAACTCAACGATTACACTGGACCCTGTGGTAGCGCTTCATTTAAAAACTTAGATAAATAAGTCATTTTTTACTGTGGGACCAATCCTAGCCGTTAGTTCGCACTGAAGAAATAGAAACAGTTTCAAAAGCTACATTTCATTGACTTTCTAACGGTGTCAATCCGTTTGAGTTACAACGATTACGTCACGTATTCGTACCAACATGTATTTAGCGATTTGTTCCGATCTTACTAAGTTGTATCGCTTTTAAAAGTGAAACGATTGACTGTGGTAATTAATTGAACTGTTTCTGGAATGTGACCTTATAAATGCGATAAATGAGCCAATTGAACACCAAGAAATAATACTCTTTATAACTCGACATGATTCCCGGAACTCAGCGATTACACTGGACCCTGTGGTAGCGCTTCATTTAAAAATTTCGTTAAATAAGTCATTTTTTACTGTATCACCAATCCTATCCGTTAGTTCCCGCTAAAGAAATAGAGACAGTTTCAAAAACTACCTTTCATTGACTTTCTAACGGTGTCAATCCGTTTGAGTTACAACGGTTGCTTCACATATTCGTACCAACATGTATTTAGCGATTTTTTCCGATATTACTAAGTTGTATCGCTTTTAAAAGTGAAACGATTTACTGTGGGACTTAGTTGAACTGATTCTGGACTGTGACCTTATAAATGTGATAAATGAGCCAATTGGACTTCAAGAAATAACATTCTTTTTAACTCGACATGATTGCCGGAACTCAACGATTACACTGGACCCTGTGGTAGCGCTTCATTTAAAAACTTAGATAAATAAGTCATTTTTTACTGTGGGACCAATCCTAGCCGTTAGTTCGCACTGAAGAAATAGAAACAGTTTCAAAAACTACATTTCATTGACTTTCTAACGGTGTCAATCCGTTTGAGTTACATCGATTACGTCACGTATTCGTACCAACATGTATTTAGTGATTTGTTCCGATCTTACTAAGTTGTATCGCTTTTAAAAGTGAAACGATTGACTGTGGTAATTAATTGAACTGTTTCTGGACTGTGACCTTATAAATGCGATAAATGAGCCAATTGAACACCAAGAAATAATACTCTTTATAACTCGACATGATTCCCGGAACTCCGCGATTACACTGGACCCTGTGGTAGCGCTTCATTTAAAAATTTCGTTAAATAAGTCATTTTTTACTGTGGGACCAATCCTATCCGTTAGTTCCCGCTAAAAAATAGAGACAGTTTCAAAAACTACCTTTCATTGACTTTCTAACGGTGTCAATCCGTTTGAGTTACAACGGTTGCTTCACATATTCGTACCAACATGTATTTAGTGCTTTTGTTCCGATATTACTAAGTTGTATCGCTTTTAAAAGTGAAACGATTTACTGTGGGACTTAGTTGAACTGATTCTGGACTGTGACCTTATAAATGTGATAAATGAGCCAATTGGACTCCAAGGAATGACATTCTTCTTAATTTGACAGGATTGCTGGAACTCAGCGATTACACTGGACCCTGTGGTAGCGCTTCATTTAAAAACTTAGATAAATAAGTCATTTTTTACTGTGGGACCAATCCTAGCCGTTAGTTCGCACTGAAGAAATAGAAACAGTTTCAAAAACTACATTTCATTGACTTTCTAACGGTGTCAATCCGTTTGAGTTACATCGATTACGTTACGTATTCGTACCAACATGTATTTAGTGATTTGTTCCGATCTTACTAAGTTGTATCGCTTTTAAAAGTGAAACGATTGACTGTGGTAATTAATTGAACTGTTTCTGGACTGTGACCTTATAAATGCGATAAATGAGCCAATTGAACACCAAGAAATAATACTCTTTATAACTCGACATGATTCCCGGAACTCCGCGATTACACTGGACCCTGTGGTAGCGCTTCATTTAAAAATTTCGTTAAATAAGTCATTTTTTACTGTGGGACCAATCCTATCCGTTAGTTCCCGCTAAAAAATAGAGACAGTTTCAAAAACTACCTTTCATTGACTTTCTAACGGTGTCAATCCGTTTGAGTTACAACGGTTGCTTCACATATTCGTACCAACATGTATTTAGTGCTTTTGTTCCGATATTACTAAGTTGTATCGCTTTTAACGGTGAACGGATTGACTGTGGGACTTAGTTGAACTGATTCTGGACTGTGACCTGATAAATGTGATAAATGAGACAATTGGACTCCAAGGAATGACATTCTTCTTAATTTGACAGGATTGCTGGAACTCAGCGATTACACTGGACCCTGTGGTAGCGCTTCATTTAAAAATTAAGATTAATAAGTCATTTTTTACTGTGACCAATCCTATCCGCTAGTTCACGCGGAAGAAATAGAGACAGTTTGAAAAACTAGATTTCATTGACTTTCTAACGGTGTCAATCCGTTTGATTTACAACGGTTGCTTCACATATTCGAACCAACATGTATTTAGCGATTTTTTCCGATATTACTAAGTTTTATCGCTTTTAAAAGTAAAACAATTGACGGTGGGACTTAATTGAACTGATTCTGGACTGTGATTTTATAAATGTGATAAATGAGCCAATTGAACTCCAAGAAATAACATTCTTTTTAACTCGACATGATTGCGTGAACTCAGCGATTACACTGGGCGCTGTGGGAGCGCTTTATTTAAAAATTAACATAAATAAGTCATTTTTTACTGTGGGACCAATCCTAGGCGTTAGTTCACGCGGAAGAAATAGAGACAGTTTCAAAAACTAGATTTCATTGACTTTCTAACGGTGTCAATCCGTTTGAGTTGCAACGGTTGCGTCACATATTTGTACCAACATGTATTTAGCGATTTCTTCCGCTATTACTAAGTTGTATGGCTTTTAAAAGTAAAACGATTGACTGTGGGACTTAATTGAACTGATTCTAAACTGTTACCTGCTAAATGTGATAAATGATCCACTTGGTCTCCAATGAATGACAATCTTCTTAGTTTGACATGATTGCTGGAACTCAGCGGATACACTGGGCGCTGTGGTAGCGCTTCATTTAAAAATTAAGATTAATAAGTCACTTTTTACTGTGGGACTAATCCTAGCCGTTAGTTCACGCTGAAGAAATAGAGGCAGTTTCAAATACTACATTTCATTGTCTTCTTAACGGTGTCAATTTGTTCGAGTTACAACGGTTGCGTCACATATTCGTACCAACATGTATTTAGTGATTTTTTTCCGATATAACTAAGTTGTATCGCTTTTAACAGTGAACCGATTGACTGTGGGACTTAGTTGAACTGATTTTGGACTGTGACCTGATAAATGAGCCAATTGGACTCCAAGAAATAACATTCTTTTTAACTCGACATGATTGCCGGAACTCAACGATTACATTGGACCCTGTGGTAGCGCTTCATTTAAAAATTTTGATAAATAAGTCACTTTTTACTGTGGGACCAATCCTATCCGCTAGTTCACGCGAAAGAAATAGAGACAGTTTGAAAAACTAGATTTCATTGACTTTCTAACGGTGTCAATCCGTTTGATTTACAACGGTTGCTTCACATATTCGAACCAACATGTATTTAGCGATTTTTTCCGATATTTCTAAGTTTTATCGCTTTTAAAAGTAAAACAATTGACGGTGGGACTTAATTGAACTGATTCTGGACTGTGATCTTATAAATGTGATAAATGAGCCAATTGGACTCCAAGAAATAACATTCTTTTTAACTCGACATGATTGCGTGAACTCAGCGATTACACTGGGCGCTGTGGGAGCGCTTTATTTAAAAATTAACATAAATAAGTCATTTTTTACTGTGGGACCAATCCTAGGCGTTAGTTCACGCGGAAGAAATAGAGACAGTTTCAAAAACTAGATTTCATTGACTTTCTAACGGTGTCAATCCGTTTGAGTTGCAACGGTTGCGTCACATATTTGTACCAACATGTATTTAGCGATTTCTTCCGCTATTACTAAGTTGTATGGCTTTTAAAAGTAAAACGATTGACTGTGGGACTTAATTGAACTGATTCTAAACTGTTATCTGCTAAATGTGATAAATGAGCCACTTGGTCTCCAATGAATGACAATCTTCTTAATTTGACATGATTGCTGGAACTCAACGATTACACTGGACCCTGTGGTAGCGCTTCATTTAAAAATTTCAATAAATAAGTCATTTTTTACTGTGGGACCAATCCTAGCCGTTAGTTCACGCTGAAGAAATAGAGGCAGTTTCAAATACTACATTTCATTGTCTTCTTAACGGTGTCAATTTGTTCGAGTTACAATGGTTGCGTCACATATTCGTACCAACATGTATTTAGTGATTTTGTTCCGATATAACTAAGTTGTATCGCTTTTAACAGTGAAACGATTGACTGTGGGACTTAGTTGAACTGATTTTGGACTGTGACCTGATAAATGAGCCAATTGGACTCCAAGAAATAACATTCTTTTTAACTCGACATGATTGCCGGAACTCAACGATTACACTGGGCGGTGTGGTAGCGCTTCATTTAAAAATTAAGATTAATAAGTCATTTTTTATTGTGGGACCAATCCTAGCCGTTAGTTCACGCTGAACAAATAGAGACAGTTTCAAAAACTACATTTCATTGTCTTTTTAACAGTGTCAATCCGTTTGAGTTACAACGGTTGCGTCACATATTCGTACCAACATGTACTTAGTGATTTTGTTCCGATATTACTAAGTTGTATCGCTTTTAACGGTGTACGGATTGACTGTGGGACTTAATTGTACTGATTCTGGACTGTGATCTTATAAATGTGATAAATGAGCCAATTGGACTCAAAGAATTAACATTCTTTTTAACTCGAAATGATTGCCGGAACTCAGCGATTACACTGGGCGCTGTGGG
This sequence comes from Hydractinia symbiolongicarpus, assembly GCF_029227915.1. NCBI lineage: Eukaryota > Metazoa > Cnidaria > Hydrozoa > Anthoathecata > Hydractiniidae > Hydractinia > Hydractinia symbiolongicarpus. Next base: position 1,285,916 of record NC_079888.1, on the reverse strand, counting down.
AGCGTTTTGTTTAAAAATTAAGATAAATAAGTCGTTTTTTACTGTGGGACCAATCCTATCCGCTAGTTCACGCGGAAGAAATAGAGACAGTTTGAAAAACTACCTTTCATTGACTTTCTAACGGTGTCAATCCGTTTGATTTACAACGGTTGCTTTATATATTCGAACCAACATGTATTTAGCCATTTTTTCCGATATTACTAAGTTGTATCGCTTTTAAAAGTAAAACAATTGACGGTGGGACTTAATTGAACTGATTCTGGACTGTGATTTTATAAATGTAATTAATGAGCCAATTGGACTCCAAGAAATAACATTCTTTTTAACTCGACATGATTGCGTGAACTCAGCGATTACACTGGGCGCTGTGGGAGCACTTTATTTAAAAATTAACATAAATAAGTCATTTTTTACTGTGGGACCAATCCTAGGCGTTAGTTCACGCGGAAGAAATAGAGGCAGTTTCAAAAACTAGATTTCATTGAATTTTTAACGGTGTCAATCCGTTTGAGTTGCAACGGTTGCGTCACATATTTGTACCAACATGTATTTAGCGATTTCTTCCGCTATTACTAAGTTGTATGGATTTTAAAAGTAAAACGATTGACTGTGGGACTTAATTGAACTGATTCTAAACTGTTACCTGCTAAATGTGATAAATGAGCCACTTGGTCTCCAATGAATGACAATCGTCTTAATTTGACATGATTGCTGGAACTCAGCGGATACACTGGGCGCTGTGGTAGCGCTTCATTTAAAAATTAAGGTTAATAAGTCATTTTTTGCTGTGGGACTAATCCTAGCCGTTAGTTCACGCTGAAGAAATAGAGGCAGTTTCAAATACAACATTTCATTGTCTTCTTAACGGTGTCAATTTGTTCGAGTTACAACGGTTGCGTCACATATTCGTACCAACATGTATTTAGTGATTTTGTTCCGATATAACTAAGTTGTATCGCTTTTAACAGTGAACCGATTGACTGTGGGACTTAATTGAAATGATTCTGGACTGTGATTTTATAAATGTAATTAATGAGCCAATTGGACTCCAAGAAATAACATTCTTTTTAACTCGACATGATTGCGTGAACTCAGCGATTACACTGGGCGCTGTGGGAGCACTTTATTTAAAAATTAACATAAATAAGTCATTTTTTACTGTGGGACCAATCCTAGGCGTTAGTTCACGCGGAAGAAATAGAGGCAGTTTCAAAAACTAGATTTCATTGAATTTTTAACGGTGTCAATCCGTTTGAGTTGCAACGGTTGCGTCACATATTTGTACCAACATGTATTTAGCGATTTCTTCCGCTATTACTAAGTTGTATGGCTTTTAAAAGTAAAACGATTGACTGTGGGACTTAATTGAACTGATTCTAAACTGTTACCTGCTAAATGTGATAAATGAGCCACTTGGTCTCCAATGAATGACAATCGTCTTAATTTGACATGATTGCTGGAACTCAGCGGATACACTGGGCGCTGTGGTAGCGCTTCATTTAAAAATTAAGGTTAATAAGTCATTTTTTGCTGTGGGACTAATCCTAGCCGTTAGTTCACGCTGAAGAAATAGAGGCAGTTTCAAATACAACATTTCATTGTCTTCTTAACGGTGTCAATTTGTTCGAGTTACAACGGTTGCGTCACATATTCGTACCAACATGTATTTAGTGATTTTGTTCCGATATAACTAAGTTGTATCGCTTTTAACAGTGAACCGATTGACTGTGGGACTTAGTTGAACTGATTTTGGACTGTGACCTGATAAATGAGCCAATTGGACTCCAAGAAATAACATTCTTTTTAACTCGACATGATTGCCGGAACTCAACGATTACATTGGACCCTGTGGTAGCGCTTCATTTAAAATTTTCGATAAATAAGTCACTTTTTACTGTGGGACCAATCCTAGCCGTTAGTTCGCGCTGAAGAAATAGAGACAGTTTCAAAAGCTACATTTCATTGACTTTTTAAATGTGTCAATCCGTTTGAGTTACAACGGTTGCGTCACATATTCGTACCAACATGTATTTAGTGATTTTGTTCCGATATTACTAAGTTGTATGGCTTTTAATAGTAAAACGATTGACTGTGGGACTTAATTGAACTGATTCTAAACTGTTACCTGCTAAATGTGATAAATGAGCCACTTGGTCTCCAATGAATGACAATCTTCTTAATTTGACATGATTGCTGGAACTCAGCGGATACACTGGGCGCTGTGGTAGCGCTTCATTTAAAAATTAAGATTAATAAGTCATTTTTTACTGTGGGACTAATCCTAGCCGTTAGTTCACGCTGAAGAAATAGAGGCAGTTTCAAATACTATATTTCATTATCTTCTTAACGGTGTCAATTTGTTCGAGTTACAACGGTTGCGTCACATATTCGTACCAACATGTATTTAGTGATTTTGTTCCGATATAACTAAGTTGTATCGCTTTTAACAGTGAACCGATTGACTGTGGGACTTAGTTGAACTGATTTTGGACTGTGACCTGATAAATGAGCCAATTGGACTCCAAGAAATAACATTCTTTTTAACTCGACATGATTGCCGGAACTCAACGATTACATTGGACCCTGTGGTAGCGCTTCATTTAAAAATTTCGATAAATAAGTCACTTTTTACTGTGGGACCAATCCTAGCCGTTAGTTCGCGCTGAAGAAATAGAGACAGTTTCAAAAACTACATTTCATTGACTTTTTAAATGTGTCAATCCGTTTGAGTTACAACGGTTGCGTCACATATTCGTACCAACATGTATTTAGTGATTTTGTTCCGATATTACTAAGTTGTATGGCTTTTAATAGTAAAACGATTGACTGTGGGACTTAATTGAACTGATTCTAAACTGTTACCTGCTAAATGTGATAAATGAGCCACTTGGTCTCCAATGAATGACAATCTTCTTAATTTGACATGATTGCTGGAACTCAGCGGATACACTGGGCGCTGTGGTAGCGCTTCATTAAAAAATTAAGATTAATAAGTCATTTTTTACTGTGGGACTAATCCTAGCCGTTAGTTCACGCTGAAGAAATAGAGGCAGTTTGAAACACTACATTTCATTGTCTTCTTAACGGTGTCAATTTGTTTGAGTTACAACGGTTGCGTCACATATTCGTACCAACATGTATTTAGTGATTTTGTTCCGATATAACTAAGTTGTATCGCTTTTAACAGTGAACCGATTGACTGTGGGACTTAGTTGAACTGATTTTGGACTGTGACCTGATCAATGAGCCAATTGGACTCCAAGAAATAACATTCTTTTTAACTAGACATGATTGCCGGAACTAAACGATTACATTGGACCCTGTGGTAGCGCTTCATTTAAAAATTTCGATAAATAAGTCACTTTTTACTGTGGGACCAATCCTAGCCGTTAGTTCGCGCTGAAGAAATAGAGACAGTTTCAAAAACTACATTTCATTGACTTTTTGAAGGTGTCAATCCGTTTGAGTTACAACGGTTGCGTCACATATTCGTACCAACATGTATTTAGTGATTTAGTTCCGATATTACTAAGTTGTATCGGTTTTAACGGGGAAGCGATTGACTGTTTGACTTTGTTGAACTGATTCTGGACTGTGACCTGATAGATGAGAAGAATGACCAATTGGACTCCAAGGAATGACATTCTTCTTAATTTGACATGATTGCTAGAACTCAGCGATTACACTGGACCCTTCGTTAGCGGTTCATTTAAAACTTTAGATGAATAAGTCATTTTTTACTGTGGGACCTATCCTAGCCGTTAGTTCGCGTTGAAGAAATAGAGACTGTTTCAGAAACTATATTTCATTGACTTTCCAACGGCGTCAATCCGTTAGGGTTACAACGGTTGCTTCACATATTCGTACCAACATGTATTTAGCGATTTTTTCCGATATTACTAAGTTGTATCGCCTTTAAAAGTGAAACGATTGACTGTGGTAATTAATTGAACTGTTTCTGGACTGTGACCTAATAAATGCGATAAATCAGCCAATTGAACACCAAGAAATAATACTCTTTTTAACTCGACATGATTCCCGGAACTCAGCGATTACACTGCACCCTGTGGTAGCGCTTCATTTAAAAATTTCGATAAATAAGTTATTTTTTACTGTGGGACCAATCCTATCAGTTAGTTCCCGCTAAAAAATAGAGACAGTTTCAAACACTACATTTCATTGTCTTTTTAACGGTGTCAATCCGTTTGAGTTACAACGGTTGCGTCACATATTCGTACCAACATGTATTTATTGATTTTGTTCCGATATTACTAAGTTGTATCGCTTTTAACGGTGAACCGATTGACTGTGGGACTTAGTTGAACTGATTTTGGACTGTGACCTTATAAATGTGATAAATGAGCCAATTGGACTCCAAGAAATAACATTCTTTTTAACTCGACATGATTGCCGAAACTCAGCGATTACACTGGACCCTGTGGTAGCGCTTCAATTAAAAATTTCGATAAATAAATCACTTTTTACTGTGGGACCAATCCTAGCTGTTAGTTCACGCTGAAGAAATAGAGACAGTTTCAAAAACTACATTTCATTGACTTTCTAACGGTGTCAATCCGTTTGAGTTACAACGATTACGTCACGTATTCGTACCAACATGTATTTAGCGATTTGTTCCGATCTTACTAAGTTGTATCGCTTTTAAAAGTGAAACGATTGACTGTGGGAATTAATTGAACTGTTTCTGGACTGTGACCTTATAAATGCGATAAATGAGACAATTGAACACAAAGAAATAACATTCTTTTTAACTCGACGTGATTCCCGTAACTCAGCGATTATACTGGACCCTGTGGTAGCGCTTCATTTAAAAATTAATATTAATAAGTCATTTTTTACTGTGGGACCAATCCTAGCCGTTAGTTCACGCTGAAGAAATAGAGACAGTTTCAAAAACTACATTTCATTGTTTTTTTAACGGTGTCAATCCGTTTGAGTTACAACGGTTGCTTCACATATTCGTACCAACATGTAATTAGCAATTTTTTCCGATATTACTAAGTTGTATCGCTCTTAAAAGTGAAACGATTGACTGAGGGAATTAATTGAACTGTTTCTGGACTGTGACCTTATAAATGCGATAAATGAGCCAATTGAACACAAAGAAATAACATTCTTTTTAACTCGACATGATTCCCGGAACTCAGCGATTACACTGGACCCTGTGGTAGCGCTTCATTTAAAAATTTCGATAAATAAGTCATTTTTTACTGTGGGACCAACCCTATCCGTTAGTTCACGCTGAAGAAATGGAGACAGATTCAAACACTACATTTCATTGTCTTTTTAACGGTGTCAATCCGTTTGAGTTACAACGGTTGCGTCACATATTCGTACCAACATGTATTTATTGATTTTGTTCCGATATTACTAAGTTGTATCGCTTTTAACGGTGAACCGATTGACTGTGGGACTTAGTTGAACTGATTTTGGACTGTGACCTAATAAATGTGATAAATGAGCCAATTGGACTCCAAGAAATAACATTCTTTTTAACTCGACATGATTGCCGAAACTCAGCGATTACACTGGACCCTGTGGTAGCGCTTCAATTAAAAATTTCGATAAATAAATCATTTTTTACTGTGGGACCAATCCTATCCGTTAGTTCCCGCTAAAGAAATAGAGACAGTTTCAAAAACTACCTTTCATTGACTTTCTAACGGTGTCAATCCGTTTGAGTTACAACGGTTGCTTCACATATTCGTACCAACATGTATTTAATGCTTTTGTTCTAATATTACTAAGTTGTAAAAAAACTACCTTTCATTGACTTTCTAACAGTGTCAATCCGTTTGAGTTACAACGGTTGCTTCACATATTCGTACCAACATGTATTTAGCGATTTTTTCCGATATTACAAAGTTGTATCGCTTTTAACAGTGAAACGATTGACTTTGGGACTTAATTAAACTGATTCTGGACTGTGATCTTATAAATGTGATAAATGAGCCAATTGGACTCCAAGAAATAACATTCTTTTTAACTCGACATGATTGCCGGAACTCAGCGATTACACTGGACCCTGTGGTAGCGCTTCATTTAAAAATTAAGATTAATAAGTCATTTTTTACTGTGGGACCAATCCTAGCCGTTAGTTCACGCTGAAGAAATAGAGACAGTTTCAAAAACTACATTTCATTGTCTTTTTAACGGTGTCAATCCGTTCGAGTTACAACGGTTGCTTCACATATTCGTACCAACATGTATTTAGCGATTTTTTCCGATATTACTAAGTTGTATCGCTCTTAAAAGAGAAACGATTGACTGAGGGAAATAATTGAACTGTTTCTGGACTGTGACCTTATAAATGCGATAAATGAGCCAATTGAACACAAAGAAATAACATTCTTTTTAACTCGACATGATTCCCGGAACTCAGTGATTACACTGGACCCTGTGGTAGCGCTTCATTTAAAAATTTCGATAAATAAGTCATTTTTTACTGTGGGACCAACCCTATCCGTTAGTTCACGCTGAAGAAATAGAGACAGTTTCAAACACTACATTTCATTGTCTTTTTAACGGTGTCAATCCGTTTGAGTTACAACGGTTGCGTCACATATTCGTACCAACATGTATTTATTGATTTTGTTCCGATATTACTAAGTTGTATCGCTTTTAACGGTGAACCGATTGACTGTGGGACTTAGTTGAACTGATTTTGGACTGTGACCTTATAAATGTGATAAATGAGCCAATTGGACTCCAAGAAATAACATTCTTTTTAACTCGACATGATTGCCGAAACTCAGCGATTACACTGGACCCTGTGGTAGCGCTTCAATTAAAAATTTCGATAAATAAATCACTTTTTACTGTGGGACCAATCCTAGCTGTTAGTTCACGCTGAAGAAATAGAGACAGTTTCAAAAACTACATTTCATTGACTTTCTAACGGTGTCAATCCGTTTGAGTTACAACGATTACGTCACGTATTCGTACCAACATGTATTTAGCGATTTGTTCCGATCTTACTAAGTTGTATCGCTTTTAAAAGTGAAACGATTGACTGTGGGAATTAATTGAACTGTTTCTGGACTGTGACCTTATAAATGCGATAAATGAGACAATTGAACACAAAGAAATAACATTCTTTTTAACTCGACGTGATTCCCGTAACTCAGCGATTACACTGGACCCTGTGGTAGCGCTTCATTTAAAAATTAAGATTAATAAGTCATTTTTTACTGTGGGACCAATCCTAGCCGTTAGTTCACGCTGAAGAAATAGAGACAGTTTCAAAAACTGCATTTCATTGTTTTTTTAACGGTGTCAATCCGTTTGAGTTACAACGGTTGCTTCACATATTCGTACCAACATGTAATTAGCGATTTTTTCCGATATTACTAAGTTGTATCGCTTATAAAAGTGAAACGATTGACTGAGGGAATTAATTGAACTGTTTCTGGACTGTGACCTTATAAATGCGATAAATGAGCCAATTGAACACAAAGAAATAACATTCTTTTTAACTCGACATGATTCCCGGAACTCAGCGATTACACTGGACCCTGTGGTAGCGCTTCATTTAAAAATTTCGATAAATAAGTCATTTTTTACTGTGGGACCAACCCTATCCGTTAGTTCACGCTGAAGAAATGGAGACAGATTCAAACACTATATTTCATTGTCTTTTTAACGGTGTCAATCCGTTTGAGTTACAACGGTTGCGTCACATATTCGTACCAACATGTATTTATTGATTTTGTTCCGATATTACTAAGTTGTATCGCTTTTAACGGTGAACCGATTGACTGTGGGACTTAGTTGAACTGATTTTGGACTGTGACCTAATAAATGTGATAAATGAGCCAATTGGACTCCAAGAAATAACATTCTTTTTAACTCGACATGATTGCCGAAACTCAGCGATTACACTGGACCCTGTGGTAGCGCTTCAATTAAAAATTTCGATAAATAAATCATTTTTTACTGTGGGACCAATCCTATCCGTTAGTTCCCGCTAAAGAAATAGAGACAGTTTCAAAAACTACCTTTCATTGACTTTCTAACGGTGTCAATCCGTTTGAGTTACAACGGTTGCTTCACATATTCGTACCAACATGTATTTAGTGCTTTTGTTCTAATATTACTAAGTTGTAAAAAAACTACCTTTCATTGACTTTCTAACAGTGTCAATCCGTTTGAGTTACAACGGTTGCTTCACATATTCGTACCAACATGTATTTAGCGATTTTTTCCGATATTACAAAGTTGTATCGCTTTTAACAGTGAAACGATTGACTTTGGGACTTAATTAAACTGATTCTGGACTGTGATCTTATAAATGTGATAAATGAGCCAATTGGACTCCAAGAAATAACATTCTTTTTAACTCGACATGATTGCCGGAACTCAGCGATTACACTGGACCCTGTGGTAGCGCTTCATTTAAAAATTTCGATAAATAAGTTATTTTTTACTGTGGGACCAATCCTATACGTTAGTTCCCGCTAAAGAAATAGAGACAGTTTCAAAAACTACCTTTCATTGACTTTCTAACGGTGTCAATCCGTTTGAGTTACAACGGTTGCTTCACATATTCGTACCAACATGTATTTAGTGCTTTTGCTCCGATATTACTAAGTTGTATCGCTTTTAACGGTGAACGGATTGACTGTGGGACTTAGTTGAACTGATTCTGGACTGTGACCTTATAAATGTGATAAATGAGGTTCGCGCTGAAGAAATAGAGACAGTTTCAAAAACTACCTTTCATTGACTTTCTAACGGTGTCAATCCGTTTTAGTTATAACGGTTGCTTCACATATTCGTACCATCATGTATTTAGTGCTTTTGTTCAGATATTACTAAGTTGTAACGCCTTTAACGGTGAACGGATTGACTGTGGGACTTAGTTGAACTGATTCTGGACTGTGACCTGATAAATGTGATAAATGAGCCAATTGGACTCCAAGGAATGACATTCTTCTTAATTAGACAGGATTGCTGGAACTCAGCTATTACACTAGGCGGTGTGGTAGCGCTTCATTTAAAAATTAAGGTTAATAAGACATTTTTTACTGTGGGACCAATCCTAGCCGTTAGTTCACGCTGAAGAAATAGAGACAGTTTCAAAAACAACATTTCATTGTCTTTTTAACGGTGTCAATTCGTTTGAGTTACAACGGTTGCGTCACATATTCGTACCAACATGTATTTAGTGATTTTGTTCCGATATAACTAAGTTGTATCGCTTTTAACAGTGAAACGATTGACTGTGGGACTTAGTTGAACTGATTTTGGACTGTGACCTGATAAATGAGCCAATTGGACTCCAAGAAATAACATTCTTTTTAACTCGACATGATTGCCGGAACTCAACGATTACACTGGGCGGTGTGGTAGCGCTTCATTTAAAAATTAAGATTAAAAAGTCATTTTTTATTGTGGGACCAATCTTGCCGTTAGTTCACGCTGAACAAATAGAGACAGTTTCAAAAACTACATTTCATTGTCTTTTTAACAGTGTCAATCCGTTTGAGTTACAACGGTTGCGTCATATATTCGTACCAACATGTACTTAGTGATTTTGTTCCGATATTACTAAGTTGTATCGCTTTTAACGATGAACGGATTGACTGTGGGAATTAATTGAACTGTTTCTGGACTGTGACCTTATAAATGCGATAAATGAGACAATTGAACACAAAGAAATAACATTCTTTTTAACTCGACGTGATTCCCGTAACTCAGCGATTACACTGGACCCTGTGGTAGCGCTTCATTTAAAATTAAGATTAATAAGTCATTTTTTACTGTGGGACCAATCCTAGCCGTTAGTTCACGCTGAGGAAATAGAGACAGTTTCAAAAACTACATTTCATTGTTTTTTTAACGGTGTCAATCCGTTTGAGTTACAAAGGTTGCTTCACATATTCGTACCAACATGTAATTAGCGATTTTTTCCGATATTACTAAGTTGTATCGCTTATAAAAGTGAAACGATTGACTGAGGGAATTAATTGAACTGTTTCTGGACTGTGACCTTATAAATGCGATAAATGAGCCAATTGAACACAAAGAAATAACATTCTTTTTAACTCGACATGATTCCCGGAACTCAGCGATTACACTGGACCCTGTGGTAGCGCTTCAATTAAAAATTTCGATAAATAAATCATTTTTTACTGTGGGACCAATCCTATCCGTTAGTTCCCGCTAAAGAAATAGAGACAGTTTCAAAAACTACCTTTCATTGACTTTCTAACGGTGTCAATCCGTTTGAGTTACAACGGTTGCTTCACATATTCGTACCAACATGTATTTAGTGCTTTTGTTCTAATATTACTAAGTTGTAAAAAAACTACCTTTCATTGACTTTCTAACAGTGTCAATCCGTTTGAGTTACAACGGTTGCTTCACATATTCGTACCAACATGTATTTAGCGATTTTTTCCGATATTACAAAGTTGTATCGCTTTTAACAGTGAAACGATTGACTTTGGGACTTAATTAAACTGATTCTGGACTGTGATCTTATAAATGTGATAAATGAGCCAATTGGACTCCAAGAAATAACATTCTTTTTAACTCGACATGATTGCCGGAACTCAGCGATTACACTGGACCCTGTGGTAGCGCTTCATTTAAAAATTTCGATAAATAAGTTATTTTTTACTGTGGGACCAATCCTATACGTTAGTTCCCGCTAAAGAAATAGAGACAGTTTCAAAAACTACCTTTCATTGACTTTCTAACGGTGTCAATCCGTTTGAGTTACAACGGTTGCTTCACATATTCGTACCAACATGTATTTAGTGCTTTTGCTCCGATATTACTAAGTTGTATCGCTTTTAACGGTGAACGGATTGACTGTGGGACTTAGTTGAACTGATTCTGGACTGTGACCTTATAAATGTGATAAATGAGGTTCGCGCTGAAGAAATAGAGACAGTTTCAAAAACTACATTTCATTGACTTTCTAACGGTGTCAATCCGTTTGAGTTACAACGATTACGTCACGTATTCGTACCAACATGTATTTAGCGATTTGTTCCGATCTTACTAAGTTGTATCGCTTTTAAAAGTGAAACGATTGACTGTGGGAATTAATTGAACTGTTTCTGGACTGTGACCTTATAAATGCGATAAATGAGCCAATTGAACACAAAGAAATAACATTCTTTTTAACTCGACATGATTCCCGGAACTCAGCGATTACACTGGACCCTGTGGTAGCGCTTCATTTAAAAATTAAGATTAATAAGTCATTTTTTACTGTGGGACCAATCCTAGCCGTTAGTTCACGCGGAAGAAATAGAGACAGTTTCAAAAACTACATTTCATTGTCTTTTTAACGGTCTCAATCCGTTTGAGTTACAACGGTTGCTTCACATATTCGTACCAACATGTATTTAGCGATTTTTTCCGATATTACTAAGTTGTATCGCTCTTAAAAGTGAAACGATTGACAGTGGGACTTAATTGAACTGATTCTGGACTGTGACCTTATCAATGTGATAAATGAGGTTCGCGCTGAAGAAATAGAGACAGTTTCAAAAACTACATTTCATTGACTTTCTAACGGTGTCAATCCGTTTGAGTTACAACGATTACGTCACGTAATCGTACCAACATGTATTTAGCGATTTGTTCCGATCTTAGTAAGTTGTATCGCTTTTAAAAGTGAAACGATTGACTGTGGGAATTAATTGAACTGATTCTGGACTGTGACCTGATAAATGTGATAAATGAGCCAATTGGACTCCAAGGAATGACATTCTTCTTAATTTGACAGGATTGCTGGAACTCAGCGATTACACTAGACGGTGTGGTAGCGCTTCATTTAAAAATTAAGGTTAATAAGTCATTTTTTACTGTGGGACCAATCCTAGCCGTTAGTTCACGCTGAAGAAATAGAGACAGTTTCAAAAACTACATTTCATTGTCTTTTTAACGGTGTCAATCCGTTTGAGTTACAACGGTTGCGTCACATATTCGTACCAACATGTATTTAGTGATTTTGTTCTGATATTACTAAGTTGTACCGCTTTTAACAGTGAAACGATTGACTTTGGGACTTAATTAAACTGATTCTGGACTGTGATCCTATAAATGTGATAAATGAGCCAATTGGACTCCAAAAATAACATTCTTTTTAACTTGACATGATTCCCAAAACTCAGCGATTACACTGGACCCTGTGGTAGTTCTTCATTTAAAAATTTCGATAATAAGTTATTTTTTTACTGTGGGACCAATCCTATCTGTTAGTTCCCGCTAAAGAAATAGAGACAGTTTCAAAAACTACCTTTCATTGACTTTCTAACGGTGTCAATCCGTTTTAGTTATAACGGTTGCTTCACATATTCGTACCATCATGTATTTAGTGCTTTTGTTCAGATATTACTAAGTTGTAACGCCTTTAACGGTGAACGGATTGACTGTGGGACTTAGTTGAACTGATTCTGGACTGTGACCTGATAAATGTGATAAATGAGCCAATTGGACTCCAAGGAATGACATTCTTCTTAATTAGACAGGATTGCTGGAACTCAGCTATTACACTAGGCGGTGTGGTAGCGCTTCATTTAAAAATTAAGGTTAATAAGACATTTTTTACTGTGGGACCAATCCTAGCCGTTAGTTCACGCTGAAGAAATAGAGACAGTTTCAAAAACAACATTTCATTGTCTTTTTAACGGTGTCAATTCGTTTGAGTTACAACGGTTGCGTCACATATTCGTACCAACATGTATTTAGTGATTTTGTTCCGATATTACTAAGTTGTATCGCTTTTAACGGTGAACCGATTGACTGTGGGACTTAGTTGAACTGATTTTGGACTGTGACCTGATAAATGTGATAAATGAGCCAATTGGACTCCAAGAAATAACATTTTTTTTAACTCGACATGATTGCCGGAAATCAGCGATTACACTGGACCCTGTGGTAGCGCTTCATTTAAAAATTTCGTTAAATAAATCATTTTTTACTGTGGGACCAATCCTATCCGTTAGTTCCCGCTAAAGAAATAGAGACAGTTTCAAAAACTACCTTTCATTGACTTTCTAACGGTGTCAATCCGTTTGAGTTACAACGGTTGCTTCACATATTCGTACCAACATGTATTTAGTGCTTTTGTTCTGATATTACTAAGTTGTAAAAAAACTACCTTTCATTGACTTTCTAACGGTGTCAATCCGTTTGAGTTACAACGGTTGCTTCACATATTCGTACCAACATGTATTTAGCGATTTTTTCCGATATTACAAAGTTGTATCGCTTTTAACAGTGAAACGATTGACTTTGGGACTTAATTAAACTGATTCTGGACTTTGATCTTATAAACGTGATAAATGAGCCAATTGGACTCCAAAAATAACATTCTTTTTAACTTGACATGATTCCCAAAACTCAGCGATTACACTGGACCCTGTGGTAGTGCTTCATTTAAAAATTTCGATAATAAGTTATTTTTTTACTGTGGGACCAATCCTATCTGTTAGTTCCCGCTAAAGAAATAGAGACAGTTTCAAAAACTACCTTTCATTGACTTTCTAACGGTCCCAATCCGTTTTAGTTACAACGGTTGCTTCACATATTGGTACCATCATGTATTTAGTGCTTTTGTTCCGATATTACTAAGTTGTAACGCTTTTAACGGTGAACGGATTGACTGTGGGACTTAGTTGAACTGATTCTGGACTGTGACCTGATAAATGTGATAAATGAGCCAATTGGACTCCAAGGAATGACATTCTTCTTAATTTGACAGGATTGCTGGAATTCAGCGATTACACTAGACGGTGTGGTAGCGCTTCATTTAAAAATTAAGGTTAATAAGTCATTTTTTACTGTGGGACCAATCCTAGCCGTTAGTTCACGCTGAAGAAATAGAGACAGTTTCAAAAACTACATTTCATTGTCTTTTTAACGGTGTCAATCCGTTTGAGTTACAACGGTTGCGTCACATATTCGTACCAACATGTATTTAGTGATTTTGTTCCGATATTACTAAGTTGTACCGCTTTTAACAGTGAAACGATTGACTTTGGGACTTAATTAAACTGATTCTGGACTGTGATCCTATAAATGTGATAAATGAGCCAATTGGACTCCAAAAATAACATTCTTTTTAACTTGACATGATTCCCAAAACTCAGCGATTACACTGGACCCTGTGGTAGTGTTTCATTTAAAAATTTCGATAATAAGTTATTTTTTTACTATGGGACCAATCCTAGCCGTTAGTTCACGCTGAGGAAATAGAGACAGTTTCAAAAACTACATTTCATTGTCTTTTTAACGGTGTCAATCCGTTTGAGTTACAACGGTTGCGTCACATATTCGTACCAACATGTATTTAGTGATTTTGTTCCGATATTACTAAGTTGTATCGCTTTTAACGGTGAACCGATTGACTGTGGGACTTAGTTGAACTGATTTTGGACTGTGACCTGATAAATGTGATAAATGAGCCAATTGGACTCCAAGAAATAACATTCTTTTTAACTCGACATGATTGCCGGAACTCAGCGATTACACTGGACCCTGTGGTAGCGCTTCATTTAAAAATTTCGTTAAATAAATCATGTTTTACTGTGGGACCAATCCTATCCGTTATTTCCCGCTAAAGAAATAGAGACAGTTTCAAAAACTACCTTTCATTGACTTTCTAACGGTGTCAATCCGTTTGAGTTACAACGGTTGCTTCACATATTCGTACCAACATGTATTTAGTGCTTTTGTTCTGATATTACTAAGTTGTAAAAAAACTACCTTTCATTGACTTTCTAACGGTGTCAATCCGTTTGAGTTACAACGGTTGCTTCACATATTCGTACCAACATGTATTTAGCGATTTTTTCCGATATTACAAAGTTGTATCGCTTTTAACAGTGAAACGATTGACTTTGGGACTTAATTAAACTGATTCTGGACTTTGATCTTATAAACGTGATAAATGAGCCAATTGGACTCCAAAAATAACATTCTTTTTAACTTGACATGATTCCCAAAACTCAGCAATTACACTGGACCCTGTGGTAGTGCTTCATTTAAAAATTTCGATAATAAGTTATTTTTTTACTGTGGGACCAATCCTATCTGTTAGTTCCCGCTAAAGAAATAGAGACAGTTTCAAAAACTACCTTTCATTGACTTTCTAACGGTCTCAATCCGTTTTAGTTACAACGGTTGCTTCACATATTGGTACCATCATGTATTTAGTGCTTTTGTTCCGATATTACTAAGTTGTAACGCTTTTAACGGTGAACGGATTGACTGTGGGACTTAGTTGAACTGATTCTGGACTGTGACCTGATAAATGTGATAAATGAGCCAATTGGACTCCAAGGAATGACATTCTTCTTAATTTGACAGGATTGCTGGAACTCAGCGATTACACTAGACGGTGTGGTAACGCTTCATTTAAAAATTAAGGTTAATAAGTCATTTTTTACTGTGGGACCAATCCTAGCCGTTAGTTCACGCTGAAGAAATAGAGACAGTTTCAAAAACTACATTTCATTGTCTTTTTAACGGTGTCAATCCGTTTGAGTTACAACGGTTGCGTCACATATTCGTACCAACATGTATTTAGTGATTTTGTTCCGATATTACTAAGTTGTACCGCTTTTAACAGTGAAACGATTGACTTTGGGACTTAATTAAACTGATTCTGGACTGTGATCCTATAAATGTGATAAATGAGCCAATTGGACTCCAAAAATAACATTCTTTTTAACTTGACATGATTCCCAAAACTCAGCGATTACACTGGACCCTGTGGTAGTGCTTCATTTAAAAATTTCGATAATAAGTTATTTTTTTACTGTGGGACCAATCCTATCTGTTAGTTCCCGCTAAAGAAATAGAGACAGTTTCAAAAACTACCTTTCATTGACTTTCTAACGGTGTCAATCCGTTTTAGTTATAACGGTTGCTTCACATATTCGTACCATCATGTATTTAGTGCTTTTGTTCCGATATTACTAAGTTGTAACGCCTTTAACGGTGAACGGATTGACTGTGGCACTTAGTTGAACTGATTCTGGACTGTGACCTGATAAATGTGATAAATGAGCCAATTGGACTCCAAGGAATGACATTCTTCTTAATTAGACAGGATTGCTGGAACTCAGCTATTACACTAGGCGGTGTGGTAGCGCTTCATTTAAAAATTAAGGTTAATAAGACATTTTTTACTGTGGGACCAATCCTAGCCGTTAGTTCACGCTGAAGAAATAGAGACAGTTTCAAAAACTACATTTCATTGTCTTTTTAACGGTGTCAATCCGTTTGAGTTACAACGGTTGCGTCACATATTCGTACCAACATGTATTTAGTGATTTTGTTCCGATATTACTAAGTTGTATCGCTTTTAACGGTGAACCGATTGACTGTGGGACTTAGTTGAACTGATTTTGGACTGTGACCTGATAAATGTGATAAATGAGCCAATTGGACTCCAAGAAATAACATTCTTTTTAACTCGACATGATTGCCGGAACTCAGCGATTACACTGGACCCTGTGGTAGCGCTTCATTTAAAAATTTCGTTAAATAAATCATTTTTTACTGTGGGACCAATCCTATCCGTTAGTTCCCGCTAAAGAAATAGAGACAGTTTCAAAAACTACCTTTCATTGACTTTCTAACGCTGTCAATCCGTTTGAGTTACAACGGTTGCTTCACATATTCGTACCAACATGTTTTTAGTGCTTTTGTTCTGATTTTACTAAGTTGTAAAAAAACTACCTTTCATTGACTTTCTAACGGTGTCAATCCGTTTGAGTTACAACGGTTGTTTCACATATTCGTACCAACATGTATTTAGCGATTTTTTCCGATATTACAAAGTTGTATCGCTCTTAAAAGAGAAACGATTGACTGTGGGACTTAATTGAACTGATTCTGGACTGTGACCTTATCAATGTGATAAATGAGGTTCGCGCTGAAGAAATAGAGACAGTTTCAAAAACTACATTTCATTGACTTTCTAACGGTGTCAATCCGTTTGAGTTACAACGATTACGTCACGTAATCGTTCCAACATGTATTTAGCGACTTGTTCCGATCTTACTAAGTTGTATCGCTTTTAAAAGTGAAACGATTGACTGTGGGAATTAATTGAACTGTTTCTGGACTGTGACCTTATAAATGTGATAAATGAGCCAATTGAACACAAAGAAATAACATTCTTTTTAACTCGACATGATTCCCGGAACTCAGCGATTACACTGGACCCTGTGGTAGCGCTTTATTTAAAAATTTCGATAAATAAGTCATTCTTTACTGTGGGACCAACCCTATCCGTTAGTTCCCGCTAAAAAAATAGAAACAGTTTCAAAAACTACCTTTCATTGACTTTCTAACGGTGTCAATCCGTTTGAGTTACAACGGTTGCTTCACATATTCGTACCATCATGTATTTAGTGCTTTTGTTCCGATATTACTAAGTTGTAACGCTTTTAACGGTGAACGGATTGACTGTGGGACTTAGTTGAACTGATTCTGGACTGTGACCTGATAAATGTGATAAATGAGCCAATTGGACTCCAAGGAATGACATTCTTCTTAATTTGACAGGATTGCTGGAACTCAGCGATTACACTAGACGGTGTGGTAGCGCTTCATTTAAAAATTAAGGTTAATAAGTCATTTTTTACTGTGGGACCAATCCTAGCCGTTAGTTCACGCTGGAGAAATAGAGACAGTTTCAAAAAATACATTTCATTGTCTTTTTAACGGTGTCAATCCGTTTGAGTTACAACGGTTGCGTCACATATTCGTACCAACATGTATTTAGTGATTTTGTTCCGATATTACTAAGTTGTATCGCTTTTAACGGTGAACCGATTGACTGTGGGAATTAATTGAACTGTTTCTGGACTGTGACCTTTTAAATGTAATAAATGAGCCAATTGAACACAAAGAAATAACATTCTTTTTAACTCGACATGATTCCCGGAACTCAGCGATTACACTGGACCCTGTGGTAGCGCTTCATTTAAAAATTTCGATAAATAAGTCATTTTTTACTGTGGGACCAACCCTATCCGTTAGTTCCCGCTAAAAAAATAGAAACAGTTTCAAAAACTACCTTTCATTGACTTTCTAACGGTGTCAATCCGTTTGAGTTACAACGGTTGCTTCACATATTCGTACCATCATGTATTTAGTGCTTTTGTTCCGATATTACTAAGTTGTAACGCTTTTAACGGTGAAGGGATTGACTGTGGGACTTAGTTGAACTGATTCTGGACTGTGACCTGATAAATGTGATAAATGAGCCAATTGGACTCCAAGGAATGACATTCTTCGTAATTTGACAGGATTGCTGGAACTCAGCGATTACACTAGACGGTGTGGTAGCGCTTCATTTAAAAATTAAGGTTAATAAGTCATTTTTTACTGTGGGACCAATCCTATTCGTTAGTTCACGCTGAAGAAATAGAGACAGTTTCAAAAAATACATTTCATTGTCTTTTTAACGGTGTCAATCCGTTTGAGTTACAACGGTTGTTTCACATATTCGTACCAACATGTATTTAGCGATTTTGTTCCGATATTACTAAGTTGTATCGCTTTTAACGGTGAACCGATTGACTGTGGGAATTAATTGAACTGTTTCTGGACTGTGACCTTTTAAATGTAATAAATGAGCCAATTGAACACAAAGAAATAACATTCTTTTTAACTCGACATGATTCCCGGAACTCAGCGATTACACTGGACCCTGTGGTAGCGCTTCATTTAAAAATTTCGATAAATAAGTCATTTTTTACTGTGGGACCAACCCTATCCGTTAGTTCCCGCAAAAAAATAGAGACATTTTCAAAAACTACATTTCATTGTCTTTTTAACGGTGTCAATCCGTTTGAGTTACAACAGTTGCTTCACATATTCGTACCATCATGTATTTAGTGCTTTTGTTCCGATATTACTAAGTTGTAACGCTTTTAACGGTGAAGGGATTGACTGTGGGACTTAGTTGAACTGATTCTGGACTGTGACCTGATAAATGTGATAAATGAGCCAATTGGACTCCAAGGAATGACATTCTTCGTAATTTGACAGGATTGCTGGAACTCAGCGATTACACTAGACGGTGTGGTAGCGCTTCATTTAAAAATTAAGGTTAATAAGTCATTTTTTACTGTGGGACCAATCCTATTCGTTAGTTCACGCTGAAGAAATAGAGACAGTTTCAAAAACTACATTTCATTGTCTTTCTAACGGTGTCAATCCGTTTGAGTTACAACGGTTGTTTCACATATTCGTACCAACATGTATTTAGCGATTTTTTCCGATATTACAAAGTTGTATCGCTTTTAACAGTGAAACGATTGACTGTGGGAATTAATTAAACTGTTTCTGGACTGTGACCTTATAAATGCGATAAATGAGCCAATTGAACACAAAGAAATAACATTCTTTTTAACTCGACATGATTCCCGGAACTCAGCGATTACACTGGACCCTGTGGTAGCGCTTCATTTAAAAATTTCGATAAATAAATCATTTTTTACTGTGGGACCAATCCTATCCGTTAGTTCCCGCAAAAAAATAGAGACATTTTCAAAAACTACATTTCATTGTCTTTTTAACGGTGTCAATCCGTTTGAGTTACAACAGTTGCTTCACATATTCGTACCAACATGTATTTAGCGATTTTTTCCGATATTACTAAGTTGTATCGCTCTTAAAAGAGAAACGATTGACTGTGGGACTTAATTGAACTGATTCTGGACTGTGACCTTATCAATGTGATAAATGAGGTTCGCGCTGAAGAAATAGAGACAGTTTCAAAAACTACATTTCATTGACTTTCTAACGGTGTCAATCCGTTTGATTTACAACGATTACGTCACGTAATCGTACCAACATGTATTTAGCGACTTGTTCCGATCTTACTAAGTTGTATCGCTTTTAAAAGTGAAACGATTGACTGTGGGAATTAATT
Source organism: Hydractinia symbiolongicarpus (assembly GCF_029227915.1). Taxonomy (NCBI): domain Eukaryota; kingdom Metazoa; phylum Cnidaria; class Hydrozoa; order Anthoathecata; family Hydractiniidae; genus Hydractinia; species Hydractinia symbiolongicarpus. The sequence continues at coordinate 1,265,983 of NC_079888.1, read as the reverse complement.
GAACTGTTTCTGGACTGTGACCTTATAAATGTGATAAATGAGCCAATTGAACACAAAGAAATAACATTCTTTTTAACTCGACATGATTCCCGGAACTCAGCGATTACACTGGACCCTGTGGTAGCGCTTTATTTAAAAATTTCGATAAATAAGTCATTCTTTACTGTGGGACCAACCCTATCCGTTAGTTCCCGCTAAAAAAATAGAAACAGTTTCAAAAACTACCTTTCATTGACTTTCTAACGGTGTCAATCCGTTTGAGTTACAACGGTTGCTTCACATATTCGTACCATCATGTATTTAGTGCTTTTGTTCCGATATTACTAAGTTGTAACGCTTTTAACGGTGAACGGATTGACTGTGGGACTTAGTTGAACTGATTCTGGACTGTGACCTGATAAATGTGATAAATGAGCCAATTGGACTCCAAGGAATGACATTCTTCTTAATTTGACAGGATTGCTGGAACTCAGCGATTACACTAGACGGTGTGGTAGCGCTTCATTTAAAAATTAAGGTTAATAAGTCATTTTTTACTGTGGGACCAATCCTAGCCGTTAGTTCACGCTGGAGAAATAGAGACAGTTTCAAAAAATACATTTCATTGTCTTTTTAACGGTGTCAATCCGTTTGAGTTACAACGGTTGCGTCACATATTCGTACCAACATGTATTTAGTGATTTTGTTCCGATATTACTAAGTTGTATCGCTTTTAACGGTGAACCGATTGACTGTGGGAATTAATTGAACTGTTTCTGGACTGTGACCTTTTAAATGTAATAAATGAGCCAATTGAACACAAAGAAATAACATTCTTTTTAACTCGACATGATTCCCGGAACTCAGCGATTACACTGGACCCTGTGGTAGCGCTTCATTTAAAAATTTCGATAAATAAGTCATTTTTTACTGTGGGACCAACCCTATCCGTTAGTTCCCGCTAAAAAAATAGAAACAGTTTCAAAAACTACCTTTCATTGACTTTCTAACGGTGTCAATCCGTTTGAGTTACAACGGTTGCTTCACATATTCGTACCATCATGTATTTAGTGCTTTTGTTCCGATATTACTAAGTTGTAACGCTTTTAACGGTGAAGGGATTGACTGTGGGACTTAGTTGAACTGATTCTGGACTGTGACCTGATAAATGTGATAAATGAGACAATTGGACTCCAAGGAATGACATTCTTCGTAATTTGACAGGATTGCTGGAACTCAGCGATTACACTAGACGGTGTGGTAGCGCTTCATTTAAAAATTAAGGTTAATAAGTCATTTTTTACTGTGGGACCAATCCTATTCGTTAGTTCACGCTGAAGAAATAGAGACAGTTTCAAAAACTACATTTCATTGTCTTTCTAACGGTGTCAATCCGTTTGAGTTACAACGGTTGCGTCACATATTCGTACCAACATGTATTTAGTGATTTTGTTCCGATATTACTAAGTTGTACCGCTTTTAACAGTGAAACGATTGACTTTGGGACTTAATTAAACTGATTCTGGACTGTGATCCTATAAATGTGATAAATGAGCCAATTGGACTCCAAAAATAACATTCTTTTTAACTTGACATGATTCCCAAAACTCAGCGATAACACTGGAGCCTGTGGTAGTGCTTCATTTAAAAATTTCGATAATAAGTTATTTTTTTACTGTGGGACCAATCCTATCTGTTAGTTCCCGCTAAAGAAATAGAGACAGTTTCAAAAACTACCTTTCATTGACTTTCTAACGGTGTCAATCCGTTTTAGTTATAACGGTTGCTTCACATATTCGTACCATCATGTATTTAGTGCTTTTGTTCCGATATTACTAAGTTGTAACGCCTTTAACGGTGAACGGATTGACTGTGGGACTTAGTTGAACTGATTCTGGACTGTGACCTGATAAATGTGATAAATGAGCCAAGTGGACTCCAAGGAATGACATTCTTCTTAATTAGAAAGGATTGCTGGAACTCAGCTATTACACTAGGCGGTGTGGTAGCGCTTCATTTAAAAATTAAGGTTAATAAGACATTTTTTTCTGTGGGACCAATCCTAGCCGTTAGTTCACGCTGAAGAAATAGAGACAGTTTCAAAAACTACATTTCATTGTCTTTTTAACGGTGTCAATCCGTTTGAGTTACAACGGTTGCGTCACATATTCGTACCAACATGTATTTAGTGATTTTGTTCCGATATTACTAAGTTGTATCGCTTTTAACGGTAAACCGATTGACTGTGAGACTTAGTTGAACTGATTTTGGACTGTGACCTGATAAATGTGATAAATGAGCCAATTGGACTCCAAGAAATAACATTCTTTTTAACTCGACATGATTGCCGGAACTCAGCGATTACACTGGACCCTGTGGTAGCGCTTCATTTAAAAATTTCGATAAATAAATCATTTTTTACTGTGGGACCAATCCTATCCGTTAGTTCCCGCTAAAGAAATAGAGACAGTTTCAAAAACTACCTTTCATTGACTTTCTAACGGTGTCAATCCGTTTGAGTTACAACGGTTGCTTCACATATTCGTACCAACATGTACTTAGTGCTTTTGTTCTGATATTACTAAGTTGTAAAAAAACTACCTTTCATTGACTTTCTAACGGTGTCAATCCGTTTGAGTTACAACGGTTGCTTCACATATTCGTACCAACATGTATTTAGCGATTTTTTCCGATATTACAAAGTTGTATCGCTTTTAACAGTGAAACGATTGACTTTGGGACTTAATTAAACTGATTCTGGACTTTGATCTTATAAACGTGATAAATGAGCCAATTGGACTCCAAGAAATAACATTCTTTTTAACTCGACATGATTCCCAGAACTCAGCGATTACACTGGACCCTGTGGTAGCGCTTCATTTAAAAATTTCGATAAATAAGTTATTTTTTACTGTGGGACCAATCCTATCCGTTAGTTCCCGCTAAAGAAATATAGACAGTTTCAAAAACTACCTTTCATTGACTTTCTAACGGTGTCAATCCGTTTGAGTTACAACGGTTGCTTCACATATTCGTACCAACATGTATTTAGTGCTTTTGCTCCGATATTACTAAGTTGTATCGCTTTTAACGGTGAAGGGATTGACTGTGGGACTTAGTTGAACTGATTTTGGACTGTGACCTGATAAATGTGATAAATGAGCCAATTGGACTCCAAGAAATAACATTCTTTTTAACTCGACATGATTGCCGGAACTCAGCGATTACACTGGACCCTGTGGTAGCGCTTCATTTAAAAATTTCGATAAATAAATCATTTTTTACTGTGGGACCAATCCTATCCGTTAGTTCCCGCTAAAGAAATAGAGACAGTTTCAAAAACTACATTTCATTGACTTTCTAACGGTGTCAATCCGTTTGAGTTACAACGATTACGTCACGTAATCGTACCAACATGTATTTAGCGACTTGTTCCGATCTTACTAAGTTGTATCGCTTTTAAAAGTGAAACGATTGACTGTGGGAATTAATTGAACTGTTTCTGGACTGTGACCTTATAAATGTGATAAATGAGCCAATTGAACACAAAGAAATAACATTCTTTTTAACTCGACATGATTCCCGGAACTCAGCGATTACACTGGACCCTGTGGTAGCGCTTCATTTAAAAATTTCGATAAATAAGTCATTTTTTACTGTGGGACCAACCCTATCCGTTAGTTCCCGCTAAAAAAATAGAAACAGTTTCAAAAACTACCTTTCATTGACTTTCTAACGGTGTCAATCCGTTTGAGTTACAACGGTTGCTTCACATATTCGTACCATCATGTATTTAGTGCTTTTGTTCCGATATTACTAAGTTGTAACGCTTTTAACGGTGAACGGATTGACTGTGGGACTTAGTTGAACTGATTCTGGACTGTGACCTGATAAATGTGATAAATGAGCCAATTGGACTCCAAAAATAACATTCTTTTTAACTCGACATGATTCCCAGAACTCAGCGATTACACTGGACCCTGTGGTAGCGCTTCATTTAAAAATTTCGATAAATAAGTTATTTTTTACTGTGGGACCAATCCTATCCGTTAGTTCCCGCTAAAGAAATAGAGACAGTTTCAAAAACTACCTTTCATTGACTTTCTAACGGTGTCAATCCGTTTGAGTTACAATGGTTGCTTCACATATTCGTACCAACATGTATTTAGTGCTTTTGCTCCGATATTACTAAGTTGTATCGCTTTTAACGGTGAAGGGATTGACTGTGGGACTTAGTTGAACTGATTTTGGACTGTGACCTGATAAATGTGATAAATGAGCCAATTGGACTCCAAGAAATAACATTCTTTTTAACTCGACATGATTGCCGGAACTCAGCGATTACACTGGACCCTGTGGTAGCGCTTCATTTAAAAATTTCGATAAATAAATCATTTTTTACTGTGGGACCAATCCTATCCGTTAGTTCCCGCTAAAGAAATAGAGACAGTTTCAAAAACTACATTTCATTGACTTTCTAACGGTGTCAATCCGTTTGAGTTACAACGATTACGTCACGTAATCGTACCAACATGTATTTAGCGACTTGTTCCGATCTTACTAAGTTGTATCGCTTTTAAAAGTGAAACGATTGACTGTGGGACTTAGTTGAACTGATTCTGGACTGTGACCTGATAAATGTGATAAATGAGCCAATTGGACTCCAAGGAATGACATTCTTCGTAATTTGACAGGATTGCTGGAACTCAGCGATTACACTAGACGGTGTGGTACTGCTTCATTTAAAAATTAAGGTTAATAAGTCATTTTTTACTGTGGGACCAATCCTATTCGTTAGTTCACGCTGAAGAAATAGAGACAGTTTCAAAAACTACATTTCATTGTCTTTCTAACGGTGTCAATCCGTTTGAGTTACAACGGTTGCGTCACATATTCGTACCAACATGTATTTAGTGATTTTGTTCCGATATTACTAAGTTGTACCGCTTTTAACAGTGAAACGATTGACTTTGGGACTTAATTAAACTGATTCTGGACTGTGATCCTATAAATGTGATAAATGAGCCAATTGGACTCCAAAAATAACATTCTTTTTAACTTGACATGATTCCCAAAACTCAGCGATAACACTGGAGCCTGTGGTAGTGCTTCATTTAAAAATTTCGATAATAAGTTATTTTTTTACTGTGGGACCAATCCTATCTGTTAGTTCCCGCTAAAGAAATAGAGACAGTTTCAAAAACTACCTTTCATTGACTTTCTAACGGTGTCAATCCGTTTTAGTTATAACGGTTGCTTCACATATTCGTACCATCATGTATTTAGTGCTTTTGTTCCGATATTACTAAGTTGTAACGCCTTTAACGGTGAACGGATTGACTGTGGGACTTAGTTGAACTGATTCTGGACTGTGACCTGATAAATGTGATAAATGAGCCAATTGGACTCCAAGGAATGACATTCTTCTTAATTAGACAGGATTGCTGGAACTCAGCTATTACACTAGGCGGTGTGGTAGCGCTTCATTTAAAAATTAAGGTTAATAAGACATTTTTTTCTGTGGGACCAATCCTAGCCGTTAGTTCACGCTGAAGAAATAGAGACAGTTTCAAAAACTACATTTCATTGTCTTTTTAACGGTGTCAATCCGTTTGAGTTACAACGGTTGCGTCACATATTCGTACCAACATGTATTTAGTGATTTTGTTCCGATATTACTAAGTTGTATCGCTTTTAACGGTAAACCGATTGACTGTGAGACTTAGTTGAACTGATTTTGGACTGTGACCTGATAAATGTGATAAATGAGCCAATTGGACTCCAAGAAATAACATTCTTTTTAACTCGACATGATTGCCGGAACTCAGCGATTACACTGGACCCTGTGGTAGCGCTTCATTTAAAAATTTCGATAAATAAATCATTTTTTACTGTGGGACCAATCCTATCCGTTAGTTCCCGCTAAAGAAATAGAGACAGTTTCAAAAACTACCTTTCATTGACTTTCTAACGGTGTCAATCCGTTTGAGTTACAACGGTTGCTTCACATATTCGTACCAACATGTACTTAGTGCTTTTGTTCTGATATTACTAAGTTGTAAAAAAACTACCTTTCATTGACTTTCTAACGGTGTCAATCCGTTTGAGTTACAACGGTTGCTTCACATATTCGTACCATCATGTATTTAGTGCTTTTGTTCCGATATTACTAAGTTGTAACGCTTTTAACGGTGAACGGATTGACTGTGGGACTTAGTTGAACTGATTCTGGACTGTGACCTGATAAATGTGATAAATGAGCCAATTGGACTCCAAAAATAACATTCTTTTTAACTCGACATGATTCCCAGAACTCAGCGATTACACTGGACCCTGTGGTAGCGCTTTATTTAAAAATTTCGATAAATAAGTTATTTTTTACTGTGGGACCAATCCTATCCGTTAGTTCCCGCTAAAGAAATAGAGACAGTTTCAAAAACTACCTTTCATTGACTTTCTAACGGTGTCAATCCGTTTGAGTTACAACGGTTGCTTCACATATTCGTACCAACATGTATTTAGTGCTTTTGCTCCGATATTACTAAGTTGTATCGCTTTTAACGGTGAAGGGATTGACTGTGGGACTTATTTGAACTGATTTTGGACTGTGACCTGATAAATGTGATAAATGAGCCAATTGGACTCCAAGAAATAACATTCTTTTTAACTCGACATGATTCCCGGAACTCAGCGATTACACTGGACCCTGTGGTAGCGCTTCATTTAAAAATTTCGATAAATAAATCATTTTTTACTGTGGGACCAATCCTATCCGTTAGTTCACGCTGAAGAAATAGAGACAGTTTCAAAAACTACATTTCATTGTCTTTTTAACGGTGTCAATCCGTTTGAGTTACAACGGTTGCGTCACATATTCGTACCAACATGTATTTAGTGATTTTGTTCCGATATTACTAAGTTGTATCGCTTTTAACGGTGAACCGATTGACTGTGGGACTTAGTTGAACTGATTTTGGACTGTGACCTGATAAATGTGATAAATGGGCCAATTGGACTCCAAGAAATAACATTCTTTTTAACTCGACATGATTGCCGGAACTCAGCGATTACACTGGACCCTGTGGTAGCGCTTCATTTAAAAATTTCGATAAATAAATCATTTTTTACTGTGGGATCAATCCTATCCGTTAGTTCCCGCTAAAGAAATAGAGACAGTTTCAAAAACTACCTTTCATTGACTTTCTAACGGTGTCAATCCGTTTGAGTTACAACGGTTGCTTCACATATTCGTACCAACATGTACTTAGTGCTTTTGTTCTGATATTACTAAGTTGTAAAAAAACTACCTTTCATTGACTTTCTAACGGTGTCAATCCGTTTGAGTTACAACGGTTGCTTCACATATTCGTACCAACATGTATTTAGCGATTTTTTCCGATATTACAAAGTTGTATCGCTTTTAACAGTGAAACGATTGACTTTGGGACTTAATTAAACTGATTCTGGACTTTGATCTTATAAACGTGATAAATGAGCCAATTGGACTCCAAGAAATAACATTCTTTTTAACTCGACATGATTCCCAGAACTCAGCGATTACACTGGACCCTGTGGTAGCGCTTCATTTAAAAATTTCGATAAATAAGTGATTTTTTACTGTGGGACCAATCCTATCCGTTAGTTCCCGCTAAAGAAATAGAGACAGTTTCAAAAACTACCTTTCATTGACTTTCTAACGGTGTCAATCCGTTTGAGTTACAACGGTTGCTTCACATATTCGTACCAACATGTATTTAGCGATTTTTTCCGATATTACTAAGTTGTATCGCTCTTAAAAGTGAAACGATTGACTGTGGGACTTAATTGAACTGATTCTGGACTGTGACCTTATCAATGTGATAAATGAGGTTCACGCTGAAGAAATATAGACAGTTTCAAAAACTACATTTCATTGACTTTCTAACGGTGTCAATCCGTTTGAGTTACAACGATTACGTCACGTAATCGTACCAACATGTATTTGGTGATTTTGTTCCGATATTACTAAGTTGTACCGCTTTTAACAGTGAAACGATTGACTTTGGGACTTAATTAAACTGATTCTGGACTTTGATCTTATAAATGTGATAAATGAGCCAATTGGACTCCAAAAAATAACATTCTTTTTAACTCGACATGATTCCCAGAACTCAGCGATTACACTGGACCCTGTGGTAGCGCTTCATTTAAAAATTTCGATAAATAAGTTATTTTTGTACTGTGGGACCAATCCTATCCGTTAGTTCCCGCTAAAGAAATAGAGACAGTTTCAAAAACTACCTTTCATTGACTTTCTAACGGTGTCAATCCGTTTGAGTTACAACGGTTGCTTCACATATTCGTACCAACATGTATTTAGTGCTTTTGCTCCGATATTACTAAGTTGTATCGCTTTTAACGGTGAACGGATTGACTGTGAGACTTAGTTGAACTGATTCTGGACTGTGACCTGATAAATGTGATAAATGAGCCAATTGGACTCCAAGGAATGACATTCTTCTTAATTTGACAAGATTGCTGGAACTCAGCGATTACACTAGACGGTGTGGTAGCGCTTCATTTAAAAATTAAGATTAATAAGTCATTTTTTACTGTGCGACCAATCCTAGCCGTTAGTTCACGCTGAAGAAATAGACACAGTTTCAAAAACTACATTTCATTGTCTTTTTAACGGTGTCAATCCGTTTGACTTACAACGGTTGCGTCACATATTCGTACCAACATGTATTTAGTGATTTTGTTCCGATATTACTAAGTTGTATCGCTTTTAACAGTGAAACGATTGACTTTGGGACTTATTTAAACTGATTCTGGACTGTGATCTTATAAATGTGATAAATGAGCCAATTGGACTCCAAGAAATATCATTCTTTTTAACTCGACATGATTCCCAGAACTCAGCGATTACACTGGACCCTGTGGTAGCGCTTCATTGATAAATAAGTCATTTTTTAATGTGGGACCAATCCAATCCGTTAGTTCCCGCTAAAGAAATAGAGACAGTTTCAAAAACTACATTTCATTGTCTTTTTAACGGTGTCAATCCGTTTGAGTTACAACAGTTGCGTCACATATTCGTACCAACATGTATTTAGCGAATTTTTCCGATATTACTAAGTTGTATCGCTTTTAAAAGTGAAACAATTGACTGTGGGAATTAATAGAACTGTTTCTGGACTGTGATTTTATAAAAGTGATAAATGAGCCAATTTAACTCCAAGAAATAACATTCTTTTTAACTCGACATGATTGCCGGAACTCAGCGATTACACTGGACCCTGTGGTAGCGCTTCATTTAAAAATTTCGATAAATAAGTCATTTTTTTACTGTGGAACCAATCCTATTCGTTAGTTCACACTGAAGAAATAGAGACAGTTTCAAAAACTACCTTTCATTGACTTTCTAACGGTGTCAATCCGTTTGAGTTACAACGGTTGCTTCACATATTCGCACCAACATGTATTTAGCGACTTTTTTTCCGATATTACTAAGTTGTATCGCTTTTAAAAGTGAAACAATTGACTGTGGGACTTAATAGAACTGTTTCTGGACTGTGATTTTATAAAAGTGATAAATGAGCCAATTTAACTCCAAGAAATAACATTCTTTTTAACTCGACATGATTGCCGGAACTCAGCGATTACACTGGACCCTGTGGTAGCGCTTCATTTAAAAATTTCGATAAATAAGTCATTTTTTTACTGTGGAACCAATCCTATTCGTTAGTTCACGCTGAAGAAATAGAGACAGTTTCAAAAACTACATTTCATTGACTTTCTAACGGTGTCAATCCGTTTGAGTTACAACGGTTGCTTCACATATTCGTACCAACATGTATTTAGCGATTTTTTCCGATATTACTAAGTTGTATCGCTTTTAAAAGTGAAACAATTGACTGTGGGAATTAATAGAACTGTTTCTGGACTGTGATTTTATAAAAGTGATAAATGAGCCAATTTAACTCCAAGAAATAACATTCTTTTTAACTCGACATGATTGCCGGAACTCAGCCATTACACTGGACCCTGTGGTAGCGCTTCATTTAAAAATTTCGATAAATAAGTCATTTTTTTACTGTGGGACCAATCCTATTCGTTAGTTCCCGCTAAAGAAATAGAGACAGTTTCAAAAACTACCTTTCATTGACTTTCTAACGGTGTCAATCCGTTTGAGTTACAACGGTTGCTTCACATATTTGTACCAACATGTATTTAGTGCTTTTGCTCCGATATTACTAAGTTGTATCGCTTTTAACGGTGAACGGATTGACTGTGGGACTTAGTTGAACTGATTCTGGACTGTGACCTGATAAATGTGATAAATGAGCCAATTGGACTCCAAGGAATGACATTCTTCTTAATTTGACAGGATTGCTGGAACTCAGCGAATACACTGGGCGGTGTGGTATCGCTTCATTTAAAAATTAAAATTAATAAGTCATTTTTTACTGTGGGAACAATCCTAGCCGTTAGTTCACGCTGAAGAAATAGAGACAGTTTCAAAAACTACCTTTCATTGACTTTCTAACGGTGTCAATCCGTTTGAGTTACAACGGTTGCTTCACATATTCGTACCAACATGTATTTAGCGACTTTTTTTCCGATATTACTAAGTTGTATCGCTTTTAAAAGTGAAACGATTGACTGTGGGAATTAATTGAACTGTTTCTGGACTGTGACCTTATAAATGTGATAAATGAGCCAATTAAACTCCAAGAAATAACATTCTTTTTAACTCGACATGATTGCCGGAACTCAGCGATTACACTGGACCCTGTGGTAGCGCTTCATTTAAAAATTTCGATAAATAAGTCATTTTTTTACTGTGGGACCAATCCTATTCGTTAGTTTACGCTGAAGAAATAGAGACAGTTTCAAAAACTACCTTTTATTGACTTTCTAACGGTGTCAATCCGTTTGAGTTACAACGGTTGCTTCACATATTCGTACCAACATGTATTTAGCGACTTTTTTTCCGATAATACTAAGTTGTATCGCTTTTAAAAGTGAAACGATTGACTGTGGGACTTAGCTGAACTGATTCTGGACTGTGACCTGATAAATGTGATAAATGAGCCAATTGGACTCCAAGGAATGACATTCTTCTTAATTTGACAGGATTGCTGGAACTCAGCGAATACACTGGGCGGTGTGGTATCGCTTCATTTAAAAATTAAAATTAATAAGTCATTTTTTACTGTGGGAACAATCCTAGCCGTTAGTTCACGCTGAAGAAATAGAGACAGTTTCAAAAAGTACATTTCATTGTCTTTTTAACGGTGTCAATCCGTTTGAGTTACAACGGTTGCGTCACATATTCGTACCAACATGTATTTAGCGATTTTTTCCGATATTACTAAGTTGTATCGCTTTTAAAAGTGAAACAATTGACTGTGGGAATTAATAGAACTGTTTCTGGACTGTGATTTTATAAAAGTGATAAATGAGCCAATTTAACTCCAAGAAATAACATTCTTTTTAACTCGACATGATTGCCGGAACTCAGCGATTACACTGGACCCTGTGGTAGCGCTTCATTTAAAAATTTCGATAAATAAGTCATTTTTTTACTGTGGGACCAATCCTATTCGTTAGTTCCCGCTAAAGAAATAGAGACAGTTTCAAAAACTACCTTTCATTGACTTTCTAACGGTGTCAATCCGTTTGAGTTACAACGGTTGCTTCACATATTTGTACCAACATGTATTTAGTGCTTTTGCTCCGATATTACTAAGTTGTATCGCTTTTAACGGTGAACGGATTGACTGTGGGACTTAGTTGAACTGATTCTGGACTGTGACCTGATAAATGTGATAAATGAGCCAATTGGACTCCAAGGAATGACATTCTTCTTAATTTGACAGGATTGCTGGAACTCAGCGAATACACTGGGCGGTGTGGTATCGCTTCATTTAAAAATTAAAATTAATAAGTCATTTTTTACTGTGGGAACAATCCTAGCCGTTAGTTCACGCTGAAGAAATAGAGACAGTTTCAAAAACTACCTTTCATTGACTTTCTAACGGTGTCAATCCGTTTGAGTTACAACGGTTGCTTCACATATTCGTACCAACATGTATTTAGCGACTTTTTTTCCGATATTACTAAGTTGTATCGCTTTTAAAAGTGAAACGATTGACTGTGGGAATTAATTGAACTGTTTCTGGACTGTGACCTTATAAATGTGATAAATGAGCCAATTAAACTCCAAGAAATAACATTCTTTTTAACTCGACATGATTGCCGGAACTCAGCGATTACACTGGACCCTGTGGTAGCGCTTCATTTAAAAATTTCGATAAATAAGTCATTTTTTTACTGTGGGACCAATCCTATTCGTTAGTTTACGCTGAAGAAATAGAGACAGTTTCAAAAACTACCTTTTATTGACTTTCTAACGGTGTCAATCCGTTTGAGTTACAACGGTTGCTTCACATATTCGTACCAACATGTATTTAGCGACTTTTTTTCCGATAATACTAAGTTGTATCGCTTTTAAAAGTGAAACGATTGACTGTGGGACTTAGCTGAACTGATTCTGGACTGTGACCTGATAAATGTGATAAATGAGCCAATTGGACTCCAAGGAATGACATTCTTCTTAATTTGACAGGATTGCTGGAACTCAGCGAATACACTGGGCGGTGTGGTAGCGCTTCATTTAAAAATTTCGATAAATAAGTCATTTTTTTACTGTGGGACCAATCCTATTCGTTAGTTCCCGCTAAAGAAATAGAGACAGTTTCAAAAACTACCTTTCATTGACTTTCTAACGGTGTCAATCCGTTTGAGTTACAACGGTTGCTTCACATATTTGTACCAACATGTATTTAGTGCTTTTGCTCCGATATTACTAAGTTGTATCGCTTTTAACGGTGAACGGATTGACTGTGGGACTTAGTTGAACTGATTCTGGACTGTGACCTGATAAATGTGATAAATGAGCCAATTGGACTCCAAGGAATGACATTCTTCTTAATTTGACAGGATTGCTGGAACTCAGCGAATACACTGGGCGGTGTGGTATCGCTTCATTTAAAAATTAAAATTAATAAGTCATTTTTTACTGTGGGAACAATCCTAGCCGTTAGTTCACGCTGAAGAAATAGAGACAGTTTCAAAAACTACCTTTCATTGACTTTCTAACGGTGTCAATCCGTTTGAGTTAAAACGGTTGCTTCACATATTCGTACCAACATGTATTTAGCGACTTTTTTTCCGATATTACTAAGTTGTATCGCTTTTAAAAGTGAAACGATTGACTGTGGGAATTAATTGAACTGTTTCTGGACTGTGACCTTATAAATGTGATAAATGAGCCAATTAAACTCCAAGAAATAACATTCTTTTTAACTCGACATGATTGCCGGAACTCAGCGATTACACTGGACCCTGTGGTAGCGCTTCATTTAAAAATTTCGATAAATAAGTCATTTTTTTACTGTGGGACCAATCCTATTCGTTAGTTTACGCTGAAGAAATAGAGACAGTTTCAAAAACTACCTTTTATTGACTTTCTAACGGTGTCAATCCGTTTGAGTTACAACGGTTGCTTCACATATTCGTACCAACATGTATTTAGCGACTTTTTTTCCGATAATACTAAGTTGTATCGCTTTTAAAAGTGAAACGATTGACTGTGGGAGTTAATTGAACTGTTTCTGGACTGTGACCTTATAAATGTGATAAATGAGCCAATTGAACTCCAAGAAATAACATTCTTTTTAACTCGACATGATTGCCGGAACTCAGCGATTCCATTGGACCCTGTGGTAGCGCTTCATTTAAAAATTTCGATAAATAAGTCATTTTTTTACTGTGGGACCAATTCTAACCGTTATTTCCCGCTAAAGAAATAGAGACAGTTTCAAAAACTACCTTTCATTGACTTTCTAACGGTGTCAATCCGTTTGAGTTACAACGGTTGCTTCACATATTTGTACCAACATGTATTTAGTGCTTTTGCTCCGATATTACTAAGTTGTATCGCTTTTAACGGTGAACGGATTGACTGTTGGACTTAGTTGAACTGATTCTGGACTGTGACCTGATAAATGTGATAAATGAGCCAATTGGACTCCAAGGAATGACATTCTTCTTAATTTGACAGAATTGCTGGAACTCAGCGATTACACTGGGCGGTGTGGTAGCGCTTCATTTAAAAATTAAAATTAATAAGTCATTTTTTACTGTGGGAACAATCCTATCCGTTAGTTCACGCTAAAGAAATAGAGACAGTTTCAAAAACTACATTTCATTGTCTTTTTAACGGTGTCAATCCGTTTGAGTTACAACGGTTGCGTCACATATTCGTACCAACATGTATTTAACGACTTTTTTTCCGATATTACTAAGTTGTATCGCTTTTAAAAGTGAAACGATTGACTGTGGGAATTAATTGAACTGTTTCTGGACTGTGATTTTATAAAAGTGATAAATGAGCCAATTTAACTCCAAGAAATAACATTCTTTTTAACTCGACATGATTGCCGGAACTCAGCGATTACACTGGACCCTGTGGTAGCGCTTCATTTAAAAATTTGGATAAATAAGTCATTTTTTTACTGTGGAACCAATCCTATTCGTTAGTTCACGCTGAAGAAATAGAGACAGTTTCAAAAACTACCTTTCATTGACTTTCTAACGGTGTCAATCCGTTTGAGTTACAACGGTTGCTTCACATATTCGTACCAACATGTATTTAGCGACTTTTTTTCCGATATTACTAAGTTGTATCGCTTTTAAAAGTGAAACGATTGACTGTGGGAATTAATTGAACTGTTTCTGGACTGTGACCTTATAAATGTGATAAATGAGCCAATTGAACTCCAAGAAATAACATTCTTTTTAACTCGACATAATTGCCGGAACTCAGCGATTACATTGGAGCCTGTGGTAGCGCTTCATTTAAAAATTTCGATAAATAAGTCATTTTTTTACTGTGGGACCAATTCTATCCCTTATTTCCCGCTAAAGAAATAGAGACAGTTTCAAAAACTACCTTTCATTGACTTTCTAACGGTGTCAATCCGTTTGAGTTACAACGGTTGCTTCACATATTTGTACCAACATGTATTTACTGCTTTTGCTCCGATATTACTAAGTTGTATCGCTTTTAACGGTGAAGGGATTGACTGTGGCACTTAGTTGAACTGATTCTGGACTGTGACCTGATACATGTGATAAATGAGCCAATTTGACTCCAAGGAATGACATTCTTCTTAATTTGACAGGATTGCTGGAACTCAGCGATTACACTGGGCGGTGTGATAGCGCTTCATTTAAAAATTAAGATTAATAAGTCATTTTTTACTGTGCGAACAATCCTAGCCGTTAGTTCACGCTGAAGAAATAGAGACAGTTTCAAAAACTACATTTCATTGTCTTTTTAACGGTGTCAATCCGTTTGAGTTACAACGGTTGCGTCACATATTCGTACCAACATGTATTTAGCGATTTTTTCCGATATTACTAAGTTGCATCGCTTTTAAAAGTGAAACGATTGACTGTGGGACTTATTTGAACTGATTCTGCACTGTGAACTTATAAATGTGATAAATGAGCCAATTGAGCTCCAAGAAATAACATTCTTTTTAACTCGACATGAATGCCAGACTCAGCGATTACTCTGGACCCTGTGGTAGCGCTTCATTTAAAAATTTCGATAAATAAGTCATTTTTTTACTGTGGGACCAATCCTATCCGTTAGTTCACGCTGAAGAAATAGAGACAGTTTCAAAAACTACCTTTCATTGACTTTCTAACGGTGTCAATCCGTTTGAGTTACAACGGTTGCTTCACATATTCGTACCAACATGTATTTAGCGATTTTTTCCGATATTACTAAGTTGTATCGCTTTTAAAAGTGAAACGATTGACTGTGGGAATTAATTGAACTGTTTCTGGACTGTGACCTTATAAATGTGATAAATGAGCCAATTGAACTCCAAGAAATAACATTCTTTTTAACTCGACATGATTGCCGGAAATCAGCGATTACATTGGACCCTGTGGTAGCGCTTCATTTAAAAATTTCGATAAATAAGTCATTTTTTTACTGTGGGACCAATTCTATCCGTTATTTTCCGCTAAAGAAATAGAGACAATTTCAAAAACTGCCTTTCTTTGACTTTCTAACGGTGTCAATCCGTTTTAGTTACAACGGTTGCTTCACATATTCGTACCAAAATGTATTTAGTGATTTTGTTCCGATATTACTAAGTTGTATCGCTTTTAACGGTTAACCGATTGACTGTGGGAATTAGTTGAACTGATTCTGGACTGTGACCTGATAAATGTGATAAATGAGCCAATTGAACTCCAAGAAATAACATTCTTTTTAACTCGACATGATTGCCGGAACTCAACGATTACACTGGACCCTGTGGTAGCGCTTCATTTAAAAATTTACATAAATAAGTTGTTTTTTACTGTGGGACCAATCCTATCCGTTAGTTCGCGCTGAAGAATTAGCGACAGTTTCAAAAACTACCTTTCATTGACTTTCTAACGGTGTCAATCCGTTTGAGTTACAACGGTTGCTTCACATATTCGTACCAACATGTATTTAGCGTTTTTTCCGATATTACTAAGTTTTATCGCTTTTAAAAGTGAAACGATGGACTGTGGGACTTAATTGAACTGATTCTGGACTGTGACCTTATAAATGTGATAAATGAGCCAATTGGACTCTAAGAAATAACATTCTTTTTAACTCGACATGATTGCCGGAACTCAACGATAACACTGGACCCTGTGGTAGCGCTTCATATAAAAATTTAGATAAATAAGTCGTTTTTTATTATGGGACCAATCCTAGCCGTTAGTTCGCGCTGACAAAACAGAGACAGTTTCAAAAACTACTTTTCATTGACTTTCTAACGGTGTCAATCCGTTTGAGTTACAACGATTGCGCCACGTATTCGTACCAACATGTATTTAGCGATTTGTTCCGATCTTACTAAGTTGTATCGCTTTTAAAAGTGAAACGATTGACTGTGGGAATTAATTGAACTGTTTCTGGACTGTGACCTTATAAATGTGATAAATGAGCCAATTGAGCTCCACGAAATAACATTCTTTTTAACTCGACATGATTGCCGGAACTCAGCGATTACACTGGACCCTGTGGTAGCGCTTTATCTAGAAATTTCGATAATTAAGTAATTTTTTATTATGGGACCAATCCTAGCCGTTAGTTCGCGCTGACAAAACAGAGACAGTTTCAAAAACTACTTTTCATTGACTTTCTAACGGTGTCAATCCGTTTGAGTTACAACGATTGCGCCACGTATTCGTACCAACATGTATTTAGCGATTTGTTCCGATCTTACTAAGTTGTATCGCTTTTAAAAGTGAAACGATTGACAGTGGGAATTAATTGAACTGTTTCTGGACTGTGACCTTATAAATGTGATAAATGAGCCAATTGAGCTCCACGAAATAACATTCTTTTTAACTTGACATGATTGCCGGAACTCAGCGATTACACTGGACCCTGTGGTAGCGCTTTATCTAGAAATTTCGATAATTAAGTAATTTTTTACTGTGGGACCAATCCTATCCGTTAGTTCGCGCTGAAAAAACAGAGACAGTTTCAAAAACTACTTTTCATTGACT
Source organism: Hydractinia symbiolongicarpus (assembly GCF_029227915.1). NCBI lineage: Eukaryota > Metazoa > Cnidaria > Hydrozoa > Anthoathecata > Hydractiniidae > Hydractinia > Hydractinia symbiolongicarpus. The sequence continues at coordinate 1,248,385 of NC_079888.1, read as the reverse complement.
TTCTAACGGTGTCAATCCGTTTGAGTTACAACGATTGCGTCACGTATTCGTACCAACATGTTTTTAGCGATTTTTTTCGATCTTACTAAGTTGTATCGCTTTTAAAAGTGAAACGATTGAATGTGGGAATTAATTGAACTGTTTCTGGACTGTGACCTTATAAATGTGATAAATGAGCCAATTGAACTCCAAGAAATAACATTCTTTTTAACTCGACATGATTGCCGGAATTCAACGATTACACTGGACCCTGTGGTAGTGCTTCATATAAAAATTTTGATAAATAAGTCATTTTTTACTGTGGGACCAGTCCTAGCCGTTAGTTCGCGCTGAAGAAATAGAGACAGTTTCAAAAACTACATTTCATTGACTTTCTAACGGTGTCAATCCGTTTGAGTTACAACGACTGTGTCACATATTCGTACCAACATGTATTTAGTGATTTTGTTCCGATATTACTAAGTTGTATCGCTTTTAACGGTTAACCGATTGACTGTGGGAATTAATTGAACTGATTCTGGACTGTGACCTGATAAATGTGATAAATGAGCCAATTGAACTCCAAGAAATAACATTCTTTTTAACTCGACATGATTGCCGGAACTCAGCGATTACACTGGGCGCTGTGGGAGCGCTTTATTTAAAAATTAAGATAAATAAGTCGTTTTTTAATGTGGGACCAATCCTATCCGTTAGTTAACGCGGAAGAAATAGAGACAGTTTCAAAAACTACCTTTTATTGACTTTCTAACGGTGTCAATCCGTTTGATTTGCAACGGTTGCTTCACATATTCGATCCAACATGTATTTAGAGATTTTTTCCGATATTACTAAGTTGTATCGCTTTTAACAGTGCAACGATTGACTTTGGGACTTAATTAAACTGATTCTGGACAGTGATCTTATAAATGTGATAAATGAGCCAATTGGACTCCAAGAAATAACATTCTTTTTAACTCGACATGATTCCCAGAACTCAGCGATTACACTGGACCCTGTGGTAGCGCTTCATTTAAAAATTTCGATAAATCAGTCATTTTTTACTGTGGGACCAATCCTATCCGTTAGTTCGCGCTGAAGAAATAGAGACAGTTTCAAAAACTAGATTTCATTGACTTTCTAACTGTTTCTAACTGTTTTCTAACCGTTGCAAATCAAACGGATTGACATCCGTTTGATTTGCAACGGTTGCGTCACATATTCGTACCAACATGTATTTAGCGATTTTTTCCGCTATTATTAAGTTGTATCGCTTTTAAAAGTAAAACGATTGACTGTGGGACTTAATTGAACTGATTCTGGACTGTTACCTGCTAAATGTGATAAATAAGCCACTTGGGCTCCAATGAATGACAATCTTCTTAATTTGACATGATTGCTGGAACTCAGCGGATACACTGGGCGCTGTGGTAGCGCTTCATTTAAAAATTAAGATAAATAAGTCATTTTTTACTGTGGGACCAATCCTAGCCGTTAGTTCGCTCTGAAGAAGTAGGTACAGGTTCAAAAACTACATTTCATTGACTTTCTAACGGTGTCAATCCGTTTGAGTTACAACGGTTGCTTCACATATTCGTACCAACATGTATTTAGCGATTTTTTCCGATCTTACTAAGTTGTATCGCTTTTAAAAGTGAAACAATTGACTGTGGGACTTAATTGAACTGATTCTGGACTGTGACCTTATAAATGCGATAAATGTGCCAATTTGACTCCAAGAAATAACATTCTTTTTAACTCCACATGATTGCCGGAACTCAATGATTACACTGGACACTATGGTAGCGCTTCATTTAAAAATTTAGATAAATAAGTCATTTTTTACTGTGGGACCAATCCTAGCCGTTAGTTCGCGCTGAAAAAACAGAGACAGTTTCAAAAACTACTTTTCATTGACTTTCTGACGGTGTCAATCCGTTTGAGTTACAACGGTTGCTTCACATTTTCGTACAAACATGTATTTAGCGATTTTTTCTGATCTTACTAAGTTGTATCGCTTTTAAAAGTGAAACAATTGACTGTGGGACTTCATTGAACTGATTCTGGACTGTGACCTTATAAATGTGATAAATGAGCCAATTGGACTCCAAGAAATAACATTCTTTTTAACTCGACATGATTGCCGGAACTCAACGATTACACTGGACCCTGTGGTAGCGCTTTATTTAAAAATTTCGATAAATAAGTAATTTTTTACTGTGGGACCAATCCTATCCGTTAGTTCACGCTGAAGAAATAGAGCCAGTTTCAAAAACTACATTTCATTGACTTTCTAACGGTGTCAATCCGTTTGAGTTAAAACGGTTGCTTCACATATCCGTACCAACATGTATTAAGTGTTTTTTTTCGATATTACTAAGTGGTATCGCTTTTGAAGGTGAAACGATTGACTGTGGGACATAATTGAACTGATTCTGGACTGTCATCTTATAAATGTGATAAATGAGCCAATTGGACTCCAAGAAATAACATTCTTTTTAACTCGACATGATTGCCGGAACTCAGCGATTACACTGGGCCCTGTGGGAGCGCTTCATTTAAAAATTAAGATAAATAAGCCATTTTTTACTGTGGGACCAATCCTAGCCGTTAGTTCGCGCTGAAGAAGTAGAGACAGGTTCAAAAACTACATTTCATTGACTTTCTAACGGCGTCAATCCGTTTCAGTTACAACGGTTGCTTCACATATTCGTACCAACATGTATTTAGCGATTTTTTCCGATCTTACTAAGTTGTATCGCTTTTAAAAGTGAAACAATTGACTGTGGGACTTAATTGAACTGATTCTGGACTGTGACCTTATAAATGTGATAAATGAGCCAATTGGACTCCAAGAAATAACATTCTTTTTAACTCGACATGATTGCTGGAACTCAGCGATTACACTGGGCGCTGTGGGAGCGCTTTATTTAAAAAGTAAGATGAATAAGTCGTTTTTTACTGTGGGAGCAATCCTATCCGTTAGTTAACGCGGAAGAAATAGAGACGGTTTCAAAAACTACCTTTTATTGACTTTCTAACGGTGTCAATCCGTTTGATTTACAACGGTTGCTTCACATATTCGATCCAACATGTATTTAGAGATTTTTTCCGATATTACTAATTTGTATCGCATTTAACAGTGAAACGATTGACTTTGGGACTTAATTAAACTGATTCTGGACTGTGATCTTATAAATGTGATAAATGAGCCAATTGGACTCCAAGAAATAACATTCTTTTTAACTCGACATGATTCCCAGAACACAGCGATTACACTGGACCCTGTGGTAGCGCTTCATTTAAAAATTTCGATAAATAAGTCATTTTTTACTGTGGGACCAATCCTATCCGTTAGTTCGCGCTGAAGAAATAGAGACAGTTTCAAAAACTAGATTTCATTGACTTTCTAACGGTGTCAATCCGTTTGATTTGCAACGGTTGCGTCACATATTCGTACCAACATGTATTTAGCGATTTCTTCCGCTATTATTAAGTTGTATCGCTTTTAAAAGTAAAACGATTGACTGTGGGACTTAATTGAACTGATTCTGGACTGTTACCTGCTAAATGTGATAAATGAGCCACTTGGGCTCCAATGAATGACAATCTTCTTAATTTGACATGATTGCTGGAACTCAGCGGATACACTGGGCGCTGTGGTAGCGCTTCATTTAAAAAATAAGATTATTAAGTCATTTTTTACTGTGGGACCAATCCTAGCCGTTAGTTCCCGCTAAAGAAATAGAGACAGTTTCAAAAACTACTTTTCATTGACTTTCTGACGGTGTCAATCCGTTTGAGTTACAACGGTTGCTTCACATTTTCGTACCAACATGTATTTAGCGATTTTTTCTGATCTTACTAAGTTGTATCGCTTTTAAAAGTGAAACAATTGACTGTGGGACTTAATTGAACTGATTCTGGACTGTGACCTTATAAATGTGATAAATGAGCCAATTGGACTCCAAGAAATAACATTCTTTTTAACTCGACATGATTGCCGGAACTCAACGATTACACTGGACCCTGTGGTAGCGCTTTATTTAAAAATTTCGATAAATAAGTAATTTTTTACTGTGGGACCAATCCTATCCGTTAGTTCACGCTGAAGAAATAGAGCCAGTTTCAAAAACTACATTTCATTGACTTTCTAACGGTGTCAATCCGTTTGAGTTAAAACCGTTGCTTCACATATCCGTACCAACATGTACTAAGTGTTTTTTTTCGATATTACTAAGTGGTATCGCTTTTGAAGGTGAAACGATTGACTGTGGGACATAATTGAACTGATTCTGGACTGTCATCTTATAAATGTGATAAATGAGCCAATTGGACTCCAAGAAATAACATTCTTTTTAACTCGACATGATTGCCGGAACTCAGCGATTACACTGGGCCCTGTGGGAGCGCTTCATTTAAAAATTAAGATAAATAAGTCATTTTTTACTGTGGGACCAATCCTAGCCGTTAGTTCGCGCTGAAGAAGTAGAGACAGGTTCAAAAACTACATTTCATTGACTTTCTAACGGCGTCAATCCGTTTCAGTTACAACGGTTGCTTCACATATTCGTACCAACATGTATTTAGCGATTTTTTCCGATCTTACTAAGTTGTATCGCTTTTAAAAGTGAAACAATTGACTGTGGGACTTAATTGAACTGATTCTGGACTGTGACCTTATAAATGTGATAAATGAGCCAATTGGACTCCAAGAAATAACATTCTTTTTAACTCGACATGATTGCTGGAACTCAGCGATTACACTGGGCGCTGTGGAAGCGCTTTATTTAAAAATTAAGATGAATAAGTCGTTTTTTACTGGGGGAGCAATCCTATGCGTTAGTTAACGCGGAAGAAATAGAGACGGTTTCAAAAACTACCTTTTATTGACTTTCTAACGGTGTCAATCCGTTTGATTTACAACGGTTGCTTTACATATTCGATCCAACATGTATTTAGAGATTTTTTCCGATATTACTAATTTGTATCGCTTTTAACAGTGAAACGATTGACTTTGGGACTTAATTAAACTGATTCTGGACTGTGATCTTATAAATGTGATAAATGAGCCAATTGGACTCCAAGAAATAACATTCTTTTTAACTCGACATGATTCCCAGAACTCAGCGATTACACTGGACCCTGTGGTAGCGCTTCATTTAAAAATTTCGATAAATAAGTCATTTTTTACTGTGGGACCAATCCTATCCGTTAGTTCGCGCTGAAGAAATAGAGACAGTTTCAAAAACTAGATTTCATTGACTTTCTAACGGTGTCGATCCGTTTGATTTGCAACGCTTGCGTCACATATTCGTACCAACATGTATTTAGCGATTTCTTCCGCTATTATTAAGTTGTATCGCTTTTAAAAGTAAAACGATTGACTGTGGGACTTAATTGAACTGATTCTGGACTGTTACCTGCTAAATGTGATAAATGAGCCACTTGGGCTCCAATGAATGACAATCTTCTTAATTTGACATGATTGCTGGAACTCAGCGGATACACTGGGCGCTGTGGTAGCGCTTCATTTAAAAAATAAGATTAATAAGTCCTTTTTTACTGTGGGACCAATCCTAGCCGTTAGTTCCCGCTAAAGAAATAGAGACAGTTTCAAAAACTCGCTTTCATTGACTTTCTAACGGTGTCAATCTGTTTGAGTTAGAACGGTTGCTTCACATATTCGTACCAACATGTATTTAGTGCTTTTGTTCTGATATTACTAAGTTGTAAAAAAACTACCTTTCATTGACTTTCTAACGGTGTCAATGCGTTTCAGTTACAACGGTTGCTTCACCTATTCGTACCAACATGTATTTAGTGCTTTTGCTCCGATATTACTAAGTTGTATCGCTTTTAACGGTGAACGGATTGACTGTGGGACTTAGTTGAACTGATTCTGGACTGTGACCTGATAAATGTGATAAATGAGCCAATTGGACTCCAAGGAATGACATTCTTCTTAATTTGACAGGATTGCTGGAACTCAGCGATTACACTAGACGGTGTGGTAGCGCTTCATTTAAAAATTAAGATTAATAAGTCGTTTTTTACTGTGGGACTAATCCTAGCCGTTAGTTCACGCTGAAGAAATAGAGACAGTTTCAAACACTACATTTCATTGTCTTCTTAACGGTGTCAATTTGTTTCAGTTACAACGGTTGCGTCACATATTCGTACCAACATGTATTTAGTGATTTTGTTCCGATATTACTAAGTTGTATCGCTTTTAACAGTGAAACGATTGACTGTGGGACTTAGTTGAACTGATTCTGGCTGTGATCTTATAAATGTGATAAATGAGCCAATTGGACTCCAAGAAATAACATTCTTTTTAACTCGTCATGATTGCCGGAACTCATCGATTACACTGGGCGCTGTGGGAGCGCTTTATTTAAAAATTAAGATAAATACGTCATTTTTTCCTGTGGGACCAATCCTAGCCGTTAGTTCGCGCTGAAGAAATAGAGACAGTTTCAAAAACTAGATTTCATTGACTTTTTAACGGTGTCAATCCGTTTGGGTTGCAACTGTTGCGTCACAAATTCGTACCAACATGTATTTAGCGATTTCTTCCGCTATTATTAAGTTGTATCGCTTTTAAAAGTAAAACGATTGAGTTTGGGACTTAATTGAACTGATTCTGGACTGTCACCTGCTAAATGTGATAAGTGAGCCACTTGGTCTCCAATGAATGACAATCTTCTTAATTTGACATGATTGCTGGAACTCAGCGGATACACTGGGCGCTGTGGTAGCGCTTCATTTAAAAAATAAGATTAATAAGTCATTTCTTACTGTGGGACTAATCCTAGCCGTTAGTTCACGCTGAAGAAATAGAGACAGTTTCAAACACTACATTTTATTGTCTTCTTAACGGTGTCAATTTGTTTCAGTTACAACGGTTGCGTCACATATTCGTACCAACATGTATTTAGTGATTTTGTTCCGATATTACTAAGTTGTATCGCTTTTAACAGTGAAACGATTGACTGTGGGACTTAGTTGAACTGATTCTGGCTGTGATCTTATAAATGTGATAAATGAGCCAATTGGACTCCAAGAAATAACATTCTTTTTAACTCGACATGATTGCCGGAACTCAGCGATTACACTGGGCGCTGTGGGAGCGCTTTATTTAAAAATTAAGATAAATAAGTCGTTTTTTACTGTGGGACCAATCCTATCCGTTAGTTAACGCGGAAGAAATAGAGACAGTTTCAAAAACTACCTTTCATTGACTTTCTAACGGTGTCAATCCGTTTGATTTACAACGGTTGCTTCACATATTCGAACCAACATGTATTTAGCAATTTTTTCCGATATTACTAAGTTGTATCGCTTTTAAAAGTGAAACGATTGACTGTGGGACTTAATTGAACTGATTCTGGACTGTGATCTTATAAATGTGATAAATGAGCCAATTGGACTCCAAGAAATAACATTCTTTTTAACTCGACATGATTGCCGGAACTCAGCGATTACACTGGGCGCTGTGGGAGCGCTTTATTTAAAAATTAAGATAAAAAAGGCGTTTTTTACTGTGGGACCAATCCTATCCGTTAGTTAACGCGGAAGAAATAGAGACAGTTTCAAAAACTACCTTTCATTGACTTTCTAACGGTGTCAATCCGTTTGATTTACAACGGTTGCTTCACATATTCGAACCAACATATATTTAGCAATTTTTTCCGATATTACTAAGTTGTATCGCTTTTAAAAGTGAAACGATTGACTGTGGGACTTAATTGAACTGATTCTGGACTGTGATCTTATAAATGTGATAAATGAGCCAATTGGACTCCAAGAAATAACATTCTTTTTAACTCGTCATGATTGCCGGAACTCATCGATTACACTGGGCGCTGTGGGAGCGCTTTATTTAAAAATTAAGATAAATACGTCATTTTTTCCTGTGGGACCAATCCTAGCCGTTAGTTCGCGCTGAAGAAATAGAGACAGTTTCAAAAACTAGATTTCATTGACTTTCTAACGGTGTCAATCTGTTTGAGTTGCAACGGTTGCGTCACATATTCGTACCAACATGTATTTAGCGATTTCTTCCGCTATTATTAAGTTGTATCGCTTTTAAAAGTAAAACGATTGACTGTGGGACTTAATTGAACTGATTCTGGACTGTTACCTGCTAAATGTGATAAATGAGCCACTTGGGCTCCAATGAATGACAATCTTCTTAATTTGACATGATTGCTGGAACTCAGCGAATACACTGGGCGCTGTGGCAGCGCTTCATTTAAAAAATAAGATTAATAAGTCATTTTTTACTGTGGGACCAATCCTAGCCGTTAGTTCACGCTGAAGAAATAGAGACAGTTTCAAACACTACATTTTATTGTCTTCTTAACGGTGTTAATTTGTTTGAGTTACAACGGTTGCGTCACATATTCGTACCAACATGTATTTAGTGATTTTGTTCCGATATTACTAAGTTGTATCGCTTTTAACGGTGAACCGATTGACTGTGGGACTTAGTTGAACTGATTTTGGACTGTGACATGATAAATGTGATAAATGAGACAATTGGACTTCAAGAAATAACATTCTTTTTAACTCGACATGATTGCCGGAACTCAGCGATTACACTGGACCCTGTGGTAGCGCTTCATTTAAAAATTTCGATAAATAAGTCATTTTTTACTGTGGGACCAATCCTATCCGTTAGTTCCCGCTAAAGAAATAGAGACAGTTTCAAAAACTACCTTCCATTGACTTTCTAACGGTGTCAATCCGTTTGAGTTACAACGGTTGCTTCACATATTCGTACCAACATGTATTTAGCGATTTTCTCCGATATTACAAAGTTGTATCGCTTTTAACAGTGAAACGATTGACTTTGGGACTTAATTGAACTGATTCTGGACTGTTACCTGCTAAATGTGATAAATGAGCCACTTTGGCTCCAATGAATGACAATCTTCTTAATTTGACATGATTGCTGGAACTCAGCGGATACACTGGGCGCTGTGGTAGCGCTTCATTTAAAAAATAAGATTAATAAGTCCTTTTTTACTGTGGGACCAATCCTAGCCGTTAGTTCCCGCTAAAGAAATAGAGACAGTTTCAAAAACTCGCTTTCATTGACTTTCTAACGGTGTCAATCTGTTTGAGTTAGAACGGTTGCTTCACATATTCGTACCAACATGTATTTAGTGCTTTTGTTCTGATATTACTAAGTTGTAAAAAAACTACCTTTCATTGACTTTCTAACGGTGTCAATGCGTTTCAGTTACAACGGTTGCTTCACCTATTCGTACCAACATGTATTTAGTGCTTTTGCTCCGATATTACTAAGTTGTATCGCTTTTAACGGTGAACGGATTGACTGTGGGACTTAGTTGAACTGATTCTGGACTGTGACCTGATAAATGTGATAAATGAGCCAATTGGACTCCAAGGAATGACATTCTTCTTAATTTGACAGGATTGCTGGAACTCAGCGATTACACTAGACGGTGTGGTAGCGCTTCATTTAAAAATTAAGATTAATAAGTCTTTTTTTACTGTGGGACTAATCCTAGCTGTTAGTTCACGCTGAAGAAATAGAGACAGTTTCAAACACTACATTTCATTGTCTTCTTAACGGTGTCAATTTGTTTCAGTTACAACGGTTGCGTCACATATTCGTACCAACATGTATTTAGTGATTTTGTTCCGATATTACTAAGTTGTATCGCTTTTAACAGTGAAACGATTGACTGTGGGACTTAGTTGAACTGATTCTGGCTGTGATCTTATAAATGTGATAAATGAGCCAATTGGACTCCAAGAAATAACATTCTTTTTAACTCGTCATGATTGCCGGAACTCATCGATTACACTGGGCGCTGTGGGAGCGCTTTATTTAAAAATTAAGATAAATACGTCATTTTTTCCTGTGGGACCAATCCTAGCCGTTAGTTCGCGCTGAAGAAATAGAGACAGTTTCAAAAACTAGATTTCATTGACTTTTTAACGGTGTCAATCCGTTTGGGTTGCAACTGTTGCGTCACAAATTCGTACCAACATGTATTTAGCGATTTCTTCCGCTATTATTAAGTTGTATCGCTTTTAAAAGTAAAACGATTGAGTTTGGGACTTAATTGAACTGATTCTGGACTGTCACCTGCTAAATGTGATAAGTGAGCCACTTGGTCTCCAATGAATGACAATCTTCTTAATTTGACATGATTGCTGGAACTCAGCGGATACACTGGGCGCTGTGGTAGCGCTTCATTTAAAAAATAAGATTAATAAGTCATTTCTTACTGTGGGACTAATCCTAGCCGTTAGTTCACGCTGAAGAAATAGAGACAGTTTCAAACACTACATTTTATTGTCTTCTTAACGGTGTCAATTTGTTTCAGTTACAACGGTTGCGTCACATATTCGTACCAACATGTATTTAGTGATTTTGTTCCGATATTACTAAGTTGTATCGCTTTTAACAGTGAAACGATTGACTGTGGGACTTAGTTGAACTGATTCTGGCTGTGATCTTATAAATGTGATAAATGAGCCAATTGGACTCCAAGAAATAACATTCTTTTTAACTCGACATGATTGCCGGAACTCAGCGATTACACTGGGCGCTGTGGGAGCGCTTTATTTAAAAATTAAGATAAATAAGTCGTTTTTTACTGTGGGACCAATCCTATCCGTTAGTTAACGCGGAAGAAATAGAGACAGTTTCAAAAACTACCTTTCATTGACTTTCTAACGGTGTCAATCCGTTTGATTTACAACGGTTGCTTCACATATTCGAACCAACATGTATTTAGCAATTTTTTCCGATATTACTAACTTGTATCGCTTTTAAAAGTGAAACGATTGACTGTGGGACTTAATTGAACTGATTCTGGACTGTGATCTTATAAATGTGATAAATGAGCCAATTGGACTCCAAGAAATAACATTCTTTTTAACTCGACATGATTGCCGGAACTCAGCGATTACACTGGGCGCTGTGGGAGCGCTTTATTTAAAAATTAAGATAAATAAGTCGTTTTTTACTGTGGGACCAATCCTATCCGTTAGTTAACGCGGAAGAAATAGAGACAGTTTCAAAAACTACCTTTCATTGACTTTCTAACGGTGTCAATCCGTTTGATTTACAACGGTTGCTTCACATATTCGAACCAACATATATTTAGCAATTTTTTCCGATATTACTAAGTTGTATCGCTTTTAAAAGTGAAACGATTGACTGTGGGACTTAATTGAACTGATTCTGGACTGTGATCTTATAAATGTGATAAATGAGCCAATTGGACTCCAAGAAATAACATTCTTTTTAACTCGTCATGATTGCCGGAACTCATCGATTACACTGGGCGCTGTGGGAGCGCTTTATTTAAAAATTAAGATAAATACGTCATTTTTTCCTGTGGGACCAATCCTAGCCGTTAGTTCGCGCTGAAGAAATAGAGACAGTTTCAAAAACTAGATTTCATTGAATTTTTAACGGTGTCAATCCGTTTGGGTTGCAACTGTTGCGTCACAAATTCGTACCAACATGTATTTAGCGATTTCTTCCGCTATTATTAAGTTGTATCGCTTTTAAAAGTAAAACGATTGACTTTGGGACTTAATTGAACTGATTCTGGACTGTCACCTGCTAAATGTGATAAGTGAGCCACTTGGTCTCCAATGAATGACAATCTTCTTAATTTGACATGATTGCTGGAACTCAGCGGATACACTGGGCGCTGTGGTAGCGCTTCATTTAAAAAATAAGATTAATAAGTCATTTCTTACTGTGGGACTAATCCTAGCCGTTAGTTCACGCTGAAGAAATAGAGACAGTTTCAAACACTACATTTTATTGTCTTCTTAACGGTGTCAATTTGTTTCAGTTACAACGGTTGCGTCACATATTCGTACCAACATGTATTTAGTGATTTTGTTCCGATATTACTAAGTTGTATCGCTTTTAACAGTGAAACGATTGACTGTGGGACTTAGTTGAACTGATTCTGGCTGTGATCTTATAAATGTGATAAATGAGCCAATTGGACTCCAAGAAATAACATTCTTTTTAACTCGACATGATTGCCGGAACTCAGCGATTACACTGGGCGCTGTGGGAGCGCTTTATTTAAAAATTAAGATAAATAAGTCGTTTTTTACTGTGGGACCAATCCTATCCGTTAGTTAACGCGGAAGAAATAGAGACAGTTTCAAAAACTACCTTTCATTGACTTTCTAACGGTGTCAATCCGTTTGATTTACAACGTTTGCTTCACATATTCGAACCAACATGTATTTAGCAATTTTTTCCGATATTACTAAGTTGTATCGCTTTTAAAAGTGAAACGATTGACTGTGGGACTTAATTGAACTGATTCTGGACTGTGATCTTATAAATGTGATAAATGAGCCAATTGGACTCCAAGAAATAACATTCTTTTTAACTCGACATGATTGCCGGAACTCAGCGATTACACTGGGCGCTGTGGGAGCGCTTTATTTAAAAATTAAGATAAATAAGTCGTTTTTTACTGTGGGACCAATCCTATCCGTTAGTTAACGCGGAAGAAATAGAGACAGTTTCAAAAACTACCTTTCATTGACTTTCTAACGGTGTCAATCCGTTTGATTTACAACGGTTGCTTCACATATTCGAACCAACATATATTTAGCAATTTTTTCCGATATTACTAAGTTGTATCGCTTTTAAAAGTGAAACGATTGACTGTGGGACTTAATTGAACTGATTCTGGACTGTGATCTTATAAATGTGATAAATGAGCCAATTGGACTCCAAGAAATAACATTCTTTTTAACTCGTCATGATTGCCGGAACTCATCGATTACACTGGGCGCTGTGGGAGCGCTTTATTTAAAAATTAAGATAAATACGTCATTTTTTCCTGTGGGACCAATCCTAGCCGTTAGTTCGCGCTGAAGAAATAGAGACAGTTTCAAAAACTAGATTTCATTGACTTTCTAACGGTGTCAATCCGTTTGAGTTGCAACGGTTGCGTCACATATTCGTACCAACATGTATTTAGCGATTTCTTCCGCTATTATTAAGTTGTATCGCTTTTAAAAGTAAAACGATTGACTGTGGGACTTAATTGAACTGATTCTGGACTGTTACCTGCTAAATGTGATAAATGAGCCACTTGGGCTCCAATGAATGACAATCTTCTTAATTTGACATGATTGCTGGAACTCAGCGAATACACTGGGCGCTGTGGTAGCGTTTCATTTAAAAAATAAGATTAATAAGTCATTTTTTACTGTGGGACCAATCCTAGCCGTTAGTTCACGCTGAAGAAATAGAGACAGTTTCAAACACTACATTTTATTGTCTTCTTAACGGTGTTAATTTGTTTGAGTTACAACGGTTGCGTCACATATTCGTACCAACATGTATTTAGTGATTTTGTTCCGATATTACTAAGTTGTATCGCTTTTAACGGTGAACCGATTGACTGTGGGACTTAGTTGAACTGATTTTGGACTGTGACATGATAAATGTGATAAATGAGACAATTGGACTTCAAGAAATAACATTCTTTTTAACTCGACATGATTGCCGGAACTCAGCGATTACACTGGACCCTGTGGTAGCGCTTCATTTAAAAATTTCGATAAATAAGTCATTTTTTACTGTGGGACCAATCCTATCCGTTAGTTCCCGCTAAAGAAATAGAGACAGTTTCAAAAACAACCTTCCATTGATTTTCTAACGGTGTCAATCCGTTTGAGTTACAACGGTTGCTTCACATATTCGTACCAACATGTATTTAGTGATTTTGTTCTGATATTACTAAGTTGTAAAAAAACTACCTTTCATTGACTTTCTAACGGTGTCAATCCGTTTGAGTTACAACGGTTGCTTCACATAATCGTACCAACATGTATTTAGCGATTTTTTCCGATATTACAAAGTTGTATCGCTTTTAACAGTGAAACGATTGACTTTGGGACTTAATTAAACTTATTCTGGACTGTGATCTTGTAAATGTGATAAATGAGCCAATTGGACTCCAAGAAATAACATTCTTTTTAACTCGACATGATTCCCAGAACTCAGCGATTATACTAGACGGTGTGGTAGCGCTTCATTTAAAAATTAAGATTAATAAGTCGTTTTTTACTGTGGGACCAATCCTATCCGTTAGTTAACGCGGAAGAAATAGAGACAGTTTCAAAAACTACCTTTCATTGACTTTTTAACGGTGTCAATCCGTTTGAGTTGCAACTGTTGCGTCACATATTCGTACCAACATGTATTCAGCGATTTCTTCCGCTATTATTAAGCTGTATCGCTTTCAAAAGTAAAACGATTGACTTTGGGACTTAATTGAACTGATTCAGGACTGTTACCTGCTAAATGTGATAAATGAGCCACTTGGTCTTCAATGAATGACAATCTTCTTAATTTGACATGATTGCTGGAACTCAGCGGATACACTGGGCGCTGTGGTAGCGCTTCATTTAAAAAATAAGATTAATAAGTCATTTTTTACTGTGGGACAAATCCTAGCCGTTAGTTCACGCTGAAGAAATAGAGACAGTTTCAAACACTACATTTCATTGTCTTCTTAACGGCGTCAATTTGTTTCAGTTACAACGGTTGCGTCACACATTCGTACCAACATGTATTTAGTGATTTTGTTCCGATATTACTAAGTTGTATCGCTTTTAACAGTGAAACGATTGACTGTGGGACTTAGTTGAACTGATTCTGGCTGTGATCTTATAAATGTGATAAATGAGCCAATTGGATCCAAGAAATAACATTCTTTTTAACTCGTCATGATTGCCGGAACTAATCGATTACACTGGGAGCTGTGGGAGCGCTTTATTTAAAAATTAAGATAAATACGTCATTTATTCCTGTGGGACCAATCCTAGCCGTTAGTTCGCGCTGAAGAAATAGAGACAGTTTCAAACACTACATTTCATTGTCTTCTTAACGGTGTTAATTTGTTTGAGTTACAACAGTTGCGTCACATATTCGTACCAACATGTATTTAGTGATTTTGTTCCGATATTACTAAGTTGTATCGCTTTTAACGGTGAACTGATTGACTGTGGGACTTAGTTGAACTGATTTTGGACTGTGATCTTATGAATGTGATAAATGAGCCAATTGGACTCCAAGAAATAACATTCTTTTTAACTCGTCATGATTGCCGGAACTCATCGATTACACTGGGCGCTGTGGGAGCGCTTTATTTAAAAATTAAGATAAATACGTCATTTTTTCCTGTGGGACCAATCCTAGCCGTTAGTTCACGCTGAAGAAATAGAGACAGTTTCAAAAACTAGATTTCATTGACTTTCTAACGGTGTCAATCCATTTGAGTTGCAACGGTTGCGTCACATATTCGTACCAACATGTATTTAGCGATTTCTTCCGCTATTATTAAGTTGTATCGCTTTTAAAAGTAAAACGATTGACTGTGGGACTTAATTGAACTGATTCTGGACTGCTACCTGCTAAATGTGATAAATGAGCCACTTGGGCTCCAATGAATGACAATCTTCTTATTTTGACATGATTGCTGGAACTCAGCGAATACACTGGGCGCTGTGGTAGCGTTTCATTTAAGAAATAAGATTAATAAGTCATTTTTTACTGTGGGACCAATCCTAGCCGTTAGTTCACGCTGAAGAAATAGAGACAGTTTCAAACACTACATTTTATTGTCTTCTTAACGGTGTTAATTTGTTTGAGTTACAACGGTTGCGTCACATATTCGTACCAACATGTATTTAGTGATTTTGTTCCGATATTTCTAAGTTGTATCGCTTTTAACGGTGAACCGATTGACTGTGGGACTTAGTTGAACTGATTTTGGACTGTGACATGATAAATGTGATAAATGAGACAATTGGACTTCAAGAAATAACATTCTTTTTAACTCGACATGATTGCCGGAACTCAGCGATTACACTGGACCCTGTGGTAGCGCTTCATTTAAAAATTTCGATAAATAAGTCATTTTTTACTGTGGGACCAATCCTATCCGTTAGTTCCCGCTAAAGAAATAGAGACAGTTTCAAAAACTACCTTTCATTGACTTTCTAACGGTGTCAATCCGTTTGAGTTACAACGGTTGCTTCACATATTCGTACCAACATGTATTTAGTGATTTTGTTCTGATATTACTAAGTTGTAAAAAAACTACCTTTCATTGACTTTCTAACGGTGTCAATCCGTTTGAGTTACAGCGGTTGCTTCACATATTCGTACCAACATGTATTTAGCGATTTTTTCCGATATTACAAAGTTGTATCGCTTTTAACAGTGAAACGATTGACTTTGGGACTTAATTAAACTTATTCTGGACTGTGATCTTGTAAATGTGATAAATGAGCCAATTGGTCTCCAAGAAATAACATTCTTTTTAACTCGACATGATTCCCAGAACTCAGCGATTACACTAGACGGTGTGGTAGCGCTTCATTTAAAAATTAAGATTAATAAGTCGTTTTTTACTGTGGGACCAATCCTATCCGTTAGTTAACGCGGAAGAAATAGAGACAGTTTCAAAAACTACCTTTCATTGACTTTTTAACGGTGTCAATCCGTTTGAGTTGCAACTGTTGCGTCACATATTCCTACCAACATGTATTTAGCGATTTCTTCCGCTATTATTAAGTTGTATCGCTTTAAAAGTAAAACGATTGACTTTGGGACTTAATTGAACTGATTCTGGACTGTTACCTGCTAAATGTGATAAATGAGCCAATTGGTCTCCAATGAATGACAATCTTCTTAATTTGACATGATTGCTGGAACTCAGCGGATACACTGGGCGCTGTGGTAGCGCTTCATTTAAAAAATAAGATTAATAAGTCATTTTTTACTGTGGGACTAATCCTAGCCGTTAGTACACGCTGAAGAAATAGAGACAGTTTCAAACACTACATTTCATTGTCTTCTTAACGGTGTCAATTTGTTTCAGTTACAACGGTTGCGTCACATATTCGTACCAACATGTATTTAGTGATTTTGTTCCGATATTACTCAGTTGTATCGCTTTTAACAGTGAAACGATTGACTGTGGGACTTAGTTGAACTGATTCTGGCTGTGATCTTATAAATGTGATAAATGAGCCAATTGGACTCCAAGAAATAACATTCTTTTTAACTCGACATGATTGCCGGAACTCAGCGATTACACTGGGCGCTGTGGGAGCGCTTTATTTAAAAATTAAGATAAATAAGTCGTTTTTTACTGTGGGACCAATCCTATCCGTTAGTTAACGCGGAAGAAATAGAGACAGTTTCAAAAACTACCTTTCATTGACTTTCTAACGGTGTCAATCCGTTTGATTTACAACGGTTGCTTCACATATTCGAACCAACATGTATTTAGCAATTTTTTTCGATATTACTAAGTTGTATCGCTTTTAAAAGTGAAACGATTGACTGTGGGACTTAATTGAACTGATTCTGGACTGTGATCTTATAAATGTGATAAATGAGCCAATTGGACTCCAAGAAATAACATTCTTTTTAACTCGTCATGATTGCCGGAACTCATCGATTACACTGGGCGCTGTGGGAGCGCTTTATTTAAAAATTAAGATAAATACGTCATTTTTTCCTGTGGGACCAATCCTAGCCGTTAGGATTAAGAAATAGAGACAGTTTCAAAAACTAGATTTCATTGACTTTTTAACGCTCTCAATCCGTTTGGGTTGCAACTGTTGCGTCACATATTCGTACCAACATGTATTTAGCGATTTCTTCCGCTATTATTAAGTTGTATCGCTTTTAAAAGTAAAACGATTGACTTTGGGACTTAATTGAACTGATTCTGGACTGTTACCTGCTAAATGTGATAAATGAGCCACTTGGTCTCCAATGAATAACAATCTTCTTAATTTGACATGATTGCTGGAACTCAGCGGATACACTGGGCGCTGTGGTAGCGCTTCATTTAAAAAATAAGATTAATAAGTCATTTTTTACTGTGGGACTAATCCTAGCCGTTAGTTCACGCTGAAGAAATAGAGACAGTTTCAAACACTACATTTCATTGTCTTCTTAACGGTGTCAATTTGTTTCAGTTACAACGGTTGCGTCACATATTCGTACCAACATGTATTTAGTGATTTTGTTCCGATATTACTAAGTTGTATCGCTTTTAACAGTGAAACGATTGACTGTGGGACTTAGTTGAACTGATTCTGGCTGTGATCTTATAAATGTGATAAATGAGCCAATTGGACTCCAAGAAATAACATTCTTTTTAACGCGACATGATTGCCGGAACTCAGCGATTACACTGGGCGCTGTGGGAGCGCTTTATTTAAAAATTAAGATAAATAAGTCGTTTTTTACTGTGGGACCAATCCTATCCGTTAGTTAACGCGGAAGAAATAGAGACAGTTTCAAAAACTACCTTTCATTGACTTTCTAACGGTGTCAATCCGTTTGATTTACAACGGTTGCTTCACATATTCGAACCAACATGTATTTAGCAATTTTTTCCGATACTACTAAGTTGTATTGCTTTTAAAAGTGAAACGATTGACTGTGGGACTTAATTGAACTGATTCTGGACTGTGATCTTATAAATGTGATAAATGAGCCAATTGGACTCCAAGAAATAACATTCTTTTTAACTCGTCATGATTGCCGGAACTCATCGATTACACTGGGCGCTGTGGGAGCGCTTTATTTAAAAATTAAGATAAATACGTCATTTTTTCCTGTGGGACCAATCCTAGCCGTTAGTTCGCGCTGAAGAAATAGAGACAGTTTTAAAAACTAGATTTCATTGACTTTCTAACGGTGTCAATCCGTTTGAGTTGCAACGGTTGCGTCACATATTCGTACCAACATGTATTTAGCGATTTCTTCCGCTATTACAAAGTTGTATCGCTTTTAAAAGTAAAACGATTGACTGTGGGACTTAATTGAACTGATTCTGGACTGTTACCTGCTAAATGTGATAAATGAGCCACTTGGTCTCCAATGAATGACAATATTCTTAATTTGACATGATTGCTGGAACTCAGCGGATACACTGGGCGCTGTGGTAGCGCTTCATTTAAAAAATAAGATTAATAAGTCATTTTTTACTGTGGGACTAATCCTAGCGGTTAGTTCACGCTGAAGAAATAGAGACAGTTTCAAACACTACATTTCATTGTCTTCTTAACGGTGTCAATTTGTTTCAGTTACAACGGTTGCGTCACATATTCGTACCAACATGTATTTAGTGATTTTGTTCCGATATTACTAAGTTGTATCGCTTTTAACAGTGAAACGATTGACTGTGGGACTTAGTTGAACTGATTCTGGCTGTCATCTTATAAATGTGATAAATGAGCCAATTGGACTCCAAGAAATAACATTCTTTTTAACTCGACATGATTGCCGGAACTCAGCCATTACACTGGGCGCTGTGGAAGCGCTTTATTTAAAAATTAAGATAAATAAGTCGTTTTTTACTGTGGGACCAATCCTATCCGTTAGTTAACGCGGAAGAAATAGAGACAGTTTCAAAAACTACCTTTCATTGACTTTCTAACGGTGTCAATCCGTTTGATTTACAACAGTTGCTTCACATATTCGAACCAACATGTATTTAGCAATTTTTTCCGATATTACTAAGTTGTATCGCTTTTAAAAGTGAAACGATTGACTGTGGGACTTAATTGAACTGATTCTGGACTGTGATCTTATAAATGTGATAAATGAGCCAATTGGACTCCAAGAAATAACATTCTTTTTAACTCGTCATGATTGCCGGAACTCATCGATTACACTGGGCGCTGTGTGAGCGCTTTATTTAAAAATTAAGATAAATACGTCATTTTTTCCTGTGGGACCAATCCTAGCCGTTAGTTCGCGCTGAAGAAATAGAGACAGTTTCAAAAACTAGATTTCATTGACTTTCTAACGGTGTCAATCCGTTTGAGTTGCAACGGTTGCGTCACTTATTCGTACCAACATGTATTTAGCGATTTCTTCCGCTATTATTAAGTTGTATCGCTTTTACAAGTAAAACGATTGACTGTGGGACTTAATTGAACTGATTCTGGACTGTTACCTGCTAAATGTGATAAATGAGCCACTTGGGCTCCAATGAATGACAATCCTCTTAATTTGACATGATTGCTGGAACTCAGCGAATACACTGGGCGCTGTGGTAGCGCTTCATTTAAAAAATAAGATTAATAAGTCATTTTTTACTGTGGGACCAATCCTAGCCGTTAGTTCACGCTGAAGAAATAGAGAGAGTTTCAAACACTACATTTTATTGTCTTCTTAACGGTGTTAATTTGTTTGAGTTACAACGGTTGCGTCACATATTCGTACCAACATGTATTTAGTGATTTTGTTCCGATATTACTAAGTTGTATCGCTTTTAACGGTGAACCGATTGACTGTGGGACTTAGTTGAACTGATTTTGGACTGTGACATGATAAATGTGATAAATGAGACAAATGGACTTC
The DNA here is from genome assembly GCF_029227915.1 of Hydractinia symbiolongicarpus. NCBI lineage: Eukaryota > Metazoa > Cnidaria > Hydrozoa > Anthoathecata > Hydractiniidae > Hydractinia > Hydractinia symbiolongicarpus. The sequence goes on along the minus strand of NC_079888.1, from coordinate 1,227,969 downwards.
AAGAAATAACATTCTTTTTAACTCGACATGATTGCCGGAACTCAGCGATTACACTGGACCCTGTGGTAGCGCTTCATTTAAAAATTTCGATAAATAAGTCATTTTTTACTGTGGGACCAATCCTATCCGTTAGTTCCCGCTAAAGAAATAGACACAGTTTCAAAAACTACCTTTCATTGACTTTCTAACGGTGTCAATCCGTTTGAGTTACAACGGTTTGCTTCACATATTCGCACCAACATGTATTTAGTGATTTTGTTCTGATATTACTAAGTTGTAAAAAAACTACCTTTCATTGACTTTCTAGCGGTGTCAATCCGTTTGAGTTACAACGGTTGCTTCACATATTCGTACCAACATGTATTTAGCGATTTTTTCCGATATTACAAAGTTGTATCGCTTTTAACAGTGAAACGATTGACTTTGGGACTTAATTAAACTTATTCTGGACTGTGATCTTGTAAATGTGATAAATGAGCCAATTGGACTCCAAGAAATAACATTCTTTTTAACTCGACATGATTCCCAGAACTCAGCGATTACACTAGACGGTGTGGTAGCGCTTCATTTAAAAATTAAGATTAATAAGTCGTTTTTTACTGTGGGACCAATCCTATCCGTTAGTTAACGCGGAAGAAATAGAGACAGTTTCAAAAACTACCTTTCATTGACTTTTTAACGGTGTCAATCCTTTTGAGTTGCAACGGTTGCGTCACATATTCGTACCAACATGTATTTAGCGATTTCTTCCGCTATTATTAAGTTGTATCGCTTTTAAAAGTAAAACGATTGACTGTGGGACTTAATTGAACTGATTCTGGACTGTTACCTGCTAAATGTGATAAATGAGCCACTCGGGCTCCAATGAATGACAATCTTCTTAATTTGACATGATTGCTGGAACTCAGCGAATACACTGGGCGCTGTGGTAGCGCTTCATTTAAAAAATAAGATTAATAAGTCATTTTTTACTGTGGGACCAATCCAAGCCGTTAGTTCACGCTGAAGAAATAGAGAGAGTTTCAAACACTACATTTTATTGTCTTCTTAACGGTGTTAATTTGTTTGAGTTACAACGGTTGCGTCACATATTCGTACCAACATGTATTTAGTGATTTTGTTCCGATATTACTAAGTTGTATCGCTTTTAACGGTGAACCGATTGACTGTGGGACTTAGTTGAACTGATTTTGGACTGTGACATGATAAATGTGATAAATGAGACAATTGGACTTCAAGAAATAACATTCTTTTTAACTCGACATGATTGCCGGAACTCAGCGATTACACTGGACCCTGTGGTAGCGATTCATTTAAAAATTTCGATAAATAAGTCATTTTTTACTGTGGGACCAATCCTATCCGTTAGTTCCCGCTAAAGAAATAGAGACAGTTTCAAAAACTACCTTTCATTGACTTTCTAACGGTGTCAATCCGTTTGAGTTACAACGGTTGCTTCACATATTCGTACCAACATGTATTTAGTGATTTTGTTCTGATATTACTAAGTTGTAAAAAAACTACCTTTCATTGACTTTCTAACGGTGTCAATCCGTTTGAGTTACAACGGTTGCTTCACATATTCGTACCAACATGTATTTAGCGATTTTTTCCGATATTACAAAGTTGTATCGCTTTTAACAGTGAAACGATTGACTTTGGGACTTAATTAAACTTATTCTGGACTGTGATCTTGTAAATGTGATAAATGAGCCAATTGGACTCCAAGAAATAACATTCTTTTTAACTCGACATGATTCCCAGAACTCAGCGATTACACTAGACGGTGTGGTAGCGCTTCATTTAAAAATTAAGATTAATAAGTCGTTTTTTACTGTGGGACCAATCCTATCCGTTAGTTAACGCGGAAGAAATAGAGACAGTTTCAAAAACTACCTTTCATTGACTTTTTAACGGTGTCAATCCGTTTGAGTTGCAACTGTTGCGTCACATATTCGTACCAACATGTATTTAGCGATTTCTCCCGCTATTATTAAGTTGTATCGCTTTTAAAAGTAAAACGATTGACTTTGGGACTTAATTGAACTGATTCTGGACTGTTACCTGCTAAATGTGATAAATGAGCCACTTGGTCTCCAATGAATGACAATCTTCTTAATTTGACATGATTGCTGGAACTCAGCGGATACACTGGGCGCTGTGGTAGCGCTTCATTTAAAAAATAAGATTAATAAGTCATTTTTTACTGTGGGACTAATCCTAGCCGTTAGTTCACGCTGAAGAAATAGAGACAGTTTCAAACACTACATTTCATTGTCTTCTTAACGGTGTCAATTTGTTTCAGTTACAACGGTTGCGTCACATATTCGTACCAACATGTATTTAGTGATTTTGTTCCGATATTACTAAGTTGTATCGCTTTTAACAGTGAAACGATTGACTGTGGGACTTAGTTGAACTGATTCTGGCTGTGATCTTATAAATGTGATAAATGAGCCAATTGGACTCCAAGAAATAACATTCTTTTTAACTCGTCATGATTGCCGGAACTCATCATATTACACTGGGAGCTGTGGGAGCGCTTTATTTAAAAATTAAGATAAATACGTCATTTTTTCCTGTGGGACCAATCCTAGCCGTTAGTTCGCGCTGAAGAAATAGAGACAGTTTCAAAAACTAGATTTCATTGACTTTCTAACGGTGTCAATCCGTTTGAGTTGGAACGGTTGCGTCACATATTCGTACCAACATGTATTTAGCGATTTCTTCCGCTATTATTAAGTTGTATCGCTTTTAAAAGTAAAACGATTGACCCTGGGACTTAATTGAACTGATTCTGGACTGTTACCTGCTAAATGTGATAAATGAGCCACTTGGGCTCCAATGAATGACAATCTTCTTAATTTGACATGATTGCTGGAACTCAGCGAATACACTGGGCGCTGTGGTAGCGCTTCATTTAAAAAATAAGATTAATAAGTCATTTTTTACTGTGGGACCATTCCTAGCCGTTAGTTCACGCTGAAGAAATAGAGACAGTTTCAAACACTACATTTCATTGTCTTCTTAACGGTGTTAATTTGTTTGAGTTACAACGGTTGCGTCACATATTCGTACCAACATGTATTTAGCGATTTTTTCCGATATTACAAAGTTGTATCGCTTTTAACAGTGAAACGATTGACTTTTGGACTTAATTAAACTTATTCTGGACTGTGATCTTGTACATGTGATAAATGAGCCAATTGGACTCCAAGAAATAACATTCTTTTTAACTCGACATGATTCCCAGAACTCAGCGATTACACTAGACCCTGTGGTAGCGCTTCATTTAAAATTTTCGATAAACAAGTTATTTTTTACTGTGGGACCAATCCTATCCGTTAGTTCCCGCTAAAGAAATAGAGACAGTTTCAAAAACTACCTTTCATTGACTTTCTAACGGTGTCAATCCGTTTGAGTTACAACGGTTCCTTCACATATTCGTACCAACATGTATTTAGTGCTTTTGCTCCGATATTACTTAGTTGTATCGCTTTTAACGGTGAACGGATTGACTGTGGGACTTAGTTGAACTGATTCTGGACTGTGACCTGATAAATGTGATAAATGAGCCAATTGGACTCCAAGGAATGACATTCTTCTTAATTTGACAGGATTGCTGGAACTCAGCGATTACACTAGACGGTGTGGTAGCGCTTCATTTAAAAATTAAGATTAATAAGTCATTTTTTACTGTGGGACCAATCCTAGCCGTTAGTTCACGCTGAAGAAATAGAGACAGTTTCAAAAACTACATTTTATTGTCTTTTTAACGGTGTCAATCCGTTTCAGTTACAACGGTGGCGTCACATATTCGTACCAACATGTATTAAGTGATTTTGTTCCGATATTACTAAGTTGTATCGCTTTTAACAGTGAAACGATTGACTTTGGGACTTAATTAAACTGATTCTGGACTGTGATCTTATAAATGTGATAAATGAGCCAATTGGATTCGAAGAAATAATATTCTTTTTAACTCGACATGATTCCCAGAACTCAGCGATTACACTGGACCCTGTGGTAGCGCTTCATTTAAAAATTTCGATAAATAAGTCATTTTTTACTGTGGGACCAATCCTATCCGATATTTCCCGCTAAAGAAATAGAGACAGTCTCAAAAACTACCTTTCATTGACTTTCTAACGGTGTCAATCCGTTTGAGTTACAACGGTTGCTTACCATATTCGTACCAACATGTATTTAGTGCTTTTGCTCCGAGATTACTAAGTTGTATCGCTTTTAACGGTGAACGGATTGACTGTGGGACTTAGTTGAACTGATTCTGGACTGTGACCTGATAAATGTGATAAATGAGCCAATTGGACTCCAACGAATGACATTCTTTTTAATTTGACATGATTGCAGGAACTCAGCGATTACACTGGGCGGTGTGGTAGCCCTTCATTTAGAACTTTAGATAAATAAGTCATTTTTTTACTGTGGGACCAAACCTATCCGTTAGTTCACGTTGAAGAAATAGAGACAGTTTCAAAAACTACCATTCATTGACTTTCTAACGGTCTCAATCCGTTTGAGTTACAACGGTTGCTTCACATATTCGTACCAACATGTATTTAGCGATTTTTTTCGATAATACTAAGTTGTATCGCTTTTAAAAGTGAAAGGATTGACTGTGGGAATTAATTGAACTGTTTCTGGACTGTGACCTTATAAATGTGATAAATGAGCCAATTGAACTCCAAGAAATAACATTCTTTTTAACTCGACATGATTGCCGGAACTCAGCGATTACACTGGCCCTGTGGTAGCGCTTCATTTAAAAATTTCGATAAATAAGTCATTTTTTACTGTGGGACCAATCCTATCCGTTAGTTCCCGCTAAAGATATAGAGACAGTTTCAAAAACTACCTTTCATTGACTTTCTAACGGTGTCAATCCGTTTGAGTTAAAACGATTGCGTCACGTATTCGTACCAACATGTATTTAATGATTTTGTTCCGATATTACTAAGTTGTATCGCTTTTAACGGTGAACCGATTGACTGTGGGACTTAGTTGAACTTATTCTGGACTGTGAACTTATAAATGTGATAAATGAGCCAATTGGACTCCAAGGAATGACATTCTTCTTAATTTGACAGGATTGCTGGAACTCAGCGATTACACTGGACGGTGTGGTAGCGCTTCATTTAAAAATTAAGATTAATAAGTCATTTTTTACTGTGGGACCAATCCTAGCCGTTAGTTCACGCTGAAGAAATAGAGACAGTTTCAAAAACTACATTTCATTGTCTTTTTAACGGTGTCAATCCGTTTGAGTTACAACGGTTGCGTCACATATTCGTACCAACATGTATTTAGCGATTTTTTCCGATATTACTAAGTTGTATCGCTTTTAAAAGTGAAACGATTGACTGTGGGACTTAATTGGACTGATTTTGGACTGTGATCTTATAAATGTGATAAATGAGCCAATTGAGCTCCAAGAAATAACATTCTTTTTAACTCGACATGATTGCCGGAACTCAGCGATTACACTGGACCCTGTGGTAGCGCTTCATTTAAAAATTTCGATAAATAAGTCATTTTTTTACTGTGGGACCAATCCTATCCGTTAGTTCACGCTGAAGAAATAGAGACAGTTTCAAAAACTACCATTCATTGACTTTCTAACGGTGTCAATCCGTTTGAGTTACAACGGCTGCTTCACATATTCGTACCAACATGTATTTAGCGATTTTTTCCGATAATACTAAGTTGTATCGCTTTTAAAAGTGAAACGATTGACTGTGGGAATTAATTGAACTGTTTCTGGACTGTGACCTTATAAATGTGATAAATGAGCCAATTGAACTCCAAGAAATAACATTCTTTTTAACTCGAAATGATTGCCGGAACTCAGCGATTACACTGGACCCTGTGGTAGCGCTTCATATAAAAATTTCGATAAATAAGTCATTTTTTACTGTGGGACCAATCCTATCCGTTAGTTCCCGCTAAAGAAATAGGGACAGTTTCAAAAACTACCTTTCATTGACTTTCTAACGGTGTCAATCCGTTTCAGTTACAACGGTTGCTTCACATATTCGTACCAACATGTATTTAGTGCTTTTGTTCCGATATTACTAAGTTGTATCGCTTTTAAAAGTGAAACGATTGACTGTGGGACTTAATTGAACTGATTTTGGACTGTGATCTTATAAATGTGATAAATGAGCCAATTGGACTCCAAGAAATAACATTCGACTTAACTCGACATGATTGCCGGAACTCAGCGATTACACTGGGCGCTGTGGGAGCGCTTCATTTAAAAATTAAGATAAATAAGTCGTTTTTTACAGTGGGACCAATCCTATCCGTTAGTTCCCGCTAAAGAAATAGGGACAGTTTCAAAAACTACCATTCATTGACTTTCTAACGGTGTCAATCGGTTTGAGTTACAACGGTTGCTTCACATATTCGTACCAACATGTATTTAGTGCTTTTGTTCCGATATTACTAAGTTGTATCGCTTTTAACGGTGAACGGATTGACTGCGGGACTTAGTTGAACTGATTTTGGACTGTGATCTTATAAATGTGATAAATGAGCCAATTGGACTCCAAGAAATAACATTCGACTTAACTCGACATGATTGCCGGAACTCAGCGATTACACTGGGCGCTGGGGGAGCGCTTCATTTAAAAATTAAGATAAATAAGTCGTTTTTTACAGTGGGACCAATCCTATCCGTTAGTTCACGCGGAAGAAATAGAGACAGTTTCAAAAACTACCATTCATTGACTTTCTAACGGTGTCAATCGGTTTGAGTTACAACGGTTGCTTCACATATTCGTACCAACATGTATTTTGCGATTTTTTCCGATAATACTAAGTTGTATCGCTTTTAAAAGTGAAACGATTGACTGTGGGAATTAATTGAACTGTTTCTGGACTGTGACCTTATAAATGTGATAAATGAGCCAATTGAACTCCAAGAAATAACATTCTTTTTAACTCGACATGATTGCCGGAACTCAGCGATTACACTGGACCCTGTGGTAGCGCTTCATTTAAAAATTTCGATAAATAAGTCATTTTTTTACTGTGGGATCAATCCCATCCGTTAGTTCCCGCTAAAGAAATAGAGACAGTTTCAAAAACTACCTTTCATTGACTTTCTAACGGTGTCAATCCGTTTGAGTTACAACGGTTGCTTCACACATTCGTACCAACATGTATTTAGTGATTTTGTTCTGATATTACTAAGTTGTAAAAAAACTACCTTTCATTGACTTTCTAACGGTGTCAATCCGTTTGAGTTACAACGGTTGCCTCACATATTCGTACCAACATGTATTTAGCGATTTTTTCCGATATTACAAAGTTGTATCGCTTTTAACAGTGAAACGATTGACTTTGGGACTTAATTAAACTTATTCCGGACTGTGATCTTGTAAATGTGATAAATGAGCCAATTGGACTCCAAGAAATAACATTCTTTTTAACTCGACATGATTCCCAGAACTCAGCGATTACACTGGACCGTGTGGTAGCGCTTCATTTAAAATTTTCGATAAACAAGTTATTTTTTACTCTGGGACCAATCCTATCCGTTAGTTCCCGCTAAAGAAATAGAGACAGTTTCAAAAACTACCTTTCATTGACTTTCTAACGGTGTCAATCCGTTTGAGTTACAACGGTTGCTTCACATATTCGTACCAACATGTATTTAGTGCTTTTGCTCCGATATTACTTAGTTGTATCGCTTTTAACGGTGAACGGATTGACTGTGGGACTTAGTTGAACTGATTCTGGACTGTGACCTGATAAATGTGATAAATGAGCCAATTGGACTCCAAGGAATGACATTCTTCGTAATTTGACAGGATCGCTGGAACTCAGCGATTACACTAGACGGTGTGGTAGCGCTTCATTTAAAAATTAAGATTAATAAGTCATTTTTTACTGTGGGACCAATCCTAGCCGTTAGTTCACGCTGAAGAAATAGAGACAGTTTCAAAAACTACATTTTATTGTCTTTTGACCGGTGTCAATCCGTTTCAGTTACAACGGTGGCGTCACATATTCGTACCAACATGTATTTAGTGATTTTGTTCCGATATTACTAAGTTGTATCGCTTTTAACAGTGAAACGATTGACTTTGGGACTTAATTAAACTGATTCTGGACTGTGATCTTATAAATGTGATAAATGAGCCAATTGGATTCGAAGAAATAATATTCTTTTTAACTCGACATGATTCCCAGAACTCAGCGATTACACTGGACCCTGTGGTAGCGCTTCATTTAAAAATTTCGATAAATAAGTCATTTTTTACTGTGGGACCAATCCTATCCGTTATTTCCCGCTAAAGAAATAGAGACAGTTTCAAAAACTACCTTTCATTGACTTTCTAACGGTGTCAATCCGTTTGAGTTACAACGGTTGCTTCACATATTCGTACCAACATGTATTTAGTGCTTTTGCTCCGAGATTACTAAGTTGTATCGCTTTTAACGGTGAACGGATTGACTGTGGGACTTAGTTGAACTGATTCTGGACTGTGACCTGATAAATGTGATAAATGAGCCTATTGGACTCCAAGGAATGACATTCTTTTTAATTTGACATGATTGCAGGAACTCAGCGATTACACTGGGCGGTGTGGTAGCGCTTCATTTAGAACTTTAGATAAATAAGTCATTTTTTTACTGTGGGACCAATCCTATCCGTTAGTTCACGTTGAAGAAATAGAGACAGTTTCAAAAACTACCATTCATTGACTTTCTAACGGTGTCAATCCGTTTGAGTTACAACGGTTGCTTCACATATTCGTACCAACATGTATTTAACGATTTTTTCCGATAATACTAAGTTGTATCGCTTTTAAAAGTGAAACGATTGACTGTGGGACTTAATTGAACTGATTCTGGACTGTGAACTTATAAATGTGATAAATGAGCCAATTGAGCTCTAAGAAATAACATTCTTTTTAACTCGACATGATTGCCGGAACTCAGCGATTACACTGGACCCTGTGGTAGCGCTTCATTTAAAAATTTCGATAAATAAGTCATTTTTTTACTGTGGGACCAATCCTATCCGTTAGTTCACGCTGAAGAAATAGAGACAGTTTCAAAAACTACCTTTCATTGACTTTCTAACGGTGTCAATCCATTTGAGTTACAACGGTTGCTTCACATATTCGTACCAACATGTATTTAGCGATTTTTTTCGATAATACTAAGTTGTATCGCTTTTAAAAGTGAAAGGATTGACTGTGGGAATTAATTGAACTGTTTCTGGACTGTGACCTTATAAATGTGATAAATGAGCCAATTGAACTCCAAGAAATAACATTCTTTTTAACTCGACATGATTGCCGGAACTCAGTGATTACACTGGACCCTGTGGTAGCGCTTCATTTAAAAATTTCGATAAATAAGTCATTTTTTACTGTGGGACCAATCCTATCCGTTAGTTCCCGCTAAAGATATAGAGACAGTTTCAAAAACTACCTTTCATTGACTTTCTAACGGTGTCAATCCGTTTGAGTTAAAACGATTGCGTCACGTATTCGTACCAACATGTATTTAATGATTTTGTTCCGATATTACTAAGTTGTATCGCTTTTAACGGTGAACCGATTGACTGTGGGACTTAGTTGAACTTATTCTGGACTGTGAACTTATAAATGTGATAAATGAGCCAATTGGACTCCAAGGAATGACATTCTTCTTAATTTGACAGGATTGCTGGAACTCAGCGATTACATTGGACGGTGTGGTAGCGCTTCATTTAAAAATTAAGATTAATAAGTCATTTTTTACTGTGGGACCAATCCTAGCCGTTAGTTCACGCTGAAGAAATAGAGACAGTTTCAAAAACTACATTTCATTGTCTTTTTAACGGTGTCAATCCGTTTGAGTTACAACGGTTGCGTCACATATTCGTACCAACATGTATTTAGCGATTTTTTCCGATATTACTAAGTTGTATCGCTTTTAAAAGTGAAACGATTGACTGTGGGACTTAATTGGACTGATTTTGGACTGTGATCTTATAAATGTGATAAATGAGCCAATTGAGCTCCAAGAAATAACATTCTTTTTAACTCGACATGATTGCCGGAACTCAGCGATTACACTGGACCCTGTGGTAGCGCTTCATTTAAAAATTTCGATAAATAAGTCATTTTTTTACTGTGGGACCAATCCTATTCGTTAGTTCACGCTGAAGAAATAGAGACAGTTTCAAAAACTACCATTCATTGACTTTCTAACGGTGTCAATCCGTTTGAGTTACAACGGTTGCTTCACATATTCGTACTTACATGTATTTAGCGATTTTTTCCGATAATACTAAGTTGTATGGCTTTTAAAAGTGAAACGATTGACTGTGGGACTCAATGGAACTGATTCTGGACTGTGATCTTATAAATGTGATAAATGAGCCAATTGGACTCTAGGAAATAACATTCTTTTTAACTCGACATGATTGCCGGAACTCATCGATTACACTGGGCGCCGTGGGAGCGCTTTATTTAAAAATTAAGATAAAGAAGTCATTTTTTCCTGTGGGACCAATCCTAGCCGTTAGTTCGCGCTAAAGAAATAGAGACAGTTTCAAAAACTACCTTTCATTGACTTTCTAACGGTGTCAATCCGTTTGAGTTGCAACGGTTGCGTCACATATTCGTACCAACATGTATTTAGCGATTTCTTCCGCTATTATTAAGTTGTATCGCTTTTAAAAGTAAAACGATTGACTGTGGCACTTAATTGAACTGATTCTGGACTGTTACCTGCTAAATGTGATAAATGAGCCACTTGGTCTCCAATTAATGACAATCTTCTTAATTTGACATGATTGCTGGAACTCAGCGGATACACTGGGCGCTGTGGTAGCTCTTCATTTAAAAAATAAGATTAATAAGTCATTTTTTACTGTGGGACCAATCCTAGCCGTTAGTTCACGCTGCAGAAATAGAGACAGTTTCAAACACTACATTTAATTGCCTTCTTAACGGTGTCAATTTGTTTGAGTTACAACGGTTGCGTCACGTATTCGTACCAACATGTATTTAGCGATTTTTTCCGATAATACTAAGTTGTATCACTTTTAAAAGTGAAACGATTGACTGTGGGAATTAATTGAACTGTTTCTGGACTGTGACCTTATAAATGTGATAAATGAGCCAATTGAACTCCAAGAAATAACATTCTTTTTAACTCGACATGATTGCCGGAACTCAGCGATTACACTGGACCCTGAGGTAGCGCTTCATTTAAAAATTTCGATAAATAAGTCATTTTTTACTGTGGGACCAATCCTATCCGTTAGTTCCCGCTAAAGAAATAGAGACAGTTTCAAAAACTACCTTTCATTGACTTTCTAACGGTGTCAATCCGTTTGAGTTACAACGGTTGCTTCACATATTCGTACTTACATGTATTTAGCGATTTTTTCCGATAATACTAAGTTGTATGGCTTTTAAAAGTGAAACGATTGACTGTGGGACTCAATGGAACTGATTCTGGACTGTGATCTTATAAATGTGATAAATGAGCCAATTGGACTCTAGGAAATAACATTCTTTTTAACTCGACATGATTGCCGGAACTCATCGATTACACTGGGCGCCGTGGGAGCGCTTTATTTAAAAATTAAGATAAAGAAGTCATTTTTTCCTGTGGGACCAATCCTAGCCGTTAGTTCGCGCTAAAGAAATAGAGACAGTTTCAAAAACTACCTTTCATTGACTTTCTAACGGTGTCAATCCGTTTGAGTTGCAACGGTTGCGTCACATATTCGTACCAACATGTATTTAGCGATTTCTTCCGCTATTATTAAGTTGTATCGCTTTTAAAAGTAAAACGATTGACTGTGGCACTTAATTGAACTGATTCTGGACTGTTACCTGCTAAATGTGATAAATGAGCCACTTGGTCTCCAATTAATGACAATCTTCTTAATTTGACATGATTGCTGGAACTCAGCGGATACACTGGGCGCTGTGGTAGCTCTTCATTTAAAAAATAAGATTAATAAGTCATTTTTTACTGTGGGACCAATCCTAGCCGTTAGTTCACGCTGCAGAAATAGAGACAGTTTCAAACACTACATTTAATTGCCTTCTTAACGGTGTCAATTTGTTTGAGTTACAACGGTTGCGTCACGTATTCGTACCAACATGTATTTAGCGATTTTTTCCGATAATACTAAGTTGTATCACTTTTAAAAGTGAAACGATTGACTGTGGGAATTAATTGAACTGTTTCTGGACTGTGACCTTATAAATGTGATAAATGAGCCAATTGAACTCCAAGAAATAACATTCTTTTTAACTCGACATGATTGCCGGAACTCAGCGATTACACTGGACCCTGAGGTAGCGCTTCATTTAAAAATTTCGATAAATAAGTCATTTTTTACTGTGGGACCAATCCTATCCGTTAGTTCCCGCTAAAGAAATAGAGACAGTTTCAAAAACTACCTTTCATTGACTTTCTAATAGTGTCAATCCGTTTGAGTTACAACGGTTGCTTCACATATTCGTACCAACATGTATTTAGTGCTTTTGTTCTGATATTACTAAGTTGCAAAAAAACTACCTTTCACTGACTTTCTAACGGTGTCAATCCGTTTGAGTTACAACGGTTGCTTCACATATTCGTACCAACATGTATTTAGCGAATTTTTCCGATATTACAAAGTTGTTACGCTTTTAAAAGTGAAACGATTGACTGTGGGAATTATTTTAACTGTTTCTGGACTGTGACCTTATAAATGTGATAAATGAGCCAATTGAACTCCAAGAAATAACATTCTTTTTAACTCGACATGATTGCCAGAACTCAGCGATTACACTGGACCCTGTGGTAGCGCTTCATTTAAAAATTTCGATAAATAAGTCATTTTTTTACTGTGGGACCAATCCTATCCGTTAGTTCACGCTGAAGAAATAGAGACAGTTTCAAAAACTACCATTCATTGACTTTTTAACGGTGTCAATCCGTTTGAGTTACAACGGTTGCTTCACATATTCGTACCAACATGTATTTAGCGATTTTTTATGATAATACTAAGTTGTATCGCTTTTAAAAGTGAAACGATTGACTGTGGGAATTAATTGAACTGTTTCTGGACTGTGACCTTATAAATGTGATAAATGAGGTTCGTGCTGAAGAAATAGAGACAGTTTCAAAAACTACATTTCATTGACTTTCTAACGGTGTCAATCCGTTTGAGTTACAACGATTACGTCACGTATTCGTACCAACATGTATTTAGCGATTTGTTCCGATCTTACTAAATTGTATCGCTTTTAAAAGTGAAACGATTGACTGTGGGAATTAATTGAACTGTTTCTGGACTGTGATCTGATAAATGTGGTAAATGAGCCAATTGGACTCCAAGGAATGACATTCTTCTTAATTTGACAGGATTGCTGGAACTCAGCGATTACACTGGGCGGTGTGGTAGCGCTTCATTTAAAAATTAAGATTAATAAGTCATTTTTTACTGTGGGACCAATCCTAGCCGTTAGTTCACGCTGAAGAAATAGAGACAGTTTCAAAAACTACATTTCATTGTCTTTTTAACGGTGTCAATCCGTTTGAGTTACAAAGCTTGCGTCACATATTCGTACCAGCATGTATTTAGTGATTTTGTTCCGATATTACTAAGTTGTATCGCTTTTAACGGTGAACCGATTGACTGTGGGACTTAGTTGAACTGATTCTGGACTGTGACCTGATAAATGTGATAAATGAGCCAATTGGACTCCAAGGAATGACATTCTTTTTAATTTGACATGATTGCTGGAACTCAGCGATTACACTGGACCCTGCGTTAGCGCTTCATTTAAAACTTTAGATAAATAAGTCATCTTTTACTGCGGGACCAATCCTAGCCGTTAGTTTGCGCTGAAGAAATAGAGACAGTTTCAGAAACTACATTTCATTGACTTTCCAACGGTGTCAATCCGTTTGAGTTACAATGGTTGCTTCACATATTCGTACCAACATGTATTTAGTGCTTTTGTTCCGATATTACTAAGTTGTATCGCTTTTAACGGTGAACGGATTGACTGTGGGACTTAGTTGAACTGATTCTCGACCGTGATCTTATAAATGTGATAAATGAGCCAATTGGACTCCAAGAAATAACATTCTTTTTAACTCGACATGATTGCCGGAACTCAGCGATTACACTGGGCGCTGTGGGAGCGCTTCATTTAAAAATTAAGATAAATAAGTCGTTTTTTACAGTGGGACCAATCCTATCCGTTAGTTCACGCGGAAGAAATAGAGACAGTTTCAAAAACTTCATTGACTTTCTAACGGTGTCAATCCGTTTGATTTACAACGGTTGCTTCACATATTCGAACCAACATGTATTTAGCGATTTTTCCCGATATTACTAAGTTGTATCGCTTTTAAAAGTGAAACGATTGACTGTGGGACTTAATGGAACTGATTCTGGACTGTGATCTTATAAATGTGATAAATGAGCCAATTGGACTCCAAGAAATAACATTCTTTTTAACTCGACATGATTGCCGGAACTCATCGATTACACTGGGCGCTGTGGGAGCGCTTCATTTAAAAATTAAGATAAATAAGTCGTTTTTTACAGTGGGACCAATCCTATCCGTTAGTTCACGCGGAAGAAATAGAGACAGTTTCAAAAACTACATTTCATTGACTTTCTAACGGTGTTAATTCGTTTGAGTTGCAACGGTTGCGTCACATATTCGTACCAACATGTATTTAGCGATTTCTTCCGCTATTATTAAGTTGTATCGCTTTTAAAAGTAAAACGATTGACTGTGGGACTTAATTGAACTGATTCTGGACTGTTACCTGCTAAATGTGATAAATGAGCCACTTGGTTTTCAATGAATGACAATTTTCTTAATTTGACATGATTGCTGGAACTCAGTGGATACACTGGACGCTGTGGTAGCGCTTCATTTAAAAAATAAGATTAATAAGTCATTTTTTACTGTGGGACCAATCCTAGCCGTTAGTTCACGCTGAAGAAATAGAGACAGTTTCAAACACTACATTTCATTGTCTTCTTAACAGTGTCTATTTGTTTGAGTTACAACGGTTGCGTCACATATTCGTACCAACATGTATTTAGTGATTTTGTTCCGTTATTACTAAGTTGTATCGCTTTTAACGGTGAACCGATTGACTGTGGGACTTAGTTGAACTGTTTCTGGACTGTGACCTTGTAAATGTGATAAATGAGCCAATTGAACTCCAAGAAATAACATTCTTTTTAACTCGACATGATTGCCGGAACTTAGCGATTACACTGGACCCTGTGGTAGCGCTTCATTTAAAAATTTCGATAAATAAGTCATTTTTTTACTGTGGGACCAATCCTATCCGTTAGTTCCCGCTAAAGAAATAGAGACAGTTTCAAAAACTACCTTTCATTGACTTTCTAACGGTGTTAATTCGTTTGAGTTGCAACGGTTGCGTCACATATTCGTACCAACATGTATTTAGCGATTTCTTCCGCTATTATTAAGTTGTATCGCTTTTAAAAGTAAAACGATTGACTGTGGGACTTAATTGAACTGATTCTGGACTGTTACCTGCTAAATGTGATAAATGAGCCACTTGGTTTTCAATGAATGACGATTTTCTTAATTTGACATGATTGCTGGAACTTAGTGGATACACTGGGCGCTGTGGTAGCGCTTCATTTAAAAAATAAGATTAATAAGTCATTTTTTACTGTGGGACCAATCCTAGCCGTTAGTTCACGCTGAAGAAATAGAGACAGTTTCAAACACTACATTTCATTGTCTTCTTAACGGTGTCAATTTGTTTGAGTTACAACGGTTGCGTCACATATTCGTACCAACATGTATTTAGCGATTTCTTCCGCTATTATTAAGTTGTATCGCTTTTAAAAGTAAAACGATTGACTGTGGGACTTAATTGAACTGATTCTGGACTGTTACCTGCTAAATTTGATAAATGAGCCACTTGGTTTTCAATGAATGACAATTTTCTTAATTTGACATGATTGCTGGAACTCAGTGGATACACTGGACGCTGTGGTAGCGCTTCATTTAAAAAATAAGATTAATAAGTCATTTTTTACTGTGGGACCAATCCTAGCCGTTAGTTCACGCTGAAGAAATAGAGACAGTTTCAAACACTACATTTCATTGTCTTCTTAACAGTGTCTATTTGTTTGAGTTACAACGGTTGCGTCACATATTCGTACCAACATGTATTTAGTGATTTTGTTCCGTTATTACTAAGTTGTATCGCTTTTAACGGTGAACCGATTGACTGTGGGACTTAGTTGAACTGTTTCTGGACTGTGACCTTGTAAATGTGATAAATGAGCCAATTGAACTCCAAGAAATAACATTCTTTTTAACTCGACATGATTGCCGGAACTTAGCGATTACACTGGACCCTGTGGTAGCGCTTCATTTAAAAATTTCGATAAATAAGTCATTTTTTTACTGTGGGACCAATCCTATCCGTTAGTTCCCGCTAAAGAAATAGAGACAGTTTCAAAAACTACCTTTCATTGACTTTCTAACGGTGTTAATTCGTTTGAGTTGCAACGGTTGCGTCACATATTCGTACCAACATGTATTTAGCGATTTCTTCCGCTATTATTAAGTTGTATCGCTTTTAAAAGTAAAACGATTGACTGTGGGACTTAATTGAACTGATTCTGGACTGTTACCTGCTAAATGTGATAAATGAGCCACTTGGTTTTCAATGAATGACGATTTTCTTAATTTGACATGATTGCTGGAACTTAGTGGATACACTGGGCGCTGTGGTAGCGCTTCATTTAAAAAATAAGATTAATAAGTCATTTTTTACTGTGGGACCAATCCTAGCCGTTAGTTCACGCTGAAGAAATAGAGACAGTTTCAAACACTACATTTCATTGTCTTCTTAACGGTGTCAATTTGTTTGAGTTACAACGGTTGCGTCACATATTCGTACCAACATGTATTTAGCGATTTCTTCCGCTATTATTAAGTTGTATCGCTTTTAAAAGTAAAACGATTGACTGTGGGACTTAATTGAACTGATTCTGGACTGTTACCTGCTAAATTTGATAAATGAGCCACTTGGTTTTCAATGAATGACAATTTTCTTAATTTGACATGATTGCTGGAACTCAGTGGATACACTGGACGCTGTGGTAGCGCTTCATTTAAAAAATAAGATTAATAAGTCATTTTTTACTGTGGGACCAATCCTAGCCGTTAGTTCACGCTGAAGAAATAGAGACAGTTTCAAACACTACATTTCATTGTCTTCTTAACGGTGTCAATTTGTTTGAGTTACAACGGTTGCGTCACATATTCGTACCAACATGTATTTAGTGATTTTGTTCCGTTATTACTAAGTTGTATCGCTTTTAACGGTGAACCGATTGACTGTGGGACTTAGTTGAACTGTTTCTGGACTGTGACCTTGTAAATGTGATAAATGAGCCAATTGAACTCCAAGAAATAACATTCTTTTTAACTCGACATGATTGCCGGAACTTAGCGATTACACTGGACCCTGTGGTAGCGCTTCATTTAAAAATTTCGATAAATTAGTCATTTTTTTACTGTGGGACCAATCCTATCCGTTAGTTCCCGCTAAAGAAATAGAGACAGTTTCAAAAACTACCTTTCATTGACTTTCTAACGGTGTTAATTCGTTTGAGTTGCAACGGTTGCGTCACATATTCGTACCAACATGTATTTAGCGATTTCTTCCGCTATTATTAAGTTGTATCGCTTTTAAAAGTAAAACGATTGACTGTGGGACTTAATTGAACTGATTCTGGACTGTTACCTGCTAAATGTGATAAATGAGCCACTTGGTTTTCAATGAATGACAATTTTCTTAATTTGACATGATTGCTGGAACTCAGTGGATACACTGGGCGCTGTGGTAGCGCTTCATTTAAAAAATAAGATTAATAAGTCATTTTTTACTGTGGGACCAATCCTAGCCGTTAGTTCACGCTGAAGAAATAGAGACAGTTTCAAACACTACATTTCATTGTCTTCTTAACGGTGTCAATCCGTTTGAGTTACAACGGTTGCTTCACATATTCGTACCAACATGTATTTAGTGCTTTTGTTCTGATATTACTAAGTTGTAAAAAAACTACCTTTTATTGACTTTCTAACGGTGTCAATCCGTTTGAGTTACAACGGTTGCTTCACATATCCGTACCAACATGTATTTAGTGATTTTGTTCCGATATTACTAAGTTGTATCGCTTTTAACAGTGAAACGATTGACTTTGGGACTTAATTAAACTGATTCTGGACTGTGATCTTATAAATGTGATAAATGAGCCAATTGGACTCCAAGAAATAACATTCTTTTTAACTCGACATGATTCCCAGAACTCAGCGATAGAGATAGGAAAAGGCGGATCCTAGTGCAATTATGTCAAATAAGCGGGCATCCACGTCAAATCAACGTAAAAAGGTCCATAACGATTAATATGTTGTACCATTCCACGTCAAATTATAGATCATCCACGTTAAATCAACGATAGAAGAGTCCATAAAATCCATGAGCACTTTACCACTTTAGGTTAAATTATAGAGCATGCTCGTTAAATCAACGATATCTGCCCAAAACCCCCTCCCCCACCGCGTCCCAATGGGTCCCTCCCCACCCTCATCCGTCGTGCCCTATAAATTATAGTGATATGTGTGTCTATAATGTCCTCTTGCCAGTGTGGTAATACCATCTCCCAAAATTATGCGCTTATCATCATCGGCATTGACCGCGAGTTTGTTTGTTTTCACCGTGTGAACATCATGCTTAATAGATCGAAATGTCATTTGGGTCCTGTAAATGTTCTCACCCTCAAACAGACATCTCTTATAGTCATCGAAACCTATGGTCTCCCTTACCACGCATTTCTTCACCCCCTTACATCTCTTACCCTCCATACCACATAGCTGTTTGTATGCGTAGGTCTTCGCTCTAAGAGAGATGAACTCAGTCATCACCTTACCACCCAACTCGTCCTTCATCAGCCAATGATCTTTTTATTCAAACCTAATGGTAGAGGTCTATCATCTTCCTTATCATACCCAGATGTGTCAAATCTCGCAGACACATCATTCGCTATATCTTTGTAGAAGTCGTCTGTTTTTATGTGGTAAACGAATGAATCCGTATCCATGTAGCAAAGCTTCACATCATCACCATATTTCGGTCTCATGTAATCATGGTGGAACTCATACATAACCATCTTGGATAGATGGAGGATTGTGGGGCCAAGGTAGATCGGTTTGTTCATTGTGATCTTGATCTTGGACATCTCTATCCCCATCAGTGTTTCCGAGAAACGGATTGCACCCCTGAAGTTTGGCTTCATCACCATTTTCTCATAATTCTTTTGGTTTGTGGCCAAACGTATATCCTTCTGTCTTCGCTGATTCTCCATTGTCTTCCCAAAGACAGAATTGTTCATCAGCTTGAAGAAATCCTTTTCAAAGTAATTCTTCGACTCCGTGCGCAGCTGTGTATTGAAGTCGATGTAAGGTTTCAACCATGCGCTCTGATCAAACCTCAGTACCCTATGAACCTTATCCAGAACAAGACCGTGATTCAAAGCTTGAGCAAGCGCACGGATATGAATTACATAGTTCCTCTTGTCCGAAAGACACGGTGTCAGCTTCTCAACACCATTGATAACCTTCCTCTCAGGCATGAAAGGAAGATCGTTATGTGCGTCATGAAGATCATGTGGATATCTAACATCAACCTCAAGCATGTACCCCTTTTCACCGTTTTCCACAGCTAACTTTGAAATGAGTTTGGGTGTAAATTTACCAGAATCATCCCACTCAAACCCCCTGGTGGGCATCTTCTGTATCATTGCCCATCCATACAGATTGTTAGCATCAAGATACTGTAGATAGGTTGTATCTTCTGAAGTATTATACATATCACCCATATATGGATTATTTGCCTTCGCGTGTCTGTGAACGGCCTGACAGAGACCACCCCTAATACCCATCTCCACAAACAGTAACATATCCATATCTGACAACAAATCCAGCTCAACATCTGTCTTTTTCAGGCATGCCTGCCAAGCTAATCCGGGGGCCGTGTAAAAATGAGCGGGATCTAGTTTATAGTTTCTCAAACATGTCTCTCTGAATGTCTCAAACACATCACTCAGAAGCAGAACATCCGTCTTGAGATAGATATCATGACAAACGCCCATATTTTCAACTTTCATGTCCTTCCACACCTTATGGGCATGCGCATAATCGGCATCACTGATACCATTCATGTTCAACTTGCTATAAAAGTCATCTTTCAAAGGAAGCCTGGTTTCATTAAACCTATCGAATGAATCAACATACTCATATGGGTATACACCCTTCCTTCTCATTATGTTGAATTGCTCATCATTGAAGAATTTTCTAAGGTTTTTACACTGATCATCGGATAGATTGTCAGCCAAGGAACCTAATCCTCTTGACATAAATCTAAATGAATCGATGAATCTCAGCTTTATCTTTTTGTCTTTGGTCTCACCATTTTTGTCGGTGTATTCACCAACCTTAACATCAGTCGAGAAAGAGATATATTTCTCTTTATTTTCAGCGATTACACTCATACCACCTTCTCCATACTTCCTCGCAAGCTCTTTGATAAATAGATGCGCATCATATCCACTCAGATTATGGAAGACAACCGGAATATAATTAGGCACCTTGTAACGGAGATTACATTCCATGTGTGCCGATCCACGAAACTTGCCGGTAAAATGACAGTGATCCCTAACCTTGATGTCATCATCACCAAATTCTCTAATACAGATGTGGCAGTTGGTGGAATTTTCATATTTATCAAGTTCTTCATCGGTTAGATCTTGCATACCAAGTTGTGGAAACATGTTGTATAACCTTTTCGCCTCGGAAACCACATGATCCACAAATCGTGGAACACAGTCATCACCACGGTAAAGCTTCAGAGGGTCCAAAACTTCACCATTAGCATATTTACTATAACAACAGAATCCGGTGGGGATATGTTTACCAACTTTCTCGGTGGACGATCCACACTCTATCTCTTCAGGTTTTGTAAAAGCTTCGAAATCGGCATACATGATGAATGGGGCTTTGAGCTGGTATTGACCGTGGGTGAAGGTTAAGGTGCTACCCTCCCTTGGGAGTGGAATATTAACAGCATCGTTATTCTTACAATACTCAAAGTGGTCATCCCTTTTCTGTTCACTTGGAAAACCAGAGAGACAATTCAAGCAATAATACTCTTTATTTTTATGCTTTGAGTTGACCTTGCTTAGGACACCGCTCAGGTTCTTAACAGCGATATAATGTCTCTTATCCCCATCACACAGTAAAAACAAAACAACCGTCTCCTTACGATCCAGATGCTTCGACTTGCGACACATGTAGATACCTTCTATCTCATCCTTTGTCAAAACATGAACAGAGATATCAGGGTTCCTTCTCTCAAACAAATCTATCTTGTTTAGTGCCATAGGGAAAGTTATACCATCCCAATTGCACTTGTCTTCATACTTCTTAAGGATTGAGATTCGTACTGGGTTATTATTGATCTTACCATGATTGAGAGCAGCTAAAACAGTCCATTTGAAGCATTCTTCATCTTCATTTTTAGGATTGATCACGGAGAACTTACCACTGAAATTCTTGGGTAGCGGTAAGTAAGAACTACCTCTAGTTAATTTTAGTTTGTGAAAGTCCACATGTATATACAGGATCCTTTCGATTGTGAATCCACTGGCGGGTAGAGCAGGGTTTTCAATCTGCTCGATTATCTTGGTACACATTCGATTGAAAACATCAGAAATGTCACCATTGGCATGTAGTATCTCCATATAACTATTAAACGCTTTGTCGACATGTACGCACGTGACACCAGCCTCGCTGGTGTCCTCCTTTACCCATTTCACCCACAAGGTCGCCTGGGTCTTCAGCGACTTCTTTTGACCTAGCACGTCCCTCATTAGCCTCTTAATGATAGGTTGAATCTGTTTTAGAAAAACCTTGACATTCTTCTTCTTACCATCTGAGTTTATTTTGAAACGTTTGTATGAACGGTCAAACGCCTCTTCAATTGGTGTATAAGGATTTTCCTCTTCCACCTCTTCCACCTCTTTCTCTCCAGTGCCTTTATACAAAGCCATGATCTTATCCTTCATGGCTTTGAAAGCTTTTGTTGTTTTATACTTAATGGCCTTAGGTACATGATTTATCAACCATTCCCTCCATTCATTCAATTTACTTTTTATCTGAGGTCTAGTTTTAGCCATTTCTTGCCGCTCAAACAAATCCATGTCTTGTTGGCTAGTACCGGATCTTAAGTGTCTCGACACTTGTACCGGTGCTGACACGGTAGTGGATGTCAATAATTCTATCAGATCGGCCTTTCTGAACATTGAGTATCCATGTAGACCACGTTCTCTAGCTAGAGCTCTTAATTCAGCAACCGTATTTATCGAAGTCATATCGGGTTGTGATATACTATATGTAGACCTTTAATATGGTTTTATATAATCGTGAAACCAAAAAATATTAATTTGTTACCCGATCGAGTAACAAAGATCCATGTGATCACATTATTGGTAACCGTACTGATAATGCTCCCTGACGAGTTTCTTTAGTTGTTCTACAGTTTTCGATTCGGATGGTGGTGTGCATGCTAGTAACATAATACTATCGGTCACCAATTTGAAAAGCTCATTACGCCCGAGATCTCGATCGAGATCCTGTTCGTCAAGTATTCCGAGATACATAGCGATAGCTATCAGTTTGAGAACCGTTAGTTCATTGCTAATGTGCCATATTAAGTCCTGATTTTCTACTAAGACACACGTGTCTCGGTGGAAGTTACAAATCGAAGTAATAAATGTTGATGTCATGCTTGGCTATGATATACGATTTTGTAATCTTTAAGATGGTTTTAAAATCGTAAACCGTGTTGGAGTGTAATGAGTGTCATCGTTTGTAATACAACCATCGATACACCATGGGTACCCACCCATTGGCACTTCGAGGGTCCATGTTTGTTACTCGCGTGAGTAACAAAAAAACAATCCAGATGATTATGACATATATTGTTTAATGACAAGATCTATTGGTGCGCGACATATAGGACAGTTATCTTTCCTATCCTCCAATATATATGCGCACGATAAACAGCAGCAAAAATGCCCTGTTCTACCATGAACAATGGTCGCGTCCTTTCGTTTAGGACAAATGATACATCTATCATCGTCATCAATGTCATCGTCCGCGTCGTCCGCAACCGGTGCTGGTCTAGGTATCGACGCGAGTACCGGTCTGGTGGGTCTAGGTCTCTGCGCTGGTACTGGTATAGCAGGTTGCCCATAATATCTGTCCCTATAGTGGAATGTCAATAATTCAATCAGCTCGACCTTTCTGAGCCTTGAGTATCCATCTAGACCTTCCCGTCCGGCGTAAGCTCTTAATCTTGAAACTGTATCCCCAATGTACCATGATGCTTCCGTCCTTACATTCACATCCAAATTATTAAACTCATCGCTATGTGGATTTGGATACGACCCTGTCAATTCACGGATCAGCTCGCTCTTTCTGAGCCTTGAGTATCCATGTAGGCCACGCTCTCTAGCGAGAGCTCTTAATTCGGGAACTGTATTTCTCGATGTCATGCTTGTGTACGATATACGATTTTGAATCTTTAAGATGGTTTTATAAATCGTGTTGAAGGGTTGTGAGTGTCCTAGTTTGTGGGGCAACCACCATGCTAAAATTGTAGTAAAACACGCTAAAACACACATACATCGATACACCATGGGTACCCACCCACCAGCACCTTGAGGGTCCACATTGGTTACTCGTCTGAGTAACAAAAAAAAATACCCAATCACTGGGATCTCTTGTCGTTATAACGTTTTTGAGCTTTTAGATATGCCTCCCTGTTTTTCAACCTCCACCTTGAACAGTATCCATACCATTCCTTCTTGGTATCCAGATCGATGGTGTAGGATGGGTCAAGATCATTCTTCTCAATCACCTCAACCAGTTTAGCCTTTTTCATCCCCACAATATACTTAATTCCACGGGATTTAGCAACCTCTCGCAACTCTCTCAGTTTCATCAATTTGTAATCTGGTGTGGTATTCATGTCTGACATATTAATATTAATATAAATATAAAAAACTTTAAGCACTTTTATCGTACCACATCATAACAAAAAGGAGATAAATAAAGGTGTGCATAAATAAAACATGTCAAACTCTAAACTTCAAGAGACTTACTATCAACCTCAAAATTTATGGAAAGGACAAAAGGCTGTTCAGAATTTAAGAGGATTCGGTTTCAAGCCAAAGGAGATTAAGAAGTGGCTATCAAAACATCATTTTGGCAAGTACATTTACCCGCTCCAAAACATGTTGAAAGACCACATTATGAAGTTACCACCCCTAATGATTTACATCAATTCGATTTATTATACATGCCCGGTGACATACTGTATGGTAATAAATATAAGTACATTTTGTCGGAAATCGATGCTGCTTCCAGATACAAAGTAGCCCGACCTTTGAGGACTAAGAAAGCCAAAGAGGTTGCCGCTATGATTGAAGACATCTACAAGGCAGGACCATTAACTTATCCGAAAACTTTCCAATGTGATAACGGTTCAGAATTCAAGGCAGATGTATCAAAATTGTTGGAGAAGCATAAGGTTGAAATTAAAAGGGCGACTACAAAATATAAGCATACGCACACAGCTTTTGTTGAGGCGTTGAACAAGATACTTGCCGAAAATTTATTCAAAATACAAGATGCTCAAGAACTGAATGATTCGGAAAAGGTATCATCTACATGGGTTAAGCATCTGTATAAACTGATTGATAGGCTAAACGATACAAAGACGCAGATGATTGGTATGAAACCAAAAGATGCTATTATAATGAAAGAGGTGCCTCTTGCTAAACGAGAGAATTATCCACCTGAAGTAGAATTACCTAAAGATGGCCTGTATAGATATCTACTACAACCTGGTGAAGAGCATGATGATGGGCGGAGACGGGCAACCGATAGAATATGGTCGAAAAACACATATAAATTGCGTGAGGTAATAGCGCAACCTGGTAACCGTGTAATGTACTATGTTCAAGACGGACCCAGACGGGCTTTTGTAAAAGAGGAATTGATGTTAATACCTGAAGATACAGAATTACCTCCTGATTATGTGCAAGGTTGGTGAAAAAGGGGGACGATACATAAAAAGTATCTTTACCTGTATCTGGTAAAGATGATGCCGGGGATCGCACAGGGCGGTCGGCAGATAGGGCCGCTATGGCTCGGGACGATCGCGCCACATAATGTCACAAACCGCCTTACTTTCAAATATTAATTTTTCAAATAGCACACGAAATATGCGAGCGGCGTACATGCACACATCACTAACTTTGTTCCTGATTTACTGTCTTTCTGAGGCTTTGAACCTCGGCCATTAGACTTTTTTCAAACTGGTTGCGCGTTTCGCTCTCCATCTTTCTGTCGGTTTTCGTCATCTTGTCCAGAGCTTCGTAGTATATACCACACAGGGTTTGAAATTCAATGTGACTAATTTCATCATTATTCAGCGCCCGTGAGAATGAGTTTTCAAACACAGCGATGGCAGATGTTGCAACATCATATAATTTCATGACTTTGTCAAGTTTGCTCTGATATTTTTTTATCAAGGCCGCGATAATGCCGGTGGAAATAGAGCCAGATAGGGCCACACCACCCAATCCGAGAGAAACGGGGATTCCAATAAGGGAAGCACCCGTTACTATTGAACCAATACCAGAGGCAATGGTTAGGGTGCCCGCGCCAGCGTTTAAAAGCACTAATCGGTGTATTACCTTGTTGTATTTCTCATACTTTGTGTTGAATTTGTTTTTTAATTTTATCAACTCCTCAAGTTGAGAGTTCACGGTATTTGTGTTAAACTTGTACCGCTCACTCGAATACTCAGGAGCGGTGGGTAGCTTCGGATAAATCTCTGCCATTGGTTACTACAAAGAAAAAAACTTTACTCTAAATAACCTATATCTAGTTTATCCAGATCCTCGAGAGTTCTGTGATATGTATCACACAAACTTTCAAAATCGGCTCTACAGATGTACAGGCTGTTTGGTAGCGTTTTATCGAACACATCGATGGCATTTTGTACAACGCGATATGAGGCTCTGACTTTGTTAAGTTTCTCCCGATATATCTTAACATATTCGGTGGTAACCGCACATGAAGCAGAGCTTAATAGACACATACCCGAATTCCGAATGTAATTTCCACGGGTGGGTGACCCACCGAGCCCTAGCGAATTTCTAATAATGGTCGCTGCGGTCGCTATCGAGCTGGTAACGGCCACGGTTTCGGATATACCCTCCATAAGCGCCAATATGATCAGAGATCCGCCGTATTTGTCTATCCTGTCATAGAACTTATCTCGTAATTTAAGCAGCTCCTCGAGTTGGGAATTGGATATATCTGTTTTAAACATTTCTCTAGGACTAGAATGCTCGTTAATTTCTATTATCTTAAGAAAAAACTATCCTCTAAATAAAATAATGGCGGACATTGATATTGATCCGTTTGGTGAACATGGTCAAACCGACGAGGGTGCCGATGAAACCACGCCCCTGGTACCGAAGAAACGCACACGGGTACAGATACACACACCTGATGAAAAGGAGACATCATTCGGTGGAGGCTCCTCTCAACGCGCTAGAGTTACTAGTGAGCGGGTTAAATCACTCTATGAGGTGCTATTAACTAAATATCCAAACGAGAACCCGAGCGTGATACATACCGATCTGTTTGAGATTCGTGGCGGTGAATTATACTACAAGGGTGATGACAGACCGCTGAAACATGGTGGATCTCTAAGGTCTACCGGTACCATTGCAGATCTACTGGGCAAGAAAAGGCTGCGCAGTTTGGGGTTTGATATACCGAAAGGTAGTATAACCCCCCGACAGGCCGCCAGACTAAACAAAATAGAAGAGAGACTACCGTCACCGGATAAAATAGAGAATGCGACCGATATAGAATTAGAAACTATGTCCGGAGATGTGGTGAACAGTGCGGAGGACCTGGTATCGCTGGTTGATGATGGTACACTTAGAGCTGAATATCCCGCGGGTGATATTCGCGGATTGGATAATTCGGTGCAAAAAATTCGGGGAAGTCTCCAACTCGGGACCACCAAAAAGGTAGATATCGAGAACAACATCCATAAGGAACAAATGAAGCTGGAGGAGTTGGAAGATCCCTCATACACGGATGAACAGAGGGAGCAGGTGGCCCAGAGGTTGGAAAAGCTAAACGATGAGTTGGAGGCTAACCAGGATGCCATCGATATCCTCAAGGGTGAACTTAACACCCAGATAAAAAGCATCAAGGAGACAATCGCCAAGGTACTTAGCAAAGATACAACATAGGGTGAAAAGATACGAACGCTATTCCGTGAGCAGGGTATCACCGTTGTCAGTTTACTAACGGCATTCGGGATGGTTATCGGCCTTTTGGTTGAAACTTTGACGCCTGGGGGGGGGGGGGGTCATCCACCGGTAATACAAAAAATCATAAAAAAACCGAAGGTGGTGCGAGGGAATGGATAAAGAACAGGCTGAGTGCGCTAGGATCTCTCCTGGGTAGATTAGCCGGTGCCGCAGCCGCATCACTACCGGGTATAATTGGATCCATCGTATCGTGGATCCTAAATAGAGCAAAGGAGGCCGTTGGTTGGTTGAGTCAAAACCTTTGGGCTTTGATAGTTGGAATCGGAGGTCTGATATACACCTACATGGTTACAAAGCGTTAGTGGAATCTGGAATATATGTTACATGTGTCATGTAACATAATACCTGTGGTATCGTAATATTTTTCGAAATACCACACGGCACCCCCGACACCGATCATGCTTAGCGCGATAAATGCCAATTCCCGTTCATGCTGACCATTGCTGGGTGTATAATATTCGCTCAATACAGGTTCGCCTGGCATATCCGTGAGGGTTGATCCTCCAAACACTTTTTTATATTCACGCATCGCATCATCCAGCTCTGTGAATTTCCCCTCGGCCTTCTTCTCAAGTCTGAGCTGCTTATTGATAAAGTCCACCCTCTCTTGTCTTTTACGTTGCCATATAACCTGAGCCTTTTGCAGCTGTTCTATGACCAGATCATGCCGCTTCCGTTCCTTATCTATCCTATCCTTGGATAAACTTGAAAATAGATAGCTTGATCCGGTGAAATCCAAAGCGTTCGCGAAGGCACCTCCCAACATCATTGCAATTGAAGCCATGTTTCATATACTACAGTATAATTTAGTGTTGTTATTTTAATACGATAGCTTCGGAGTCTATGACATCCGTATCCACCTCCGTGTATTCCACCTTGGGTAAAATACTCTCAACTTTATTACGTCGATATAAAACCCAGACCAACCATTCCAGTATTCTCAACATTATATATTTATAGTTTCAGGTATAATTTTTTGCTTAACTAGATATTCTCTTGTCATTTCACTTGCGGCGACTATGGCTACAAGCTTTCCGGTATCTTCCAGGTCAAACTTCTGAATTGAGGGTGGTGTCATTTTTAATAACTTTTTCCCGAGCATTGAATAGGCTACGGCGAAAACGCATACGACCGATGCTTTATAAATATCGTTGACTATACTTTTCTTATCCATGTTTTATATATACTTCAAGATTATAATATCGCGATATTATCCCTTTATTCCATTTCAAGTTTACTTATTCTCATAGTTTTTTTATTACCTGAGTTACTTGGTGGGGTACCCTTCACCTTAATATTTTTGTCCTTATTTTTATAAACGAAATAAGCACCAATTAGTACCATAACTATCACACCACCACCCATTATTGTGTAGTTCACTCCACCGTGTTTAGGACCATCTGTCACAGAATCCTCAATGACAATATCCTTTGGATCCTCCAACTGTGTCTGAGGTGCTGACTGCGCCTCCGTCTGAGCCATGAGCAATCTTTTATATTCTTCCCTATTTTTACGGTTGTATTCAGCCAGCCTCTTACCAGCCTCAACCTTTTTAGGGTTCTTCGTTGTCACCTGAACTGGAGTATCTGACATCTTTAGTATCCGTATCGATATTGTTTAAATTTTTTCCCGCGATATAATGCCTACCTGTAATTAAACCTACACTGATTGGTGATAGTAGTGATCCGAACTTATAATATAGATCACATGTGAACCTTTGGAGTGCCGAGTTTAGGAATGGGTCATTCTCCAGGTCATCACTCAGCGCTTTTTGATTTTTTATACCTAGGGCTGTACAGGCACCCATGGAGTACATGTGGATTATTGACTGTCCCAAAGACTTTACCATTTGACCGGACAGTTTAGCCTCGTATATTGTGAAAAGTTTATCCACCTCATCATTCTTGAGCTTCTGGATCTCCGCCTCCGTATACATCTTCCCAAGATATAACTTGCTATTTCCGGTCAGCACACACTCGAGCAATTTTTGTCTTTTCCCATCATCCTGGTCCTCGATAAAAATTAGGTTGTCAATTGTCAATTTCAGCCATTTTCAATAGTGATAGGTATTTTTTAATACAAAAAAGACAAAAACTAACCAATACCAGCAATAGCACTACAGCTATCACCAGTAATATGAAATTTATATATTCTATCATTATAGGATAGTACTGTAGTTTTTCTATAGATTTGTTACAAGACTCTCCAAATCTAACAAATCACGTGAGTTCTTGGATGTTCCATCCTCATGACTAAATGTGTATATTTACCATCTTTTAGTATTTCCTTAACCTTCTGGATCTCCGATGATTCAATGACATCATTCTCTTCGTGGATAGTTGCGAGATCATGTCTGTCCTTCGGATACCACACATATAACATTTTTGCCTGCCTTCGTAAGTTCTTCGGTATCGCGGTGTATGATTGTGTGAGTAACCACATTGTGTGGTTTCGATGCCGACCGCTGATGGCCAGCTCCAGCAGTGGTTGCCTCTTTTTGTCCAGTTTCTCATCCGCGATGATGTCATCGATCAGGAATAATGTTTTGTATCCGGCACAGAAATCCGTCATCTTTTGGATCCATTCATACAACATACCCATGGGCTCAATTAGAATCACATATTTATCCCTCCAGAACCATTTTCGACACATATATGTCTTGTTCCATCTTAATGTTGGACATATAATCACAATGAAATCGAAGTGATCAAAGTATTCACTCTCTAGCAGCGTTACAACGCGTTTGGATTTTCCGCAGCCCGTTGGACCGACGAATAGTGCCGTGTGAGGATCTTTCATGTAGTCCATCTTAATATAGTACATCCATAATTTCACCGTTTTGAATATTTAATTGAGCATGCATGATTAGATATATGTAGGCGTTTAAGGATCCCGCTGCCTCGGCCGTCTTTTCAACTGCAGTGTGATGCCCTCGCTCGCATTTTCAATCCGTCGACCGGTCCCGTGCAGTGAGTTTTCATCTATGGTTCTGAAATCCAGCCATAGAGCATATTTCGTGGTTAGGTAGTCCGCGACCTTCACATCATGTAGTTGCAAATGTTTTTGTATTTCACCTGCATTACCATCCCTTTGCTTACCCTCCGCAAAATACTTGCATATTTCACCATAATGCTCAAACGGTTGCATTCCCTGAGCGAAAAGTTGGTTAGGCTTACCCTCAACTATGGCGGATACCTTTTTGATCTTAGGATTGTAGAACCTACCTGTATCTCGTTTGTAAGCTTTCTCTTCCTCAAACAGAACCAATATACCCTTCAGGGACTTGCAAGGTGTATTGAATGACCAATTCCACGTTGTGTCCGACTTATCCACCCTAATTTGTCTATGTCTCAGAAATCTGTCATAAAGTACAGCCATGTTTTCGTATTCATTTGAGATGAATCTGGCAAGTGTCGGTTGTGTCACAATCTCATATTCCAGAGATATGTTGGAGATTTTGTATTTGGCACCTGGTGCCGGTGCCGTGGCGGAACCCGAAGGTTTGGTAGGTGTTGATAATACTACCCTATCGTAATTGTTGAATGTTATCTCATAACACAGCCTATTACCTAATCCGGCCTGATAATATGGAATCGTGCTATCCAACATTTCAAAATCCAGAGGTATGGTGAACTTCTTTTTGTATGCATCATAAATGGCTTTGTCCGCGACCTCCCATGTATCTTTATCCGCGGCTCCAACTCTCAGTTTTATGCAATTTTCCGTGCACCCATCATCGGATATGATACCCTGTCTGATTGAGTTTCCCTTCTCATGCTTTGTCAGCCATAAATCTCTGTAGCACCCGAAAAGATCAAAGTCATCAATGCTCAGAATCTCAGTACCCTCGAACTTGATAGCCAGCTTTTTAACAATTGCCCTCCCGATGTTAGAGACCAATGTTCTCTTCGTGTCGGCTTTTGATTCGAGATCAATGTCGAAACTTAGTTTCGAAGTACCCGGAACAATGACATCATCGTTACCTAAATTAGGGAACCTAATCAGGAGTAACTGGTTCTGATCAATCTCACTTGGGTTGTGAGTGACAATTACTTTTTGATGCGTTCCTTTTACGCCATGTGCGATTCTAAGTGAACGTTCTGGGTTTAACTTTTTCCCGTATTGCATGTTATTCCATATTACTTTTATTTTACTTTAATTCGGTTAATGCTAGCTATATGTATCTCATCCGTCCACCGTATCTCTTATGTGTAGGGTAACTGTTGTCTTCATACCACCCCATAGCACCTTACCATCCTGACCTGTGACTCTCATGGTAAGTGATTGAAGTAAACCTTTCTTTAGTTTCTTATATTGCGGATTTTTCGGTTCAATATATGTAAAATCACCACCATACTCGTATATATGATATGTCATCAGGTTGTTGCTATATTCACCATCTTTAAGATTTAATGAATTATCCAATTCATTAAGAATAAAATGTAGTTCCGTTATACCCCCTAGATTGAATATTTTACCCAACTTAGAGTTTCTAGCTAGTGGTGTTGATTTTACATCACCTCTCACGATTGAATTCAACTCCCTCCCCGTGTAGTGCTGACCCTGTGGTAACCTAACCGTGGTAACTCCATCAGCCAAGGGTATATCTATTGGAGCCGTAGCTACATATGTGACATTATCCGAAAACGTCTCCACGATCGCAACCTCCTTTGTACCATGTGAGTTGTCTATCGGTTGATACAAATAGATTTTCTTCTCGCTATTTACGTCCTTTATTGTGATATACATTATTATATTAGAGATTGTGAATATATTTAAATCAAAGAATGGATGACATTTTCAGATATCACCCGAATGCGACATATAAACCAAATGAAGGGCTGGATCTTCAAATATTGGGCGCTAGGGATCTGTACAAACAGGCCATTATTGTGTCTGAAAGTGGCTCTTTCCCCGCTTCCTTTCCTAATATTTTTACCAATTATGAACTTAGTCAGAACGCTCAACGTATGAGAATTTGGAATGAGCAACCTTTTAGATTATGGCACACCCAGCTAAATTTCGCCACTTGGTGTGCTTCAAGTGCCTGTGGGGTAAGTTCCAAACACCTTAATGATGGTAGATCTATGGTCAGGTCAATATATCGTTTTCATGTGTATTATCACATTAGACGAATCATTAAGCGCCTGCAAACACCTTTGAGAATAGTTTTAATCAATATGATAATCCTTATTCAAATGAGGAATTTCTAAAAATCTGTGGCGAGTATGATGTTGATTCCAACCCCATGAAATACAGAGGTCAGTACTTTTTCAGTTCATATCAAAAAAGACGTAAAGACTATCCAACTCCCGGGTTGAGTTATTTCACCAACGACTCCATGACGCGATGGATTGTGGAAAAATCCGATGGATTTACAAAAACGGGCCTTGTGAAGGTCTCTGGCAGTGTTAGAGCCTATGCCTATCTAGTTCTTAGTTCTCAGGCCTTAGCACGCTCCTCCATCCTTGGTAATGATTCAAGTGCTCTGACCGCCCAAAGAGTTTTTATGAATAACCTTGAAGACATTGTTAACCGTAGGGTTGATATTCAGGAGGACATTAAGCGTTATCAGGATACGTTAAACTACGCTTCAAGTAAGGTTGATTATTCCGTTGGGCTAGGTATTTATATGATACCCAGTGACATGAATCTCAGAATTAAGACCGGTGTGGTGGGTTACAACAACAAGATTTTGATATCCGGTGAGGATCTTACCATTGGTATCAATCGAAAGGTCAATGTTACCGAAAAAACAACCGAATCACATAAAAGGATAACTAAAAAGAAGCAGGTAACACCCGATCATCCTGATATCCATCCTGATAAACACATTACCGTACACCACGTGGATACTACAGATAAACACATTACGGGTACTACTGGTGATACTAGTGCTACCGGTGGTAGTACACATGAAGATGAGAAGATTGCTCTTATTTTATCTTTGACAGCAGCATTTGGTATATGGTATGCTTTCCGATAAAATCTATAAAGTGGTATAAAGAGATATAATCGCGAATATAAACACAATGGCTTTTCCAACAGTTGAAGAATTTGAACAACACATAGAACAAGTTGCTCCAATCATAAAGTAGAGAGAGCTACCTAAAAACGATATTTACCTTGTTAAATATGTGAAAGAGATGGCCATATCAAGACCTGGTGCTCTTTCTGAAATATCTATGTATGCGGAGGTTCAAGATAGAATAGGAAATAAATATAAGACATGGTTGCCCGCAAGACTTTGTGTTGAATTGAAGAATTATGGTTGGAAGGGTGATGTCTTTATCAGATCAAATGGTCTCAAACAATCTCAAAAGAATCATCAAAATCGATTCTTCAGTTATGACATTATGTGGTGATAAACCTTGCGACATTGCAATCATCTTTACTTGTTTCTGGTAAAGATGGTATTACCACACTGGCAAGAGGACATTATAGACACACATATCACTATAACTTATAGGGCATGACGGATGAGGGTGGGGAGGGACCCATTGGGACGCGGTGGGGGGGGGGGGTTGGGCAGATATCGTTGATTTAACGGGCATGCTCTATAATTTGACGTGGAATGGTACAACATATTAATCGTTATGGACCTTTTTACGTTGATTTGACGTGGATGCCCGCTTATTTGACATAATTGCACTAGGATCCGCCTTTTCCTATCTCTGCGATCACACTGGACCCTGTGGTAGCGCTTCATTTAAAAGTTTCGATAAATAAGTCATTTTTTACTGTGGGACCAATCCTATCCCTTAGTTCACGCTGAAGAAATAGAGACAGTTTCAAAAACTACATTTCATTGTCTTTCTAACGGTGTCAACCCGTTTGAGTTACAACGGTTGCTTCACATATTCGTACCAACATGTATTTAGTGCTTTTGCTCCGATATTACTAAGTTGTATCGCTTTTAACGGTGAACGGATTGACTGTGGGACTTAGTTGAACTGATTCTGGAGTGTGACCTGATAAATGTGATAAACGAGCCAATTGGACTCCAAGGAATGACATTCTTCTTAATTTGACAGGATTGCGGGAACTCAGCGATTACACTGGGCTGTGTGGTAGCGCTTCATTTAAAAATTAAGATTAATAAGTCATTTTTTACTGTGGGACCAATCCTAGCCGTTAGTTCACGCTGAAGAAATAGAGACAGTTTCAAAAACTACATTTCATTGTCTTTTTAACGGTGTCAATCCGTTTGAGTTACAACGGTTGCGTCACATATTCGTACCAACATGTATTTAGTGATTTTGTTCCGATATTACAAAGTTGTATCGCTTTTAAAAGTGAAACGATTGACTGTGGGACTTAATTGAACTGATTCTGGACTGTGAACTTATAAATGTGATAAATGAGCCAATTGAGCTCCAAGAAATAACATTCTTTTTAACTCGACATGATTGCCGGAACTCAGCGATTACACTGGACCCTGTGGTAGCGCTTCATTTAAAAATTTCGATAAATAAGTCATTTTTTACTGTGGGACCAATCCTATCCGTTAGTTCCCGCTAAAGAAATAGAGACAGTTTCTAAAACTACCTTTCATTGACTTTCTAACGGTGTCAATCAGTTTGAGTTACAACGGTTGCTTCACATATTCGTACCAACATGTATTTAGTGCTTTTGCTCCGATATTACTAAGTTGTATCGTTTTTAACGGTGAACGGATTGACTGTGGGACTTAGTTGAACTGATTCTGGACTGTGACCTGATAAATGTGATAAATGAGCCAATTGGACTCCAAGAAATAACATTCTTCTTAATTTGACAGGATTGCGGGAACTCAGCGATTACACTGGACCCTGTGGTAGCGCTTCATTTAAAAATTTCGATAAATAAGTCATTTTTTATTGTGGGACCAATCCTAGCCGTTAGTTCACGCTGAAGAAATAGAGACAGTTTCAAAAACTACATTTCATTGTCTTTTTAACGGTGTCAATCCGTTTGAGTTACAACGGTTGCGTCACATATTCGTACCAACATGTATTTAGTGATTTTGTTCCGATATTACTAAGTTGTATCGCTTTTAACAGTGAAACGATTGACATTGGAAATTAATTAAACTGATTCTGGACTGTGATCTTATAAATGTGATAAATGAGCCAATTGGACTCCAAGAAATAACATTCTTTTTAACTCGACATGATTCCCAGAACTCAGCGATTACACTGGACCCTGTGGTAGCGCTTCATTTAAAAATTTCGATAAATAAGTCATTTTTTACTGTGGGACCAATCCTATCCGTTAGTTCACGCTGAAAAAATAGAGACAGTTTCAAAAACTACCATTCATTGACTTTCTAACGGTGTCAATCCGTTTGAGTTACAACAGTTGCTTCACATATTCGTACCAACATGTATTTAGCGATTTTTTCCGATAATACTAAGTTGTATCGCTTTTAAAAGTGAAACGATTGACTGTGGGACTTAATTGAACTGATTCTGGACTGTGAACTTATAAATGTGATAAATGAGCCAATTGAGCTCCAAGAAATAACATTCTTTTTAACTCGACATGATTGCCGGAACTCAGCGATTACACTGGACCCTGTGGTAGCGCTTCATTTAAAAATTTCGATAAATAAGTCATTTTTTACTGTGGGACCAATCCTATCCGTTAGTTCCCGCTAAAGAAATAGAGACAGTTTCTAAAACTACCTTTCATTGACTTTCTAACGGTGTCAATCCGTTTGAGTTACAACGGTTGCTTCACATATTCGTACCAACATGTATTTAGTGCTTTTGCTCCGATATTACTAAGTTGTATCGTTTTTAACGGTGAACGGATTGACTGTGGGACTTAGTTGAACTGATTCTGGACTGTGACCTGATAAATGTGATAAATGAGCCAATTGGACTCCAAGAAATAACATTCTTTTTAACTTCACGTAATTCCCAGAACTCAGCGATTACACTGGACCCTGTGGTAGCGCTTCATTTAAAAATTTCGATAAATAAGTCATTTTTTATTGTGGGACCAATCCTATCCGTTAGTTCACGCTGAAGAAATAGAGACAGTTTCAAAAACTACATTTCATTGTCTTTCTAACGGTGTCAACCCGTTTGAGTTACAACGGTTGCTTCACATATTCGTACCAACATGTATTTAGTGCTTTTGCTCCGATATTACTAAGTTGTATCGCTTTTAACGGTGAACGGATTGACTGTGGGACTTAGTTGAACTGATTCTGGACTGTGACCTGATAAATGTGATAAACGAGCCAATTGGACTCCAAGGAATGACATTCTTCTTAACTCGACATGATAGCCGGAACTCAGCGATTACACTGGACCCTGTGGTAGCGCTTCATTTAAAAATTAAGATTAATAAGTCATTTTTTACTGTGGGACCAATCCTAGCCGTTAGTTCACGCTGAAGAAATAGAGACAGTTTCAAAAACTACATTTCATTGTCTTTTTAACGGTGTCAATCCGTTTGAGTTACAACGGTTGCGTCACATATTCGTACCAACATGTATTTAGTGATTTTGTTCCGATATTACTAAGTTGTATCGCTTTTAACAGTGAAACGATTGACTTTGGGAATTAATTAAACTGATTCTGGACTGTGATCTTATAAATGTGATAAATGAGCCAATTGGACTCCAAGAAATAACATTCTTTTTAACTCGACATGATTCCCAGAACTCAGCGATTACACTGGACCCTGTGGTAGCGCTTCATTTAAAAATTTCGATAAATAAGTCATTTTTTACTGTGGGACCAATCCTATCCGTTAGTTCACGCTGAAAAAATAGAGACAGTTTCAAAAACTACCATTCATTGACTTTCTAACGGTGTCAATCCGTTTGAGTTACAACAGTTGCTTCACATATTCGTACCAACATGTATTTAGCGATTTTTTCCGATAATACTAAGTTGTATCGCTTTTAAAAGTGAAACGATTGACTGTGGGACTTAATTGAACTGATTCTGGACTGTGAACTTATAAATGTGATAAATGAGCCAATTGAGCTCCAAGAAATAACATTCTTTTTAACTCGACATGATTGCCGGAACTCAGCGATTACACTGGACCCTGTGGTAGCGCTTCATTTAAAAATTTCGATAAATAAGTCATTTTTTACTGTGGGACCAATCCTATCCGTTAGTTCCCGCTAAAGAAATAGAGACAGTTTCTAAAACTACCTTTCATTGACTTTCTAACGGTGTCAATCCGTTTGAGTTAAAACGGTTGCTTCACATATTCGTACCAACATGTATTTAGTGCTTTTGCTCCGATATTACTAAGTTGTATCGTTTTTAACGGTGAACGGATTGACTGTGGGACTTAGTTGAACTGATTCTGGACTGTGACCTGATAAATGTGATAAATGAGCCAATTGGACTCCAAGAAATAACATTCTTTTTAACTTGACATAATTCCCAGAACTCAGCGATTACACTGGACCCTGTGGTAGCGCTTCATTTAAAAATTTCGATAAATAAGTCATTTTTTATTGTGGGACCAATCCTATCCGTTAGTTCACGCTGAAGAAATAGAGACAGTTTCAAAAACTACATTTCATTGTCTTTCTAACGGTGTCAACCCGTTTGAGTTACAACGGTTGCTTCACATATTCGTACCAACATGTATTTAGTGCTTTTGCTCCGATATTACTAAGTTGTATCGCTTTTAACGGTGACCGGATTGACTGTGGGACTTAGTTGAACTGATTCTGGACTGTGACCTGATAAATGTGATAAACGAGCCAATTGGACTCCAAGGAATGACATTCTTCTTAATTTGACAGGATTGCGGGAACTCAGCGATTACACTGGGCTGTGTGGTAGCGCTTCATTTAAAAATTAAGATTAATAAGTCATTTTTTACTGTGGGACCAATCCTAGCCGTTAGTTCACGCTGAAGAAATAGAGACAGTTTCAAAAACTACATTTCATTGTCTTTTTAACGGTGTCAATCCGTTTGAGTTACAACGGATGCGTCACATATTCGTACCAACATGTATTTAGTGCTTTTGCTCCGATATTACTAAGTTGTATCGCTTTTAACGGTGACCGGATTGACTTTGGGAATTAATTAAACTGATTCTGGACTGTGATCTTATAAATGTGATAAATGAGCCAATTGGACTCCAAGAAATAACATTCTTTTTAACTCGACATGATTCCCAGAACTCAGCGATTACACTGGACCCTGTGGTAGCGCTTCATTTAAAAATTTCGATAAATAAGTCATTTTTTACTGTGGGACCAATCCTATCCGTTAGTTCACGCTGAAAAAATAGAGACAGTTTCAAAAACTACCATTCATTGACTTTCTAACGGTGTCAATCCGTTTGAGTTACAACAGTTGCTCCACATATTCGTACCAACATGTATGTAGCGATTTTTTCCGATAATACTAAGTTGTATCGCTTTTAAAAGTGAAACGATTGACTGTGGGACTTAATTGAACTGATTCTGGACTGTGAACTTATAAATGTGATAAATGAGCCAATTGAGCTCCAAGAAATAACATTCTTTTTAACTCGACATGATTGCCGGAACTCAGCGATTACACTGGACCCTGTGGTAGCGCTTCATTTAAAAATTTCGATAAATAAGTCATTTTTTACTGTGGGACCAATCCTATCCGTTAGTTCCCGCTAAAGAAATAGAGACAGTTTCTAAAACTACCTTTCATTGACTTTCTAACGGTGTCAATCCGTTTGAGTTAAAACGGTTGCTTCACATATTCGTACCAACATGTATTTAGTGCTTTTGCTCCGATATTACTAAGTTGTATCGCTTTTAACGGTGAACGGATTGACTGTGGGACTTAGTTGAACTGATTCTGGACTGTGACCTGATAAATGTGATAAACGAGCCAATTGGACTCCAAGGAATGACATTCTTCTTAATTTGACAGGATTGCGGGAACTCAGCGATTACACTGGGCTGTGTGGTAGCGCTTCATTTAAAAATTAAGATTAATAAGTCATTTTTTACTGTGGGACCAATCCTAGCCGTTAGTTCACGCTGAAGAAATAGAGACAGTTTCAAAAACTACATTTCATTGTCTTTTTAACGGTGTCAATCCGTTTGAGTTACAACGGTTGCGTCACATATTCGTACCAACATGTATTTAGTGATTTTGTTCCGATATTACTAAGTTGTATCGCTTTTAACAGTGAAACGATTGACTTTGGGAATTAATTAAACTGATTCTGGACTGTGATCTTATAAATGTGATAAATGAGCCAATTGGACTCCAAGAAATAACATTCTTTTTAACTCGACATGATTCCCAGAACTCAGCGATTACACTGGACCCTGTGGTAGCGCTTCATTTAAAAATTTCGATAAATAAGTCATTTTTTACTGTGGGACCAATCCTATCCGTTAGTTCACGCTGAAAAAATAGAGACAGTTTCAAAAACTACCATTCATTGACTTTCTAACGGTGTCAATCCGTTTGAGTTACAACGGTTGCTTCACATATTCGTACCTACATGTATTTAGTGCTTTTGCTCCGATATTACTAAGTTGTATCGCTTTTAACAGTGAAACGATTGACTTTGGGACTTAATTAAACTGATTCTGGACTGTGATCTTATAAATGTGAGAAATGAGCCAATTGGAATCCAAGAAATAAAATTCTTTTTATCTCGACATGATTCCCAGAACTCAGCGATTACACTGGACCCTGTGGTAGCGCTTCATTTGAAAATTTCGATAAATAAGTCATTTTTTACTGTGGGACCAATCCTATCCGTTATTTCCCGCTAAAGAAATAGAGACAGTTTCAAAAACTACCTTTCATTGACTTTCTAACGGTGCCAATCCGTTTGAGTTACAACGGTTGCTTCACATATTCGTACCAACATGTATTTAGTGCTTTTGCTCCGATATTACTAAGTTGTCTCGCTTTTAACGGTGAACGGATTGACTGTGGGACTTAGGTGAACTGATTCTGGACTGTGACCTGATAAATGTGATAAATGAGCCAATTGGACTTCAAGGAATGACATTCTTCTTAATTTGAAAGGATTGCTGGAACTCAGCGATTACACTGGGCGGTGTGGTAGCGCTTCATTTAAAAATTAAGATTAATAAGTCATTTTTTACTGTGGGACCAATCCTAGCCGTTAGTTCACGCTGAAGAAATAGAGACAGTTTCAAAAACTACATTTCATTGTCTTTCCAACGGTGTCAATCCGTTTGAGTTACAACGGTTGCTTCACATATTCGTACCAACATGTATTTAGCGATTTTTTCCGATATTACTAAGTTGTATCGCTTTTAAAAGTGAAACAATTGACTGTGGGACTTAATTGAACTGATTCTGGACGGTGAACTTATAAATGTTATAAATGAGCTAATTGAGCTCCAAGAAATAACATTCTTTTTAACTCGACATGATTGCCGAAACTCAGCGATTACACTGAACCCTGTGGTAGCGCTTCATTTAAAAATTTCGATAAATAAGTCATTTTTTACTGTGGGACCAATCCTATCCGTTAGTTCACGCTGAAGAAATAGAGACAGTTTCAAAAACTACCATTCATTGACTTTCTAACGGTGTCAATCCGTTTGAGTTACAACAGTTGCTTCACATATTCGTACCAACATGTATTTAGCGATTTTTTCCGATATTACTAAGTTGTACCGCTTTTAAAAGTGAAACGATTGGCTGTGGGACTTAATTGAACTGATTCCGGACTGTGAACTTATAAATGTGATAAATGAGCCAAATGAGCTCCAAGAAATAAAATTCTTTTTAACTCGACATGATTGCCGGAACTCAGCGATTACACTGGACCCTGTGGTAGCGCTTCATTTAAAAATTTCGATAAATAAGTCATTTTTTACTGTGGGACCAATCCTATCCGTTAGTTCACGCTGAAAAAATAGAGACAGTTTCAAAAACTACCATTCATTGACTTTCTAACGGTGTCAATCCGTTTGAGTTACAACAGTTGCTTCACATATTCGTACCAACATGTATTTAGCGATTTTTTCCGATAATACTAAGTTGTATCGCTTTTAAAAGTGAAACGATTGACTGTGGGACTTAATTGAACTGATTCTGGACTGTGAACTTATAAATGTGATAAATGAGCCAATTGAGCTCCAAGAAATAACATTCTTTTTAACTCGACATGAATGCCGGAACTCAGCGATTACACTGGACCCTGTGGTAGCGCTTCATTTAAAAATTTCGATAAATAAGTCATTTTTTTACTGTGGGACCAATCCTATCCGTTAGTTCCCGCTAAAGAAATAGAGACAGTTTCTAAAACTACCTTTCATTGACTTTCTAACGGTGTCAATCCGTTTGAGTTAAAACGGTTGCTTCACATATTCGTACCAACATGTATTTAGTGCTTTTGCGCCGATATTACTAAGTTGTATCGCTTTTAACGGTGAACGGATTGACTGTGGGACTTAGTTGAACTGAT
Organism: Hydractinia symbiolongicarpus; assembly: GCF_029227915.1. Taxonomy (NCBI): domain Eukaryota; kingdom Metazoa; phylum Cnidaria; class Hydrozoa; order Anthoathecata; family Hydractiniidae; genus Hydractinia; species Hydractinia symbiolongicarpus. The sequence continues at coordinate 1,186,018 of NC_079888.1, read as the reverse complement.
TCTGGACTGTGACCTGACAAATGTGATAAATGAGCCAATTGGACTTCAAGGAATGACATTCTTCTTAATTTGAAAGGATTGCTGGAACTCAGCGATTACACTGGGCGGTGTGGTAGCGCTTCATTTAAAAATTAAGATTAATAAGTCATTTTTTACTGTGGGACCAATCCTAGCCGTTAGTTCACGCTGAAGAAATAGAGACAGTTTCAAAAACTACATTTCATTGTCTTTCCAACGGTGTCAATCCGTTTGAGTTACAACGGTTGCTTCACATATTCGTACCAACATGTATTTAGCGATTTTTTCCGATATTACTAAGTTGTATCGCTTTTAAAAGTGAAACAATTGACTGTGGGACTTAATTGAACTGATTCTGGACGGTGAACTTATAAATGTTATAAATGAGCTAATTGAGCTCCAAGAAATAACATTCTTTTTAACTCGACATGATTGCCGAAACTCAGCGAATACACTGAACCCTGTGGTAGCGCTTCATTTAAAAATTTCGATAAATAAGTCATTTTTTACTGTGGGACCAATCCTATCCGTTAGTTCACGCTGAAGAAATAGAGACAGTTTCAAAAACTACCATTCATTGACTTTCTAACGGTGTCAATCCGTTTGAGTTACAACAGTTGCTTCACATATTCGTACCAACATGTATTTAGCGATTTTTTCCGATATTACTAAGTTGTACCGCTTTTAAAAGTGAAACGATTGGCTGTGGGACTTAATTGAACTGATTCCGGACTGTGAACTTATAAATGTGATAAATGAGCCAATTGAGCTCCAAGAAATAAAATTCTTTTTAACTCGACATGATTGCCGGAACTCAGCGATTACACTGGACCCTGTGGTAGCGCTTCATTTAAAAATTTCGATAAATAAGTCATTTTTTACTGTGGGACCAATCCTATCCGTTAGTTCACGCTGAAAAAATAGAGACAGTTTCAAAAACTACCATTCATTGACTTTCTAACGGTGTCAATCCGTTTGAGTTACAACAGTTGCTTCACATATTCGTACCAACATGTATTTAGCGATTTTTTCCGATAATACTAAGTTGTATCGCTTTTAAAAGTGAAACAATTGACTGTGGGACTTAATTGAACTGATTCTGGACTGTGAACTTATAAATGTGATAAATGAGCCAATTGAGCTCCAAGAAATAACATTCTTTTTAACTCGACATGATTGCCGGAACTCAGCGATTACACTGGACCCTGTGGTAGCGCTTCATTTAAAACTTTCGATAAATAAGTCATTTTTTACTGTGGGACCAATCCTATCCGTTAGTTCCCGCTAAAGAAATAGAGACAGTTTCTAAAACTACCTTTCATTGACTTTCTAACGGTGTCAATCCGTTTGAGTTAAAACGGTTGCTTCACATATTCGTACCAACATGTATTTAGTGCTTTTGCTCCGATATTACTAAGTTGTATCGTTTTTAACGGTGAACGGATTGACTGTGGGACTTAGTTGAACTGATTCTGGACTGTGACCTGATAAATGTGATAAATGAGCCAATTGGACTCCAAGAAATAACATTCTTTTTAACTTGACATAATTCCCAGAACTCAGCGATTACACTGGACCCTCTGGTAGCGCTTCATTTAAAAATTTCGATAAATAAGTCATTTTTTATTGTGGGACCAATCCTATCCGTTAGTTCACGCTGAAGAAATAGAGACAGTTTCAAAAACTACATTTCATTGTCTTTCTAACGGTGTCAATCCGTTTGAGTTACAACGGTTGCTTCACATATTCGTACCTACATGTATTTAGTGCTTTTTCTCCGATATTACTAAGTTGTATCGCTTTTAACAGTGAAACGATTGACATTGGGACTTAATTAAACTGATTCTGGACTGTGATCTTATAAATGTGATAAATGAGCCAATTGGACTCCAAGAAATAAAATTCTTTTTAACTCGACATGATTCCCAGAACTCAGCGATTACACTGGACCCTGTGGTAGCGCTTCAATTGAAAATTTCGATAAATAAGTCATTTTTTACTGTGGGACCAATCCTATCCGTTATTTCCCGCTAAAGAAATAGAGACAGTTTCAAAAACTACCTTTCATTGACTTTCTAACGGTGCCAATCCGTTTGAGTTACAACGGTTGCTTCACATATTCGTACCAACATGTATTTAGTGCTTTTGCTCCGATATTACTAAGTTGTATCGCTTTTAACGGTGAACGGATTGACTGTGGGACTTAGTTGAACTGATTCTGGACTGTGACCTGATAAATGTGATAAATGAGCCAATTGGACTTCAAGGAATGACATTCTTCTTAATTTGAAAGGATTGCTGGAACTCAGCGATTACACTGGGCGGTGTGGTAGCGCTTCATTTAAAAATTAAGATTAATAAGTCATTTTTTACTGTGGGACCAATCCTAGCCGTTAGTTCACGCTGAAGAAATAGAGACAGTTTCAAAAACTACATTTCATTGTCTTTCCAACGGTGTCAATCCGTTTGAGTTACAACGGTTGCTTCACATATTCGTACCAACATGTATTTAGCGATTTTTTCCGATATTACTAAGTTGTATCGCTTTTAAAAGTGAAACAATTGACTGTGGGACTTAATTGAACTGATTCTGGACGGTGAACTTATAAATGTTATAAATGAGCTAATTGAGCTCCAAGAAATAACATTCTTTTTAACTCGACATGATTGCCGAAACTCAGCGATTACACTGAACCCTGTGGTAGCGCTTCATTTAAAAATTTCGATAAATAAGTCATTTTTTACTGTGGGACCAATCCTATCCGTTAGTTCACGCTGAAGAAATAGAGACAGTTTCAAAAACTACCATTCATTGACTTTCTAACGGTGTCAATCCGTTTGAGTTACAACAGTTGCTTCACATATTCGTACCAACATGTATTTAGCGATTTTTTCCGATATTACTAAGTTGTACCGCTTTTAAAAGTGAAACGATTGGCTGTGGGACTTAATTGAACTGATTCCGGACTGTGAACTTATAAATGTGATAAATGAGCCAATTGAGCTCCAAGAAATAAAATTCTTTTTAACTCGACATGATTGCCGGAACTCAGCGATTACACTGGACCCTGTGGTAGCGCTTCATTTAAAAATTTCGATAAATAAGTCATTTTTTACTGTGGGACCAATCCTATCCGTTAGTTCACGCTGAAAAAATAGAGACAGTTTCAAAAACTACCATTCATTGACTTTCTAACGGTGTCAATCCGTTTGAGTTACAACAGTTGCTTCACATATTCGTACCAACATGTATTTAGCGATTTTTTCCGATAATACTAAGTTGTATCGCTTTTAAAAGTGAAACGATTGACTGTGGGACTTAATTGAACTGATTCTGGACTGTGAACTTATAAATGTGATAAATGAGCCAATTGAGCTCCAAGAAATAACATTCTTTTTAACTCGACATGATTGCCGGAACTCAGCGATTACACTGGACCCTGTGGTAGCGCTTCATTTAAAAATTTCGATAAATAAGTCATTTTTTATTGTGGGACCAATCCTATCCGTTAGTTCCCGCTAAAGAAATAGAGACAGTTTCTAAAACTACCTTTCATTGACTTTCTAACGGTGTCAATCCGTTTGAGTTACAACGGTTGCTTCACATATTCGTACCTACATGTATTTAGTGCTTTTGCTCCGATATTACTAAGTTGTATCGCTTTTAACAGTGAAACGATTGACTTTGGGACTTAATTAAACTGATTCTGGACTGTGATCTTATAAATGTGATAAATGAGCCAATTGGACTCCAAGAAATAAAATTTTTTTTAACTCAACATGATTCCCAGAACTCAGCGATTACACTGGACCCTGTGGTAGCGCTTCAATTGAAAATTTCGATAAATAAGTCATTTTTTACTGTGGGACCAATCCTATCCGTTATTTCCCGCTAAAGAAATAGAGACAGTTTCAAAAAGTACCTTTCATTGACTTTCTAACGGTGCCAATCCGTTTGAGTTACAACGGTTGCTTCACATATTCGTACCAACATGTATTTAGTGCTTTTGCTCCGATATTACTAAGTTGTATCGCTTTTAACGGTGAACGGATTGACTGTGGGACTTAGTTGAACTGATTCTGGACTGTGACCTGATAAATGTGATAAATGAGCCAATTGCACTTCAAGGAATGACATTCTTCTTAATTTGAAAGGATTGCTGGAACTCAGCGATTACACTGGGCGGTGTGGTAGCGCTTCATTTAAAAATTAAGATTAATAAGTCATTTTTTACTGTGGGACCAATCCTAGCCGTTAGTTCCCGCTAAAGAAATAGAGACAGTTTCTAAAACTACATTTCATTGACTTTCTAACGGTGTCAATCCGTTTGAGTTACAACGGTTGCTTCACATATTCGTACCTACATGTATTTAGTGCTTTTGCTCCGATATTACTAAGTTGTATCGCTTTTAACAGTGAAACGATTGACTTTGGGACTTAATTAAACTGATTCTGGACTGTGATCTTATAAATGTGATAAATGAGCCAATTGGACTCCAAGAAATAAAATTTTTTTTAACTCGACATGATTCCCAGAACTCAGCGATTACACTGGACCCTGTGGTAGCGCTTCAATTGAAAATTTCGATAAATAAGTCATTTTTTACTGTGGGACCAATCCTATCCGTTATTTCCCGCTAAAGAAATAGAGACAGTTTCAAAAAGTACCTTTCATTGACTTTCTAACGGTGCCAATCCGTTTGAGTTACAACGGTTGCTTCACATATTCGTACCAACATGTATTTAGTGCTTTTGCTCCGATATTACTAAGTTGTATCGCTTTTAACGGTGAACGGATTGACTGTGGGACTTAGTTGAACTGATTCTGGACTGTGACCTGATAAATGTGATAAATGAGCCAATTGCACTTCAAGGAATGACATTCTTCTTAATTTGAAAGGATTGCTGGAACTCAGCGATTACACTGGGCGGTGTGGTAGCGCTTCATTTAAAAATTAAGATTAATAAGTCATTTTTTACTGTGGGACCAATCCTAGCCGTTAGTTCACGCTGAAGAAATAGAGACAGTTTCAAAAACTACATTTCATTGTCTTTCCAACGGTGTCAATCCGTTTGAGTTACAACGGTTGCTTCACATATTCGTACCAACATGTATTTAGCGATTTTTTCCGATATTACTAAGTTGTATCGCTTTTAAAAGTGAAACAATTGACTGTGGGACTTAATTGAACTGATTCTGGACGGTGAACTTATAAATGTTATAAATGAGCTAATTGAGCTCCAAGAAATAACATTCTTTTTAACTCGACATGATTGCCGAAACTCAGCGATTACACTGAACCCTGTGGTAGCGCTTCATTTAAAAATTTCGATAAATAAGTCATTTTTTACTGTGGGACCAATCCTATCCGTTAGTTCACGCTGAAGAAATAGAGACAGTTTCAAAAACTACCATTCATTGACTTTCTAACGGTGTCAATCCGTTTGAGTTACAACAGTTGCTTCACATATTCGTACCAACATGTATTTAGCGATTTTTTCCGATATTACTAAGTTGTACCGCTTTTAAAAGTGAAACGATTGGCTGTGGGACTTAATTGAACTGATTCCGGACTGTGAACTTATAAATGTGATAAATGAGCCAATTGAGCTCCAAGAAATAAAATTCTTTTTAACTCGACATGATTGCCGGAACTCAGCGATTACACTGGACCCTGTGGTAGCGCTTCATTTAAAAATTTCGATAAATAAGTCATTTTTTACTGTGGGACCAATCCTATCCGTTAGTTCACGCTGAAAAAATAGAGACAGTTTCAAAAACTACCATTCATTGACTTTCTAACGGTGTCAATCCGTTTGAGTTACAACAGTTGCTTCACATATTCGTACCAACATGTATTTAGTGCTTTTTCTCCGATATTACTAAGTTGTATCGCTTTTAACAGTGAAACGATTGACTTTGGGACTTAATTAAACTGATTCTGGACTGTGATCTTATAAATGTGATAAATGAGCCAATTGGACTCCAAGAAATAAAATTCTTTTTAACTCGACATGATTCCCAGAACTCAGCGATTACACTGGACCCTGTGGTAGCGCTTCAATTGAAAATTTCGATAAATAAGTCATTTTTTACTGTGGGACCAATCCTATCCGTTATTTCCCGCTAAAGAAATAGAGACAGTTTCAAAAACTACCTTTCATTGACTTTCTAACGGTGCCAATCCGTTTGAGTTACAACGGTTGCTTCACATATTCGTACCAACATGTATTTAGTGCTTTTGCTCCGATATTACTAAGTTGTATCGCTTTTAACGGTGAACGGATTGACTGTGGGACTTAGTTGAACTGATTCTGGACTGTGACCTGATAAATGTGATAAATGAGCCAATTGGACTTCAAGGAATGACATTCTTCTTAATTTGAAAGGATTGCTGGAACTCAGCGATTACACTGGGCGGTGTGGTAGCGCTTCATTTAAAAATTAAGATTAATAAGTCATTTTTTACTGTGGGACCAATCCTAGCCGTTAGTTCACGCTGAAGAAATAGAGACAGTTTCAAAAACTACATTTCATTGTCTTTCCAACGGTGTCAATCCGTTTGAGTTACAACGGTTGCTTCACATATTCGTACCAACATGTATTTAGCGATTTTTTCCGATATTACTAAGTTGTATCGCTTTTAAAAGTGAAACAATTGACTGTGGGACTTAATTGAACTGATTCTGGACGGTGAACTTATAAATGTTATAAATGAGCTAATTGAGCTCCAAGAAATAACATTCTTTTTAACTCGACATGATTGCCGAAACTCAGCGATTACACTGAACCCTGTGGTAGCGCTTCATTTAAAAATTTCGATAAATAAGTCATTTTTTACTGTGGGACCAATCCTATCCGTTAGTTCACGCTGAAGAAATAGAGACAGTTTCAAAAACTACCATTCATTGACTTTCTAACGGTGTCAATCCGTTTGAGTTACAACAGTTGCTTCACATATTCGTACCAACATGTATTTAGCGATTTTTTCCGATATTACTAAGTTGTACCGCTTTTAAAAGTGAAACGATTGGCTGTGGGACTTAATTGAACTGATTCCGGACTGTGAACTTATAAATGTGATAAATGAGCCAATTGAGCTCCAAGAAATAAAATTCTTTTTAACTCGACATGATTGCCGGAACTCAGCGATTACACTGGACCCTGTGGTAGCGCTTCATTTAAAAATTTCGATAAATAAGTCATTTTTTACTGTGGGACCAATCCTATCCGTTAGTTCACGCTGAAAAAATAGAGACAGTTTCAAAAACTACCATTCATTGACTTTCTAACGGTGTCAATCCGTTTGAGTTACAACAGTTGCTTCACATATTCGTACCAACATGTATTTAGCGATTTTTTCCGATAATACTAAGTTGTATCGCTTTTAAAAGTGAAACGATTGACTGTGGGACTTAATTGAACTGATTCTGGACTGTGACCTTATAAATGTGATAAATGAGCCAATTGAGCTCCAAGAAATAACATTCTTTTTAACTCGACATGATTGCCGGAACTCAGCGATTACACTGGACCCTGTGGTAGCGCTTCATTTAAAAATTTCGATAAATAAGTCATTTTTTATTGTGGGACCAATCCTATCCGTTAGTTCCCGCTAAAGAAATAGAGACAGTTTCTAAAACTACCTTTCATTGACTTTCTAACGGTGTCAATCCGTTTGAGTTACAACGGTTGCTTCACATATTCGTACCTACATGTATTTAGTGCTTTTGCTCCGATATTACTAAGTTGTATCGCTTTTAACAGTGAAACGATTGACTTTGGGACTTAATTAAACTGATTCTGGACTGTGATCTTATAAATGTGATAAATGAGCCAATTGGACTCCAAGAAATAAAATTTTTTTTAACTCGACATGATTCCCAGAACTCAGCGATTACACTGGACCCTGTGGTAGCGCTTCAATTGAAAATTTCGATAAATAAGTCATTTTTTACTGTGGGACCAATCCTATCCGTTATTTCCCGCTAAAGAAATAGAGACAGTTTCAAAAAGTACCTTTCATTGACTTTCTAACGGTGCCAATCCGTTTGAGTTACAACGGTTGCTTCACATATTCGTACCAACATGTATTTAGTGCTTTTGCTCCGATATTACTAAGTTGTATCGCTTTTAACGGTGAACGGATTGACTGTGGGACTTAGTTGAACTGATTCTGGACTGTGACCTGATAAATGTGATAAATGAGCCAATTGCACTTCAAGGAATGACATTCTTCTTAATTTGAAAGGATTGCTGGAACTCAGCGATTACACTGGGCGGTGTGGTAGCGCTTCATTTAAAAATTAAGATTAATAAGTCATTTTTTACTGTGGGACCAATCCTAGCCGTTAGTTCACGCTGAAGAAATAGAGACAGTTTCAAAAACTACATTTCATTGTCTTTCCAACGGTGTCAATCCGTTTGAGTTACAACGGTTGCTTCACATATTCGTACCAACATGTATTTAGCGATTTTTTCCGATATTACTAAGTTGTATCGCTTTTAAAAGTGAAACAATTGACTGTGGGACTTAATTGAACTGATTCTGGACGGTGAACTTATAAATGTTATAAATGAGCTAATTGAGCTCCAAGAAATAACATTCTTTTTAACTCGACATGATTGCCGAAACTCAGCGATTACACTGAACCCTGTGGTAGCGCTTCATTTAAAAATTTCGATAAATAAGTCATTTTTTACTGTGGGACCAATCCTATCCGTTAGTTCACGCTGAAGAAATAGAGACAGTTTCAAAAACTACCATTCATTGACTTTCTAACGGTGTCAATCCGTTTGAGTTACAACAGTTGCTTCACATATTCGTACCAACATGTATTTAGCGATTTTTTCCGATATTACTAAGTTGTACCGCTTTTAAAAGTGAAACGATTGGCTGTGGGACTTAATTGAACTGATTCCGGACTGTGAACTTATAAATGTGATAAATGAGCCAATTGAGCTCCAAGAAATAAAATTCTTTTTAACTCGACATGATTGCCGGAACTCAGCGATTACACTGGACCCTGTGGTAGCGCTTCATTTAAAAATTTCGATAAATAAGTCATTTTTTACTGTGGGACCAATCCTATCCGTTAGTTCACGCTGAAAAAATAGAGACAGTTTCAAAAACTACCATTCATTGACTTTCTAACGGTGTCAATCCGTTTGAGTTACAACAGTGGCTTCACATATTCGTACCAACATGTATTTAGCGATTTTTTCCGATTATACTAAGTTGTATCGCTTTTAAAAGTGAAACGATTGACTGTGGGACTTAATTGAACTGATTCTGGACTGTGAACTTATAAATGTGATAAATGAGCCAATTGAGCTCCAAGAAATAACATTCTTTTTAACTCGACATGATTGCCGGAACTCAGCGATTACACTGGACCCTGTGGTAGCGCTTCATTTAAAAATTTCGATAAATAAGTCATTTTTTATTGTGGGACCAATCCTATCCGTTAGTTCCCGCTAAAGAAATAGAGACAGTTTCTAAAACTACCTTTCATTGACTTTCTAACGGTGTCAATCCGTTTGAGTTACAACGGTTGCTTCACATATTCGTACCTACATGTATTTAGTGCTTTTGCTCCGATATTACTAAGTTGTATCGCTTTTAACAGTGAAACGATTGACTTTGGGACTTAATTAAACTGATTCTGGACTGTGATCTTATAAATGTGATAAATGAGCCAATTGGACTCCAAGAAATAAAAATTTTTTTAACTCGACATGATTCCCAGAACTCAGCGATTACACTGGACCCTGTGGTAGCGCTTCAATTGAAAATTTCGATAAATAAGTCATTTTTTACTGTGGGACCAATCCTATCCGTTATTTCCCGCTAAAGAAATAGAGACAGTTTCAAAAAGTACCTTTCATTGACTTTCTAACGGTGCCAATCCGTTTGAGTTACAACGGTTGCTTCACATATTCGTACCAACATGTATTTAGTGCTTTTGCTCCGATATTACTAAGTTGTATCGCTTTTAACGGTGAACGGATTGACTGTGGGACTTAGTTGAACTGATTCTGGACTGTGACCTGATAAATGTGATAAATGAGCCAATTGCACTTCAAGGAATGACATTCTTCTTAATTTGAAAGGATTGCTGGAACTCAGCGATTACACTGGGCGGTGTGGTAGCGCTTCATTTAAAAATTAAGATTAATAAGTCATTTTTTACTGTGGGACCAATCCTAGCCGTTAGTTCACGCTGAAGAAATAGAGACAGTTTCAAAAACTACATTTCATTGTCTTTCCAACCGTCTCAATCCGTTTGAGTTACAACGGTTGCTTCACATATTCGTACCAACATGTATTTAGCGATTTTTTCCGATATTACTAAGTTGTATCGCTTTTAAAAGTGAAACGATTGACTGTGGGACTTAATTGAACTGATTCTGGACGGTGAACTTATAAATGTTATAAATGAGCCAATTGAGCTCCAAGAAATAACATTCTTTTTAACTCGACATGATTGCCGAAACTCAGCGATTACACTGAACCCTGTGGTAGCGCTTCATTTAAAAATTTCGATAAATAAGTCATTTTTTACTGTGGGACCAATCCTATCCGTTAGTTCACGCTAAAGAAATAGAGACAGTTTCAAAAACTACCATTCATTGACTTTCTAACGGTGTCAATCCGTTTGAGTTACAACAGTTGCTTCACATATTCGTACCAACATGTATTTAGCGATTTTTTCCGATATTACTAAGTTGTACCGCTTTTAAAAGTGAAACGATTGGCTGTGGGACTTAATTGAACTGATTCCGGACTGTGAACTTATAAATGTGATAACTGAGCCAATTGAGCTCCAAGAAATAAAATTCTTTTTAACTCGACATGATTGCCGGAACTCAGCGATTACACTGGACCCTGTGGTAGCGCTTCATTTAAAAATTTCGATAAATAAGTCATTTTTTACTGTGGGACCAATCCTATCCGTTAGTTCACGCTGAAGAAATAGAGACAGTTTCAAAAACTACCATTCATTGACTTTCTAACGGTGTCAATCCGTTTGAGTTACAACAGTTGCTTCACATATTCGTACCAACATGTATTTAGCGATTTTTTCCGATAATACTAAGTTGTATCGCTTTTAAAAGTGAAACGATTGACTGTGGGACTTAATTGAGCTGATTCTGGACTGTGAACTTATAAATATGATAAATGAGACAATTGAGCTCCAAGAAATAACATTCTTTTTAACTCGACATGATTCCCGGAACTCAGCGATTACACTGGACCCTGTGGTAGCGCTTCATTTAAAAATTTCGATAAATAAGTCATTTTTTACTGTGGGACCAATCCTATCCGTTCGTTCCCGCTAAAGAAATAGAGACAGTTTCAAAAACTACCTTTCATTGACTTTCTAACGGTGTCAATCCGTTTGAGTTAAAACGGTTGCTTCACATATTCGTACCAACATGTATTTAGTGCCTTTGCTCCGATATTACTAAGTTGTATCGCTTTTAACGGTGAACGGATTGACTGTGGGACTTAGTTGAACTGATTCTGGACTGTGACCTGATAAATGTGATAAATGAGACAAATGGACTCCAAGGAATGACATTCTTCTTAATTTGACAGGATTGCTGGAACTCAGCGATTACACTGGGCGCTGTGGTAGCACTTCATTTAAAAATTAAGATTAAAAAGTCATTTTTTACTGTGGGACCAATCCTAGCTGTTAGTTCACGCTGAAGAAATAGAGACAGTTTCAAAAACTACATTTCATTGTCTTTTTAACGGTGTCAATCCGTTTGAGTTACAACGGTTGCGTCACATATTCGTACCAACATGTATTTAGTAATTTTGTTTCGATATTACTTAGTTGTATCGCTTTTAACGGTGAACCGATTGACTGTGGGACTTAATTGAACTGATTCTGGACTGTGAACTTATAAATGTGATAAATGAGCCAATTGAGCTCCAAGAAATAACATTCTTTTTAACTCGACATGATTGCCGGAACTCAACGATTACACTGGACCCTGTGGTAGCGCTTCATTTAAAAATTTCGATGAAAAGTCATTTTTTTACTGTGGGACCAATCCTATCCGTTAGTTCACGCTGAAGAAATAGAGACAGTTTCAAAAACTACCTTTCATTGTCTTTTTAACGGTGTCAATCCGTTTGAGTTACAACGGTTGCGTCACATATTCGTACCAACATGTATTTAGCGATTTTTTCCGATAATACTAAGTTGTATCGCTTTTAAAAGTGAAACGATTGATTGTGGGACTTATTTGAACTGATTCTGGACTGTGAACTTATAAATGTGATAAATGAGCCAATTGAGCTCCAAGAAATAACATTCTTTTTAACTCGACATGATTGCCGGAACTCAGCGATTACACTGGACCCTGTGGTAGCGCTTCATTTAAAAATTTCGATAAATAAGCCATTTTTTACTGTGGGACCAATCCTATCTGTTAGTTCCCGCTAAAGAAATAGAGACAGTTTCTAAAACTACCTTTCATTGACTTTCTAACGGTGTCAATCCGTTTGAGTTAAAACGGTTGCTTCACATATTCGTACCAACATGTATTTAGTGCTTTTGCTCCGATATTACTAAGTTGTATCGTTTTTAACGGTGAACGGATTGACTGTGGGACTTAGTTGAACTGATTCTGGACTGTGACCTGATAAATGTGATAAATGAGCCAATTGGACTCCAAGAAATAACATTCTTTTTAACTTGACATAATTCCCAGAACTCAGCGATTACACTGGACCCTGTGGTAGCGCTTCATTTAAAAATTAAGATTAATAAGTCATTTTTTACTGTGGGACCAATCCTAGCTGTTAGTTCACGCTGAAGAAATAGAGACAGTTTCAAAAACTACATTTCATTGTCTTTTTAACGGTGTCAATCCGTTTGAGTTACAACGGTTGCGTCACATATTCGTACCAACATGTATTTAGTAATTTTGTTTCGATATTACTTAGTTGTATCGCTTTTAACGGTGAACCGATTGACTGTGGGACTTAATTGAACTGATTCTGGACTGTGAACTTATAAATGTGATAAATGAGCCAATTGAGCTCCAAGAAATAACATTCTTTTTAACTCGACATGATTGCCGGAACTCAACGATTACACTGGACCCTGTGGTAGCGCTTCATTTAAAAATTTCGATGAAAAGTCATTTTTTTACTGTGGGACCAATCCTATCCGTTAGTTCACGCTGAAGAAATAGAGACAGTTTCAAAAACTACCTTTCATTGTCTTTTTAACGGTGTCAATCCGTTTGAGTTACAACGGTTGCGTCACATATTCGTACCAACATGTATTTAGCGATTTTTTCCGATAATACTAAGTTGTATCGCTTTTAAAAGTGAAACGATTGATTGTGGGACTTATTTGAACTGATTCTGGACTGTGAACTTATAAATGTGATAAATGAGCCAATTGAGCTCCAAGAAATAACATTCTTTTTAACTCGACATGATTGCCGGAACTCAGAGATTACACTGGACCCTGTGGTAGCGCTTCATTTAAAAATTTCGATAAATAAGTCATTTTTTACTGTGGGACCAATCCTATCTGTTAGTTCCCGCTAAAGAAATAGAGACAGTTTCTAAAACTACCTTTCATTGACTTTCTAACGGTGTCAATCCGTTTGAGTTAAAACGGTTGCTTCACATATTCGTACCAACATGTATTTAGTGCTTTTGCTCCGATATTACTAAGTTGTATCGTTTTTAACGGTGAACGGATTGGCTGTGGGACTTAGTTGAACTGATTCTGGACTGTGACCTGATAAATGTGATAAATGAGCCAATTGGACTCCAAGAAATAACATTCTTTTTAACTTGACATAATTCCCAGAACTCAGCGATTACACTGGACCCTGTGGTAGCGCTTCATTTAAAAATTTCGATAAATAAGTCATTTTTTATTGTGGGACCAATCCTATCCGTTAGTTCACGCTGAAGAAATAGAGACAGTTTCAAAAACTACATTTCATTGTCTTTCTAACGGTGTCAATCCGTTTGAGTTACAACGGTTGCTTCACATATTCGTACCTACATGTATTTAGTGCTTTTGCTCCGATATTACTAAGTTGTATCGCTTTTAACAGTGAAACGATTGACTTTGGGACTTAATTAAACTGATTCTGGACTGTGATCTTATAAATGTGATAAATGAGCCAATTGGACTCCAAGAAATAACATTCTTTTTAACTCGACATGATTCCCAGAACTCAGCGATTACACTGGACCCTGTAGTAGCGCTTCATTTGAAAATTTCGATAAATAAGTCATTTTTTACTGTGGGACCAATCCTATCCGTTATTTCCCGCTAAAGAAATAGAGACAGTTTCAAAAACTACCTTTCATTGACTTTCTAACGGTGCCAATCCGTTTGAGTTACAACGGTTGCTTCACATATTCGTACCAACATGTATTTAGTGCTTTTGCTCCGATATTACTAAGTTGTATCGCTTTTAACGGTGAACGGATTGACTGTGGGACTTAGTTGAACTGATTCTGGACTGTGACCTGATAAATGTGATAAATGAGACAAATGGACTCCAAGGAATGACATTCTTCTTAATTTGACAGGATTGCTGGAACTCAGCGATTACACTGGGCGCTGTGGTAGCACTTCATTTAAAAATTAAGATTAATAAGTCATTTTTTACTGTGGGACCAATCCTAGCTGTTAGTTCACGCTGAAGAAATAGAGACAGTTTCAAAAACTACATTTCATTGTCTTTTTAACGGTGTTAATCCGTTTGAGTTACAACGGTTGCGTCACATATTCGTACCAACATGTATTTAGTAATTTTGTTTCGATATTACTTAGTTGTATCGCTTTTAACGGTGAACCGATTGACTGTGGGACTTAATTGAACTGATTCTGGACTGTGAACTTATAAATGTGATAAATGAGCCAATTGAGCTCCAAGAAATAACATTCTTTTTAACTCGACATGATTGCCGGAACTCAACGATTACACTGGACCCTGTGGTAGCGCTTCATTTAAAAATTTCGATGAAAAGTCATTTTTTTACTGTGGGACCAATCCTATCCGTTAGTTCACGCTGAAGAAATAGAGACAGTTTCAAAAACTACCTTTCATTGTCTTTTTAACGGTGTCAATCCGTTTGAGTTACAACGGTTGCGTCACATATTCGTACCAACATGTATTTAGCGATTTTTTCCGATAATACTAAGTTGTATCGCTTTTAAAAGTGAAACGATTGATTGTGGGACTTATTTGAACTGATTCTGGACTGTGAACTTATAAATGTGATAAATGAGCCAATTGAGCTCCAAGAAATAACATTCTTTTTAACTCGACATGATTGCCGGAACTCAGCGATTACACTGGACCCTGTGGTAGCGCTTCATTTAAAAATTTCGATAAATAAGTCATTTTTTACTGTGGGACCAATCCTATCTGTTAGTTCCCGCTAAAGAAATAGAGACAGTTTCTAAAACTACCTTTCATTGACTTTCTAACGGTGTCAATCCGTTTGAGTTAAAACGGTTGCTTCACATATTCGTACCAACATGTATTTAGTGCTTTTGCTCCGATATTACTAAGTTGTATCGTTTTTAACGGTGAACGGATTGACTGTGGGACTTAGTTGAACTGATTCTGGACTGTGACCTGATAAATGTGATAAATGAGCCAATTGGACTCCAAGAAATAACATTCTTTTTAACTTGACATAATTCCCAGAACTCAGCGATTACACTGGACCCTGTGGTAGCGCTTCATTTAAAAATTTCGATAAATAAGTCATTTTTTATTGTGGGACCAATCCTATCCGTTAGTTCACGCTGAAGAAATAGAGACAGTTTCAAAAACTACATTTCATTGTCTTTCTAACGGTGTCAATCCGTTTGAGTTACAACGGTTGCTTCACATATTCGTACCTACATGTATTTAGTGCTTTTGCTCCGATATTACTAAGTTGTATCGCTTTTAACAGTGAAACGATTGACTTTGGGACTTAATTAAACTGATTCTGGACTGTGATCTTATAAATGTGATAAATGAGCCAATTGGACTCCAAGAAATAACATTCTTTTTAACTCGACATGATTCCCAGAACTCAGCGATTACACTGGACCCTGTAGTAGCGCTTCATTTGAAAATTTCGATAAATAAGTCATTTTTTACTGTGGGACCAATCCTATCCGTTATTTCCCGCTAAAGAAATAGAGACAGTTTCAAAAACTACCTTTCATTGACTTTCTAACGGTGCCAATCCGTTTGAGTTACAACGGTTGCTTCACATATTCGTACCAACATGTATTTAGTGCTTTTGCTCCGATATTACTAAGTTGTATCGCTTTTAACGGTGAACGGATTGACTGTGGGACTTAGTTGAACTGATTCTGGACTGTGACCTGATAAATGTGATAAATGAGCCAATTGGACTTCAAGGAATGACATTCTTCTTAATTTGAAAGGATTGCTGGAACTCAGCGATTACACTGGGCGGTGTGGTAGCGCTTCATTTAAAAATTAAGATTAATAAGTCATTTTTTACTGTGGGACCAATCCTAGCCGTTAGTTCACGCTGAAGAAATAGACACAGTTTCAAAAACTACATTTCATTGTCTTACCAACGGTGTCAATCCGTTTGAGTTACAACGGTTGCTTCACATATTCGTACCAACATGTATTTAGCGATTTTTTCCGATATTACTAAGTTGTATCGCTTTTAAAAGTGAAACGATTGACTGTGGGACTTAATTGAACTGATTCTGGACGGTGAACTTATAAATGTTATAAATGAGCCAATTGAGCTCCAAGAAATAACATTCTTTTTAACTCGACATGATTGCCGAAACTCAGCGATTACACTGAACCCTGTGGTAGCGCTTCATTTAAAAATTTCGATAAATAAGTCATTTTTTACTGTGGGACCAATCCTATCCGTTAGTTCACGCTGAAGAAATAGAGACAGTTTCAAAAACTACCATTCATTGACTTTCTAACGGTGTCAATCCGTTTGAGTTACAACAGTTGCTTCACATATTCGTACCAACATGTATTTAGCGATTTTTTCCGATATTACTAAGTTGTACCGCTTTTAAAAGTGAAACGATTGGCTGTGGGACTTAATTGAACTGATTCCGGACTGTGAACTTATAAATGTGATAAATGAGCCAATTGAGCTCCAAGAAATAAAATTCTTTTTAACTCGACATGATTGCCGGAACTCAGCGATTACACTGGACCCTGTGGTAGCGCTTCATTTAAAAATTTTGATAAATAAGTCATTTTTTACTGTGGGACCAATCCTATCCGTTAGTTCACGCTGAAGAAATAGAGACAGTTTCAAAAACTACCATTCATTGACTTTCTAACGGTGTCAATCCGTTTGAGTTACAACAGTTGCTTCACATATTCGTACCAACATGTATTTAGCGATTTTTTCCGATAATACTAAGTTGTATCGCTTTTAAAAGTGAAACGATTGACTGTGGGACTTAATTGAACTGATTCTGGACTGTGAACTTATAAATGTTATAAATGAGCCAATTGAGCTCCAAGAAATAACATTCTTTTTAACTCGACATGATTGCCGAAACTCAGCGATTACACTGAACCCTGTGGTAGCGCTTCATTTAAAAATTTCGATAAATAAGTCATTTTTTACTGTGGGACCAATCCTATCCGTTAGTTCACGCTGAAGAAATAGAGACAGTTTCAAAAACTACCATTCATTGACTTTCTAACGGTGTCAATCCGTTTGAGTTACAACAGTTGCTTCACATATTCGTACCAACATGTATTTAGCGATTTTTTCCGATATTACTAAGTTGTACCGCTTTTAAAAGTGAAACGATTGGCTGTGGGACTTAATTGAACTGATTCCGGACTGTGAACTTATAAATGTGATAAATGAGCCAATTGAGCTCCAAGAAATAAAATTCTTTTTAACTCGACATGATTGCCGGAACTCAGCGATTACACTGGACCCTGTGGTAGCGCTTCATTTAAAAATTTTGATAAATAAGTCATTTTTTACTGTGGGACCAATCCTATCCGTTAGTTCACGCTGAAGAAATAGAGACAGTTTCAAAAACTACCATTCATTGACTTTCTAACGGTGTCAATCCGTTTGAGTTACAACAGTTGCTTCACATATTCGTACCAACATGTATTTAGCGATTTTTTCCGATAATACTAAGTTGTATCGCTTTTAAAAGTGAAACGATTGACTGTGGGACTTAATTGAACTGATTCTGGACTGTGAACTTATAAATGTGATAAATGAGACAATTGAGCTCCAAGAAATAACATTCTTTTTAACTCGACATGATTCCCGGAACTCAGCGATTACACTGGACCCTGTGGTAGCGCTTCATTTAAAAATTTTGATAAATAAGTCATTTTTTACTGTGGGACCAATCCTATCCGTTCGTTCGCGCTAAAGAAATAGAGACAGTTTCAAAAACTACCTTTCATTGACTTTCTAACGGTGTCAATCCGTTTGAGTTAAAACGGTTGCTTCACATATTCGTACCAACATGTATTTAGTGCTTTTGCTCCGATATTACTAAGTTGTATCGCTTTTAACGGTGAACGGATTGACTGTGGGACTTAGTTGAACTGATTCTGGACTGTGACCTGATAAATGTGATAAATGAGCCAATTGGTCTTCAAGGAATGACATTCTTCTTAATTTGAAAGGATTGCTGGAACTCAGCGATTACACTGGGCGGTGTGGTAGCGCTTCATTTAAAAATTAAGATTAATAAGTCATTTTTTACTGTGGGACCAATCCTAGCCGTTAGTTCACGCTGAAGAAATAGACACAGTTTCAAAAACTACATTTCATTGTCTTTCCAACGGTGTCAATCCGTTTGAGTTACAACGGTTGCTTCACATATTCGTACCAACATGTATTTAGCGATTTTTTCCGATATTACTAAGTTGTATCGCTTTTAAAAGTGAAACGATTGACTGTGGGACTTAATTGAACTGATTCTGGACGGTGAACTTATAAATTTTATAAATGAGCCAATTGAGCTCCAAGAAATAACATTCTTTTTAACTCGACATGATTGCCGAAACTCAGCGATTACACTGAACCCTGTGGTAGCGCTTCATTTAAAAATTTCGATAAATAAGTCATTTTTTACTGTGGGACCAATCCTATCCGTTAGTTCACGCTGAAGAAATAGAGACAGTTTCAAAAACTACCATTCATTGACTTTCTAACGGTGTCAATCCGTTTGAGTTACAACAGTTGCTTCACATATTCGTACCAACATGTATTTAGCGATTTTTTCCGATATTACTAAGTTGTACCGCTTTTAAAAGTGAAACGATTGGCTGTGGGACTTAATTGAACTGATTCCGGACTGTGAACTTATAAATGTGATAAATGAGCCAATTGAGCTCCAAGAAATAAAATTCTTTTTAACTCGACATGATTGCCGGAACTCAGCGATTACACTGGACCCTGTGGTAGCGCTTCATTTAAAAATTTTGATAAATAAGTCATTTTTTACTGTGGGACCAATCCTATCCGTTAGTTCACGCTGAAGAAATAGAGACAGTTTCAAAAACTACCATTCATTGACTTTCTAACGGTGTCAATCCGTTTGAGTTATAACAGTTGCTTCACATATTCGTACCAACATGTATTTAGCGATTTTTTCCGATAATACTAAGTTGTATCGCTTTTAAAAGTGAAACGATTGACTGTGGGACTTAATTGAACTGATTCTGGACTGTGAACTTATAAATGTGATAAATGAGACAATTGAGCTCCAAGAAATAATATTCTTTTTAACTCGACATGATTCCCGGAACTCAGCGATTACACTGGACCCTGTGGTAGCGCTTCATTTAAAAATTTTGATAAATAAGTCATTTTTTACTGTGGGACCAATCCTATCCGTTCGTTCGCGCTAAAGAAATAGAGACAGTTTCAAAAACTACCTTTCATTGACTTTCTAACGGTGTCAATCCGTTTGAGTTAAAACGGTTGCTTCACATATTCGTACCAACATGTATTTAGTGCTTTTGCTCCGATATTACTAAGTTGTATCGCTTTTAACGGTGAACGGATTGACTGTGGGACTTAGTTGAACTGATTCTGGACTGTGACCTGATAAATGTGATAAATGAGACAAATGGACTCCAAGGAATGACATTTTTCTTAATTTGACAGGATTGCTGGAACTCAGCGATTACACTGGGCGCTGTGGTAGCACTTCATTTAAAAATTAAGATTAATAAGTCATTTTTTACTGTGGGACCAATCCTAGCTGTTAGTTCACGCTGAAGAAATAGAGACAGTTTCAAAAACTGCATTTCATTGTCTTTTTAACGGTGTCAATCCGTTTGAGTTACAACGGTTGCGTCACATAGTCGTACCAACATGTATTTAGTAATTTTGTTTCGATATTACTTAGTTGTATCGCTTTTAACGGTGAACCGATTGACTGTGGGACTTAATTGAACTGATTCTGGACTGTGAACTTATAAATGTGATAAATGAGCCAATTGAGCTCCAAGAAATAACATTCTTTTTAACTCGACATGATTGCCGGAACTCAACGATTACACTGGACCCTGTGGTAGCGCTTCATTTAAAAATTTCGATGAATAAGTCATTTTTTTACTGTGGGACCAATCCTATCCGTTAGTTCACGCTGAAGAAATAGAGACAGTTTCAAAAACTACCTTTCATTGTCTTTTTAACGGTGTCAATCCGTTTGAGTTACAACGGTTGCGTCACATATTCGTACCAACATGTATTTAGTGATTTTGTTTCGATATTACTAAGTTGTATCGCTTTTAACGGTGAACCGATTGACTGTGGGACTTAGTTGAACTGATTCTGGACTGTAACCTGATAAATGTGATAAATGAGCCAATTGGACTCCAAGGAATGACATTCTTTTTAATTTGACATGATTGCTGTGGTAGCGCTTCATTTAAAAATTTCGATGAATAAGTCATTTTTTTACTGTGGGACCAATCCTATCCGTTAGTTCACGCTGAAGAAATAGAGACAGTTTCAAAAACTACCTTTCATTGTCTTTTTAACGGTGTCAATCCGTTTGAGTTACAACGGTTGCGTCACATATTCGTACCAACATGTATTTAGTGATTTTGTTTCGATATTACTAAGTTGTATCGCTTTTAACGGTGAACCGATTGACTGTGGGACTTAGTTGAACTGATTCTGGACTGTAACCTGATAAATGTGATAAATGAGCCAATTGGACTCCAAGGAATGACATTCTTTTTAATTTGACATGATTGCTGGAACTCAGCGATTACACTGGACGCTGTGGTAGCACTTCATTTAAAAATTTCGATAAATAAGTCATTTTTTTACTGTGGGACCAATCCTATCCGTTAGTTCACGCTGAAGAAATAGAGACAGTTTCAAAAACTACCATTCATTGACTTTCTAACGCTGTCAATTCGTTTGAGTTACAACGGTTGCTTCACATCTTCGTACCAACATGTATTTAGCGATTTTTTCCGATAATACTAAGTTGTATCGCTTTTAAAAGTAAAACGATTGACTGTGGGACTTAATTAAACTGATTCTGGACTGTGACCTTATAAATGTGATAAATGAGCCAATTGAACTCCAAGAAATAACATTCTTTTTAACTCGACATGATTGCCGGAACTCAGCGATTACACTGGACCCTGTGGTAGCGCTTCATTTAAAAATTTCTATAAATAAGTCATTTTTTACTATGGGACCAATCCTATCCGTTAGTTCCCGCTAAAGAAATAGAGACAGTTTCAAAAACTACCTTTCATTGACTTTCTAACGGTGTCAATCCGTTTGAGTTACAACGGTTGCGTCACATATTCGTACCAACATGTATTTAGTGATTTTGTTCCGATATTACTAAGTTGTATCGCTTTTAACGGTGACCCGATTGACTGTGGGAATTAATTGAACTGTTTCTGGACTGTGACCTTATAAATGTGATAAATGAGCCAATTAAACTCCAAGAAATAACATTCTTTTTAACTCGACATGATTGCCGGAACTCATAGATCACACTGTGCGCTGTGGGAGCGCTTTATTTAAAAATTAAGATTAATAAGTCATTTTTTCCTGTGGGACCAATCCTAGCCGTTAGTTCGCGCTGAAGAAATAGAGACAGTTTCAAAAACTAGATTTCATTGACTTTCTAACGGTGTCAATCCATTTGAGTTGCAACGGTTGCGTCACATATTCGTGCCAACATGTATTTAGCGATTTCTTCCGCTATTATTAAGTTGTATCGCTTTTAAAATTAAAACGATTGACTGTGGGACTTAATTGAACTGATTCTGGACTTTTACCTGCTAAATGTGATAAATGAGCCAATTGAACTCCAAGAAATAACATTCTTTTTAACTCGACATGATTGCCGGAACTCAGCAATTACACTGGACCCTGTGGTAGCGCTTCATTTAAAAATTTCGATAAATAAGTCATTTTTTTACTGTGGGACCAATCCTATCCGTTAGTTCACGCTGAAAAAATAGAGACAGTTTCAAAAACTACCATTCATTGACTTTCTAACGGTGTCAATCCGTTTGAGTTACAACGGTTGCTTCACATATTCGTCCCAACATGTATTTAGCGATTTTTTCCGATAATACTAACTTGTATCGCTTTTAAAAGTGAAACGATTGACTGTGGGAATTAATTGAACTGTTTCTGGACTGTGACCTTATAAATGTGATAAATGAGCCAATTGAACTCCAAGAAATGACAGTCTTTTTAATTTGACATGATTGCTGGAACTCAGCGATTACACTGGACGCTGTGGTAGCGCTTCATTTAAAAATTTCGATAAATAAGTCATTTTTTTACTGTGGGACCAATCCTATCCGTTCGTTCACGCTGAAAAAATAGAGACAGTTTCAAAAACTACCATTCATTGACTTTCTAACGCTGTCAATTCGTTTGAGTTAAAACGGTTGCTTCACATATTCGTACCAACATGTATTTAGTGCTTTTGCTCCGATATTACTAAGTTGTATCGCTTTTACAAGTGAAACAATTGATTGTGGGATTAATTGAACTGATTCTGGACTGTGAACTTATAAATGTGATAATTGAGGCAATTGAGCACCAAGAAATAACATTCTTTTTAACTCGACATGATTGCCGGAACTCAGCGATTACACTGGACCCTGTGGTAGCGCTTCATTTAAAAATTTTGATAAATAAGCCATTTTTTTACTGTGGGACCAATCCTATCCGTTAGTTCACGCTGAAGAAATAGAAACAGTTTCAAAAACTACCATCCATTGAATTTCTAACGGTGTCAATCAGTTTGAGTTACAACGGTTGCTTCACATATTCGTACCAACATGTATTTAGCGATTTTTTCCGATAATACTAAGTTGTATCGCTTTTAAAAGTGAAACGATTGACTGTGGGAATTAATTGAACTGTTTCTGGACTGTGACCTTATAAATGTGATAAATGAGCATATTGAACTCCAAGAAATAACATTCTTTTTAACTCGAAATGATTGCCGGAACTCAGCGATTACACTGGACCCTGTGGTAGCGCTTCATTTAAAAATTTCGATAAATAAGTCATTTTTTACTGTGGGACCAATTCTAGCCGTTAGTTCACGCTGAAGAAATAGAGACAGTTTCAACAACTACCTTTGATTGACTTTCTAACGGTGTCAATCCGTTTGAGTTAAAACGATTGCTTCACATATTCGTACCAACATGTATTTAGTGCTTTTGCTCCGATATTACTAAGTTGTATCGCTTTTAACGGTGAACGGATTGACTGTGGGACTTAGTTGAACTGATTCTGGACTGTGACCTGATAAATGTGATAAATGAGCCAATTGGACTCCAAGGAATGACATTCTTTTTAATTTGACATGATTGCTGGAACTCAGCGATTACACTGGACGCTGTGGTAGCGCTTCATTTAAAAATTTCGATAAATAAGTCATTTTTTTACTGTGGGACCAATCGTATCCGTTAGTTCACGCTGAAGAAATAGAGACAGTTTCAAAAACTACCATTCATTGACTTTCTAACGCTGTCAATTCGTTTGAGTTACAACGGTTGCTTCACATATTCGTACCAACATGTATTTAGCGATTTTTTCCGATAATACTAAGTTGTATCGCTTTTACAAGTGAAACAATTGATTGTGGGACTTAATTGAACTGATTCTGGACTGCGAACTTATAAATGTGATAAATGAGGCAATTGAGCTCCAAGAAATAACATTCTTTTTAACTCGACATGATTGCCGGAACTCAGCGATTACACTGGACCCTGTGGTAGCGCTTCATTTAAAAATTTTGATAAATAAGCCATTTTTTTACTGTGGGACCAATCCTATCCGTTAGTTCACGCTGAAGAAATAGAAACAGTTTCAAAAACTACCATTCATTGACTTTCTAACGATGTCAATCAGTTTGAGTTACAACGGTTGCTTCACATATTCGTACCAACATGTATTTAGCGATTTTTTCCGATAATAGTAAGTTGTATCGCTTTTAAAAGTGAAACGATTGACTGTGGGAATTAATTCAACTGTTTCTGGACTGTGACCTTATAAATGTGATAAATGAGCCAATTGAACTCTAAGAAATAACATTCTTTTTAACTCGACATGATTGCCGGAACTCAGCGATTACACTGGACCCTGTGGTAGCGCTTCATTTAAAAATTTAGATAAATAATTCATTTTTTAGTGTGGGACCAATCCTATCCGTTAGTTCCCGCTAAAGAAATAGAGACGGTTTCAAAAACTACCTTTCAATGACTTTCTAACGGTGTCAATCCGTTTGAGTTACAACGGTTGCTTCACATATTCGTACCAACATGTATTTAGTGCTTTTGTTCCGATATTACTAAGTTGTATCGCTTTTAACGGTGAACAGATTGACTGTGGGACTTAGTTGAACTGATTCTGGACTGTGATCTTATAAATGTGATAAATGAGCCAATTGGACTCCAAGAAATAACATTCTTTTTAACTCGACATGATTTCCGGAACTCAGCGATTACACTGGGCGCTGTGGGAGCGCTTCATTTAAAACTTAAGATAAATAAGTCGTTTTTTACAATGGGACCAATCCTATCCGTTAGTTCACGCGGAAGAAATAGAGACAGTTTCAAAAACTACCTTTCATTGACTTTCTAACGGTGTCAATCCGTTTGATTTACAACGGTTGCTTCTCATATTCGAACAAACATGTATTTAGCGATTTTTCCGATATTACTAAGTTGTATCGCTTTTAAAAGTGAAACGATTGACTGTGGGACTTAATGGAACTGATTCTGGACTGTGATCTTATAAATGTGATAAATGAGCCAATTGGACTCCAAGAAATAACATTCTTTTTAACTCGACATGACTGCGGAACTCATCGATTACACTGTGCGCTGTGGCAGCGCTTTATTTAAAAATTAAGATAAATAAGTCATTTTTTCCTGTGGGACCAATCCTAGCCGTTAGTTCGCGCTGAAGAAATAAAGACAGTTTCAAAAACTAGATTTCATTGACTTTCTAACGGTGTCAATCCATTTTAGTTGCAACGGTTGCGCCACATATTCGTACCAACATGTATTTAGCGATTCCTTCCGCTATTATTAAGTTGTATCGCTTTTAAAAGTAAAACGATTGACTGTGGGACTTAATTAAACTGATTCTGAACTGTGACCTTATAAATGTGATAAATGAGCCAATTGAACTCCAAGAAATAACATTCTTTTTAACTCGACATGATTGCCGGAACTCAGCGATTACACTGGACCCTGTGGTAGCGCTTCATTTAAAAATTTCTATAAATAAGTCATTTTTTACTATGGGACCAATCCTATCCGTTAGTTCCCGCTAAAGAAATAGAGACAGTTTCAAAAACTACCTTTCATTGACTTTCTAACGGTGTCAATCCGTTTAAGTTACAACGGTTGCTTCACATATTCGTACCAACATGTATTTAGTGCTTTTGTTCCGATATTACTAAGTTGTATCGCTTTTAACTGTGAACGGATTGACTGTGGGACTTAGTTGAGCTGATTCTGGACTGTGATCTTATAAATGTGATAAATGAGCCAATTGGACTCCAAGAAATAACATTCTTTTTAACTCGACATGATTGCCGGAACTCATAGATTACACCGTGCGCTGTGGTAGCGCTTCATTTAAAAATTAAGATAAATAAGTAATTTTTTCCTGTGGGACCAATCCTAGCCGTTAGTTCGCGCTGAAGAAATAGAGACAGTTTCAAAAACTAGATTTCATTGACTTTCTAACGGTGTCAATCCATTTGAGTTGCAACGGTTGCGTCACATATTCGTACCAACATGTATTTAGCGATTTCTTCCGCTATTATTAAGTTGTATCGCTTTTAAAATTAAAACGATTGACTGTGGGACTTAATTTAACTGATTCTGGACTTTTACCTGCTAAATGTGATAAATGAGCCAATTGAACTCCAAGAAATAACATTCTTTTTAACTCGACATGATTGCCGGAACTCAGCGATTACACTGGGCGCTGTGGTAGCGCTTCATTTAAAAATTTCGATAAATAAGTCATTTTTTACTGTGGGACCAATCCTATCCGTTAGTTCCCGCTAAAGAAATAGACACAGTTTCAAAAACTACCTTTCATTGACTTTCTAACGGTGTCAATCCGTTTGAGTTACAACGGTTGCTTCACATATTCGTACCATCATGTATTTAATGCTTTTGTACCGATATTACTAAGTTGTATCGCTTTTAACGGTGAACGGATTGACTGTGGGACTTAGTTGAGCTGATTCTGGACTGTGATCTTATAAATGTGATAAATGAGCCAATTGGACTCCAAGAAATAACATTCTTTTTAACTCGACAGGATTGCCGGAACTCATCGATTACACTTTGCGCTGTGGGCGCGTTTTATTTAAAAATTAAGATAAATAAGTCATTTTTTCCTGTGGGACCAATCCTAGCCGTAAGTTCGCGCTGAAGAAATAGAGACAGTTTCAAGAACTATATTTCATTGACTTTCTAAGGGTGTCAATCCGTTTGAGTTGCAACGGTTGCGTCACATATTCGTACCAACATGTATTTAGCGATTTTTTCCGATATTACTAAGTTGTATCACTCTTAAAAGTGAAACAATTGACTGTGGAATTAATGGAACTGACTCTGGACTGTGATCTAATAAATGTGATAAATGAGCCAATTGGACTCCAAGAAATAACATTCTTTTTAACTCGACAGGATTGCCGGAACTCATCGATTACACTGTGCGCTGTGGGCGGGTTTTATTTAAAAATTAAGATAAATAAGTCATTTTTTCCTGTGGGACCAATCCTAGCCGTAAGTTCGCGCTGAAGAAATAGAGACAGTTTCAAGAACTATATTTCATTGACTTTCTAAGGGTGTCAATCCGTTTGAGTTGCAACGGTTGCGTCACATATTCGTACCAACATGTATTTAGCGATTTTTTCCGATATTACTAAGTTGTATCACTCTTAAAAGTGAAACAATTGACTGTGGAATTAATGGAACTGACTCTGGACTGTGATCTAATAAATGTGATAAATGAGCCAATTGGACTCCAAGAAATAACATTCTTTTTAACTCGACAGGATTGCCGGAACTCATCGATTACACTGTGCGCTGTGGGCGGGTTTTATTTAAAAATTAAGATAAATAAGTCATTTTTTCCTGTGGGACCAATCCTAGCCGTAAGTTCGCGCTGAAGAAATAGAGACAGTTTCAAAAACTATATTTCATTGACTTTCTAACGGTGTCAATCCGTTTGAGTGGCAACGGTTGCGTCATATATTCGTACCAACATGTATTTAGCGATTTCTTCCGCTATTATTAAGTTGTATCGCTTTTAAAAGTAAAACGATTGACTGTGGGACTTAATTGAACTGATTCTGGTCTGTTACCTGCTAAATGTGATAAATGAGCCACTTGGTCTCCAATGAATGACAATCTTCTTAATTTGACATGATTGCTGGAACTCAGCGGATACACTGGGCGCTGTGGCAGCGCTTCATTTAAAAAATAAGATTAATAAGTCATATTTTACTGTGGGACCAATCCTAGCCGTTAGTTCACGCTGAAGAAATAGAGACAGTTTCAAACACTACATTTCATTGTCTTCTTAGCGGTGTCAATTTGTTTGAGCTACAACGGTTGCTTCACATATTCGTACCATCATGTATTTAGTGCTTTTGTTCCGATATTACTAAGTTGTATCGCTTTTAACGGTGAACGGATTGACTGTGGGACTTAGTTGAAATGATTCTGGACTGTGACCTGATAAATGTGATAAATGAGCCAATTGGACTCCAAGGAATGACATTCTTCTTAATTTGACAGGATTGCTGGTACTCAGCGATTACACTAGACGGTGTAGGACCAATCATAGCCGTTAGTTCACGCTGAAGAAATAGAGATAGTTTAAAAAACTACATTTCATTGTCTTTTTAACGGTGTCAATCCGTTTGAGTTACAACGGTTGCGTCAAATATTCGTACCAACATGTATTTAGCGATTTTTTCCGATAATACTAAGTTGTATCGCTTTTAAAAGTGAAACGATTGATTGTGGGACTTAATTGAACTGATTCTGGACTGTGAACTTATAAATGTGATAAATGAGCCAATTGAGGTCAAAGAAATAACATTCTTTTTAACTCGACATGATTGCCGGAACTCAGCGATTACACTGGACTCTGTGGTAGCGCTTCATTTAAAAATTTCGTTAAATAAGTCATTTTTTACTGTGGGACCAATCCTAGCCGTTAGTTCGCGCGGAAGATATAGAGACAGTTTCAAAAACTACCTTTCATTGACTTTCTAACGGTGTCAATTCGTTTGATTTACAA
Source organism: Hydractinia symbiolongicarpus (assembly GCF_029227915.1). NCBI lineage: Eukaryota > Metazoa > Cnidaria > Hydrozoa > Anthoathecata > Hydractiniidae > Hydractinia > Hydractinia symbiolongicarpus. The sequence goes on along the minus strand of NC_079888.1, from coordinate 1,157,149 downwards.
CGGTTGCTTCACATATTCGAACCAACATGTATTTAGCGATTTTTTCCGATATTACTAAGTTGTATCGCTTTTAAAAGTGAAACGATTTACTGTGGGACTTAATGGAACTGATTCTGGACTGTGATCTTATAAATGTGATAAATAAGCCAATTGGACTCCAAGAAATAACATTCTTTTTAACTCGACATGATTGCCGGAACTCATCGATTACACTGTGCGCTGTGGGAGCGCTTTATTTAAAAATTAAGATAAATAAGTCATTTTTTCCTGTGGGACCAATCCTAGCCGTTAGTTCGCGCTGAAGAAATAGAGACAGTTTCAAAAACTACCTTTCATTGACTTTCTAACGGTGTCAATTCGTTTGAGTTGCAACGGTTGCGTCACATATTCGTGCCAACATGTATTTAGCGATTTCTTCCGCTATTATTAAGTTGTATCGCTTTCAAAAGTAAAACGATTGACTGTGGGACTTAATTGAACTGATTCTGGACTGTTACCTGCTAAATGTGATAAATGAGCCACTTGGTCTCCAATGAATGACAATCTTCTTAATTTGACATGATTGCTGGAACTCAGCGGATACACTGGGCGCTGTGGTAGCGCTTCATTTAAAAAATAAGATTAATAAGTCATATTTTACTGTGGGACCAATCCTAACCGTTAGTTCACGCTGAAGAAATGGAGACAGTTTCAAACACTACATTTCATTGTCTTCTTAGCGGTGTCAATTTGTTTGAGCTACAACGGTTGCTTCACATATTCGTACCAACATGTATTTAGTGATTTTGTTCCGATATTACTAAGTTGTATCGCTTTTAACGGTGAACGGATTGACTGTGGGACTTAGTTGAACTGATTCTGGACTGTGACCTGATAAATGTGATAAATGAGCCAATTGGACTCCAATGAATGACAATCTTCTTAATTTGACATGATTGCTGGAACTCAGCGGATGCACTGGGCGCTGTGGTAGCGCTTCATTTAAAAAATAAGATTAATAAGTCATATTTTACTGTGGGACCAATCCTAGCCGTTAGTTCACGCTGAAGAAATAGAGACAGTTTCAAACACTACATTTCATTGTCTTCTTAACGGTGTCAATTTGTTTGAGCTACAACGGTTGCTTCACATATTCGTACCATCATGTATTTAGTGCTTTTGTTCCGATATTACTAAGTTGTATCGCTTTTAACGGTGAACGGATTGACTGTGGGACTTAGTTGAACTGATTCTGGACAGTGAACTGATAAATGTGATAAATGAGCCAATTGGACTGCAAGGAATGACATTCTTCTTAATTTGACAGGATTGCTGGAACTCAGCGATTACACTCGACGGTGTGGTAGCACTTCATTTAAAAATTAAGATTAATAAGTCATTTTTTACTGTAGGACCAATCCTAGCCGTTAGTTCACGCTGAAGAAATAGAGACAGTTTAAAAAACTACATTTCATTGTCTTTTTAACGGTGTCAATCCGTTTGAGTTACAACGGTTGCGTCAAATATTCGTACCAACATGTATTTAGCGATTTTTTCCGATAATACTAAGTTGTATCGCTTTTAAAAGTGAAACGATTGATTGTGGGACTTAATTGAACTGATTCTGGACTGTGAACTTATAAATGTGATAAATGAGCCAATTGAGCTCAAAGAAATAACATTCTTTTTAACTCGACATGATTGCCGGAACTCAGCGATTACACTGGACCCTGTGGTAGCGCTTCATTTAAAAATTTCGTTAAATAAGTCATTTTTTACTGTGGGACCAATCCTAGCCGTTAGTTCGCGCGGAAGATATAGAGACAGTTTCAAAAACTACCCGTCATTGACTTTCTAACGGTGTCAATTCGTTTGATTTACAACGGTTGCTTCACATATTCGAACCAACATGTATTTAGCGATTTTTTCCGATATTACTAAGTTGTATCGCTTTTAAAAGTGAAACGATTGACTGTGGGACTTAATGGTACTGATTCTGGACTGTGATCTTATAAATGTGATAAATAAGCCAATTGGACTCCAAGAAATAACATTCTTTTTAACTCGACATGATTGCCGGAACTCATCGATTACACTGTGCGCTGTGGGAGCGCTTCATTTAAAAATTAAGATAAATAAGTCATTTTTTACTGTGGGACCAATCCTATCCGTTTGTTCCCGCTAAAGAAATAGAGACAGTTTCAAAAACTACCTTTCATTGACTTTCTAACGGTGTCAATCCGTTTTAGTTACAACGGTTGCTTTACATATTCGTACCATCATGTATTTAATGCTTTTGTTCCGATATTACTAAGTTGTATCACTCTTAAAAGTGAAACGATTGACTGTGGAATTAATGGAACTGATTCTGGACTATGATCTGATAAATGTGATAAATGAGCCAATTGGACTCCAAGAAATAACATTCTTTTTAACTCGACATGATTGCCGGAACTCATCGATTACACTCTGCGCTGTGGGGGCGTTTTATTTAAAAATTAAGATAAATAAGTCATTTTTTCCTGTGGGACCAATCCTAGCCGAAAGTTCGCGCTGAAGAAATAGAGACAGTTTCAAAAACTAGATTTCATTGACTTTCTAACGGTGTCAATCCGTTTGAGTTGCAACGGTTGCGTCACATATTCGTGCCAACATGTATTTAGCGATTTCTTCCGCTATTATTAAGTTGTATCGCTTTTAAAAGTAAAACGATTGACTGTGGGACTTAATTGAACTGATTCTAGACTGTTACCTGCTAAATGTGATAAATGAGCCACTTAGTCTCCAATGAATGACAATCTTCTTAATTTGACATGATTGCTGGAACTCAGCGGATACACTGGGCGCTGTGGTAGCGCTTCATTTAAAAAATAAGATTAATAAGTCATATTTTACTGTGGGATCAATCCTAGCCGTTAGTTCACGCTGAAGAAATAGAGACAGTTTCAAACACTACATTTCATTGTCTTCTTAACGGTGTCAATTTGTTTGAGCTACAACAGTTGCTTCACATATTCGTACCATCATGTATTTAGTGCTTTTGTTCCGATATTACTAAGTTGTATCGCTTTTAACGGTGAACGGATTGACTGTGGGACTTAGTTGAACTGATTCTGGACTGTGACCTGATAAATGTGATAAATGAGCCAATTGGACTCCAAGGAATGACATTCTTCTTAATTTGACAGGATTGCTGGAACTCAGCGATAACACTAGACGATGTGGTAGCACTTCATTTAAAAATTGAAATTAATAAGTCATTTTTTACTGTAGGACCAATCCTAGCCGTTAGTTCACGCTAAAAAAATAGAGACAGTTTAAAAAACTACATTTCATTGTCTTTTTAACGGTGTCAATCCGTTTGAGTTGCAACGGTTGCGTCAAATATTCGTACCAACATGTATTTAGCGCTTTTTTCCGATAATACTAAGTTGTATCGCTTTTAAAAGTGAAACGATTGATTGTGGGACTTAATTGAACTGATTCTGGACTGTGAACTTGTAAATGTGATAAATGAGCCAATTGAGCTCAAAGAAATAACATTCTTTTTAACTCGACATGATTGCCGGAACTCAGCGATTACACTGGACCCTGTGGTAGCGCTTCATTTAAAAATTTCGATAAATAAGTCATTTTTTTACTGTGGGACCAATCCTATCCGTTAGTTCACGCCGAAGAAATAGAGACAGTTTCAAAAACTACCATTCATTGACTTTCTAACGGTGTCAATGCGTTTGAGTTACAACGGTTGCTTCACATATTCGTACCAACATGTATTTAGCGACTTTTTCCGATAATACTAAGTTGTATCGCTTTTAAAAGTGAAACGATTGACTGTGGGAATTAATTGAACTGTTTCTGGTCTGTGACCTTATAAATGTGATAAATGAGCCAATTGAACTCTAAGAAATAACATTCTTTTTAACTCGACATGATTGCCGGAACTCAGCGATTACACTGGACCCTGTGGTAGCGCTTCATTTAAAAATTTCGATAAATAAGTCATTTTTTACTGTGGGACCAATCCTAGCCGTTAGTTCGCGCGGAAGAAATAGAGACAGTTTCAAAAACTACCTTTCATTGACTTTCTAACGGTGTCAATTCGTTTGATTTACAACGGTTGCTTCACATATTCGTACCAACATGTATTTAGCGATTTCTTCCGCTATTATTAAGTTGTATCGCTTTTAAAAGTAAAACGATTGACTGTGGGACTTAATTGAACTGATTCTTGACTTTTACCTGCTAAATGTGATAAATGAGCCAATTGGACTGCAAGAAATAACATTCTTTTTAACTCGACATGATTGCCGGAACTCAGCGATTACACTGGGCGCTGTGGGAGCGCTTCATTTAAAAATTAAGATAAATAAGACGTTTTTTACAGTGGGACCAATCCTATCCGTTAGTTCACGCGGAAGAAATAGAGACAGTTTCAAAAACTACCTTTCATTGACTTTCTAACGGTGTCAATCCGTTTGATTTACAACGGTTGCTTCACATATTCGAACCAACATGTATTTAGCGATTTTTTCCGATATTACTAAGTTCTATCGCTCTTAAAAGTGAAACTATTGACTGTGGGACTTAATGGAACTGATTCTGGACTGTGATCTTATAAATGTGATAAATGAGCCAATTGGACTCCAAGAAATAACATTCTTTTTAACTCGACATGATTACCGGAACTCATCGATTACACTATGCGCTGTGGGAGCGCTTTATTTAAAAATTAAGATAAATAAGTCATTTTTTCCTGTGGGACCAATCCTAGCCGTTAGTTCGCGCTGAAGAAATAGAGACAGTTTCACAAACTAGATTTCATTGACTTTCTAACGGTGTCAATCCGTTTGAGTTGCAACGGTTGCGTCACATATTCGTACCAACATGTATTTAGCGATTTCTTCCGCTATTATTAAGTTGTATCGCTTTTAAAAGTAAAACGATTGACTGTGGGACTTAATTGAACTGATTCTGGACTGTTACCTGCTAAATGTGATAAATGAGCCACTTGGTGTCCAATGAATGACAATCTTCTTAATTTGACATGATTGCTGGAACTCAGCGGATACACTGGGCGCTGTGGTAGCGCTTCATTTAAAAAATAAGATTAATAAGTCGTTTTTTACTGCGAGACCAATCCTATCCGTTAGTTCACGCGGAAGAAATAGAGACAGTTTCAAAAACTACCTTTCATTGACTTTCTAACGGTGTCAATCCCTTTGATTTACAACGGTTGCTTCACATATTCGAACCAACATGTATTTAGCGATTTTTCCCGATATTACTAAGTTGTATCGCTTTTAAAAGTGAAACGATTGACTGTGGGACTTAATTGAACTAATTCTGGACTGTGATGTTATAAATGTGATAAATGAGCCAATTGGACTCCAAGAAGTAACATTCTCTTCAACTCGACATGATTGCCGGAACTCATTGATTACACTGGGCGCTGTGAAAGCGCTTCATTTAAAAATTTCGATAAATAAGTCATTTTTTAATGTGGGACCAATCCTATCCGTTAGTTCACGCTGAAGAAATAGAGACTGTTTCAAAAACTAGATTTCATTGACTTTCCAACAGTGTCAATCCGTTTGAGTTGCAACGGTTGCGTCACATATTCGTACCAACATGTATTTAGCGATTTCTTCCGATATTACTAAGTTGTATCGCTTTTAAAAGTAAAACGATTGACTGTGGGACTTAATTGAACTGATTCTGGACTGTAACCTGATAAATGTGACAAATGAGCCAATTGGACTCCAAGGAATGACATTCTTCTTAATTTGACAGGATTGCTGGAACTCAGCGATTACACTGGGCGGTGTGGTAGCGCTTCATTTAAAAATTTCGATAAATAAGTCATTTTTTACTGTGGGACCTATCCTATCCGTTAGTTCACGCTGAAGAAATAGAGACAGTTTCAAAAACTACATTTCATTGTCTTTCTAACGGTGTCAATTTGTTTAAGCTACAACGGTTGCTTCACATATTCGTACCATCATGTATTTAGTGCTTTTGTTCCGATATTACTAAGTTGTATCGCTTTTAACGGTGAACGGATTGACTGTGGGACTTAGTTGAACTGATTCTGGACTGTGACCTGATAAATGTGATAAATGAGCCAGTTGGACTCCAAGGAATGACATTCTTCTTAATTTGACAGGATTGCTGGAACTCAGCGATTACACTGGACGGTGTGGTAGCACTTCATTTAAAAATTAAGATTAATAATTCATTTTTTACTGTAGAACCAATCCTAGCCGTTAGTTCACGCTGAAGAAATAGAGACAGTTTCAAAAACTACATTTCATTGTCTTTTTAAGGGTGTCAATCCGTTTGAGTTACAACAGTTCCGTCACATATTCGTACCAACATGTATTTAGTGCCTTTGTTCCGATATTACTAAGTTGTATCGCTTTTAACGGTGAACCGATTGACTGTGGGACTTAGTTGAACTGATTCTGGACTGTGACTTGATAAATGTGATAAATGAGCCAATTCGACTCCAAGGAATAACATTCTTCTTCATTTGACGTGATTGCTGGAACTCAGGGATTACACTTGGCGGTGTGGTAGCGCTTTATTTAAAAATTGAGATAAATAAGTCATTTTTTACTGTGGGACCAATCCTAGCCGTTAGTTCGCACTGAAGAAATAGAGACAGTTTCAAACACTACATTTCATTGACTTTCTAACGGTGTCAATCCGTTTGAGTTACAACGGTTGCGTCACATATTTTCGTACCAACATTCATTTACCATTTTTTTCCGATAATACTAAGTTGTATCGCTTTTAAAAGTGAAACGATTGATTGTGGGACTTAATTGAACTGATTCTGGACTGTGAACTTATAAATGTGATAAATGAGCCAATTGAACTCCAGGAAATAACATTCTTTTTAACTCGACATGATTGCCGGAATTCAACGATTACACTGGACCCTGTGGTAGTGCTTCATATAAAAATTTTGATAAATAAGTCATTTTTTACTGTGGGACCAATCCTAGCCGTTAGTTCACGCTGAAGAAATAGAGACAGTTTCAAAAACTACATTTCGTTGTCTTTTTAACGGCGTCAATCCGTTTGAGTTACAACGGTTGCGTCACATATTCGTACCAACATGTATTTAGTGATTTTGTTCCGATATTACTAAGTTGTATCGCTTTTAACGGTGAACCGATTGACTGTGGGAATTAATTGAACTGTTTCTGGACTGTGACCTTATAAATGTGATAAATGAGCCAATTAAACTCCAAGAAATAACATTCTTTTTAACTCGACATGATTGCCGGAACTCAGCGATTACACTGGGCGCTGTGGTAGCGCTTTATTTAAAAATTAAGATAAATAAGTCGTTTTTTACTGTGGGACCAATCCTATCCGTTAGTTCACGCGGAAGAAATAGAGACAGTTTCAAAAACTACCTTTTATTGACTTTCTAACGGTGTCAATCCGTTTGATTTACAACGGTTGCTTCACATATTCGAACCAACATGTATTTAGCGATTTTTTCCGATATTACTAAGTTGAATCGCTTTTAAAAGTGAAACAATTGACTGTGGGACTTAATTTAACTGATTCTGGACTGTGATCTTATAAATGTGATAAATGAGCCAATTGGACTCCAAGAAATAACATTCTTTTCAACTCGACATGATTGCCGGAACTCATTGATTACACTGGGCGCTGTGGGAGCGCTTCATTTAAAAATTTCGATGAATAAGTCATTTTTTAATGTGGGACCAATCCTATCCGTTAGTTCACACTGAAGAAATAGAGACAGTTTCAAAAACTAGATTTCATTGACTTTCCAACAGTGTCAATTCGTTTGAGTTGCAACGGTTGCGTCACATATTCGTACCAACATGTATTTAGCGATTTTTTCCGATAATACTAAGTTGTATCGTTTTTAAAAGTGAAACGATTGACTGTGGGAATTAATTGAACTGTTTCTGGACTTTGACCTTATAAATGTGATAAATGAGCCAATTGAACTCCAAGAAATAACATTCTTTTTAACTCGACATGATTGCCGGAACTCAGCGATTACACTTGGCGGTGTGGTAGCGCTTTATTTAAAAATTAAGATAAATAAGTCACTTTTTACTGTGGGACCAATCCTAGCCGTTAGTTCGCACTGAAGAAATAGAGAAAGTTTCAAAAAACTACATTTCATTGACTTTCTAACGGTGTCAATCCGTTTGAGTTACAACGGTTGCGTCACATAATCGTACCTACATGTATTTAGCGATTTTTTCCGATAATACTAAGTTGTATCGCTTTTAAAAGTGAAACGATTGATTGTGGGACTTAATTGAACTGATTCTGGACTGTGAACTTATAAATGTGATAAATGCGCCAATTGAGCTCCAAGAAATAACATTCTTTTTAACTCGACTTGATTGCCGGAACTCAGCGATTACACTGGGCGCTGTGGTAGCGCTTTATTTAAAAATTAAGATAAATAAGTCGTTTTTTACTGTGGGACCAATCCTATCCGTTAGTTCACGCAGAAGAAATAGAGACAGTTTCAAAAACTACCTTTCATTGACCTTCTAACGGTGTCAATCCGTTTGATTTACAACGGTTGCTTCACATATTCGAACCAACATGTATTTAGCGAATTTTTCCGATATTACTAAGTTGTATCGCTTTTAAAAGTGAAACGATTGACTGTGGGACTTAATTGAACTGATTCTGGACTGTGATCTTATAAATGTGATAAATGAGCCAATTGGACTCCAAGAAATAACATTCTTTTCAACTCGACATGATTGCCGGAACTCATTGATTACACTGGGCGGTGTGGGAGAGCTTCATTTAAAAATTTCGATAAATAAGTTATTTTTTACTGTGGGACCAATCCTATCCGTTAGTTCACGCTGAAGAAATAGAGACAGTTTCAAAAACTAGATTTCATTGACTTTTCAACGGTGTCAATCCGTTTGAGTTGCAACGGTTGCGTCACATATTCGTACCAACATGTATTTAGCGATTTCTTCCGATATTACTAAGTTTTATCGCTTTTAAAAGTAAAACAATTGACTGTGGGACTTAATTGAACTGATTCTGGACTGTGACCTGATAAATGTGATAAATGAGCCAATTGGACTCCAAGGAATGACATTTTTTCTAATTTGACAGGATTGCTGGAACTCAGCGATTGCACTGGGCGGTGTGGTAGCGCTTCATTTAAAAATTAAGATTAATAAGTCATTTTTTACTGTGGGACCAATCCTAGCCGTCAGTTCACGCTGAAGAAATAGAGACAGTTTCAAAAACTACATTTCAATGTCTTTTTAACGGTGTCAATCCGTTTGAGTTACAACGGTTGCGTCACATATTCGTACCAAAATGTATTTAGTGATTTTGTTCCGATATTACTAAGTTGTATCGCTTTTAACGGTGAACCGATTGACGGTGGGCATTAATTGAACTGTTTCTGGACTGTGACCTTATAAATGTGATAAATGAGCCAATTGAACTCCAAGAAATAACATTCTTTTTAACTCGACATGATTGCCGGAACTCAGCGATTACACTGGGCGCTGTGGTAGCGCGTTATTTAAAAATTAAGATAAATAAGTCGTTTTTTACTGTGGGACCAATCCTATCCGTTAGTTCACGCTGAAGAAATAGAGACAGTTTCACAAACTACCTTTCCTTGACTTTCTAACGGTGTCAATCCGTTTGATTTACAACGGTTGCTTCACATATTCGAACCAACATGTATTTAGCGATTTTTTCCGATATTACTAAGTTGTATCGCTTTTAAAAGTGAAACGATTGACTGTGGGACTTAATTGAACTGATTTTGGACTGTGGTCTTATAAATGTGATAATTGAGCCAATTGGACTCCAAGAAATAACATTCTTTTCAACTCGACATGATTGCCGGAACTCATTGATTACACTGGGCGCTGTGGGAGCGCTTCATTTAAAAATTTAGATGAATAGTTCATTTTTTACTGTGGGACCAATCCTAGCCGTTAGTTCGCGCTGAAGAATTAGAAAGAGTTTCAAAAACTACATTTCATTGGATTTCTAACGGTGTCAATCCGTTTGAGTTGCAACGGTTGCGTCACATATTCGTACCAACATGTATTTAGCAGTTTCTTCCGCTATAGTTAAGTTGTATCGCCTTTAAAAGTAAAACGATTGACTGTGGGACTTAATTGAACTGATTCTGGACTGTTACCTGCTAAATGTGATAAATGAGCCACTTGGCCTCCAATGAATGACAATCTTCTTAATTTGACATGATTGCTGGAACTCAGCGGATACACTGGGCGCTGTGGTAGCGCTTCATTTAAAAATTAAGATTAATAAGTCATTTTTTACTGTGGGACCAATCCTAGCAGTTAGTTCACGCTGAAAAAATAGAGACAGTTTCAAACACTACATTTCATTGTCTTCTTAACAGTGTCAATTTGTTTGAGTTACAACGGTTGCGTCACATATTCGTACCAACATGTATTTAGTGATTTTGTTCCGATATTACCAAGTTGTATCGCTTTTAACGGTGAACGGATTGACTGTGGGACTTAGTTGAACTGATTCTGGACTGTGATCTTATGAATGTGATAAATGAGCCAATTGGACTTTAAGAAATAACATTCTTTTTAACTCAACATGATTGCCGGAACTCAGCGATTAAACTGGGCGCTGTGGGAGCGCTTTATTTAAAAATTAAGATAAATAAGTCGTTTTTTACTGTGGGACCAATCCTATCCGTTAGTTCACGCAGAAGAAATAGAGACAGTTTCAAAAACTACCTTTCGTTGACTTTCTAACGGTGTCAATCCGTTTGATTTACAACGGTTGCTTCACATATTCGAACCAACATGTATTTAGCGATTTTTTCCGATATTACTAAGTTGTATCGCTTTTAAAAGTGAAACGATTGACTGTGGGACTTAATTGAACTGATTCTGGACTGTGATCTTATAAATGTGATAAATGAGCCAATTGGACTCCAAGAGATAACATTCTTTTGAACTCGACATGATTGCCGGAACTCATCGATTACACTGGACGCTGTGGTAGCGCTTCATTTAAAAATTTAGATAAATAAGTCATTTATTACTGTGGGACCAATCCTAGACGTTAGTTCACGCTGAAGAAATAGAGACAGCTTCAAAAATTACATTTCATTGACTTTCTAACGGTGTCAATCCGTTTGAGTTACAACGATTGCGTCACGTATTCGTACCAACATGTATTTAGCGATTTGTTCCGATCTTACTAAGTTGTATCGCTTTTAAAAGTGAAACAATTGACTTTGGGAATTAATTGAACTGATTCTGGACTCTTATAAATGTGATAAATGAGTCAATTGGACTCCAAGTAATAACATTCTTTTTAACTCGACATGATTGCCGGAACTCAACGATTACACTGGACCCTGTGGTAGCGCTTCATTTAAAAATTTAGATAAATAACTCATTTATTACTGTGGGACCAATCCTAGACGTTAGTTCACGCTGAAGAAATAGAGACAGTTTCAAAAACTACATTTCATTGACTTTCTAACGGTGTCAATCCGTTTGAGTTACAACGATTGCGTCACGTATTCGTACCAACATGTATTTAGCGATTTGTTCCGATCTCACTAAGTTGTATCGCTTTTAAAAGTGAAACAATTGACTGTGGGAATTAATTGAACTGTTTCTTGACTGTGTATTTATAAAAGTGATAAATGAGCCAATTTAACTCCAAGAAATAACATTCTTTTTAACTCGACATGATTGCCGAAACTCAGCGATTACACTGGACCCTGTGGTAGCGCTTCATTTAAAAATTTTGATAAATAAGTCATTTTTTTACTGTGGGACCAATCCTATCCGTTAGTTCACGCTGAAGAAATAGAGACAGTTTCAAAAACTGCCTTTCATTGACTTTCTAACGGTGTCAATCCGTTTGAGTTACAACGGTTGCTTCACATATTCGTACCAACATATATTTAGCGATTTTTTCCGATATTACAAAGTTGTATCGCTTTTAAAAGTGAAACGATTGACTGTGGGAATTAATTGAACTGTTTCTGGACTGTGACCTTATAAATGTGATAAATGAGCCAATTGAACTCCAAGAAATAACATTCTTTTTAACTCGACATGATTGCCGGAACTCAGCGATTACACTGGACCCTGTGGTAGCGCTTCATTTAAAAATTTCGAAAAATAAGTCATTTTTTTACTGTGGGAACAATCCTATCCGTTAGTTCACGCTGAAGAAATAGAGACAGTTTCAAAAACTACCTTTTATTGACTTTCTAACGGTGTCAATCCGTTTGAATTACAACGATTACGTCACGTATTCGTACCAACATGTATTTAGCGATTTATTCCGATCTTACTAAGTTGTATCGCTTTTAAAAGTGAAACAATTGACTGTGGGAATTAATTGAACTGTTTCTGGACTGTGACCTTATAAATGCGATAAATGAGCCAATTGAACATCAAGAAATAACATTCTTTTTAACTCGACATGATTCCCGGAACTCAGCGATTACACTGGACCCTGTGGTAGCGCTTCATTTAAAAATTTCGAAAAATAAGTCATTTTTTACTGTGGGACCCATCCTATCCGTTAGTTCCCGCTAAAGAAATAGAGACAGTTTCAAAAACTACCTTTCATTGACTTTCTAACGGTGTCAATCCGTTTTAGTTACAACGGTTGCTTCACATATTCGTACCATCATGTATTTAGTGCTTTTGTTCCGATATTACTGAATTGTATCGCTTTTAACGGTGAACAGATTGACTGTGGGACTTAGTTGAACTGATTCTGGACTGTGACCTGATAAATGTGATAAATGAGCCACTTGGCCTCCAATGAATGACAATCTTCTTAATTTGACATGATTGCTGGAACTCAGCGGATACACTGGGCGCTGTGGTAGCGCTTCATTTAAAAATTAAGATTAATAAGTCATTTTTTACTGTGGGACCAATCCTAGCAGTTAGTTCACGCTGAAAAAATAGAGACAGTTTCAAACACTACATTTCATTGTCTTCTTAACAGTGTCAATTTGTTTGAGTTACAACGGTTGCGTCACATATTCGTACCAACATGTATTTAGTGATTTTGTTCCGATATTACCAAGTTGTATCGCTTTTAACGGTGAACGGATTGACTGTGGGACTTAGTTGAACTGATTCTGGACTGTGATCTTATAAATGTGATAAATGAGCCATTTGGACTTTAAGAAATAACATTCTCTTTAACTCGACATGATTGCCGGAACTCAGCGATTACACTGGGCGCTGTGGGAGCGCTTTATTTAAAAATTAAGATAAATAAGTCGTTTTTTACTGTGGGACAAATCCTATCCGTTAGTTCACGCAGAAGAAATAGAGACAGTTTCAAAAACTACCTTTCATTGACTTTCTACCGGTGTCAATCCCTTTGATTTACAACGGTTGCTTCACATATTCGAACCAACATGTATTTAGCGATTTGTTCCGATCTTACTAAGTTGTATTGCTTTTAAAAGTGAAACAATTAACTGTGGGAATTAATTGAACTGTTTCTGGACTGTGATTTTATAAAAGTGATAAATGAGCCAATTTAACTCCAAGTAATAACATTCTTTTTAACTCGACACGATTGCCGGAACTCAACGATTACACTGGACCCTGTGGTAGCGCTTCATTTAAAAATTTAGATAAATAAGTCATTTATTACTGTGGGACCAATCCTAGACGTTAGTTCACGCTGAAGAAATAGAGACAGTTTCAAAAACTACATTTCATTGACTTTCTAACGGTGTCAATCCGTTTGAGTTACAACGATTGCGTCACGTATTCGTACCAACATGTATTTAGCGATTTGTTCCGATCTTACTAAGTTGTATCGCTTTTAAAAGTGAAACAATTGACTGTGGGAATTAATTGAACTGTTTCTGGACTGTGATTTTATAAAAGTGATAAATGAGCCAATTTAACTCCAAGAAATAACATTCTTTTTAACTCGACATGATTGCCGGAACTCAGCGATTTCTCTGGACCCTCTGGTAGCGCTTCATTTAAAAATTTCTATAAATAAGTCATTTTTTTACTGTGGGACCAATCCTATCCGTTAGTTCACGCTGAAGAAATAGAGACAGTTTCAAAAACTACCTTTCATTGACTTTCTAACGGTGTCAATCCGTTTGAGTTACAACGGTTGCTTCACATATTCGTACCAACATGTATTTTGCGATTTTTTCCGATATTACAAAGTTGTATCGCTTTTAAAAGTGAAACGATTGACTGTGGGAATTAATTGAACTGTTTCTGGACTGTGAAGTTATAAATGTGATAAATGAGCCAATTGAACTCCAAGAAATAACATTCTTTTTAACTAGACATGATTGCCGGAACTCAGCGATTACACTGGACCCTGTGGTAGCGCTTCATTTAAAAATTTCGATAAATAAGTCATTTTTTTTACTGTGGGAACAATCCTATCCGTTAGTTCACGCTGAAGAAATAGAGACAGTTTCAAAAACTACCTTTTATTGATATTCTAACGGTGTCAATCCGTTTGAATTACAACGATTACGTCACGTATTCGTACCAACATGTATTTAGCGATTTATTCCGATCTTACTAAGTTGTATCGCTTTTAAAAGGGAAACAATTGACTGTGGGAATTAATTGAACTGTTTCTGGACTGTGACCTTATAAATGCGATAAATGAGCCAATTGAACACCATGAAATAACATTTTTTTTAACTCGACATGATTCCCAGAACTCAGCGATTACACTGGACCCTGTGGTAGCGCTTCATTTAAAGATTTCGAAAAATAAGTCATTTTTTACTGTGGGACCCATCCTATCCGTTAGTTGCCGCTAAAGAAATAGAGACAGTTTAAAAACTACCTTTCATTGACTTTCTAACGGTGTCAATCCGTTTTAGTTACAACGGTTGCTTCACATATTCGTACCATCATGTATTTAGTGCTTTTGTTCCGATATTACTAAATTGTATCGCTTTTAACGGTGAACGGATTGACTGTGGGACTTAGTTGAACTGATTCTGGACTGTGACCTGATAAATGTGATAAATGAGCCAATTGGACTCCAAGGAGCGACAATCTTTTTAATTTGACATGATTGCTGGAACTCAGCGATTACACTAGACGGTGTGGTAGCGCTTCATTTAAAAATTTAGATTAATAAGTCATTTTTTACTGTGGGAGCAATCCTAGCCGTTAGTTCACGCTGAAGAAATAGAGACAGTTTCAAAAACTACATTTCATTGTGTTTTTAACGGTGTCAATCCGTTTGAGTTACAACGGTTGCGTCACATATTCGTACCAACATGTATTTATTGATTTTGTTCCGATATTACTAAGTTGTATCGCTTTTAACAGTAAAACGATTGACTTTGGGACTTAATTAAACTGATTTTTGACTGTGATCTTATAAATGTGATAAATAAGCCAATTGGACTCCAAGAAATAACATTCTTTTTAACTCGACATGATTCCCAGAACTAGGCGATTACACTGGACCCTGTGGTAGCGCTTCATTTAAAAATTAAGATTAATAAGTGATTTTTTACTGTGGGACCAATCCTAGCCGTTAGTTCACGCTGAAGAAATAGAGACAGTTTCAGAAACAACATTTTATTGACTTTCCAACGGTGTCAATCCGTTTGAGTTACAATGGTTGCTTCACATATTCGTACCAACATGTATTTAGCGACTTTTTCCGATATTACTAAGTTGTATCGCTTTTAAAAGTGCAACGATTGACTGTGGGACTTAATTGAACTGATTCTGGACAGTGAACTTATAAATGTGATAATTGAGCCAATTTAACTCCAAGAAATAACATTCTTTTTAACTCGACATGATTGCCGGAACTCAGCGATTACACTGGACCCTGTGGTAGCGCTTCATTTAAAAATTTCGATAAATAAGTCATTTTTTTACTGTGGGACCAATCCTATCCGTTAGTTGCCGCTAAAGAAATAGAGACAGTTTAAAAACTACCTTTCATTGACTTTCTAACGGTGTCAATCCGTTTTAGTTACAACGGTTGCTTCACATATTCGTACCATCATGTATTTAGTGCTTTTGTTCCGATATTACTAAATTGTATCGCTTTTAACGGTGA
This sequence comes from Hydractinia symbiolongicarpus, assembly GCF_029227915.1. Classification (NCBI taxonomy): domain Eukaryota; kingdom Metazoa; phylum Cnidaria; class Hydrozoa; order Anthoathecata; family Hydractiniidae; genus Hydractinia; species Hydractinia symbiolongicarpus. Next base: position 1,141,057 of record NC_079888.1, on the reverse strand, counting down.
ACGGATTGACTGTGGGACTTAGTTGAACTGATTCTGGACTGTGACCTGATAAATGTGATAAATGAGCCAATTGGACTCCAAGGAGCGACAATCTTTTTAATTTGACATGATTGCTGGAACTCAGCGATTACACTAGACGGTGTGGTAGCGCTTCATTTAAAAATTTAGATTAATAAGTCATTTTTTACTGTGGGAGCAATCCTAGCCGTTAGTTCACGCTGAAGAAATAGAGACAGTTTCAAAAACTACATTTCATTGTGTTTTTAACGGTGTCAATCCGTTTGAGTTACAACGGTTGCGTCACATATTCGTACCAACATGTATTTATTGATTTTGTTCCGATATTACTAAGTTGTATCGCTTTTAACAGTAAAACGATTGACTTTGGGACTTAATTAAACTGATTTTTGACTGTGATCTTATAAATGTGATAAATAAGCCAATTGGACTCCAAGAAATAACATTCTTTTTAACTCGACATGATTCCCAGAACTAGGCGATTACACTGGACCCTGTGGTAGCGCTTCATTTAAAAATTAAGATTAATAAGTGATTTTTTACTGTGGGACCAATCCTAGCCGTTAGTTCACGCTGAAGAAATAGAGACAGTTTCAGAAACAACATTTTATTGACTTTCCAACGGTGTCAATCCGTTTGAGTTACAATGGTTGCTTCACATATTCGTACCAACATGTATTTAGCGACTTTTTCCGATATTACTAAGTTGTATCGCTTTTAAAAGTGCAACGATTGACTGTGGGACTTAATTGAACTGATTCTGGACAGTGAACTTATAAATGTGATAATTGAGCCAATTTAACTCCAAGAAATAACATTCTTTTTAACTCGACATGATTGCCGGAACTCAGCGATTACACTGGACCCTGTGGTAGCGCTTCATTTAAAAATTTCGATAAATAAGTCATTTTTTTACTGTGGGACCAATCCTATCCGTTAGTTCCCGCTAAAGAAATAGAGACAGTTTCAAAAACTACCTTTCATTGACTTTCTAACGGTGTCAATCCGTTTGAGTTACAACGGTTGCTTCACATATTCGTACCACGTGTAATTAGCGAATTTTTCCGATATTACTAAGTTGTATCGCTTTTAAAAGTGAAACGATTGACTGTCGGACTTAATTGAACTGATTCTGGACTCTTATAAATGTGATAAATGAGTCGATTGGACTCCAAGTAATAACATTCTTTTTAACTCGTCATGATTGCCGGAACTCAACGATTACACTGGACCCTGTGGTAGCGCTTCATTTAAAAATTTAGATAAATAAGTCATTTATTACTGTGGGACCAATCCTAGACGTTAGTTCACGCTGAAGAAATAGAGACAGTCTCAAAAACTACATTTCATTGACTTTCTAACGGTGTCAATCCGTTTGAGATACAACGATTGCGTCACGTATTCGTACCAACATGTATTTAGCGATTTGTTCCGATCTTACTAAGTTGTATCGCTTTTAAAAGTGAAACAATTGACTGTGGGAATTAATTGAACTGTTTCTGGACTGTGATTTTATAAAAGTGATAAATGAGCCAATTTAACTCCAAGAAATAACATTCTTTTTAACTCGACATGATTGCCGGAACTCAGCGATTACACTGGACCCTGTGGTAGCGCTTCATTTAAAAATTTCGATAAATAAGTCATTTTTTTACTGTGGGACCAATCCTATCCGTTAGTTCACGCTGAAGTAATAGAGACAGTTTCAAAAACTACCTTTTATTGACTTTTTAACGGTGTCAATCCGTTCGAATTACAACGATTACGTCACGTATTCGTACCAACATGTATTTAGCGATTTATTCCGATCTTACTAAGTTGTATCGCTTTTAAAAGTGAAACAATTTAGTGTGGGAATTAATTGAACTGTTTCTGGACTGTGACCTTATAAATGCGATAAATGAGCCAATTGAACACCAAGAAATAACATTTTTTTTAACTCGACATGATTCCCGGAACTCAGCGATTACACTGGACCCTGTGGTAGCGCTTCATTTAAAAATTTCGAAAAATAAGTCATTTTTTACTGTGGGACCCATCCTATCCGTTAGTTCCCGCTAAAGAAATAGAGACAGTTTCAAAAACTAACTTTCATTGACTTTCTAACGGTGTCAATCCGTTTTAGTTATAACGGTTGCTTCACATATTCGTACCATCATGTATTTAGTGCTTTTGTTCCGATATTACTAAATTGTATCGCTTTTAACGGTGAACGGATTGACTGTGGGACTTAGTTGAACTGATTCTGGACTGTGATCTTATAAATGTGATAAATGAGCCCATTGGGCTTTAAGAAATAACATTCTTTTTAACTCGACATGATTGCCGGAACTCAGCGATTACACTGGGCGCTGTGGGAGCGCTTTATTTAAAAATTAAGATAAATAAGTCGTTTTTTACTGTGGGACAAATCCTATCCGTTAGTTCACGCAGAAGAAATAGAGACAGTTTCAAAAACTACCTTTCATTGACTTTCTACCGGTGTCAATCCGTTTGATTTACAACGGTTGCTTCACATATTCGAACCAACATGTATTTAGCGATTTGTTCCGATCTTACTAAGTTGTATTGCTTTTAAAAGTGAAACAATTAACTGTGGGAATTAATTGAACTGTTTCTGGACTGTGATTTTATAAAAGTGATAAATGAGCCAATTTAACTCCAAGTAATAACATTCTTTTTAACTCGACACGATTGCCGGAACTCAACGATTACACTGGACCCTGTGGTAGCGCTTCATTTAAAAATTTAGATAAATAAGTCATTTATTACTGTGGGACCAATCCTAGACGTTAGTTCACGCTGAAGAAATAGAGACAGTTTCAAAAACTACATTTCATTGACTTTCTAACGGTGTCAATCCGTTTGAGTTACAACGATTGCGTCACGTATTCGTACCAACATGTATTTAGCGATTTGTTCCGATCTTACTAAGTTGTATCGCTTTTAAAAGTGAAACAATTGACTGTGGGAATTAATTGAACTGTTTCTGGACTGTGATTTTATAAAAGTGATAAATGAGCCAATTTAACTCCAAGAAATAACATTCTTTTTAACTCGACATGATTGCCGGAACTCAGCGATTACACTGGACCCTCTGGTAGCGCTTCATTTAAAAATTTCTATAAATAAGTCATTTTTTTACTGTGGGACCAATCCTATCCGTTAGTTCACGCTGAAGAAATAGAGACAGTTTCAAAAACTACCTTTCATTGACTTTCTAACGGTGTCAATCCGTTTGAGTTACAACGGTTGCTTCACATATTCGTACCAACATGTATTTAGCGATTTTTTCCGATATTACAAAGTTGTATCGCTTTTAAAAGTGAAACGATTGACTGTGGGAATTAATTGAACTGTTTCTGGACTGTGAAGTTATAAATGTGATAAATGAGCCAATTGAACTCCAAGAAATAACATTCTTTTTAACTAGACATGATTGCCGGAACTCAGCGATTACACTGGACCCTGTGGTAGCGCTTCATTTAAAAATTTCGATAAATAAGTCATTTTTTTACTGTGGGAACAATCCTATCCGTTAGTTCACGCTGAAGAAATAGAGACAGTTTCAAAAACTACCTTTTATTGATATTCTAACGGTGTCAATCCGTTTGAATTACAACGATTACGTCACGTATTCGTACCAACATGTATTTAGCGATTTATTCCGATCTTACTAAGTTGTATCGCTTTTAAAAGTGAAACAATTGACTGTGGGAATTAATTGAACTGTTTCTGGACTGTGACCTTATAAATGCGATAAATGAGCCAATTGAACACCAAGAAATAACATTTTTTTTAACTCGACATGATTCCCGGAACTCAGCAATTACACTGGACCCTGTGGTAGCGCTTCATTTAAAGATTTCGAAAAATAAGTCATTTTTTACTGTGGGACCCATCCTATCCGTTAGTTCCCGCTAAAGAAATAGAGACAGTTTCAAAAACTACCTTTCATTGACTTTCTAACGGTGTCAATCCGTTTTAGTTACAACGGTTGCTTCACATATTCGTACCATCATGTATTTAGTGCTTTTGTTCCGATATTACTAAATTGTATCGCTTTTAACGGTGAACGGATTGACTGTGGGACTTAGTTGAACTGATTCTGGACTGTGACCTGATAAATGTGATAAATGAGCCAATTGGACTCCAAGGAGCGACAATCTTTTTAATTTGACATGATTGCTGGAACTCAGCGATTACACTAGACGGTGTGGTAGCGCTTCATTTAAGAATTTAGATTAATAAGTCATTTTTTACTGTGGGAGCAATCCTAGCCGTTAGTTCACGCTGAAGAAATAGAGACAGTTTCAAAAACTACATTTCATTGTGTTTTTAACGGTGTCAATCCGTTTGAGTTACAACGGTTGCGTCACATATTCGTACCAACATGTATTTAGTGATTTTGTTCCGATATTACTAAGTTGTATCGCTTTTAACAGTAAAACGATTGACTTTGGGACTTAATTAAACTGATTTTTGACTGTGATCTTATAAATGTGATAAATAAGCCAATTGGACTCCAAGAAATAACATTCTTTTTAACTCGACATGATTCCCAGAACTAGGCGATTACACTGGACCCTGTGGTAGCGCTTCATTTAAAAATTAAGATTAATAAGTGATTTTTTACTGTGGGACCAATCCTAGCCGTTAGTTCACGCTGAAGAAATAGAGACAGTTTCAGAAACAACATTTTATTGACTTTCCAACGGTGTCAATCCGTTTGAGTTACAATGGTTGCTTCACATATTCGTACCAACATGTATTTAGCGACTTTTTCCGATATTACTAAGTTGTATCGCTTTTAAAAGTGCAACGATTGACTGTGGGACTTAATTGAACTGATTCTGGACAGTGAACTTATAAATGTGATAATTGAGCCAACTTAACTCCAAGAAATAACATTCTTTTTAACTCGACATGATTGCCGGAACTCAGCGATTACACTGGACCCTGTGGTAGCGCTTCATTTAAAAATTTCGATAAATAAGTCATTTTTTTACTGTGGGACCAATCCTATCCGTTAGTTCCCGCTAAAGAAATAGAGACAGTTTCAAAAACTACCTTTCATTGACTTTCTAACGGTGTCAATCCGTTTGAGTTACAACGGTTGCTTCACATATTCGTACCACGTGTAATTAGCGAATTTTTCCGATATTACTAAGTTGTATCGCTTTTAAAAGTGAAACGATTGACTGTGGGACTTAATTGAACTGATTCTGGACTCTTATAAATGTGATAAATGAGTCAATTGGACTCCAAGTAATAACATTCTTTTTAACTCGACATGATTGCCGGAACTCAACGATTACACTGGACCCTGTGGTAGCGCTTCATTTAAAAATTTAGATAAATAAGTCATTTATTACTGTGGGACCAATCCTAGACGTTAGTTCACGCTGAAGAAATAGAGACAGTTTCAAAAACTACATATCATTGACTTTCTAACGGTGTCAATCCGTTTGAGATACAACGATTGCGTCACGTATTCGTACCAACATGTATTTAGCGATTTGTTCCGATCTTACTAAGTTATATCGCTTTTAAAAGTGAAACAATTGACTGTGGGAATTAATTGAACTGTTTCTGGACTGTGATTTTATAAAAGTGATAAATGAGCCAATTTAACTCCAAGAAATAACATTCTTTTTAACTCGACATGATTGCCGGAACTCAGCGATTACACTGGACCCTGTGGTAGCGCTTCATTTAAAAATTTCGATAAATAAGTCATTTTTTTACTGTGGGACCAATCCTATCCGTTAGTTCACGCTGAAGAAATAGAGACAGTTTCAAAAACTACCTTTTATTGACTTTTTAACGGTGTCAATCCGTTCGAATTACAACGATTACGTCACGTATTCGTACCAACATGTATTTAGCGATTTATTCCGATCTTACTAAGTTGTATCGCTTTTAAAAGTGAAACAATTTAGTGTGGGAATTAATTGAACTGTTTCTGGACTGTGACCTTATAAATGCGATAAATGAGCCAATTGAACACCAAGAAATAACATTTTTTTAACTCGACATGATTCCCGGAACTCAGCGATTACACTGGACCCTGTGGTAGCGCTTCATTTAAAAATTTCGAAAAATAAGTCATTTTTTACTGTGGGACCCATCCTATCCGTTAGTTCCCGCTAAAGAAATAGAGAGAGTTTCAAAAACTAACTTTCATTGACTTTCTAACGGTGTCAATCCGTTTTAGTTACAACGGTTGCTTCACATATTGGTACCATCATGTATTTAGTGCCTTTGATCCGATATTACTAAATTGTATCGCTTTTAACGGTGAACGGATTGACTGTGGGACTTAGTTGAACTGATTCTGGACTGTGACTTGATAAATGTGATAAATGAGCCAATTGGACTCCAAGGAATGACAATCTTTTTAATTTGACATGATTGCTGGAACTCAGCGATTACACTAGACGGTGTGGTAGCACTTCATTTAAAAATTAAGATTAATAAGTCATTTTTTACTGTGGGACCAATCCTAGCCGTTAGTTCACGCTGAAGAAATAGAGACAGTTTCAAAAACTACATTTCATTGTGTTTTTAACGGTGTCAATCCGTTTGAGTTACAACGGTTGCGTCACATATTCGTACCAACTTGTATTTAGTGATTTTGTTCCGATATTACTAAGTTGTATCGCTTTTAACAGTGAAACGATTGACTTTGGGACTTAATTAAACTGATTTTTGACTGTGATCTTATAAATGTGATAAATGAGCCAATTGGACTCCAAGAAATAACATTCTTTTTAACTCGACATGATTCCCAGAACTAGGCGATTACACTGGACCCTGTGGTAGCGCTTCATTTAAAAATTAAGATTAATAAGTGATTTTTTACTGTGGGACCAATCCTAGCCGTTAGTTCACGCTGAAGAAATAGAGACAGTTTCAGAAACAACATTTTATTGACTTTCCAACGGTGTCAATCCGTTTGAGTTACAATGGTTGCTTCACATATTCGTACCAACATGTATTTAGCGACTTTTTCCGATATTACTAAGTTGTATCGCTTTTAAAAGTGCAACGATTGACTGTGGGACTTAATTGAACTGATTCTGGACTGTGAACTTATAAATGTGATAATTGAGCCAATTTAACTCCAAGAAATAACATTCTTTTTAACTCGAAATGATTGCCGGAACTCAGCGATTACATTGGACCCTGTGGTAGCGCTTCATTTAAAAATTTTGATAAATAAGTCATTTTTCTACTGTGGGACCAATCCTATCCGTTATTTCACGCTGAAGAAATAGAGACAGTGTCAAAAACTACCTTTCATTGACTTTCTAACGGTGTCAATCCGTTTGAGTTACAACGGTTGCTTCACATATTCGTACCACGTGTAATTAGCGAATTTTTCCGATATTACTAAGTTGTATCGCTTTTAAAAGTGAAACGATTGACTGTGGGACTTAATTGAACTGATTCTGGACTCTTATAAATGTGATAAATGAGTTAATTGGACTCCAAGTAATAACATTCTTTTTAACTCGACATGATTGCCGGAACTCAACGATTACACTGGACCCTGTGGTAGCGCTTCATTTAAAAATTTAGATAAATAAGTCATTTATTACTGTGGGACCAATCCTAGACGTTAGTTCACGCTGAAGAAATAGAGACATTTTCAAAAACTAAATTTCATTGACTTTCTAACGGTGTCAATCTGTTTGATTTACAACGGTTGCTTCACATATTCGAACCAACATGTATTTAGCGATTTTTTCCGATATTACTAAGTTGTATCGCTTTTAAAAGTGAAACGATTGACTGTGGGACTTAATTGAACTGATTCTGGACTGTGGTCTTATAAATGTGATAATTGAGCCAATTGGACTCCAAGAAATAACATTCTTTTCAACTCGACATGATTGCCGGAACTCATTGGTTACACTGGGCGCTGTGGGAGCGCTTCATTTAAAAATTTAGATGAATAGTTCATTTTTTACTGTGGGACCAATCTTAGTCGTTAGTTCGCGCTGAAGAATTAGAAAGAGTTTCAAAAACTACATTTCATTGACTTTCTAACGGTGTCAATCCGTTTGAGTTGCAACGGTTGCGTCACATATTCGTACCAACATGTATTTAGCAATTTCTTCCGCTATAGTTAAGTTGTATCGCCTTTAAAAGTAAAACGATTGAATGTGGGACTTAATTGAACTGATTCTGGACTGTTACCTGCTAAATGTGATAAATGAGCCACTTGGCCTCCAATGAATGACAATCTTCTTAATTTGACATGATTGCTGGAACTCAGCGGATACACTGGGCGCTGTGGTAGCACTTCATTTAAAAATTAAGATTAATAAGTCATTTTTTACTGTGGGACCAATCCTAGCAGTTAGTTCACGCTGAAAAAATAGAGACAGTTTCAAACACTACATTTCATTGTCTTCTTAACAGTGTCAATTTGTTTGAGTTACAACGGTTGCGTCACATATTCGTACCAACATGTATTTAGTGATTTTGTTCCGATATTACCAAGTTGTATCGCTTTTAACGGTGAACCGATTGACTGTGGGACTTAGTTGAACTGATTCTGGACTGTGATCTTATGAATGTGATAAATGAGCCAATTGGACTTTAAGAAATAACATTCTTTTTAACTCAACATGATTGCCGGAACTCAGCGATTAAACTGGGCGCTGTGGGAGCGCTTTATTTAAAAATTAAGATAAATAAGTCGTTTTTTACTGTGGGACCAATCCTATCCGTTAGTTCACGCTGAAGAAATAGAGACAGTTTCAAAAACTACCTTTCGTTGACTTTCTAACGGTGTCAATCCGTTTGATTTACAACGGTTGCTTCACATATTCGAACCAACATGTATTTAGCGATTTTTCCGATATTACTAAGTTGTATCGCTTTTAAAAGTGAAACGATTGACTGTGGGACTTAATTGAACTGATTCTGGACTGTGATCTTATAAATGTGATAAATGAGCCAATTGGACTCCAAGAGATAACATTCTTTTTAACTCGACATGATTGCCGGAACTCAGCGATTACACTGGACCCTGTGGTAGCACTTCATTTAAAAATTTCGATAAATAAGTCATCTTTTTGCTGTGGGACCAATCCTATCCGTTGGTTCACGCTGAAGAAATAGAGACAGTTTCAAAAACTACCTTTCATTGACTTTCTAACGGTGTCAATCCGTTTGAGTTACAACGGTTGCTTCACATATTCGTACCAACATGTATTTAGCGATTTTTTCCGATATTACAAAGTTGTATCGCTTTTAAAAGTGAAACGATTGACTGTGGGAATTAATTGAACTGTTTCTGGACTGTGACCTTATAAATGTGATAAATGAGCCAATTGAACTCCAAGAAATAACATTCTTTTTAACTCGACATGATTGTCAGAACTCAGCGATTGCACTGGACCCTGTGGTAGCGCTTCATTTAAAAATTTCGATAAATAAGTCATTTTTTTACTGTGGGACCAATCCTATCCGTTAGTTCACGCTGAAGAAATAGAGACAGTTTCAAAAACTACCTTTTATTGACTTTCTAAAGGTGTCAATCCGTTTGAATTACAACGATTACGTCACGTATTCGTACCAACATGTATTTAGCGATTTATTCCGATCTTACTAAGTTGTATCGCTTTTAAAAGTGAAACAATTTAGTGTGGGAATTAATTGAACTGTTTCTGGACTGTGACCTTATAAATGCGATAAATGAGCCAATTGAACACCAAGAAATAACATTTTTTTTAACTCGACATGATTCCCGGAACTCAGCGATTAAACTGGACCCTGTGGTAGCGCTTCATTTAAAAATTTCGAAAAATAAGTCATTTTTTACTGTGGGACCCATCCTATCCGTTAGTTCCCGCTAAAGAAATAGAGACAGTTTCAAAAACTACATTTCATTGTGTTTTTAACGGTGTCAATCCGTTTTAGTTACAACGGTTGCTTCACATATTCGTACCATCATGTATTTAGTGCTTTTGTTCCGATATTACTAAATTGTATCGCTTTTAACGGTGAACGGATTGACTGTGGGACTTAGTTGAACTGATTCTGGACTGTGACCTGATAAATGTGATAAATGAGCCAATTGGACTCCAAGGAATGACAATCTTTTTAATTTGGCATGATTGCTGGAACTCACCGATTACACTAGACGGTGTGGTAGCGCTTCATTTAAAAATTAAGATTAATAAGTCATTTTTTACTGTGGGACCAATCCTAGCCGTTAGTTCACGCTGAAGAAATAGAGACAGTTTCAAAAACTACATTTCATTGTGTTTTTAACGGTGTCAATCCGTTTGAGTTACAGCGGTTGCGTCACATATTCGTACCAACATGTATTTAGTGATTTTGTTCCGATATTACTAAGTTGTATCGCTTTTAACAGTGAAACGATTGACTTTGGGACTTAATTAAACTGATTTTTGACTGTGATCTTATAACTGTGATAAATGAGCCAATTGGACTCCAAGAAATAACATTCTTTTTAACTCGACATGATTGCCGGAACTCAGCGATTACACTGGACCCTGTGGTAGCACTTCATTTAAAAATTTCGATAAATAAGTCATCTTTTTACTGTGGGACCAATCCTATCCGTTGGTTCACGCTGAAGAAATAGAGACAGTTTCAAAAACTACCTTTCATTGACTCTCTAACGGTGTCAATCCGTTTGAGTTACAACGGTTGCTTCACATATTCGTACCAACATGTATTTAGCGATTTCTTCCGATATTACAAAGTTGTATCGCTTTTAAAAGTGAAACGATTGACTGTGGGAATTATTTGAACTATTTCTGGACTGTGACCTTATAAATGTGATAAATGAGCCAATTGAACTCCAAGAAATAACATTCTTTTTAACTCGACATGATTGCCAGAACTCAGCGGTTACACTGGACCCTGTGGTAGCGCTTCATTTAAAAATTTCGATAAATAAGTCATTTTTTTACTGTGGGACCAATCCTATCCGTTAGTTCACGCTGAAGAAATAGAGACAGTTTCAAAAACCACATTTCGTTAACTTTCTAACGGTGTCAATCCGTTTGATTTACAACGGTTGCTTCACATATTCGAACCAACATGTATTTAGCGATTTTTTCCGATATTACTAAGTTGTATCGCTTTTAAAAGTGAAACGATTGACTGTGGGACTTAATTGAACTGATTCTGGACTGTGATCTTATAAATGTGATAAATGAGCCAATTGGACTCCAAGAGATAACATTCTTTTTAACTCGACATGATTGCCGGAACTCAGCGATTACACTGGACCCTGTGGTAGCACTTCATTTAAAAATTTCGATAAATAAGTCATCTTTTTACTGTGGGACCAATCCTATCCGTTGGTTCACGCTGAAGAAATAGAGACAGTTTCAAAAACTACCTTTCATTGACTTTCTAACGGTGTCAATCCGTTTGAGTTACAACGGTTGCTTCACATGTTCGTACCAACATGTATTTAGCGATTTTTTCCGATATTACAAAGTTGTATCGCTTTTAAAAGTGAAACGATTGACTGTGGGAATTAATTGAACTGTTTCTGGACTGTGACCTTATAAATGTGATAAATGAGCCAATTGAACTCCAAGAAATAACATTCTTTTTAACTCGACATGATTGTCAGAACTCAGCGATTACACTGGACCCTGTGGTAGCGCTTCATTTAAAAATTTCGATAAATAAGTCATTTTTTTACTGTGGGACCAATCCTATCCGTTAGTTCACGCTGAAGAAATAGAGACAGTTTCAAAAACTACCTTTTATTGACTTTCTAAAGGTGTCAATCCGTTTGAATTACAACGATTACGTCACGTATTCGTACCAACATGTCTTTAGCGATTTATTCCGATCTTACTAAGTTGTATCGCTTTTAAAAGTGAAACAATTTAGTGTGGGAATTAATTGAACTGTTTCTGGACTGTGACCTTATAAATGCGATAAATGAGCCAATTGAACACCAAGAAATAACATTTTTTTTAACTCGACATGATTCCCGGAACTCAGCGATTACACGGGACCCTGTGGTAGCGCTTCATTTAAAAATTTCGAAAAATAAGTCATTTTTTACTGTGGGACCCATCCTATCCGTTAGTTCCCGCTAAAGAAATAGAGACAGTTTCAAAAACTACATTTCATTGTGTTCTTAACGGTGTCAATCCGTTTTAATTACAACGGTTGCTTCACATATTCGTACCATCATGTATTTAGTGCTTTTGTTCCGATATTACTAAATTGTATCGCTTTTAACGGTGAACGGATTGACTGTGGGACTTAGTTGAACTGATTCTGGACTGTGACCTGATAAATGTGATAAATGAGCAAATTGGACTCCAAGGAATGACAATCTTTTTAATTTGACATGATTGCTGGAACTCACCGATTACACTAGACGGTGTGGTAGCGCTTCATTTAAAAATTAAGATTAATAAGTCATTTTTTACTGTGGGACCAATCCTAGCCGTTAGTTCACGCTGAAGAAATAGAGACAGTTTCAAAAACTACATTTCATTGTGTTTTTAACGGTGTCAATCCGTTTGGGTTACAACGGTTGCGTCACATATTCGTACCAACATGTATTTAGTGATTTTGTTCCGATATTACCAAGTTGTATCGCTTTTAACAGTGAAACGATTGACTTTGGGACTTAATTAAACTGATTTTTGACTGTGATCTTATAACTGTGATAAATGAGCCAATTGGACTCCCAGAAATAACATTCTTTTTAACTCGACATGATTCCCAGAACTAGGCGATTACACTGGACGCTGTGGTAGCGCTTCATTTAAAAATTAAGATAAATAAGTCATTTATTACTGTGGGACCAATCCTAGACGTTAGTTCACGCTGAAGAAATAGAGACAGTTTCAAAAACTAAATTTCATTGACTTTCTAACGGTGTCAATCCGTTTGAGTTACAACGATTGCGTCACGTATTCGTACCAACATGTATTTAGCGATTTGTTCCGATCTTACTAAGTTGTATCGCTTTTAAAAGTGAAACAATTGACTGTGGGAATTAATTGAACTGTTTCTGGACTGTGATTTTATAAAAGTGATAAATGAGCCAATTTAACTCCAAGAAATAACATTCTCTTTAACTCGACATGATTGCCGGAACTCAGCGATTACACTGGACCCTGTGGTAGCACTTCATTTAAAAATTTCGATAAATAAGTCATCTTTTTACTGTGGGACCAATCCTATCCGTTGGTTCACGCTGAAGAAATAGAGACAGTTTCAAAAACTACCTTTCATTGACTTTCTAACGGTGTCAATCCGTTTGAGTTACAACGGTTGCTTCACATATTCGTACCAACATGTATTTAGCGATTTCTTCCGATATTACAAAGTTGTATCGCTTTTAAAAGTGAAACGATTGACTGTGGGAATTAATTGAACTGTTTCTGGACTGTGACCTTATAAATGTGATAAATGAGCCAATTGAACTCCAAGAAATAACATTCTTTTTAACTCGACATGATTGCCAGAACTCAGCAATTACACTGGACCCTGTGGTAGCGCTTCATTTAAAAATTTCGATAAATAAGTCATTTTTTTACTGTGGGACCAATCCTATCCGTTAGTTCACGATGAAGAAATAGAGACAGTTTCAAAAACTACCTTTTATTGACTTTCTAACGGTGTCAATCCGTTTGAATTACAACGATTACGTCACGTATTCGTACCAACATGTATTTAGCGATTTATTCCGATCTTACTAAGTTGTATCGCTTTTAAAAGTGAAACAATTGACTGTGGGAATTAATTAAACTGTTTCTGGACTGTGACCTTATAAATGCGATAAATGAGCCAATTGAACACCAAGAAATAACATTTTTTTTTAACTCGACATGATTCCCGGAACTCAGCGATTACACTGGACCCTGTGGTAGCGCTTCATTTAAAAATTTCGAAAAATAAGTCATTTTTTACTGTGGGACCAATCCTATCCGTTAGTTCCCGCTAAAGAAATAGAGACAGTTTCAAAAACTACCTTTTATTGACTTTCCAACGGTGTCAATCCGTTTGACTTACAACGGTTGCTTCACATATTCGTATCATCATGTATTTAGTGCTTTTGTTCCGATATTACTAAATTGTATCGCTTTTAACGGTGAACGGATTGACTGTGGGACTTAGTTGAACTGATTCTGGACTGTGACCTGATAAATGTGATAAATGAGCCAATTGAACACCAAGAAATAACATTTTTTTTAACTCGACATGATTGCCGGAACTCAGCGATTACACTGGACCCTGTGGTAGCGCTTCATTTAAAAATTTCGAAAAATAAGTCATTTTTTACTGTGGGACCAATCCTATCCGTTAGTTCACGCTGAAGAAATAGAGACAGTTTCAAAAACTACCTTTTATTGACTTTCTAACGGTGTCAATCCGTTTGAATTACAACAATTACGTCACGTATTCGTACCAACATGTATTTAGCGACTTTTTCCGATATTACTAAGTTGTATCGCTTTTAAAAGTGCAACGATTGACTGTGGGACTTAATTGAACTGATTCTGGACTGTGAACTTATATATGTGATAATTGAGCCAATTGGACTCCAAGAAATAACATTCTTTTTAACTCGACATGATTGCCGGAACTCAACGAATACACTAGACTTTGTGGTAGCGCTTCATTTAAAAATTTAGATAAATAAGTCATTTATTACTGTGGGACCAATCCTAGCCGTTAGTTCACGCTGAAAAATAGAGACAGTTTCAAAAACTACATTTTATTGACTTTCTAACGGTGTCAATCCGTTTGAATTACAACGATTACGTCACGTATTCGTACCAACATGTATTTAGCGATTTATTCCGATCTTACTAAGTTGTATCGCTTTTAAAAGTGAAACAATTGACTGTGGGAATTAATTGAACTGTTTCCGGACTGTGACCTTATAAATGCGATAAATGAGCCAATTGAACACCAAGAAATAACATTTTTTTTTAACTCGACATGATTCCCGGAACTCAGCGATTACACTGGACCCTGTGGTAGCGCTTCATTTAAAAATTTAGATAAATAAGTCATTTATTACTGTGGTACCAATCCTAGCCGTTAGTTCACGCTGAAAAATAGAGACAGTTTCAAAAACTACATTTTATTGACTTTCTAACGGTGTCAATCCGTTTGAATTACAACGATTACGTCACGTATTCGTACCAACATGTATTTAGCGATTTATTCCGATCTTACTAAGTTGTATCGCTTTTAAAAATGAAACAATTGACTGTGGGAATTAATTGAACTGTTTCTGGACTGTGACCTTATAAATGCGATAAATGAGCCAATTGAACACCAAGAAATAACATTCTAAATGCGATAAATGAGCCAATTGAACACCAAGAAATAACATTTTTTTTTCGATAAATAAGTCATTTTTTTACTGTGGGACCAATCCTATCCGTTAGTTCACGCTGAAGAAATAGAGACAGTTTCAAAAACTACATTTTATTGACTTTCTAACGGGGTCAATTCGTTTGAGTTACAATGGTTGCTTCACATATTCGTACCAACATGTATTTAGCGATTTTGTTTCGATATTACTAATTTGTATCACTTTTAACGGTGAACCGATTGACTGTGGGACTTAGTTGAACTGATTCTCGAATGTGACCTGATAAATGTGATAAATGAGCCAATTGGACTCCAAGGAATGACACTCTTTTTAATTTGACATGATTGCTGGAACTCAGCGATTACACTGGACCCTGCGTTAGCGCTTCATTTAAAACTTTAGATAAATAAGTCATTTTTTACTGCGGGACCTATCCTAGCTGCTAGTTTGCGCTGAAGAAATAGAGACAGTTTCAGAAACAACATTTTATTGACTTTCCAACGGTGTCAATCCGTTTGAGTTACAATGGTTGCTTCACATATTCGTACCAACATGTATTTAGCGACTTTTTCCGATATTACTAAGTTGTATCGCTTTTAAAAGTGCAACGATTGACTGTGGGACTTAATTGAACTGATTCTGGACTGTGAACTTATATATGTGATAATTGAGCCAATTGGACTCCAAGAAATAACATTCTTTTTAACTCGACATGATTGCCGGAACTCAACGATTACACTGGACTTTGTGGTAGCGCTTCATTTAAAAATTTAGATAAATAAGTCATTTATTACTGTGGGACCAATCCTAGCCGTTAGTTCACGCTGAAAAATAGAGACAGTTTCAAAAACTACATTTTATTGACTTTCTAACGGTGTGAATCCGTTTGAATTACAACGATTACGTCACGTATTCGTACCAACATGTATTTAGCGATTTATTCCGATCTTACTAAGTTGTATCGCTTTTAAAAGTGAAACAATTGACTGTGGGAATTAATTGAACTGTTTCTGGACTGTGACCTTATAAATGCGATAAATGAGCCAATTGAACACCAAGAAATAACATTTTTTTTAACTCGACATGATTCCCGGAACTCAGCGATTACACTGGACCCTGTGGTAGCGCTTCATTTAAAAATTTAGATAAATAAGTCATTTATTACTGTGGTACCAATCCTAGCCGTTAGTTCACGCTGAAAAATAGAGACAGTTTCAAAAACTACATTTTATTGACTTTCTAACGGTGTCAATCCGTTTGAATTACAACGATTACGTCACGTATTCGTACCAACATGTATTTAGCGATTTATTCCGATCTTACTAAGTTGTATCGCTTTTAAAAGTGAAACAATTGACTGTGGGAATTAATTAAACTGTTTCTGGACTGTGACCTTATAAATGCGATAAATGAGCCAATTGAACACCAAGAAATAACATTCTAAATGCGATAAAAGAGCCAATTGTACACCAAGAAATAACATTTTTTTTTCGATAAATAAGTCATTTTTTTACTGTGGGACCAATCCTATCCGTTAGTTCACGCTGAAGAAATAGAGACAGTTTCAAAAACTACCTTTCATTGACTTTCTAACGGTGTCAATCCGTTTGAGTTACAACGGTTGCTTCACATATTCGTACCAACATGTATTTAGCGATTTTTTCCGATATTACAAAGTTGTATCGCTTTTAAAAGTGAAACGATTGACTGTGGGAATTAATTGAACTGTTTCTGGACTGTGACCTTATAAATGTGATAAATGAGCCAATTGAACTCCAAGAAATAACATTCTTTTTAACTCGACATGATTGCCGGAACTCAGCGATTACATTGGACCCTGTGGTAGCGCTTCATTTAAAAATTTCGATAAATAAGTCATTTTTTTACTGTGGGTCCAATCCTATCCGTTAGTTCACGCTGAAGAAATAGAGACAGTTTCAAAAACTACCTTTTATTGACTTTCTAACGGTGTCAATCCGTTTGAATTACAACGATTACGTCACGTATTCGTACCATCATGTATTTAGCGATTTATTCCGATCTTACTAAGTTGTATCGCTTTTAAAAGTGAAACAATTGACTGTGGGAAATTAATTGAACTGTTTCTGGACTGTGACCTTATAAATGCGATAAATGAGCCAATTGAACACCAAGAAATAACATTTTTTTTAACTCGACATGATTCCCGGAACTCAGCGATTACACTGGACCCTGTGGTAGCGTTTCATTTAAAAATTTCGAAAAATAAGTCATTTTTTACTGTGGGACCCATCCTATCCGTTAGTTCCCGCTAAAGAAATAGAGACAGTTTCAAAAACTACCTTTCATTGACTTTCTAACGGTGTCAATCCGTTTTAGTTACAACGGTTGCTTCACATATTCGTACCATCATGTATTTAGTGCTTTTGTTCCGATATTACTAAATTGTATCGCTTTTAACGGTGAACGGATTGACTGTGGGACTTAGTTGAACTGATTCTGGACTGTGACCTGATAAATGTGATAAATGAGCCAATTGGACTCCAAGGAATGACAATCTTTTTAATTTGACATGATTGCTGGAACTCAGCGATTACACTAGACGGTGTGGTAGCGCTTCATTTAAAAATTAAGATTAATAAGTCATTTTTTACTGTGGGACCAATCCTAGCCGTTAGTTCAGGCTGAAGAAATAGAGACAGTTTCAAAAACTACATTTCATTGACTTTCTAACGGTGTCAATCCGTTTGAGTTACAACGATTGCGTCACGTATTCGTACGAACATGTATTTAGCGATTTGTTCCGATCTTACTAAGTTGTATCGCTTTTAAAAGTGAAACAATTGACTGTGGGAATTAATTGAACTGTTTCTGGACTGTGACCTTATAAATGTGATAAATGAGCCAATTGAACTCCAAGAAATAACATTCTTTTTAACTCGACATGATTGCCGGAACTCAGCGATTACACTGGACCCTGTGGTAGCGCTTCATTTAAAAACTTCGATAAATAAGTCATTTTTTTACTGTGGGACCAATCCTAACCGTTAGTTCACGCTGAAGAAATAGAGACAGTTTCAAAAACTACCTTTTATTGACTTTCTAACGGTGTCAATCCGTTTGAATTACAACGATTACGTCACGTATTCGTACCAACATGTATTTAACGATTTATTCCGATCTTACTAAGTTGTATCGCTTTTAAAAGTGAAACAATTGACTGTGGGAATTAATTGAACTGTTTCTGGACTGTGACCTTATAAATGTGATAAATGAGCCAATTGAACTCCAAGAAATAACATTCTTTTTAACTCGACATGATTGCCGGAACTCAGCGATTACACTGGACCCTGTGGTAGCGCTTCATTTAAAAACTTCGATAAATAAGTCATTTTTTTACTGTGGGACCAATCCTATCCGTTAGTTCACGCTGAAGAAATAGAGACAGTTTCAAAAACTACCTTTTATTGACTTTCTAACGATGTCAATCCGTTTGAATTACAACGATTACGTCACGTATTCGTACCAACATGTATTTAGCGATTTATTCCGATCTTACTAAGTTGTATCGCTTTTAAAAGTGAAACAATTGACTGTGGGAATTAATTGAACTGTTTCTGGACTGTGACCTTATAAATGCGATAAATGAGCCAATTGAACACCAAGAAATAACATTTTTTTTAACTTGACATGATTCCCGGAACTCAGCGATTACACTGAACCCTGTGGTAGCGCTTTATTTAAATATTTCGAAAAATAAGTCATTTTTTACTGTGGGACCCATCCTATCCGTTAGTTCCCGCTAAAGAAATAGAGACAGTTTCAAAAACTACCTTTCATTGACTTTCTAACGGTGTTAATCCGTTTTAGTTACAACGGTTGCTTCACATATTCGTACCATCATGTATTTAGTGCTTTTGTTCCGATATTACTAAATTGTATCGCTTTTAACGGTGAAAGGATTGACTGTGGGACTTAGTTGAACTGATTCTGGACTGTGACCTGATAAATGTGATAAATGAGCCAATTGGACTCCAAGGAATGACAATCTTTTTAATTTGACATGATTGCTGGAACTCAGCGATTACACTAGACGGTGTGGTAGCGCTTCATTTAAAAATTAAGATTAATAAGTCATTTTTTACTGTGGGACCAATCCTAGCCGTTAGTTCACGCTGAAGAAATAGAGACAGTTTCAAAAACTACATTTCATTGTGTTTTTAACGGTGTCAATCCGTTTGAGTTACAACGGTTGCGTCACATATTCGTACCAACATGTATTTAGTGATTTTGTTCCGATATTACTAAGTTGTATCGCTTTTAACAGTTAAACGATTGACTTTGGGACTTAATTAAACTGATTTTTGACTGTGATCTTATAAATGTGATAATTGAGCCAATTGGACTCCAAGAAATAACATTCTTTTTAACTCGACATGATTGCCGGAACTCAACGATTACACTGGACCCTGTGGTAGCGCTTCATTTAAAAATTAAGATTAATAAGTGATTTTTTACTCTGGGACCAATCCTAGCGGTTAGTTCACGCTGAACAAATAGAGACAGTTTCAAAAACTACATTTTAATGACTTTCTAACGGTGTCAATTCGTTTGAGTTACAATGGTTGCTTCACATATTCGTACCAACATGTATTTAGCGACTTTTTCCGATATTACTAAGTTGTATCGCTTTTAAAAGTGCAACGATTGACTGTGGGACTTAATTGAACTGATTCTGGACTGTGAACTTATAAATGTGATAATTGAGCCAATTGCACTCCAAGAAATAACATTCTTTTTAACTCGACATGATTGCCGGAACTCAACGATTACACTGGACCCTGTGGTAGCGCTTCATTTAAAAATTTAGATAAATAAGTCATTTATTAATGTGGGACCAATCCTAGCCCTTAGTTCGCACTGAAAAATAGAGACAGTTTCAAAAACTACATTTTAATGACTTTCTAACGGTGTCAATTCGTTTGAGTTACAATGGTTGCTTTACATATTCGTACCAACATGTATTTAGCGATTTTGTTCCGATATTACTAAGTTGTATCACTTTTAACGGTGAACCGATTGACTGTGGGACTTAGTTGAACTGATTCTGGAATGTGACCTGATAAATGTGATAAATGAGCCAATTGGACTCCAAGGAATGACATTCTTTTTAATTTGACATGATTGCTGGAACTCAGCGATTACAATGGACCCTGCGTTAGCGCTTCATTTAAAACTTTAGATAAATAAGTCATTTTTTACTGCGGGACCTATCCTAGCTGCTAATTTGCGCTGAAGAAATAGAGACAGTTTCAGAAACAACATTTTATTGACTTTCCAACGGTGTCAATCCGTTTGAGTTACAATGGTTGCTTCACATATTCGTACCAACATGTATTTAGCGACTTTTTCCGATATTACTAAGTTGTATCGCTTTTAAAAGTGCAACGATTGACTGTGGGACTTAATTGAACTGATTCTGGACTGTGAACTTATAAATGTGATAATTGAGCCAATTGGACTCCAAGAAATAACATTCTTTTTAACTCGACATGGTTGCCGGAACTCAACGATTACACTGGACTTTGTGGTAGCGCTTCATTTAAAAATTTAGTTAAATAAGTCATTTATTACTGTGAGACCAATCCTAGCCGTTAGTTCACGCTGAAAAATAGAGACAGTTTCAAAAACTACATTTTATTGACTTTCTAACGGTGTCAATTCGTTTGAGTTACAATGGTTGCTTCACATATTCGTACCAACATGTATTTAGCGATTTTTTCCGATATTACTAAGTTGTATCGCTTTTAAAAGTGAAACAATTGACTGTGGGACTTAATTGAACTAATTCTGGACTGTGAACTTATAAATGTGATAATTGAGCCAATTGGACTCCAAGAAATAACATTCTTTTTAACTCGACATGATTGCCGGAACTCAACAATTACATTGGACCCTGTGGCAGCGCTTCATTTAAAAATTTAGATAAATAAGTCATTTATTACTGTGGGACCAATCCTAGCCCTTAGTTCACGCTGAAAAATAGAGACAGTTTCAAAAACTACATTTTAATGACTTTCTAACGGTGTCAATTCGTTTGAGTTACAATGGTTGCTTCACATATTCGTACCAACATGTATTTAGCGACTTTTTCCGATATTACTAAGTTGTATCGCTTTTAAAAGAGCAACGATTGACTGTGGGACTTAATTGAACTGATTCTGGACTGTGAACTTATAAATGTGATAATTGAGCCAATTGGACTCCAAGAAATAACATTCTTTTTAACTCGACATGATTGCCGGAACTCAACGATTACACTGGACCCTGTGGTAGCGCTTCATTTAAAAATTTAGTTAAATAAGTCATTTATTACTGTGGGACCAATCCTAGCCGTTAGTTCACGCTGAAAAATAGAGACAGTTTCAAAAACTACATTTTTTTGACTTTCTAACGGTGTCAATCCGTTTGAGTTACAATGGTTGCTTCACATATTCGTACCAACATGTATTTAGCGATTTTTACCGATATTACTAAGTTGTATCGCTTTTAAAAGTGAAACAATTGACTGTGGGACTTAATTGAACTAATTCTGGACTGTGAACTTATAAATGTGATAATTGAGCCAATTGGACTCCAAGAAATAACATTCTTTTTAACTCGACATGATTGCCGGAACTCAACAATTACACTGGACCCTGTGGTAGCGCTTCATTTAAAAATTTAGATAAATAAGTCATTTATTACTGTGGGACCAATCCTAGCCCTTAGTTCACGCTGAAAAATAGAGACAGTTTCAAAAACTACATTTTATTGACTTTCTAACGGTGTCAATTCGTTTGAGTTACAATGGTTGCTTCACATATTCGTACCAACATGTATTTAGCGACTTTTTCCGAAATTACTAAGTTGTATCGCTTTTAAAAGTACAACGATTGACTGTGGGACTTAATTGAACTGATTCTGGACTGTGAACTTATAAATGTGATAATTGAGCCAATTGGACTCCAAGAAATAACATTCTTTTTAACTCGACATGATTGCCGGAACTCAACGATTACACTGGACCCTGTGGTAGCGCTTCATTTAAAAATTTAGATAAATAAGTCATTTATTAATGTGGGACCAATCCTAGCCCTTAGTTCGCACTGAAAAATAGAGACAGTTTCAAAAACTACATTTTAATGACTTTCTAACGGTGTCAATTCGTTTGAGTTACAATGGTTGCTTTACATATTCGTACCAACATGTATTTAGCGATTTTTTCCGATATTACTAAGTTGTATCACTTTTAACGGTGAACCGATTGACTGTGGGACTTAGTTGAACTGATTCTGGAATGTGACCTGATAAATGTGATAAATGAGCCAATTGGACTCCAAGGAATGACATTCTTTTTAATTTGACATGATTGCTGGAACTCAGCGATTACAATGGACCCTGCGTTAGCGCTTCATATAAAACTTTAGATAAATAAGTCATTTTTTACTGCGGGACCTATCCTAGCTGCTAATTTGCGCTGAAGAAATAGAGACAGTTTCAGAAACAACATTTTATTGACTTTCCAACGGTGTCAATCCGTTTGAGTTACAATGGTTGCTTCACATATTCGTACCAACATGTATTTAGCGACTTTTTCCGATATTACTAAGTTGTATCGCTTTTAAAAGTGCAACGATGGACTGTGGGACTTAATTGAACTGATTCTGGACTGTGAACTTATAAATGTGATAATTGAGCCAATTGGACTCCAAGAAATAACATTCTTTTTAACTCGACATGGTTGCCGGAACTCAACGATTACACTGGACTTTGTGGTAGCGCTTCATTTAAAAATTTAGTTAAATAAGTCATTTATTACTGTGGGACCAATCCTAGCCGTTAGTTCACGCTGAAAAATAGAGACAGTTTCAAAAACTACATTTTATTGACTTTCTAACGGTGTCAATTCGTTTGAGTTACAATGGTTGCTTCACATATTCGTACCAACATGTATTTAGCGATTTTTTCCGATATTACTAAGTTGTATCGCTTTTAAAAGTGAAACAATTGACTGTGGGACTTAATTAAACTAATTCTGGACTGTGAACTTATAAATGTGATAATTGAGCCAATTGGACTCCAAGAAATAACATTCTTTTTAACTCGACATGATTGCCGGAACTCAACAATTACACTGGACCCTGTTGTAGCGCTTCATTTAAAAATTTAGATAAATAAGTCATTTATTACTGTGGGACCAATCCTAGCCGTTAGTTCCCGCTGAAGAAATAGAGACAGTTTCAAAAACTACATTTTATTGACTTTCTAACGGTGTCAATCCGTTTGAGTTACAACGATTGCGTCACGTATTCGTAGCAGCATGTATTTAGTGATTTGTTCCGATCTTACTAAGTTGTATCGCTTTTAAAAGTGAAACGGTTGACTGTGGGATATAATTGAACTGTTTCTGGACTGTGATTTTATAAAAGTGATAAATGAGCCAATTGAACTCCAAGAAATAACATTCTTTTTAACTCGACATGATTGCCGGAACTCAGCCATTACACTGGACCCTGTGGTAGCGCTTCATTTAAAAATTTCGATACATAAGTCATTTTTTTACTGTGGGACCAATCCTATCCGTTAGTTCACGCTGAAAAAATACAGACAGTTTCAAAAACTACCTTTCATTGACTTTCTAACGGCGTCAATCCGTTTGAGTTACAACGGTTGCTTCACATATTCGTACCAACATGTATTTAGCGATTTTTTATGATATTACTAAGTTGTATCGCTTTTAAAAGTGAAACGATTGACTGTGGGAATTAATTGAACTGATTCTGGAATGTGACCTTATAAATGTGATAAATGAGCCAATTGGACTCCAAGAAATAACATTCTTTTTAACTCGACATGATTGCCGGAATTCAACGATTACACTGGACCCTGTGGTAGCGCTTCATTTAAAAATTTAGATAAATAAGTCATTTTTTACTGTGGGACCAATCCTAGCTGTTAGTACGCGCTGAAGAAATAGAGACAGTTTCAAAAACTACATTTCATTGACTTTCTAACGGTGTCAATCCGTTTGAGTTACAACGATTACGTCACGTATTTGTACCAACATGTATTTAGCGAAGTTTCAAAAACTACCTTTTATTGACTTTCTAACGGTGTCAATCCGTTTGAGTTACAACGGTGGCTTCACATATTCGTACCAACATATATTTAGCGATTTTTTTCCGATATTACTAAGTTGTATCGCTTTTAAAAGTGAAACGATTGACTATGGGACTTAATTGAACTAATTCTGGACTGTGAAATTATAAATGTGATAAATGAGCCAATTGGACTCCAAGAAATAACTTTCTTTTTAACTCGACATGATAGCCGGAACACAACGATTACACTGGAACCTGTGGTAGCGCTTCATTTAAAAATTTAGAAAAATAAGTCATTTATTACTGTAGGACCAATCCTAGCCGTTAGTTCACGCTAAAGAAATAGAGACAGTTTCAAAAACTACATTTTATTGACTTTCTAACGGTGTCAATCCGTTTGAGTTACAACGATTGCGTCACATATTCGTAGCAACATGTATTTAGTAATTTCTTCCGATCTTACTAAGTTGTATCGCTTTTAAAAGTGAAACGATTGACTGTGGGATATAATTGAACTGTTTCTGGACTGTGATTTTATAAAAGTGATAAATGAGCCAATTGAACTCCAAGAATTAACATTCTTTTTAACTCGACATGATTGCCGGAACTCAGCGATTACACTGGACCTTGTGGTAGCGCTTCATTTAAAAATTTCGATAAATAAGTCATTTTTTACGGTGGGACCAATCCTAGCCGTTAGTTCGCGCTGAAGAAATAGAGACAGTTTCAAAAACTACCTTTCATTGACTTTTTAACGGTGTCAATCCGTTTGAGTTACAACGGTTGCTTCACATATTCGTACCAACATCTATTTAGCGAAGTTTCAAAAACTACCTTTCATTGACTTTCTAACGGTGTCAATCCGTTTGAGTTACAACGGTTGCTTCACATATTCGTACCAACATGTATTTAGTGATTTTTTTCCGATATTACTAAGTTGTATCGCTTTTAAAAGTGAAACGATTGACTGTGGGACTTTATTGAACTGATTATGGACTGTGACCTTATAAATGTGATAAATGAGCCAATTGGACTCCAAGAAATAACATTCTTTTTAACTCGACATGATTGCCGGAACTCAACGATTACACTGGACCCTGTGGTAGCGCTTCATTTAAAAATTTCCACAAATAAGTCATTTTTTTACTGTGGGACCAATCCTATCCGTTATTTCACGCTGACGAAATAGAGACAGTTTCAAAAACTACCTTTCATTGACTTTCTAACGGTGTCAATCCGTTTGAGTTACAACGGTTTCTTCACATATTCGTACCAACATGTATTTAGCGATTTTTTCCGATATTACTAAGTTGTATCGCTTTTAAAAGTGAAACGATTGACTGTGGGACTTAATTGAACTGATTCTGGACTGTGACCTTATAAATGTGATAAATGAGCCAATTGGACTCCAAGAAATAACATTCTTTTTAACTCGACATGATTGCCGGAACTCAACGATTACACTGGACCCTGTGGTAGCGTTTCATTTAAAAATTTAGATTAATAAGTCATTTTTTACTGTGGGACCAATCCTAGCCGTTAGTTCGCGCTGAAGAAATAGAGACAGTTTCAACAAGTACATTTCATTGACTTTCTAACGGTGTCAATCCCTTTGAGTTACTACGATTACGTCACGTATTCGTACCAACATGTGTTTAGCCATTTGTTCCGATCTTACTAAGTTGTATCGCTTTTAAAAGTGAAACGATTGACTGTGGGAATTAATTGAACTGTTTCTGGACTGTGACCTTATAAATGCGATAAATGAGCCAATTGAACTCCAAGAAATAACATTCTTTTTAACTCGACATGATTCCCGGAACTCAGCGATTACACTGGACCCTGTGGTAGCGCTTCATTTAAAAATTTCGATAAATAAGTCATTTTTTACTGTGGAACCAATCCTAGCCGTTAGTTCGCGCTGAAGAAATAGAGACAGTTTCAAAAACTACATTTCATTGACTTTCTAACGGTGTCAATCCGTTTGAGTTACAACGATTACGTCACGTATTCGTACCAACATGTATTTAGCGAAGTTTCAAAAACTACCTTTCTTTGACTTTCTAACGGTGTCAATCCGTTTGAGTTACAACGGTTGCTTCACATATTCGTACCAACATGTATTTAGCGATTTTTTTCGGATATTACTAAGTTGTATCGCTTTTAAAAGTGAAACGATTGACTGTGGGAATTAATTGAACTGTTTCTGGACTGTGACCTTATAAATGTGATAAATTAGCCAATTGAACTCCAAGAAATAAAATTCTTTTTAACTCGACATGATTCCCGGAACTCAGCGATTACACTGGACCCTGTGGTAGCGCTTCATTTAATAATTACGATAAATAAGTCATTTTTTCCTGTGGAACCAATCCTATGGGTTAGTTCCCGCTAAAGAAATAGAGACAGTTTCAAAAAGTACCTTTCATTGATTTTCTAACGGTATCAATCCGTTTGAGTTACAACGGTTGCTTCACATATTCGTACCAACATGTATTTAGCGATTTTTTCCGATATTACTAAGTTTTATCGCTTTTAAAAGTGAAACGATTGACTGTGGGACTTAATTGAATTGATTCTGGACTGTGTCCTTATGAACCTGATAAATGAGGATATTGGTTTGCAAGAAATAACATTCTTCTTAACCCGACATGATAGCCGGAACTCAGCGATTACACTGGACCCTGTTGTAGCGCTTCATTTAAAAATTTAGATAAATAAGTCATTTATTACTGTGGGACCAATCCTAGCCGTTAGTTCCCGCTGAAGAAATAGAGACAGTTTCAAAAACTACATTTTATTGACTTTCTAACGGTGTCAATCCGTTTGAGTTACAACGATTGCGTCACGTATTCGTAGCAGCATGTATTTAGTGATTTGTTCCGATCTTACTAAGTTGTATCGCTTTTAAAAGTGAAACGGTTGACTGTGGGATATAATTGAACTGTTTCTGGACTGTGATTTTATAAAAGTGATAAATGAGCCAATTGAACTCCAAGAAATAACATTCTTTTTAACTCGACATGATTGCCGGAACTCAGCGATTACACTGGACCCTGTGGTAGCGCTTCATTTAAAAATTTCGATACATAAGTCATTTTTTTACTGTGGGACCAATCCTATCCGTTAGTTCACGCTGAAAAAATACAGACAGTTTCAAAAACTACCTTTCATTGACTTTCTAACGGCGTCAATCCGTTTGAGTTACAACGGTTGCTTCACATATTCGTACCAACATGTATTTAGCGATTTTTTATGATATTACTAAGTTGTATCGCTTTTAAAAGTGAAACGATTGACTGTGGGAATTAATTGAACTGATTCTGGAATGTGACCTTATAAATGTGATAAATGAGCCAATTGGACTCCAAGAAATAACATTCTTTTTAACTCGACATGATTGCCGGAATTCAACGATTACACTGGACCCTGTGGTAGCGCTTCATTTAAAAATTTAGATAAATAAGTCATTTTTTACTGTGGGACCAATCCTAGCTGTTAGTACGCGCTGAAGAAATAGAGACAGTTTCAAAAACTACATTTCATTGACTTTCTAACGGTGTCAATCCGTTTGAGTTACAACGATTACGTCACGTATTTGTACCAACATGTATTTAGCGAAGTTTCAAAAACTACCTTTTATTGACTTTCTAACGGTGTCAATCCGTTTGAGTTACAACGGTGGCTTCACATATTCGTTCCAACATATATTTAGCGATTTTTTTCCGATATTACTAAGTTGTATCGCTTTTAAAAGTGAAACGATTGACTATGGGACTTAATTGAACTAATTCTGGACTGTGAAATTATAAATGTGATAAATGAGCCAATTGGACTCCAAGAAATAACATTCTTTTTAACTCGACATGATAGCCGGAACACAACGATTACACTGGACCCTGTGGTAGCGCTTCATTTAAAAATTTAGAAAAATAAGTCATTTATTACTGTAGGACCAATCCTAGCCGTTAGTTCACGCTAAAGAAATAGAGACAGTTTCAAAAACTACATTTTATTGACTTTCTAACGGTGTCAATCCGTTTGAGTTACAACGATTGCGTCACATATTCGTAGCAACATGTATTTAGTAATTTCTTCCGATCTTACTAAGTTGTATCGCTTTTAAAAGTGAAATGATTGACTGTGGGATATAATTGAACTGTTTCTGGACTGTGATTTTATAAAAGTGATAAATGAGCCAATTGAACTCCAAGAATTAACATTCTTTTTAACTCGACATGATTGCCGGAACTCAGCGATTACACTGGACCTTGTGGTAGCGCTTCATTTAAAAATTTCGATAAATAAGTCATTTTTTACGGTGGGACCAATCCTAGCCGTTAGTTCGCGCTGAAGAAATAGAGACAGTTTCAAAAACTACCTTTCATTGACTTTTTAACGGTGTCAATCCGTTTGAGTTACAACGGTTGCTTCACATATTCGTACCAACATGTATTTAGCGAAGTTTCAAAAACTACCTTTCATTGACTTTCTAACGGTGTCAATCCGTTTGAGTTACAACGGTTGCTTCACATATTCGTACCAACATGTATTTAGTGATTTTTTTCCGATATTACTAAGTTGTATCGCTTTTAAAAGTGAAACGATTGACTGTGGGACTTTATTGAACTGATTATGGACTGTGACCTTATAAATGTGATAAATGAGCCAATTGGACTCCAAGAAATAACATTCTTTTTAACTCGACATGATTGCCGGAACTCAACGATTACACTGGACCCTGTTGTAGCGCTTCATTTAAAAATTTCCATAAATAAGTCATTTTTTTACTGTGGGACCAATCCTATCCGTTAGTTCACGCTGACGAAATAGAGACAGTTTCAAAAACTACCTTTCATTGACTTTCTAACGGTGTCAATCCGTTTGAGTTACAACGGTTTCTTCACATATTCGTACCAACATGTATTTAGCGATTTTTTCCGATATTACTAAGTTGTATCGCTTTTAAAAGTGAAACGATTGACTGTGGGACTTAATTGAACTGATTCTGGACTGTGACCTTATAAATGTGATAAATGAGCCAATTGGACTCCAAGAAATAACATTCTTTTTAACTCGACATGATTGCCGGAACTCAACGATTACACTGGACCCTGTGGTAGCGTTTCATTTATAAATTTAGATTAATAAGTCATTTTTTACTGTGGGACCAATCCTAGCCGTTAGTTCGCGCTGAAGAAATAGAGACAGTTTCAACAAGTACATTTCATTGACTTTCTAACGGTGTCAATCCCTTTGAGTTACTACGATTACGTCACGTATTCGTACCAACATGTGTTTAGCGATTTGTTCCGATCTTACTAAGTTGTATCGCTTTTAAAAGTGAAACGATTGACTGTGGGAATTAATTGAACTGTTTCTGGACTGTGACCTTATAAATGCGATAAATGAGCCAATTGAACTCCAAGAAATAACATTCTTTTTAACTCGACATGATTCCCGGAACTCAGCGATTACACTGGACCCTGTGGTAGCGCTTCATTTAAAAATTTCGATAAATAAGTCATTTTTTACTGTGGAACCAATCCTAGCCGTTAGTTCGCGCTGAAGAAATAGAGACAGTTTCAAAAACTACATTTCATTGACTTTCTAACGGTGTCAATCCGTTTGAGTTACAACGATTACGTCACGTATTTGTACCAACATGTATTTAGCGAAGTTTCAAAAACTACCTTTTATTGACTTTCTAACGGTGTCAATCCGTTTGAGTTACAACGGTGGCTTCACATATTCGTTCCAACATATATTTAGCGATTTTTTTCCGATATTACTAAGTTGTATCGCTTTTAAAAGTGAAACGATTGACTATGGGACTTAATTGAACTAATTTTGGACTGTGAAATTATAAATGTGATAAATGAGCCAATTGGACTCCAAGAAATAACATTCTTTTTAACTCGACATGATAGCCGGAACACAACGATTACACTGGACCCTGTGGTAGCGCTTCATTTAAAAATTTAGAAAAATAAGTCATTTATTTCTGTAGGACCAATCCTAGCCGTTAGTTCACGCTAAAGAAATAGAGACAGTTTCAAAAACTACATTTTATTGACTTTCTAACGGTGTCAATCCGTTTGAGTTACAACGATTGCGTCACATATTCGTAGCAACATGTATTTAGTAATTTCTTCCGATCTTACTAAGTTGTATCGCTTTTAAAAGTGAAATGATTGACTGTGGGATATAATTGAACTGTTTCTGGACTGTGATTTTATAAAAGTGATAAATGAGCCAATTGAACTCCAAGAATTAACATTCTTTTTAACTCGACATGATTGCCGGAACTCAGCGATTACACTGGACCTTGTGGTAGCGCTTCATTTAAAAATTTCGATAAATAAGTCATTTTTTACGGTGGGACCAATCCTAGCCGTTAGTTCGCGCTGAAGAAATAGAGACAGTTTCAAAAACTACCTTTCATTGACTTTTTAACGGTGTCAATCCGTTTGAGTTACAACGGTTGCTTCACATATTCGTACCAACATGTATTTAGCGAAGTTTCAAAAACTACCTTTCATTGACTTTCTAACGGTGTCAATCCGTTTGAGTTACAACGGTTGCTTCACATATTCGTACCAACATGTATTTAGTGATTTTTTTCCGATATTACTAAGTTGTATCGCTTTTAAAAGTGAAACGATTGACTGTGGGACTTTATTGAACTGATTATGGACTGTGACCTTATAAATGTGATAAATGAGCCAATTGGACTCCAAGAAATAACATTCTTTTTAACTCGACATGATTGCCGGAACTCAACGATTACACTGGACCCTGTTGTAGCGCTTCATTTAAAAATTTCCATAAATAAGTCATTTTTTTACTGTGGGACCAATCCTATCCGTTAGTTCACGCTGACGAAATAGAGACAGTTTCAAAAACTACCTTTCATTGACTTTCTAACGGTGTCAATCCGTTTGAGTTACAACGGTTTCTTCACATATTCGTACCAACATGTATTTCGCGATTTTTTCCGATATTACTAAGTTGTATCGCTTTTAAAAGTGAAACGATTGACTGTGGGACTTAATTGAACTGATTCTGGACTGTGACCTTATAAATGTGATAAATGAGCCAATTGGACTCCAAGAAATAACATTCTTTTTAACTCGACATGATTGCCGGAACTCAACGATTACACTGGACCCTGTTGTAGCGCTTCATTTAAAAATTTCCATAAATAAGTCATTTTTTTACTGTGGGACCAATCCTATCCGTTAGTTCACGCTGACGAAATAGAGACAGTTTCAAAAACTACCTTTCATTGACTTTCTAACGGTGTCAATCCGTTTGAGTTACAACGGTTTCTTCACATATTCGTACCAACATGTATTTAGCGATTTTTTCCGATATTACTAAGTTGTATCGCTTTTAAAAGTGAAACGATTGACTGTGGGACTTAATTGAACTGATTCTGGACTGTGACCTTATAAATGTGATAAATGAGCCAATTGGACTCCAAGAAATAACATTCTTTTTAACTCGACATGATTGCCGGAACTCAACGATTACACTGGACCCTGTGGTAGCGTTTCATTTATAAATTTAGATTAATAAGTCATTTTTTACTGTGGGACCAATCCTAGCCGTTAGTTCGCGCTGAAGAAATAGAGACAGTTTCAACAAGTACATTTCATTGACTTTCTAACGGTGTCAATCCCTTTGAGTTACTACGATTACGTCACGTATTCGTACCAACATGTGTTTAGCGATTTGTTCCGATCTTACTAAGTTGTATCGCTTTTAAAAGTGAAACGATTGACTGTGGGAATTAATTGAACTGTTTCTGGACTGTGACCTTATAAATGCGATAAATGAGCCAATTGAACTCCAAGAAATAACATTCTTTTTAACTCGACATGATTCCCGGAACTCAGCGATTACACTGGACCCTGTGGTAGCGCTTCATTTAAAAATTTCGATAAATAAGTCATTTTTTACTGTGGAACCAATCCTAGCCGTTAGTTCGCGCTGAAGAAATAGAGACAGTTTCAAAAACTACATTTCATTGACTTTCTAACGGTGTCAATCCGTTTGAGTTACAACGATTACGTCACGTATTCGTACCAACATGTATTTAGCGAAGTTTCAAAAACTACCTTTCTTTGACTTTCTAACGGTGTCAATCCGTTTGAGTTACAACGGTTGCTTCACATATTCGTACCAACATGTATTTAGCGATTTTTTTCGGATATTACTAAGTTGTATCGCTTTTAAAAGTGAAACGATTGACTGTGGGAATTAATTGAACTGTTTCTGGACTGTGACCTTATAAATGTGATAAATTAGCCAATTGAACTCCAAGAAATAAAATTCTTTTTAACTCGACATGATTCCCGGAACTCAGCGATTACACTGGACCCTGTGGTAGCGTTTCATTTAAAAATTAAGATTAATAAGTCATTTTTTACTGTGGGACCAATCCTATCCGTTAGTTTCCGCTAAAGAAATAGAGACAGTTTCAAAAACTACCTTTCATTGACTTTCTAACGGTGTAAATTCGTTTGAGTTACAAAGGTTGCTTCACATGTTCGTACCAACATGTATTTAGTGCTTTTGCTCCGATATTACTAAGTTGTATCGCTTTTAACGGTGAACCGATTGATGGTGGGACTTAGTTGAACTGATTCTGGACTGTGACCTGATAAATGTGATAAATGAGCCAATTGGACTCCAAGGAATGACATTCTTTTTAATTTGACATGATTGCTGGAACTCAGCGATTACACTGGACCCTGCGCTAGCGCTTTATTTAAAACTTTAGATAAATAAGTCATTTTCTACTGCGAGACCTATCCTAGCCGTTAGTTCGCGCTGAAGAAATAGAGGCAGTTTCAAAAACTACATTTCATTGACTTTCCAACGGAGTCAATCCGTTTGAGTTACAACGGTTGCGTCCCATATTCGTATGAACATGTATTTAGCAGTTTTTTCCGTTATTACTAAGTTGTATCGCTTTTAAAAGTGAAACGATTGACTGTGGGACTTTATTGAACTGATTATGGACTGTGACCTTATAAATGTGATAAATGAGCCAATTGGACTCCAAGAAATAACATTCTTTTTAACTCGACATGATTGCCGGAACTCAACGATTACACTGGACCCTGTTGTAGCGCTTCATTTAAAAATTTCCATAAATAAGTCATTTTTTTACTGTGGGACCAATCCTATCCGTTAGTTCACGCTGACGAAATAGAGACAGTTTCAAAAACTACCTTTCATTGACTTTCTAACGGTGTCAATCCGTTTGAGTTACAACGGTTTCTTCACATATTCGTACCAACATGTATTTAGCGATTTTTTCCGATATTACTAAGTTGTATCGCTTTTAAAAGTGAAACGATTGACTGTGGGACTTAATTGAACTGATTCTGGACTGTGACCTTATAAATGTGATAAATGAGCCAATTGGACTCCAAGAAATAACATTCTTTTTAACTCGACATGATTGCCGGAACTCAACGATTACACTGGACCCTGTGGTAGCGTTTCATTTATAAATTTAGATTAATAAGTCATTTTTTACTGTGGGACCAATCCTAGCCGTTAGTTCGCGCTGAAGAAATAGAGACAGTTTCAACAAGTACATTTCATTGACTTTCTAACGGTGTCAATCCCTTTGAGTTACTACGATTACGTCACGTATTCGTACCAACATGTGTTTAGCGATTTGTTCCGATCTTACTAAGTTGTATCGCTTTTAAAAGTGAAACGATTGACTGTGGGAATTAATTGAACTGTTTCTGGACTGTGACCTTATAAATGCGATAAATGAGCCAATTGAACTCCAAGAAATAACATTCTTTTTAACTCGACATGATTCCCGGAACTCAGCGATTACACTGGACCCTGTGGTAGCGCTTCATTTAAAAATTTCGATAAATAAGTCATTTTTTACTGTGGAACCAATCCTAGCCGTTAGTTCGCGCTGAAGAAATAGAGACAGTTTCAAAAACTACATTTCATTGACTTTCTAACGGTGTCAATCCGTTTGAGTTACAACGATTACGTCACGTATTCGTACCAACATGTATTTAGCGAAGTTTCAAAAACTACCTTTCTTTGACTTTCTAACGGTGTCAATCCGTTTGAGTTACAACGGTTGCTTCACATATTCGTACCAACATGTATTTAGCGATTTTTTTCGGATATTACTAAGTTGTATCGCTTTTAAAAGTGAAACGATTGACTGTGGGAATTAATTGAACTGTTTCTGGACTGTGACCTTATAAATGTGATAAATTAGCCAATTGAACTCCAAGAAATAAAATTCTTTTTAACTCGACATGATTCCCGGAACTCAGCGATTACACTGGACCCTGTGGTAGCGTTTCATTTAAAAATTAAGATTAATAAGTCATTTTTTACTGTGGGACCAATCCTATCCGTTAGTTTCCGCTAAAGAAATAGAGACAGTTTCAAAAACTACCTTTCATTGACTTTCTAACGGTGTAAATTCGTTTGAGTTACAACGGTTGCTTCACATGTTCGTACCAACATGTATTTAGTTCTTTTGCTCCGATATTACTAAGTTGTATCGCTTTTAACGGTGAACCGATTGATGGTGGGACTTAGTTAAACTGATTCTGGACTGTGACCTGATAAATGTGATAAATGAGCCAATTGGACTCCAAGGAATGACATTCTTTTTAATTTGACATGATTGCTGGAACTCAGCGATTACACTGGACCCTGCGCTAGCGCTTTATTTAAAACTTTAGATAAATAAGTCATTTTCTACTGCGAGACCTATCCTAGCCGTTAGTTCGCGCTGAGGAAATAGAGGCAGTTTCAAAAACTACATTTTATTGACTTTCCAACGGAGTCAATCCGTTTGAGTTACAACGGTTGCGTCCCATATTCGTATGAACATGTATTTAGCAGTTTTTTCCGTTATTACTAAGTTGTATCGCTTTTAAAAGTGAAACGAT
The DNA here is from genome assembly GCF_029227915.1 of Hydractinia symbiolongicarpus. Taxonomy (NCBI): domain Eukaryota; kingdom Metazoa; phylum Cnidaria; class Hydrozoa; order Anthoathecata; family Hydractiniidae; genus Hydractinia; species Hydractinia symbiolongicarpus. The sequence continues at coordinate 1,105,601 of NC_079888.1, read as the reverse complement.
TGACTGTGGGACTTAATTGAACTGATTCAAGACTGTGATCTTATAAATGGGATAAATGAGCCAATTGGACTCCAAGAAATAACATTCTTTTTAACTCGACATGATTCCCGGAACTCAGCGATTACACTGGACCCTGTGGTAGCGCTTCATTTAAAAATTTCAATAAATAAGTAATTTTTTACTGTGGGACCAATCCTATCCGTTAGTTCCCGCTAAAGAAATAGAGACAGTTTCAAAAACAACCTTTCATTGTCTTTTTAACGGTGTCAATCCGTTTGAGTTACAACGGTTGCTTCACATATTCGTACCAACATGTATTTAGCGATTTTTTTCCGATATTACTAAGTTGTATCGCTTTTAAAAGTGAAACGATTGACTGTGGGACTTAATTGAACTGATTCTGGACTGTGACCTTATAAATGTGATAAATGAGCCAATTGGACTCCAAGAAATAACATTCTTTTTAACATGACATGATTGCCGGAACTCAACGATTACACTGGACCCTGTGGTAGCGCTTCATTTAAAAATTTCGATAAATAAGTCATTTTTTACTGTGGGACCAATCCTATCCGTTAGTTCACGCTGAAGAAATAGAGAAAGTTTCAAAAACTACATTTCATTGACTTTCTAACGGTGTCAATCCCTTTGAGTTACAACGATTACGTCACGTATTGGTACCAACATGTGTTTAGTGATTTGTTCCGATTTTACTAAGTTGTATCGCTTTTAAAAGTGAAACGATTGACTGTGGGAATTAATTGAACTGTTTCTGGACTGTGACCTGATAATTGCGATAAATGAGCCAATTGAACTCCAAGAAATAACATTCTTTTTAACTCGATATGATTCCCGGAACTCAGCGATTACACTGGACCCTGTGGTAGCGCTTCATTTAAAAATTTCGATAAATAAGTCATTTTTTACTGTGGGACCAATCCTACCCCTTAGTTCCCGCTAAAGAAATAGAGGCAGTTTCAAAAATTACCTTTCATTGATTTTCTAACGGTGTCAATCCGTTGGAGTTACAACGGATGCTTCACATATTCGTACCAACATGTATTTAGCGATTTTTTTCGATATTACTAAGTTGTATCGCTTTTAAAAGTGAAACGATTGACTGTGGGACTTAATTGAATTGATTCTGGACTGTGTCCTTGTGAACGTGATAAATTAGGAAATTGGATTCCAAGAAATAACATTCTTCTTAACTCGACATGATAGCCGGAAATCAGCGATTACACTGGACCCTGTGGTAGCACTTCATTTAAAAATTTAGATAAATAAGTCATTTTTTACTGTGGGACCAATCCTAGCCGTTAGTTCGCGCTGAAGATATAGAGACAGTTTCAAAAACTACATTTCATTGACTTTCTAACGGTGTCATTCCGTTTGAGTTACAACGATTACGTCACGTATTCGTACCAACATGTATTTAGCGATTTGTTCCGATCTTACTAAGTTGTATCGCTTTCAAAAGTGAAACGATTGACTGTGGGAATTAATTGAACTGTTTTTGCACTGTGACCTTATAAATGCGATAAATGAGCCAATTGAACTCCAAGAAATAACATTCTTTTTAACTCGACATGATTGCCGGAACTCAACGATTACAGTGGACCCTATGGTAGCTCTTCATTTAAAAATTTAGATAAATAAGTCATTTTTTACTGTGGGACCAATCCTAGCCGTTAGTTCGCGCTGAAGATATAGAGACAGTTTCAAAAACTACATTTCATTGACTTTCTAACGGTGTCATTCCGTTTGAGTTACAACGATTACGTCACGTATTCGTACCAACATGTATTTAGCGATTTGTTCCGATCTTACTAAGTTGTATCGCTTTTAAAAGTGAAACGATTGACTGTGGGAATTAATTGAACTGTTTCTGCACTGTGAACTTATAAATGCGATAAATGAGCCAATTGAACTCCAAGAAATAACATTCTTTTTAACTCGACATGATTGCCGAAACTCAACGATTACAGTGGACCCTATGGTAGCTCTTCATTTAAAAATTTAGATAAATAAGTCATTTTTTACTGTGGGACCAATCCTAGCCGTTAGTTCGCGCTGAAGATATAGAGACAGTTTCAAAAACTACCTTTCATTGACTTTTCAACGGTGTCAATCCGTTTGAGTTACAACGGTTGCTTCACATATTCGTACCAACATGTATTTAGCGAAGTTTCAAAAACTACCTTTCATTGACTTTCTAACGGTGTCAATCCGTTTGAGTTACAACGGTTGCTTCACATATTCGTACCAACATGTATTTAGTGATTTTTTTCCGATATTACTAAGTTGTATCGCTTTTAAAAGTGAAACGATTGACTGTGGGACTTTAATGAACTGATTATGGACTGTGACCTTATAAATGTGATAAATGAGCCAATTGGACTCCAAGAAATAACATTCTTTTTAACTCGACATGATTGCCGGAACTCAACGATTACACTGGACCCTGTGGTAGCGCTTCATTTAAAAATTTCCATAAATAAGTCATTTTTTTACTGTGGGACCAATCCTATCCGTTAGTTCACGCTGACGAAATAGAGACAGTTTCAACAAGTACATTTCATTGACTTTCTAACGGTGTCAATCCCTTTGAGTTACTACGATTACGTCACGTATTCGTACCAACATGTGTTTAGCGATTTGTTCCGATCTTACTAAGTTGTATCGCTTTTAAAAGTGAAACGATTGACTGTGGGAATTAATTGAACTGTTTCTGGACTGTGACCTTATAAATGCGATAAATGAGCCAATTGAACTCCAAGAAATAACATTCTTTTTAACTCGACATGATTCCCGGAACTCAGCGATTACACTGGACCCTGTGGTAGCGCTTCATTTAAAAATTTCGATAAATAAGTCATTTTTTACTGTGGAACCAATCCTAGCCGTTAGTTCGCGCTGAAGAAATAGAGACAGTTTCAAAAACTACATTTCATTGACTTTCTAACGGTGTCAATCCGTTTGAGTTACAACGATTACGTCACGTATTCGTACCAACATGTATTTAGCGAAGTTTCAAAAACTACCTTTCTTTGACTTTCTAACGGTGTCAATCCGTTTGAGTTACAACGGTTGCTTCACATATTCGTACCAACATGTATTTAGCGATTTTTTTCGGATATTACTAAGTTGTATCGCTTTTAAAAGTGAAACGATTGACTGTGGGAATTAATTGAACTGTTTCTGGACTGTGAACTTATAAATGTGATAAATTAGCCAATTGAACTCCAAGAAATAAAATTCTTTTTAACTCGACATGATTCCCGGAACTCAGCGATTACACTGGACCCTGTGGTAGCGCTTCATTTAATAATTACGATAAATAAGTCATTTTTTTACTGTGGGACCAATCCTATCCGTTAGTTCACGCTGACGAAATAGAGACAGTTTCAAAAACTACCTTTCATTGACTTTCTAACGGTGTCAATCCGTTTGAGTTACAACGGTTTCTTCACATATTCGTACCAACATGTATTTAGCGATTTTTTCCGATATTACTAAGTTGTATCGCTTTTAAAAGTGAAACGATTGACTGTGGGACTTAATTGAACTGATTCTTGACTGTGACCTTATATATGTGATAAATGAGCCAATTGGACTCCAAGAAATAACATTCTTTTTAACTCGACATGATTGCCGGAACTCAACGATTACACTGGACTCTGTGGTAGCGTTTCATTTAAAAATTTAGATTAATAAGTCATTTTTTACTGTGGGACCAATCCTAGCCGTTAGTTCGCGCTGAAGAAATAGAGACAGTTTCAACAAGTACATTTCATTGACTTTCTAACGGTGTCAATCCCTTTGAGTTACTACGATTACGTCACGTATTCGTACCAACATGTGTTTAGCGATTTGTTCCGATCTTACTAAGTTGTATCGCTTTTAAAAGTGAAACGATTGACTGTGGGAATTAATTGAACTGTTTCTGGACTGTGACCTTATAAATGCGATAAATGAGCCAATTGAACTCCAAGAAATAACATTCTTTTTAACTCGACATGATTCCCGGAACTCAGCGATTACACTGGACCCTGTGGTAGCGCTTCATTTAAAAATTTCGATAAATAAGTCATTTTTTACTGTGGAACCAATCCTAGCCGTTAGTTCGCGCTGAAGAAATAGAGACAGTTTCAAAAACTACATTTCATTGACTTTCTAACGGTGTCAATCCGTTTGAGTTACAACGATTACGTCACGTATTCGTACCAACATGTATTTAGCGAAGTTTCAAAAACTACCTTTCTTTGACTTTCTAACGGTGTCAATCCGTTTGAGTTACAACGGTTGCTTCACATATTCGTACCAACATGTATTTAGCGATTTTTTTCGGATATTACTAAGTTGTATCGCTTTTAAAAGTGAAACGATTGACTGTGGGAATTAATTGAACTGTTTCTGGACTGTGACCTTATAAATGTGATAAATTAGCCAATTGAACTCCAAGAAATAAAATTCTTTTTAACTCGACATGATTCCCGGAACTCAGCGATTACACTGGACCCTGTGGTAGCGCTTCATTTAATAATTACGATAAATAAGTCATTTTTTACTGTGGGACCAATCCTATGGGTTAGTTCCCGCTAAAGAAATAGAGACAGTTTCAAAAAGTACCTTTCATTGATTTTCTAACGGTGTCAATCCGTTTGAGTTACAACGGTTGCTTCACATATTCGTACCAACATGTATTTAGCGATTTTGTCCGATATTACTAAGTTGTATGGCTTTTAAAAGTGAAACGATTGACTGTGGGACTTAATTGAATTGATTCTGGACTGTGTCCTTATGAACCTGATAAATGAGGATATTGGTTTCCAAGAAATAACATTCTTCTTAACCCGACATGATAGCCGGAACTCAGCGATTACACTGGACCCGGTGGTAGCGCTTCATTTAAAAATTTCGATAAATAAGTCATTTTTTTACTGTGGAACCAATCCTATCCGTTAGTTCACGCTGAAGAAATAGAGACAGTTTCAAGAACTACCTTTCATTGACTTTCTAACGGTGTCAATCCGTTTGAGTTACAACGGTCGCTTCACATTTTCGTACCAACATGTATTTAGCGATTTTTTCCGATATTACTAAGTTGTATCGCTTTTAAAAGTGAAGCGATTGACTGTGGGACTTAATTGAACTGATTCTGGACTGTGACCTTATGAATGTGATAAATGAGCCAATTGGACTCCAAGAAATAACATTCTTTTTAACTCGACATGATTGCCGGAACTCAACGATTACACTGGACCCTGTGTTAGCGCTTCATTTAAAAATTTAGATAAATAAGTCATTTTTTACTGTGGGACAAATCCTAGGCGTTAGTTCGCGCTGAAGATATAGAGACAGTTTCAAAAACTACATTTCATTGACTTTCTAACGGTGTTAATCCGTTTGAGTTACAACGATTACGTCACGTATTTGTACCAACATGTATTTAGCGATTTGTTCCGATCTTACTAATTGTATAACTTTTAACGGTGAACGGATTGACTGTGGGACTTAGTTGAACTGATTCTGGACTGTGACCTGATAAATGTGATAAATGAGCCAATTGGACTTAAAGGAATGACATTCTTCTTAATTTGACAGGATTGCTGGAACTCAGCGTTTACTATGGGCGGTGTGGTAGCGTTTCATTTAAAAATTAAGATTAATAAGTCATTTTTTACTGTGGGACCAATCCTATCCGTTAGTTTCCGCTAAAGAAATAGAGACAGTTTCAAAAACTACCTTTCATTGACTTTCTAACGGTGTAAATTCGTTTGAGTTACAACGGTTGCTTCACATGTTCGTACCAACATGTATTTAGTGCTTTTGCTCCGATATTACTAAATTGTATCGCTTTTAACGGTGAACCGATTGATGGTGGGACTTAGTTGAACTGATTCTGGACTGTGACCTGATAAATGTGATAAATGAGCCAATTGGACTCCAAGGAATGACATTCTTTTTAATTTGACATGATTGCTGGAACTCAGCGATTACACTGGACCCTGCGCTAGCGCTTTATTTAAAACTTTAGATAAATAAGTCATTTTCTACTGCGGGACCTATCCTAGCCGTTAGTTCGCGCTGAAGAAATAGAGGCAGTTTCAAAAACTACATTTCATTGACTTTCCAACGGAGTCAATCCGTTTGAGTTACAACGGTTGCGTCCCATATTCGTATGAACATGTATTTAGCAGTTTTTTCCGTTATTACTAAGTTGTATCGCTTTTAAAAGTGAAACGATTGACTGTGGGACTTAATTGAACTGATTCAAGACTGTGATCTTATAAATGGGATAAATGAGGCAATTGGACTCCAAGAAATAACATTCTTTTTAACTCGACATGATTCCCGGAACTCAGCGATTACACTGGACCCTGTGGTAGCGCTTCATTTAAAAATTTCGATAAATAAGTAATTTTTTACTGTGGGACCAATCCTATCCGTTAGTTCCCGCTAAAGAAATAGAGACAGTTTCAAAAACAACCTTTCATTGTCTTTTTAACGGTGTCAATCCGTTTGAGTTACAACGGTTGCTTCACATATTCGTACCAACATGTATTTAGCGATTTTTTTCCGATATTACTAAGTTGTATCGCTTTTAAAAGTGAAACGATTGACTGTGGGACTTAATTGAACTGATTCTGGACTGTGACCTTATAAATGTGATAAATGAGCCAATTGGACTCCAAGAAATAACATTCTTTTTAACTCGACATGATTGCCGGAACTCAACGATTACACTGGACCCTGTGGTAGCGCTTCATTTAAAAATTTCGATAAATAAGTCATTTTTTACTGTGGGACCAATCCTATCCGTTAGTTCACGCTGAAGAAATAGAGAAAGTTTCAAAAACTACATTTCATTGACTTTCTAACGGTGTCAATCCCTTTGAGTTACAACGATTACGTCACGTATTGGTACCAACATGTGTTTAGTGATTTGTTCCGATTTTACTAAGTTGTATCGCTTTTAAAAGTGAAACGATTGACTGTGGGAATTAATTGAACTGTTTCTGGATTGTGACCTGATAATTGCGATAAATGAGCCAATTGAACTCCAAGAAATAACATTCTTTTTAACTCGATATGATTCCCGGAACTCAGCGATTACACTGGACCCTGTGGTAGCGCTTCATTTAAAAATTTCGATAAATAAGTCATTTTTTACTGTGGGACCAATCCTATCCCTTAGTTCCCGCTAAAGAAATAGAGGCAGTTTCAAAAATTACCTTTCATTGATTTTCTAACGGTGTCAATCCGTTTGAGTTACAACGGATGCTTCACATATTCGTACCAACATGTATTTAGCGATTTTTTTCGATATTACTAAGTTGTATCGCTTTTAAAAGTGAAACGATTGACTGTGGGACTTAATTGAATTGATTCTGGACTGTGTCCTTGTGAACGTGATAAATTAGGAAATTGGATTCCAAGAAATAACATTCTTCTTAACTCGACATGATAGCCGGAAATCAGCGATTACACTCGACCCTGTGGTAGCGCTTCATTTAAAAATTTAGATAAATAAGTCATTTTCTACTGTGGGACCAATCCTAGCCGTTAGTTCGCGCTGAAGATACAGAGACAGTTTCAAAAACTACATTTCATTGACTTTCTAACGGTGTCATTCCGTTTGAGTTACAACGATTACGTCACGTATTCGTACCAACATGTATTTAGCGATTTGTTCCGATCTTACTAAGTTCTATCGCTTTCAAAAGTGAAACGATTGACTGTGGGAATTAATTGAACTGTTTTTGCACTGTGACCTTATAAATGCGATAAATGAGCCAATTAAACTCCAAGAAATAACATTCTTTTTAACTCGACATGATTGCCGGAACTCAACGATTACAGTGGACCCTATGGTAGCTCTTCATTTAAAAATTTAGATAAATAAGTCATTTTTTACTGTGGGACCAATCCTAGCCGTTAGTTCGCGCTGAAGATTTAGAGACAGTTTCAAAAACTACATTTCATTGACTTTCTAACGGTGTCATTCCGTTTGAGTTACAACGATTACGTCACGTATTCGTACCAACATGTATTTAGCGATTTGTTCCGATCTTACTAAGTTGTATCCCTTTTAAAAGTGAAACGATTGACTGTGGGAATTAATTGAACTGTTTCTGCACTGTGACCTTATAAATGCGATAAATGAGCCAATTGAACTCCAAGAAATAACATTCTTTTTAACTCGACATGATTGCCGGAACTCAGCGATTACACTGGACCCTGTGGTAGCGCTTCATTTAAAAATTTCGATAAATAAGTCATTTTTTTACTGTGGGACCAATCCTATCCGTTAGTTCACGCTGAAAAAATACAAACAGTTTCAAAAACTACCTTTCATTGACTTTCTAACGGTGTCAATCCGTTTGAGTTACAACGGTTGCTTCACATATTCGTACCAACATGTATTTAGCGATTTTTTCCGATATTACTAAGTTGTATCGCTTTTATAAGTGAAACGATTGACTGTGGAACTTAGTTGAACTCATTCTGGACTGTGACTTGATAAATGTGATAAATGAGACAATTGGACTCCAAGGAATGACGTTCTTCTTAATTTGACATGATTGCTGGAACTCAGCGCTTGCACTGGGCGGTGTGGTGGCGCTTTATTTAAAAATTAAGATAAATAAGTCATTTTTTTACTGTGGGACCAATCCTATCCGTTAGTTCACGCTGAAGAAATAGAGACAGTTTCAAAAACTACCTTTCATTGACTTTCTAACGGTGTCAATCCGTTTGAGTTACAACGATTACGTCACGTATTCGTACCAACATGTGTTTAGCGATTTGTTCCGATCTTACTAAGTTGTATCGCTTTTAAAAGTGAAACGATTGACTGTGGGAATTAATTGAACTGTTTCTGGACTGTGACCTTATAAATGCGATAAATGAGCCAATTGAACTCCAAGAAATAACATTCTTTTTAACTCGACATGATTCCCGGAACTCAGCGATTACACCGGACCCTGTGGTAGCGCTTCATTTAAAAATTTCGATAAATAAGTCATTTTTTACTGTGGAACCAATCCTAGCCGTTAGTTCGCGCTGAAGAAATAGAGACAGTTTCAAAAACTACATTTCATTGACTTTCTAACGGTGTCAATCCGTTTGAGTTACAACGATTACGTCACGTATTCGTACCAACATGTATTTAGCGAAGTTTCAAAAACTACCTTTCTTTGACTTTCTAACGGTGTCAATCCGTTTGAGTTACAACGGTTGCTTCACATATTCGTACCAACATGTATTTAGCGATTTTTTTCGGATATTACTAAGTTGTATCGCTTTTAAAAGTGAAACGATTGACTGTGGGAATTAATTGAACTGTTTCTGGACTGTGACCTTATAAATGTGATAAATTAGCCAATTGAACTCCAAGAAATAAAATTCTTTTTAACTCGACATGATTCCCGGAACTCAGCGATTACACTGGACCCTGTGGTAGCGCTTCATTTAATAATTACGATAAATAAGTCATTTTTTACTGTGGGACCAATCCTATGGGTTAGTTCCCGCTAAAGAAATAGAGACAGTTTCAAAAAGTACCTTTCATTGATTTTCTAACGGTGTCAATCCGTTTGAGTTACAACGGTTGCTTCACATATTCGTACCAACATGTATTTAGCGATTTTTTCCGATATTACTAAGTTGTATCGCTTTTAAAAGTGAAACGATTGACTGTGGGACTTAATTGAATTGATTCTGGACTGTGTCCTTATGAACCTGATAAATGAGGATATTGGTTTCCAAGAAATAACATTCTTCTTAACCCGACATGATAGCCGGAACTCAGCGATTACACTGGACCCTGCGGTAGCGCTTCATTTAAAAATTTCGATAAATAAGTCATTTTTTTACTGTGGAACCAATCCTATCCGTTAGTTCACGCTGAAGAAATAGAGACAGTTTCAAAAACTACCTTTCATTGACTTTCTAACGGTGTCAATCCGTTTGAGTTACAACGGTCGCTTCACATTTTCGTACCAACATGTATTTAGCGATTTTTTCCGATATTACTAAGTTGTATCGCTTTTAAAAGTGAAGCGATTGACTGTGGGACTTAATTGAACTGATTCTGGACTGTGACCTTATGAATGTGATAAATGAGCCAATTGGACTCCAAGAAATAACATTCTTTTTAACTCGACATGATTGCCGGAACTCAACGATTACACTGGACCCTGTGTTAGCGCTTCATTTAAAAATTTAGATAAATAAGTCATTTTTTACTGTGGGACAAATCCTAGGCGTTAGTTCGCGCTGAAGATATAGAGACAGTTTCAAAAACTACATTTCATTGACTTTCTAACGGTGTTAATCCGTTTGAGTTACAACGATTACGTCACGTATTCGTACCAACATGTATTTAGCGATTTGTTCCGATCTTACTAATTGTATAACTTTTAACGGTGAACGGATTGACTGTGGGACTTAGTTGAACTGATTCTGGACTGTGACCTGATAAATGTGATAAATGAGCCAATTGGACTTAAAGGAATGACATTCTTCTTAATTTGACAGGATTGCTGGAACTCAGCGTTTACTATGGGCGGTGTGGTAGCGTTTCATTTAAAAATTAAGATTAATAAGTCATTTTTTACTGTGGGACCAATCCTATCCGTTAGTTTCCGCTAAAGAAATAGAGACAGTTTCAAAAACTACCTTTCATTGACTTTCTAACGGTGTAAATTCGTTTGAGTTACAACGGTTGCTTCACATGTTCGTACCAACATGTATTTAGTGCTTTTGCTCCGATATTACTAAGTTGTATCGCTTTTAACGGTGAACCGATTGATGGTGGGACTTAGTTGAACTGATTCTGGACTGTGACCTGATAAATGTGATAAATGAGCCAATTGGACTCCAAGGAATGACATTCTTTTTAATTTGACATGATTGCTGGAACTCAGCGATTACACTGGACCCTGCGCTAGCGCTTTATTTAAAACTTTAGATAAATAAGTCATTTTCTACTGCGGGACCTATCCTAGCCGTTCGTTCGCGCTGAAGAAATAGAGGCAGTTTCAAAAACTACATTTCATTGACTTTCCAACGGAGTCAATCCGTTTGAGTTACAACGGTTGCGTCCCATATTCGTATGAACATGTATTTAGCAGTTTTTTCCGTTATTACTAAGTTGTATCGCTTTTAAAAGTGAAACGATTGACTGTGGGACTTAATTGAACTGATTCAAGACTGTGATCTTATAAATGGGATAAATGAGCCAATTGGACTCCAAGAAATAACATTCTTTTTAACTCGACATGATTCCCGGAACTCAGCGATTACACTGGACCCTGTGGTAGCGCTTCATTTAAAAATTTCGATAAATAAGTAATTTTTTACTGTGGGACCAATCCTATCCGTTAGTTCCCGCTAAAGAAATAGAGACAGTTTCAAAAACAACCTTTCATTGTCTTTTTAACGGTGTCAATCCGTTTGAGTTACAACGGTTGCTTCACATATTCGTACCAACATGTATTTAGCGATTTTTTTCCGATATTACTAAGTTGTATCGCTTTTAAAAGTGAAACGATTGACTGTGGGACTTAATTGAACTGATTCTGGACTGTGACCTTATAAATGTGATAAATGAGTCAATTGGACTCCAAGAAATAACATTCTTTTTAACTCGACATGATTGCCGGAACTCAACGATTACACTGGACCCTGTGGTAGCGCTTCATTTAAAAATTTCGATAAATAAGTCATTTTTTACTGTGGGACCAATCCTATCCGTTAGTTCACGCTGAAGAAATAGAGAAAGTTTCAAAAACTACATTTCATTGACTTTCTAACGGTGTCAATCCCTTTGAGTTACAACAATTACGTCACGTATTGGTACCAACATGTGTTTAGTGATTTGTTCCGATTTTACTAAGTTGTATCGCTTTTAAAAGTGAAACGATTGACTGTGGGAATTAATTGAACTGTTTCTGGACTGTGACCTGATAATTGCGATAAATGAGCCAATTGAACTCCAAGAAATAACATTCTTTTTAACTCGATATGATTCCCGGAACTCAGCGATTACACTGGACCCTGTGGTAGCGCTTTATTTAAAAATTTCGATAAATAAGTCATTTTTTACTGTGGGACCAATCCTATCCCTTAGTTCCCGCTAAAGAAATAGAGGCAGTTTCAAAAATTACCTTTCATTGATTTTCTAACGGTGTCAATCCGTTTGAGTTACAACGGATGCTTCACATATTCGTACCAACATGTATTTAGCGATTTTTTTCGATATTACTAAGTTGTATCGCTTTTAAAAGTGAAACGATTGACTGTGGGACTTAATTGAATTGATTCTGGACTGTGTCCTTGTGAACGTGATAAATTAGGAAATTGGATTCCAAGAAATAACATTCTTCTTAACTCGACATGATAGCCGGAAATCAGCAATTACACTCGACCCTGTGGTAGCGCTTCATTTAAAAATTTAGATAAATAAGTCATTTTTTACTGTGGGACCAATCCTAGCCGTTAGTTCGCGCTGAAGATACAGAGACAGTTTCAAAAACTACATTTCATTGACTTTCTAACGGTGTAAATTCGTTTGAGTTACAACGGTTGCTTCACATGTTCGTACCAACATGTATTTAGTGCTTTTGCTCCGATATTACTAAGTTGTATCGCTTTTAACGGTGAACCGATTGATGGTGGGACTTAGTTGAACTGATTCTGGACTGTGACCTGATAAATGTGATAAATGAGCCAATTGGACTCCAAGGAATGACATTCTTTTTAATTTGACATGATTGCTGGAACTCAGCGATTACACTGGACCCTGCGCTAGCGCTTTATTTAAAACTTTAGATAAATAAGTCATTTTCTACTGCGGGACCTATCCTAGCCGTTCGTTCGCGCTGAAGAAATAGAGGCAGTTTCAAAAACTACATTTCATTGACTTTCCAACGGAGTCAATCCGTTTGAGTTACAACGGTTGCGTCCCATATTCGTATGAACATGTATTTAGCAGTTTTTTCCGTTATTACTAAGTTGTATCGCTTTTAAAAGTGAAACGATTGACTGTGGGACTTAATTGAACTGATTCAAGACTGTGATCTTATAAATGGGATAAATGAGCCAATTGGACTCCAAGAAATAACATTCTTTTTAACTCGACATGATTCCCGGAACTCAGCGATTACACTGGACCCTGTGGTAGCGCTTCATTTAAAAATTTCGATAAATAAGTAATTTTTTACTGTGGGACCAATCCTATCCGTTAGTTCCCGCTAAAGAAATAGAGACAGTTTCAAAAACAACCTTTCATTGTCTTTTTAACGGTGTCAATCCGTTTGAGTTACAACGGTTGCTTCACATATTCGTACCAACATGTATTTAGCGATTTTTTTCCGATATTACTAAGTTGTATCGCTTTTAAAAGTGAAACGATTGACTGTGGGACTTAATTGAACTGATTCTGGACTGTGACCTTATAAATGTGATAAATGAGTCAATTGGACTCCAAGAAATAACATTCTTTTTAACTCGACATGATTGCCGGAACTCAACGATTACACTGGACCCTGTGGTAGCGCTTCATTTAAAAATTTCGATAAATAAGTCATTTTTTACTGTGGGACCAATCCTATCCGTTAGTTCACGCTGAAGAAATAGAGAAAGTTTCAAAAACTACATTTCATTGACTTTCTAACGGTGTCAATCCCTTTGAGTTACAACAATTACGTCACGTATTGGTACCAACATGTGTTTAGTGATTTGTTCCGATTTTACTAAGTTGTATCGCTTTTAAAAGTGAAACGATTGACTGTGGGAATTAATTGAACTGTTTCTGGACTGTGACCTGATAATTGCGATAAATGAGCCAATTGAACTCCAAGAAATAACATTCTTTTTAACTCGATATGATTCCCGGAACTCAGCGATTACACTGGACCCTGTGGTAGCGCTTTATTTAAAAATTTCGATAAATAAGTCATTTTTTACTGTGGGACCAATCCTATCCCTTAGTTCCCGCTAAAGAAATAGAGGCAGTTTCAAAAATTACCTTTCATTGATTTTCTAACGGTGTCAATCCGTTTGAGTTACAACGGATGCTTCACATATTCGTACCAACATGTATTTAGCGATTTTTTTCGATATTACTAAGTTGTATCGCTTTTAAAAGTGAAACGATTGACTGTGGGACTTAATTGAATTGATTCTGGACTGTGTCCTTGTGAACGTGATAAATTAGGAAATTGGATTCCAAGAAATAACATTCTTCTTAACTCGACATGATAGCCGGAAATCAGCAATTACACTCGACCCTGTGGTAGCGCTTCATTTAAAAATTTAGATAAATAAGTCATTTTTTACTGTGGGACCAATCCTAGCCGTTAGTTCGCGCTGAAGATACAGAGACAGTTTCAAAAACTACATTTCATTGACTTTCTAACGGTGTCATTCCGTTTGAGTTACAACGATTACGTCACGTATTCGTACCAACATGTATTTAGCGATTTGTTCCGATCTTACTAAGTTGTATCGCTTTCAAAAGTGAAACGATTGACTGTGGGAATTAATTGAACTGTTTTTGCACTGTGACCTTATAAATGCGATAAATGAGCCAATTGAACTCCAAGAAATAACATTCTTTTTAACTCGACATGATTGCCGGAACTCAACGATTACAGTGGACCCTATGGTAGCTCTTCATTTAAAAATTTAGATAAATAAGTCATTTTTTACTGTGGGACCAATCCTAGCCGTTAGTTCGCGCTGAAGATATAGAGACAGTTTCAAAAACTACATTTCATTGACTTTCTAACGGTGTCATTCCGTTTGAGTTACAACGAATACGTCACGTATTCGTACCAACATGTATTTAGCGATTTGTTCCGATCTTACTAAGTTGTATCGCTTTTAAAAGTGAAACGATTGACTGTGGGAATTAATTGAACTGTTTCTGCACTGTGACCTTATAAATGCGATAAATGAGCCAATTGAACTCCAAGAAATAACATTCTTTTTAACTCGACATGATTGCCGGAACTCAGCGATTACACTGGACCCTGTGGTAGCGCTTCATTTAAAAATTTCGATAAATAAGTCATTTTTTTACTGTGGGACCAATCCTATCCGTTAGTTCACGCTGAAAAAATACAAACAGTTTCAAAAACTACCTTTCATTGACTTTCTAACGGTGTCAATCCGTTTGAGTTACAACGGTTGCTTCACATATTCGTACCAACATGTATTTAGCGATTTTTTCCGATATTACTAAGTTGTATCGCTTTTATAAGTGAAACGATTGACTGTGGAACTTAGTTGAACTGATTCTGGACTGTGACTTGATAAATGTGATAAATGAGACAATTGGACTCCAAGGAATGACGTTCTTCTTAATTTGACATGATTGCTGGAACTCAGCGCTTGCACTGGGCGGTGTGGTGGCGCTTTATTTAAAAATTAAGATAAATAAGTCATTTTTTTACTGTGGGACCAATCCTATCCGTTAGTTCACGCTGAAAAAATACAGACAGTTTCAAAAACTACCTTTCATTGACTTTCTAACAGTGTCAATCCGTTTGAGTTACAACGGTTGCTTCACATATTCGTACCAACATGTATTTAGCGATTTTTTCCGATATTACTAAGTTGTATTGCTTTTAAAAGTGAAACGATTGACTGTGGGAATTAATTGAACTGATTCTGGAATGTGACCTTATAAATGTGATAAATGAGCCAATTGGACTCCAAGAAATAACATTCTTTTTAACTCGCATGATTGCCGGAACTCAACGATTACACTGGACCCTGTGGTAGCGCTTCATTTAAAAATTTCGATAAATAAGTCATTTTTTACTGTGGGACCAATCCTATCCGTTAGTTCCCGCTAAAGAAATAGAGACAGTTTCAAAAACTACCTTTCATTGACTTTCTAACAGTTTCAATCCGTTTGAGTTACAACGGTTGCTTCACATATTCGTACCAACATGTATTTAGTGCTTTTGTTCCGATATTACTAAGTTGTATCGCTTTTAAAAGTGAAACGATTGACTGTGGGAATTAATTGAACTGCTTCTGCACTGTGACCTTATAAATGCGATAAGTGAGCCAATTGAACTCCAAGAAATAACATTCTTTTTAACTCGACATGATTGCCGGAGCTCAACGATTACACTGGACCCTGTGGTAGCGCTTCATTTAAACAATTAGATAAATAAGTCATTTTTTACTGTGGGACCAATCCTAGCCGTTAGTTCGCGCTGAAGATATAGAGACAGTTTCAAAAACTACATTTCATTGACTTTCTAACGGTGTCATTCCGTTTGAGTTACAACGATTACGTCACGTATTCGTACCAAAATGTATTTAGCGATTTGTTCC
This sequence comes from Hydractinia symbiolongicarpus, assembly GCF_029227915.1. Taxonomy (NCBI): domain Eukaryota; kingdom Metazoa; phylum Cnidaria; class Hydrozoa; order Anthoathecata; family Hydractiniidae; genus Hydractinia; species Hydractinia symbiolongicarpus. The sequence goes on along the minus strand of NC_079888.1, from coordinate 1,089,239 downwards.
GATCTTACTAAGTTGTATCGCTTTTAAAAGTGAAACGATTGACTGTGGGAAATAATTGAACTGTTTCTGCACTGTGACCTTATAAATGCGATAAATGAGCCAATTGAACTCGAAGAAATAACATTCTTTTTTACTCGACATGATTGCCGGAACTCAGCGATTACACTGGACCCTGTGGTAGCGCTTCATTTAAAAAATTTGATAAATAAGTCATTTTTTTACTGTGGGACCAATCCTATCCGTTAGTTCACGCTGAAAAAATACAGACAGTTTCAAAAACTACCTTTCATTGACTTTCTAACGGTGTCAATCCGTTTGAGTTACAACGGTTGCTTCACATATTCGTACCAACATGTATTTAGCGATTTTTTCCGATATTACTAAGTTGTATCGCTTTTAAAAGTGAAACGATTGACTGTGGAACTTAGTTGAACTGATTCTGGACTGTGACTTGATAAATGTGATAAATGAGACAATTGGACTCCAAGGAATGACATTCTTCTTAATTTGACATGATTGCTGGAACTCAGCGCTTGCACTGGGCGGTGTGGTGGTGCTTTATTTAAAAATTAAGATAAATAAGTCATTTTTTTACTGTGGGACCAATCCTATCCGTTACTTCACGCTGAAAAAATACAGACAGTTTCAAAAACTACCTTTCATTGACGTTCTAACAGTGTCAATCCGTTTGAGTTACAACGGTTGCTTCACATATTCGTACCAACCTGTATTTAGCGATTTTTTCCGATATTACTAAGTTGTATCGCTTTTAAAAGTGAAACGATTGACTGTGGGAATTAATTGAACTAATTCTGGATTGTGACCTTATAAATGTGATAAATGAGCCAATTGGACTCCAAGAAATAACATTCTTTTTAACTCGCATGATTGCCGGAACTCAACGATTACACTGGACCCTGTGGTAGCGCTTCATTTAAAAATTTCGATAAATAAGTCATTTTTTACTGCGGGACCAATCCTAGCCGTTAGTTCGCGCTGAAGATATAGAGACAGTTTCAAAAACTACATTTCATTGACTTTCTAACGGTGTCATTCCGTTTGAGTTACAACGATTACGTCACGTATTCGTACCAACATGTATTTACGATTTGTTCCGATCTTACTAAGTTGTATCGCTTTTAAAAGTGAAACGATTGACTGTGGGAATTAATTGAACTGTTTCTGCACTGTGACCTTATAAATGCGATAAATGAGCCAATTGAACTCCAAGAAATAACATTCTTTTTAACTCGACATGATTGCTGGAACTCAGCGATTACACTGGACCCTGTGGTAGCGCTTCATTTAAAAATTTCGATAAATAAGTCATTTTTTTACTGTGGGACAAATCCTATCCGTTAGTTCACGCTGAAAAAATACAGACAGTTTCAAAAACTACCTTTCATTGACTTTCTAACATTGTCAATCCGTTTGAGTTACAACGGTTGCTTCACATATTCGTACCAACATGTATTTAGCGATTTTTTCCGATATTACTAAGTTGTATCGCTTTTAAAAGTGAAACGATTGACTGTGGAACTTAGTTGAACTGATTCTGGACTGTGACTGGATAAATGTGATAAATGTGACAATTGGACTCCAAGGAATGACATTCTTCTTAATTTGACATGATTGCTGGAACTCAGCGCTTGCACTGGGCGGTGTGGGCGCTTTATTTAAAAATTAAGATAAATAAGTCATTTTTTTACTATGGGACCAATCCTATCCGTTAGTTCACGCTGAAAAAATAGAGACAGTTTCAAAAACTACCTTTCATTGACTTTCTAACAGTGTCAATCCGTTTGAGTTACAACGGTTGCTTCACATATTCGTACCAACATGTATTTAGCGATTTTTTCCGATATTACTAAGTTGTATCGCTTTTAAAAGTGAAACGATTGACTGTGGGAATTAATTGAACTGATTCTGGAATGTGACCTTATAAATGTGATAAATGAGCCAATTGGACTCCAAGAAATAACATTCTTTTTAACTCGCATGATTGCCGGAACTCAACGATTACACTGGACCCTGTGGTAGCGCTTCATTTAAAAATTTCGATAAATAAGTCATTTTTTACTGTGGGACCAATCCTATCCGTTAGTTCCCGCTAAAGAAATAGAGACAGTTTCAAAAACTACCTTTCATTGACTTTCTAACAGTTTCAATCCGTTTGAGTTACAACGGTTGCTTCACATAATCGTACCAACATGTATTTAGTGCTTTTGTTCCGATATTACTAAGTTGTATCGCTTTTAAAAGTGAAACGATTGACTGTGGGAATTAATTGAACTGCTTCTGCACTGTGACCTTATAAATGCGATAAATGAGCCAATTGAACTCCAAGAAATAACATTCTTTTTAACTCGACATGATTGCCGGAACTCAACGATTACACTGGACCCTGTGGTAGCGCTTCATTTAAAAAATTAGATAAATAAGTCATTTTTTACTGTGGGACCAATCCTAGCCGTTAGTTCGCGCTGAAGATATAGAGACAGTTTCAAAAACTACATTTCATTGACTTTCTAACAGTGTCATTCCGTTTGAGTTACAACGATTACGTCACGTATTCGTACCAACATGTATTTAGCGATTTGTTCCGATCTTACTAAGTTGTATCGCTTTTAAAACTGAAACGATTGACTGTGGGAATTAATTGAACTGTTTCTGCACTGTGACCTTATAAATGCGATAAATGAGCCAATTGAACTCCAAGAAATAACATTCTTTTTAACTCGACATGATTGCCGGAACTCAGCGATTACACTGGGCGGTGTGGTAGCGCTTTATTTAAAAATTTCGATAAATAAGTGATTTTTTTACTGTGGGACCAATCCTATCCGTTAGTTCACGCTGAAAAAATACAGACAATTTCAAAAACTACCTTTCATTGACTTTCTAACGGTGTCAATCCGTTTGAGTTACAACGGTTGCGTCACATATTCGTACTAACATGTACTTAGTGATTTTTTTCCAACATTACTAAGTTGTATCGCTTTTAAAAGTGAACCGATTGACTGTGGGACTTAGTTGAATTGATTCTGGACTGTGACCTGACCAATGTGATAAATGAGCCAATTGAACTCCAAGAAATGACATTCTTCATAATTTGACATGATTGCTGGAACTCAGCGATTACACTGGGCGGTGTGGTAGCGCTTTATTTAAAAATTAAGATAAATAAGTCATTTTGTACTGTGGTACCAATCCTCGCCGTTAGTTTGCGCTGAAGAAATAGAGACAGTTTCAAAAACTACATTTCATTGACTTTCTAACGATGTCAATCTGTTTGAGTTACAACGGTTGCTTCACATATTCGTACCAACATGTATTTAGCTATTGTTTTCCGACATTACTAAGTTGTATCGCTTTTAAAAGTGAAACGATTGACTGTGGGAATTAATTGAACTGATTCTGGAATGTGACCTTATAAATGTGATAAATGAGCCAATTGGACTCCAAGAAATAACATTCTTTTTAACTCGCATGATTGCCGGAACTCAAAGATTACACTGGACCCTGTGGTAGCGCTTCATTTAAAAATTTCGATAAATAAGTCATTTTTTACTGTGGGACCAATCCTATCCGTTAGTTCCCGCTAAAGAAATAGAGACAGTTTCAAAAACTACCTTTCATTGACTTTCTAACAGTTTCAATCCGTTTGAGTTACAACGGTTGCTTCACATATTCGTACCAACATGTATTTAGTGCTTTTGTTCCGATATTACTAAGTTGTATCGCTTTTAAAAGTGAAACGATTGACTGTGGGAATTAATTGAACTGCTTCTGCACTGTGACCTTATAAATGCGATAAATGAGCCAATTGAACTCCAAGAAATAACATTCTTTTTAACTCGACATGATTGCCGGAACTCAACGATTACACTGGACCCTGTGGTAGCGCTTCATTTAAAAAATTAGATAAATAAGTCATTTTTTACTGTGGGAGCAATCCTAGCCGTTAGTTCGCGCTGAAGATATAGAGACAGTTTCAAAAACTACATTTCATTGACTTTCTAACAGTGTCATTCCGTTTGAGTTACAACGATTACGTCACGTATTCGTACCAACATGTATTTAGCGATTTGTTCCGATCTTACTAAGTTGTATCGCTTTTAAAAGTGAAACGATTGACTGTGGGAATTAATTGAACTGTTTCTGCACTGTGACCTTATAAATGCGATAAATGAGCCAATTGAACTCCAAGAAATAACATTCTTTTTAACTCGACATGATTGCCGGAACTCAGCGATTACACTGGGCGGTGTGGTAGCGCTTTATTTAAAAACTTCGATAAATAAGTGATTTTTTTACTGTTGGACCAATCCTATCCGTTAGTTCACGCTGAAAAAATACAGACAATTTCAAAAACTACCTTTCATTGACTTTGTAACGGTGTCAATCCGTTTGAGTTACAACGGTTGCGTCACATATTCGTACTAACATGTACTTAGTGATTTTTTTCCAACATTACTAAGTTGTATCGCTTTTAAAAGTGAACCGATTGACTGTGGGACTTAGTTGAATTGATTCTGGACTGTGACCTGACCAATGTGATAAATGAGCCAATTGAACTCCAAGAAATGACATTCTTCATAATTTGACATGATTGCTGGAATTCAGCGATTACACTGGGCGGTGTGGTAGCGCTTTATTTAAAAATTAAGATAAATAAGTCATTTTTTACTGTGGGACCAATCCTATCCGTTAGTTCCCGCTAAAGAAATAGAGACAGTTTCAAAAACTACCATTCATTGACTTTCTAACAGTTTCAATCCGTTTGAGTTACAACGGTTGCTTCACATAATCGTACCAACATGTATTTAGTGCTTTTGTTCCGATATTACTAAGTTGTATCGCTTTTAAAAGTGAAACGATTGACTGTGGGAATTAATTGAACTGCTTCTGCACTGTGACCTTATAAATGCGATAAATGAGCCAATTGAACTCCAAGAAATAACATTCTTTTTAACTCGACATGATTGCCGGAACTCAACGATTACACTGGACCCTGTGGTAGCGCTTCATTTAAAAAATTAGATAAATAAGTCATTTTTTACTGTGGGACCAATCCTAGCCGTTAGTTCGCGCTGAAGATATAGAGACAGTTTCAAAAACTACATTTCATTGACTTTCTAACAGTGTCATTCCGTTTGAGTTACAACGATTACGTCACGTATTCGTACCAACATGTATTTAGCGATTTGTTCCGATCTTACTAAGTTGTATCGCTTTTAAAAGTGAAACGATTGACTGTGGGAATTAATTGAACTGTTTCTGCACTGTGACCTTATAAATGCGATAAATGAGCCAATTGAACTCCAAGAAATAACATTCTTTTTAACTCGACATGATTGCCGGAACTCAGCGATTACACTGGGCGGTGTGGTAGCGCTTTATTTAAAAATTTCGATAAATAAGTGATTTTTTTACTGTGGGACCAATCCTATCCGTTAGTTCACGCTGAAAAAATACAGACAATTTCAAAAACTACCTTTCATTGACTTTCTAACGGTGTCAATCCGTTTGAGTTACAACGGTTGCGTCACATATTCGTACTAACATGTACTTAGTGATTTTTTTCCAACATTACTAAGTTGTATCGCTTTTAAAAGTGAACCGATTGACTGTGGGACTTAGTTGAATTGATTCTGGACTGTGACCTGACCAATGTGATAAATGAGCCAATTGAACTCCAAGAAATGACATTCTTCATAATTTGACATGATTGCTGGAACTCAGCGATTACACTGGGCGGTGTGGTAGCGCTTTATTTAAAAATTAAGATAAATAAGTCATTTTGTACTGTGGTACCAATCCTCGCCGTTAGTTTGCGCTGAAGAAATAGAGACAGTTTCAAAAACTACATTTCATTGACTTTCTAACGATGTCAATCTGTTTGAGTTACAACGGTTGCTTCACATATTCGTACCAACATGTATTTAGCTATTGTTTTCCGACATTACTAAGTTGTATCGCTTTTAACGGTGAACCGGTTGACAGTGGGACTTAGTTGAATTGATTCTGGATTGTGACCTGATAAATGTGATAAATGAGTCAATTGGACTCCAAGGAATGACATTCCTCTTAATTTGACATGATTGCTGGAACTCATCGATTACACTGGGCGGTGTGGTAGCGCTTTATGTAAAAATTAAGATGCATAAGTCAGTTTTTACTGTGGGACCAATCCCAGCGGTTAGTTCGCGCTGAAGAAATAGAGACAGTTTCAAAAACTACATATCATTGAATTTCTAACGGTGTCAATCCGTTTGAGTTACAACTGTTGCGTCACATATTCGTAAAAACATGTATTTAGTGACTTTGTTCCGATATTACTAAGTTGTACCGCTTTTAACGGCGAACCGATTGACTGTTGGGCTTAGTTGAACTGATTCTGGACCGTAACCTGATAAACGTGATAAATGAGCCAATTGGACTCCAATGAATGACATTCTTCTTAATTTTACATGATTGCTGGAACTCAGCGATTACACTGGGCGGTGTGGTAGCGCTTTATTTAAAAATTAAGATAAATAAGTCATTTTTTACTGTGGGACCAATCCTAGCCGTTAGTTCACGCTGAAGAAATAGAGACAGTTTCAAAAACTACAATTCATTGACTTTCTAACGGTGTCAATCCGTTTGAGTTACAACGGTTGCGTCACATATTCGTACTAACATGTACCTAGTGATTTTTTTCCAACATTACTAAGTTGTATCGCTTTTAAAAGTGAACAGATTGACTGTGGGACTTAGTTGAATTGATTCAGGACTGTGACCTGACAAATGTGATAAATGAGCCAATTGGACTCCAAGGAATGACATTCTTCTTAATTTGACATGATTGCTGGAACTCAGCGATTACACTGGGGGTGTGGTAGCCTTTTTTTAAAAATAAAGATAAATAAGTCATTTTTTACTGTGGTACCAATCCTAGCCGTTAGTTTGCGCTGAAGAAATAGAGACAGTTTCAAAAACTACATTTCATTGACTTTCTAACGATGTCCATCTGTTTGAGTTACAACGGTTGCGTCACATATTCGTACCAACATGTATTTAGCTATTGTTTTCCGACATTACTAAGTTGTAGCGCTTTTAACGGTGAACCGGTTGACAGTGGGACTTAGTTGAATTGATTATGGACTGTGACCTGATAAATGTGATAAATGAGTCAATTGGACTCCAAGGAGTGACATTCTTCTTAATTTGACATGATTGCTGGAATTCAGCGATTACACTGGGCGGTGTGGTAGCGCTTTATTTAAAAATTAAGATAAATAAGTCAATTTTTACTGTGCGACCAATCCTAGCCGTTAGTTCGCGCTGAAGAAATAGAGACAGTTTCAAAAACTACATATCATTGAATTTCTAACGGTGTCAATCCGTTTCAGTTACAACTGTTGCGTCACATATTCGTACCAACATGTATTTAGTGATTTTTTTCCCACATTACTAAGTTGTATCGCTTTTAAAAGTGAACCGATTGACTGTGGGACTTAGTTGAATTGATTCAGGACTGTGACCTGACAAATGTGATAAATGAGCCAATTGGACTCCAAGGAATGACATTCTTCTTAATTTGACATGATTGCTGGAACTCAGCGATTACACTGGGGGTGTGGTAGCCTTTATTTAAAAATTAAGATAAATAAGTCATTTTTTACTGTGGTACCAATCCTAGCCGTTAGTTTGCGCTGAAGAAATAGAGACAGTTTCAAAAACTACATTTCATTGACTTTCTAACGATGTCCATCTGTTTGAGTTACAACGGTTGCGTCACATATTCGTACCAACATGTATTTAGCTATTGTTTTCCGACATTACTAAGTTGTAGCGCTTTTAACGGTGAACCGGTTGACAGTGGGACTTAGTTGAATTGATTATGGACTGTGACCTGATAAATGTGATAAATGAGTCAATTGGACTCCAAGGAGTGACATTCTTCTTAATTTGACATGATTGCTGGAATTCAGCGATTACACTGGGCGGTGTGGTAGCGCTTTATTTAAAAATTAAGATAAATAAGTCAATTTTTACTGTGCGACCAATCCTAGCCGTTAGTTCGCGCTGAAGAAATAGAGACAGTTTCAAAAACTACATATCATTGAATTTCTAACGGTGTCAATCCGTTTGAGTTACAACGGTTGCGTCACATATTCGTACTAACATGTACTTAGTGATTTTTTTCCAACATTACTAAGTTGTATCGCTTTTAAAAGTGAACCGATTGACTGTGGGACTTAGTTGAATTGATTCTGGACTGTGACCTGACAAATGTGATAAATGAGCTAATTGGACTCCAAGGAATGACATTCTTCTTAATTTGACATGATTGCTGGAATTCAGCGATTACACTGGGCGGTGTGGTAGCGCTTTATTTAAAAATTAAGATAAATAAGTCAGTTTTTGCTGTGGGACAAATCCTAGCCGTTAGTTCGCGCTGAAGAAATAGAGACAGTTTCAAAAACTACATTTCATTGAATTTCTAACGGTGTCAATCCGTTTGAATTACAACGGTTGCGTCATATATTCGTACCAACATGTACTTAGTGATTTTTTTTTCGACATTACTAAGTTGTATCGCTTTTAACGGTGAACCGATTGACTGTGGGGCTTAGTTGAACTGATTCTGGACTGTAACCTCATAAATGTGATAAATGAGCCAATTAGACTGCAAGGAATGACATTCTTCTTAATTTGACATGATTGCTGGAACTCAGCGATTACACTGGGCGGTGTGGTAGCGCTTTATCTAAAAATTAAGATTAATAAGTCATTTTTTACTGTGGGACCAATCCTAGCCTTTAGTTCACGTTGAAGAAATAGAGACAGTTTCAAAAACTACAATTCATTGAATTTCTAACGGTGTCAATCCATTTGAGTTACAACGGTTGCGTCATATATTCGTACCAACATGTACTTAGTGATTTTTTCCGACATTACTAAGTTGTATCGCTTTTAACGGTGAACCGATTGACTGTGGGGCTTAGTTGAACTGATTCTGGACTGTACGCTGATAAATGTGATAAATGAGTCAATTGGACTCCAAAGAATGACATTCCTCTTAATTTGACATGATTGCTGGAACTCATCGATTACACTGGGCGGTGTGGTAGCGCTTTATATAAAAATTAAGATGCATAAGTCAGTTTTTACTGTGGGACCAATCCTAGCCGTTAGTTCGCGTAGAAGAAATAGAGACAGTTTTAAAAACTACATATCATTGACTTTCTAACGGTGTCAATCCGTTTGAGTTACAACGGTTGCGTCACATATTCGTACCAACATGTATTTAGCGATTTCTTCCGCTATTACTAAGTTGTATCGCTTCTAAAAGTGAAATGACTGACTGTGGGACTTAATTGAACTGATTCTGGACTGTAACCTGATAAATGTGATAAATGAGCCAATTGAACTCCAAGGAATGACATTCTTCTTAATTTGACATGATTGCTGGAATTCAGCGATTACACTGGGCGGTGTGGTAGCGCTTTATATAAAAATTAAGATAAAAAAGTCACTTTTTACTGTGCTACCAATCCTAGCCATTGGTTCGCGCTGAAGAAATAGAGACAGTTTCAAAAACTACAATTCATTGACTTTCTAACGGTGTCAATCCGATTGAGTTACAACGGTTGCGTCACATATTCGTACTAACATGTATTTAGTGATTTTTTTCCAACATCACTAAGTTGTATCGCTTTTAAAAGTGAACCGATTGACTGTGGGACTTAGTTGAATTGATTCTGGACTGTGACCTGACAAATGTGATAAATGAGCCAATTGGACTCCAAGGAATGACATTCTTCTTAATTTGACATGATTGCTGGAACTCAGCGATTACACTGGGCGGTGTGGTAGCGCTTTATATAAAAATTAAGATGCATAAGTCAGTTTTTACTGTGGGACCAATCCTAGCCGTTAGTTCGCGCTGAAGAAATAGAGACAGTTTCAAAAACTACATATCATTGACTTTCTAACGGTGTCAATCCGTTTGAGTTACAACGGTTGCGTTACATATTCGTACCAACAGGTATTTAGCGATTTCTTCCGCTATTACGAAGTTGTATCGCTTCTAAAAGTGAAATGACTGACTGTGGGACTTAATTGAACTGATTCTGGACTGTAACCTGATAAATGTGATAAATGAGCCAATTGAACTCCAAGGAATGACATTCTTCTTAATTTGACATGATTGCTGGAATTCAGCGATTACACTGGGCGGTGTGGTAGCGCTTTATTTAAAAATTAAGATAAATAAGTCAGTTTTTGCTGTGGGACAAATCCTAGCCGTTAGTTCGCGCTGAAGAAATAGAGACAGTTTCAAAAACTACATTTCATTGAATTTCTAACGGTGTCAATCCGTTTGAGTTACAACGGTTGCGTCATATATTCGTACCAACATGTACTTAGTGATTTTTTTTTCGACATTACTAAGTTGTATCGCTTTTAACGGTGAACCGATTGACTGTGGGGCTTAGTTGAACAGATTCTGGACTGTAACCTCATAAATGTGATAAATGAGCCAATTGGACTGCAAGGAATGACATTCTTCTTAATTTGACATGATTGCTGGAACTCAGCGATTACACTGGGCGGTGTGGTAGCGCTTTATTTAAAAATTAAGATTAATAAGTCATTTTTTACCGTGGGACCAATCCTAGCCTTAAGTTCACGCTGAAGAAATAGAGACAGTTTCAAAAACTACAATTCATTGAATTTCTAACGGTGTCAATCCATTTGAGTTACAACGGTTGCGTCATATATTCGTACCAACATGTACTTAGTGATTTTTTCCGACATTACTAAGTTGTATCGCTTTTAACGGTGAACCGATTGACTGTGGGGCTTAGTTGAACTGATTCTGGACTGTACGTTGATAAATGTGATAAATGAGTCAATTGGACTCCAAGGAATGACATTCCTCTTAATTTGACATGATTGCTGGAACTCATCGATTACACTGGGCGGTGTGGTAGCGCTTTATATAAAAATTAAGATGCATAAGTCAGTTTTTACTGTGGGACCAATCCTAGCCGTTAGTTCGCGCAGAAGAAATAGAGACAGTTTTAAAAACTACATATCATTGACTTTCTAACGGTGTCAATCCGTTTGAGTTACAACGGTTGCGTCACATATTCGTACCAACATGTATTTAGCGATTTCTTCCGCTATTACTAAGTTGTATCGCTTCTAAAAGTGAAATGACTGACTGTGGGACTTAATTGAACTGATTCTGGACTGTAACCTGATAAATGTGATAAATGAGCCAATTGGACTCCAAGGAATGACATTCTTCTTAATTTGACATGATTGCTGGAACTCAGCGATTACACTGGGCGGTGTGGTAGCCTTTATTTTAAAATTAAGATAAATAAGTCATTTTTTACTGTGGTACCAATCCTAGCCGTTAGTTCGCGCTGAAGAAATAGAGACAGTTTAAAAAACTACATATCATTGACATTCTAACGGTGTCAATCAGTTTGAGTTACAACGGTTGCGTCACATATTCGTACCAACATGTACTTAGTGATTTTTTCCGACATTACTAAGTTGTATCGCTTTTAACGGTGAACCGATTGACTGTGGGGCTTAGTTGAACTGATTCTGGACTGTAACCTCATAAATGTGATAAATGAGCCAATTGGACTGCAAGGAATGACATTCTTCTTAATTTGACATGATTGCTGGAACTCAGCGATTACACTGGGCGGTGTGGTAGCGCTTTATTTAAAAATTAAGATTAATAAGTCATTTTTTACTGTGGGACCAATCCTAGCCTTTAGTTCACGCTGAAGAAATAGAGACAGTTTCAAAAACTACAATTCATTGAATTTCTAACGGTGTCAATCCATTTGAGTTACAACGGTTGCGTCATATATTCGTACCAACATGTACTTAGTGATTTTTTCCGACATTACTAAGTTGTATCGCTTTTAACGGTGAACCGATTGACTGTGGGGCTTAGTTGAACTGATTCTGGACTGTACGTTGATAAATGTGATAAATGAGTCAATTGGACTCCAAGGAATGACATTCCTCTTAATTTGACATGATTGCTGGAACTCATCGATTACACTGGGCGGTGTGGTAGCGCTTTATATAAAAATTAAGATGCATAAGTCAGTTTTTACTGTGGGACCAATCCTAGCCGTTAGTTCGCGCAGAAGAAATAGAGACAGTTTTAAAAACTACATATCATTGACTTTCTAACGGTGTCAATCCGTTTGAGTTACAACGGTTGCGTCACATATTCGTACCAACATGTATTTAGCGATTTCTTCCGCTATTACTAAGTTGTATCGCTTCTAAAAGTGAAATGACTGACTGTGGGACTTAATTGAACTGATTCTGGACTGTAACCTGATAAATGTGATAAATGAGCCAATTGGACTCCAAGGAATGACATTCTTCTTAATTTGACATGATTGCTGGAACTCAGCGATTACACTGGGCGGTGTGGTAGCCTTTATTTTAAAATTAAGATAAATAAGTCATTTTTTACTGTGGTACCAATCCTAGCCGTTAGTTCGCGCTGAAGAAATAGAGACAGTTTAAAAAACTACATATCATTGACATTCTAACGGTGTCAATCAGTTTGAGTTACAACGGTTGCGTCACATATTCGTACCAACATGTACTTAGTGATTTTTTCCGACATTACTAAGTTGTATCGCTTTTAACGGTGAACCGATTGACTGTGGGGCTTAGTTGAACTGATTCTGGACTGTAACCTCATAAATGTGATAAATGACCCAATTGGACTGCAAGGAATGACATTCTTCTTAATTTGACATGATTGCTGGAACTCAGCGATTACACTGGGCGGTGTGGTAGCGCTTTATTTAAAAATTAAGATTAATAAGTCATTTTTTACTGTGGGACCAATCCTAGCCTTTAGTTCACGCTGAAGAAATAGAGACAGTTTCAAAAACTACAATTCATTGAATTTCTAACGGTGTCAATCCATTTGAGTTACAACGGTTGCGTCATATATTCGTACCAACATGTACTTAGTGATTTTTTCCGACATTACTAAGTTGTATCGCTTTTAACGGTGAACCGATTGACTGTGGGGCTTAGTTGAACTGATTCTGGACTGTACGTTGATAAATGTGATAAATGAGTCAATTGGACTCCAAGGAATGACATTCCTCTTAATTTGACATGATTGCTGGAACTCATCGATTACACTGGGCGGTGTGGTAGCGCTTTATATAAAAATTAAGATGCATAAGTCAGTTTTTACTGTGGGACCAATCCTAGCCGTTAGTTCGCGCAGAAGAAATAGAGACAGTTTTAAAAACTACATATCATTGACTTTCTAACGGTGTCAATCCGTTTGAGTTACAACGGTTGCGGCATGTATTCGTACCAACATGTACTTAGTGATTTTTTCCGACATTACTAAGTTGTATCGCTTTTAACGGTGAACCGATTGACTGTGGGGCTTAGTTGAACTGATTCTGGACTGTACCCTGATAAATGTGATAAATGAGCCAATTGGACTCCAAGGAATGACATTCTTCTTAATTTGACATGATTGCTGGAACTCAGCGATTACACTGGGCGGTGTGGTAGCCTTTATTTAAAAAATAAGATAAATAAGTCATTTTTTACTGTGGTACCAATCCTAGCCGTTAGTTTGCGCTGAAGAAATAGAGACAGTTTCAAAAACTACATTTCATTGACTTTCTAACGATGTCAATCTGTTTGAGTTACAACGGTTGCGTCACATATTCGTACCAACATGTAATTACCTATTGTTTTCCGACATTACTAAGTTGTATTGCTTTTAACGGTGAACCGGTTGACAGTGGGACTTAGTTGAATTGATTCTGGACTGTGACCTGATAAATGTGATAAATGAGTCAATTGGACTCCAAGGAATGACATTCCTCTTAATTTGACATGATTGCTGGAACTCATCGATTACACTGGGCGGTGTGGTAGCGCTTTATATAAAAATTAAGATGCATAAGTCAGTTTTTACTGTGGGACCAATCCTAGCCGTTAGTTCGCGCTGAAGAAATAGAGACAGTTTGAAAAACTAGATATCATTGACTTTCTAACGGTGTTAATCCGTTTGAGTTACAACGGTTGCGTCACATATTCGTACCAACATGTATTTAGCAATTTCTTCCGCTATTTCTAAGTTGTATCGCTTCTAAAAGTGAAATGACTGACTGTGGGACTTAATTGAACTGATTCTGGACTGTAACCTGATAAATGTGATAAATAAGCCAATTGGACTCCAAGGAATGACATTCTTCTTAATTTGACATGATTGCTGGAATTCAGCGATTACACTGGGCGGTGTGGTAGCGCTTTATTTAAAAATTAAGATAAATAAGTCAGTTTTTGCTGTGGGACCAATCCTAGCCGTTAGTTCGCGCTGAAGAAATAGAGACAGTTTCAAAAACTACATTTCATTGAATTTCTAACGGTGTCAATCCGTTTGATTTACAACGGTTGCGCCATATATTCGTACAAACATGTACTTAGTGATTTTTTCCGACATTACTAAGTTGTATCGCTTTTAACGGTGAACCGATTGACTGTGAGGCTTAGTTGAACTGATTCTGGACTGTTACCTGATAAATGAGATAAATGAGCCAATTGGACTCCAAGGAATGACATTCTTCTTAATTTGTCATGATTGCTGGAACTCAGCGATTACACTGGGCGGTGTGGTAGCGCTTTATTTAAAAATTAAGGTTAATAAGTCATTTTTTACTGTGGGACCAATCCTAGCCGTTAGTTCACGCTGAAGAAATAGAGACGGTTTCAAAAACTACAATTCATTGAATTTCTAACGGTGTCAATCCATTTGAGTTACAACGGTTGCGTCATATATTCGTACCAACATGTACTTAGTGATTTTTTTCCAACATTACTAAGTTGTATCGCTTTTAACGGTGAACCGATTGACTGTGGGGCTTAGTTGAACTGATTCTGGACTGTAACCTGATAAATGTGATAAATGAGCCAATTGGACTCCAAGGAGTGACATTCTTCTTAATTTGACATGATTGCTGGAACTCGGCGATTACACTGGGCGGTGTGGTAGCGCTTTATTTAAAAATTAAGATAAATAAGTCATTTTTTACTGTGGTACCAATCCTAGCCGTTAGTTTGCGTTGAAGAAATAGAGACAGTTTCAAAAGCTACATTTCATTGACTTTCTAACAATGTCAATCTGTTTGAGTTACAACGGTTGCGTCACATATTTGTACCAACATGTATTTAGCTATTGTTTTCTGACATTACTAAGTTGTATCGCTTTTAACGGTGAACCGGTTGATAGTGGGATTTAATTAAACTGATACTGGACTGTGACCTTATTAATGTGATAAATGAGCCAATTGGACTCCAAGAAATAACATTCTTCTTAACTTAATTGCCGGAATTCAGCGATTACACTGGAACCTGTGGTAGCGCTTCATTTAAAAATTTAGATGAATAGTTCATTTTTTACTGTGGGACCAATCCTAGCCGTTAGTTCGCGCTGAAGAATTAGAAAGAGTTTCAAAAACTACATTTCATTGAATTTCTAACGGTGTCAATCTGTTTGAGTTACAACAGTTGCGTCACATATTCGTACCAACATGTATTTAGTGACTTTGTTCCGATATTACTAAGTTGTATCGCTTTTAACGGTGAACCGATTGACTGTGGAGTTTAGTTGAAATGATTCTGGACCGTAACCTGATAAACGTGATAAATGAGCCAATTGGACTCCAATGAATGACATTCTTCTTAATTTGACATGATTGCTGGAACTCAGCGATTACACTGGGCGGTGTGGTAGCGCTATATTTAAAAATTAAGATAAATAAGTCATTTTTTACTGTGGGACCAATCCTAGCCGTTAGTTCGCGCTGAAGAATTAGAAAGAGTTTCAAAAACTACATTTCATTGAATTTCTAAAGGTGTCAATCCGTTTGAGTTACAACTGTTGGGTCATATATTCGTACCAACATGTACTTAGTGATTTTTTTCCAACATTACTAAGTTGTATCGCTTTTAACGGTGAACCGATTGACTGTGCGGCTTAGTTGAACTGATTCTGGACTGTAACCTGATAAATGTGATAAATGAGTCAATTGGACTCCAAGGAATGACATTCCTCTTAATTTGACATGATTGCTGGAACTCAGCGATTACACTGGGCGGTGTGGTAGCGCTATATTTAAAAATTAAGATAAATAAGTCATTTTTTACTGTGGGACCAATCCTAGCCGTTAGTTCGCGCTGAAGAATTAGAAAGAGTTTCAAAAACTACATTTCATTGAATTTCTAACGGTGTCAATCCGTTTGAGTTACAACGGTTGGGTCATATATTCGTACCAACATGTACTTAGTGATGTTTTTTCAACATTACTAAGTTGTATCGCTTTTAACGGTGAACCGATTGACTGTGGGGCTTAGTTGAACTGATTCTGGACTGTAACCTGATAAATGTGATAAATGAGCCAATTGGACTCCAAGGAATGACATTCTTCTCAATTTGACATGATTGCTGGAACTCAGCGATTACAATGGGCGGTGTGGTAGCGCTTTTTTTTAAAAATTAAGATAAATAAGTCATTCTTTACTGTGCGACCTATCCTAGCCATTGGTTTGCGCTGAAGAAATAGAGACAGTTTCAAAAACTACAATTCATTGACTTTCTAACAGTGTCAATCCGTTTGGGTTACAACGGTTGCGTCACATAATCGTACTAACATGTACTTCGTGATTTTTTTCCAACATTACTAAGTTGTATCGCTTTTAAAAGTGAACCGATTGACTGTGGGACTTAGTTGAATTGATTCTGGACTGTGACCTGACAAATGTGATAAATGAGTCCATTGGACTCCAAGGAATGACATTCCTCTTAATTTGACATGATTGCTGCAACTCAGCGATTACACTGGGCGGTGTGGTAGCGCTTTATATAAAAATTAAGATGCATAAGTCAGTTTTTACTGTGACACCAATCCTAGCAGTTAGTTCGCGCTGAAGAAATAGAGACAGTTTCAAAAACTACATTTCATTGACTTTCTAACGGTGTCAATCCGTTTGAGTTACAACGGTTGCGTCACATATTCGTACCAACATGTATTTAGCGATTGTTTTCCGATATTACTAAATTGTATCGCTTGTAACAGTTAAACGATTGACTGTGGGATTTAATTAAACTGATACTGGACTGTGACCTTATTAATGTGATAAATGAGCCAATTGGAATCCAAGAAATAACATTCTTCTTAACTCCACATGATTGCCGGAATTCAGCGATTACACTGGAACCTGTGGTAGCGCTTCATTTATAAATTAAGACAAATAAGTCATTTTTTACTGTGGTACCAATCCTAGCCGTTAGTTTGCGCTGAAGAAATAGAGACATATTTGCAAAAACTACATTTCATAGACTTTCTAACGATGTCAATCCGTTTGAGTTACAACGGTTGCGTCACACAATCGTACCAACATGTATTTAGCGATTGTTTTCCGATATTACTAAATTGTATCGCTTGTAACAGTTAAACGATTGGCTGTGGGATTTCATTAAACTGATACTGGACTGTGCCCTTATTAATGTGATAAATGAGCCAATTGGACTCCAAGAAATAACATTCTTCTTAACTCAACATGATTGCCGGAACTCAGCGATTACACTGGACCCTGTGGTAGCGCTTTATTTAAAAATTTAGATGAATAGTTCATTTGTTACTGTGGGACCAATCCTAGCCGTTAGTTTGCGCTGAAGAAAAGGAGACAGTTTCAAAAACTACATTTCATTGACCTTCTAACGGTGTCAATCCGTTTGAGTTACAACGGTTGCGTCACATGTTCGTACTAACATGTATTTTGTGATTTTGTTCCAATATTTCTAAGTTGTATCGCTTTTAACGGTGAACCGATTGACTGTGGAACTTAGTTGAACTGATTCTGGACTGTGACTTGATAAATGTGATAAATGAACCAATTGGACTCCAAGGAATGACATTCCTCTTAATTTGACATGATTTCTGCAACTCAGCGATTACACTGGGCGGTGTGGTAGCGCTTTATATAAAAATTAAGATGCATAAGTCAGTTTTTACTGTGACACCAATCCTAGCAGTTAGTTCGCGCTGAAGAAATAGAGACAGTTTCAAAAACTACATTTCATTGACTTTCTAACGGTGTCAATCCGTTTGAGTTACAACGGTTGCGTCACATATTCGTACCAACATGTATTTAGCGATTGTTTTCCGATATTACTAAATTGTATCGCTTGTAACAGTTAAACGATTGACTGTGGGATTTAATTAAACTGATACTGGACTGTGACCTTATTAATGTGATAAATGAGCCAATTGGAATTCAAGAAATAACATTCTTCTTAACTCCACATGATTGCCGGAATTCAGCGATTACACTGGAACCTGTGGTAGCGCTTCATTTATAAATTAAGACAAATAAGTCATTTTTTACTGTGGTACCAATCCTAGCCGTTAGTTTGCGCTGAAGAAATAGAGACATATTTGCAAAAACTACATTTCATAGACTTTCTAACGATGTCAATCCGTTTGAGTTACAACGGTTGCGTCACACAATCGTACCAACATGTATTTAGCGATTGTTTTCCGATATTACTAAATTGTATCGCTTGTAACAGTTAAACGATTGGCTGTGGGATTTCATTAAACTGATACTGGACTGTGCCCTTATTAATGTGATAAATGAGCCAATTGGACTCCAAGAAATAACATTCTTCTTAACTCAACATGATTGCCGGAACTCAGCGATTACACTGGACCCTGTGGTAGCGCTTTATTTAAAAATTTAGATGAATAGTTCATTTGTTACTGTGGGACCAATCCTAGCCGTTAGTTTGCGCTGAAGAAAAGGAGACAGTTTCAAAAACTACATGTCATTGACCTTCTAACGGTGTCAATCCGTTTGAGTTACAACGGTTGCGTCACATGTTCGTACTAACATGTATTTTGTGATTTTGTTCCAATATTTCTAAGTTGTATCGCTTTTAACGGTGAACCGATTGACTGTGGAACTTAGTTGAACTGATTCTGGACTGTGACTTGATAAATGTGATAAATGAACCAATTGGACTCCAAGGAATGACATTCTTCTTAATTTGACATGATTGCTGGAACTCAGCGATTACACTGGGCGGTGTGGTAGCGCTTTTTTTAAAAAATTAAGATAAATAAGTCATTCTTTACTGTGCGACCTATCCTAGCCATTGGTTTGCGCTGAAGAAATAGAGACAGTTTCAAAAACTACAATTCATTGACTTTCTAACAGTGTCAATCCGTTTGGGTTACAACGGTTGCGTCACATAATCGTACTAACATGTACTTCGTGATTTTTTTCCAACATTACTAAGTTGTATCGCTTTTAAAAGTGAACCGATTGACTGTGGGACTTAGTTGAATTGATTCTGGACTGTGACCTGACAAATGTGATAAATGAGTCCATTGGACTCCAAGGAATGACATTCCTCTTAATTTGACATGATTGCTGCAACTCAGCGATTACACTGGGCGGTGTGGTAGCGCTTTATATAAAAATTAAGATGCATAAGTCAGTTTTTACTGTGACACCAATCCTAGCAGTTAGTTCGCGCTGAAGAAATAGAGACAGTTTCAAAAACTACATTTCATTGACTTTCTAACGGTGTCAATCCGTTTGAGTTACAACGGTTGCGTCACATATTCGTACCAACATGTATTTAGCGATTGTTTTCCGATATTACTAAATTGTATCGCTTGTAACAGTTAAACGATTGACTGTGGGATTTAATTAAACTGATACTGGACTGTGACCTTATTAATGTGATAAATGAGCCAATTGGAATCCAAGAAATAACATTCTTCTTAACTCCACATGATTGCCGGAATTCAGCGATTACACTGGAACCTGTGGTAGCGCTTCATTTATAAATTAAGACAAATAAGTCATTTTTTACTGTGGTACCAATCCTAGCCGTTAGTTTGCGCTGAAGAAATAGAGACATATTTGCAAAAACTACATTTCATAGACTTTCTAACGATGTCAATCCGTTTGAATTACAACGGTTGCGTCACACAATCGTACCAACATGTATTTAGCGATTGTTTTCCGATATTACTAAATTGTATCGCTTGTAACAGTTAAACGATTGGCTGTGGGATTTCATTAAACTGATACTGGACTGTGCCCTTATTAATGTGATAAATGAGCCAATTGGACTCCAAGAAATAACATTCTTCTTAACTCAACATGATTGCCGGAACTCAGCGATTACACTGGACCCTATGGTAGCGCTTTATTTAAAAATTTAGATGAATAGTTCATTTGTTACTGTGGGACCAATCCTAGCCGTTAGTTTGCGCTGAAGAAAAGGAGACAGTTTCAAAAACTACATTTCATTGACCTTCTAACGGTGTCAATCCGTTTGAGTTACAACGGTTGCGTCACATGTTCGTACTAACATGTATTTTGTGATTTTGTTCCAATATTTCTAAGTTGTATCGCTTTTAACGGTGAACCGATTGACTGTGGAACTTAGTTGAACTGATTCTGGACTGTGACTTGATAAATGTGATAAATGAACCAATTGGACTCCAAGGAATGACATTCCTCTTAATTTGACATGATTGCTGCAACTCAGCGATTACACTGGGCGGTGTGGTAGCGCTTTATATAAAAATTAAGATGCATAAGTCAGTTTTTACTGTGACACCAATCCTAGCAGTTAGTTCGCGCTGAAGAAATAGAGACAGTTTCAAAAACTACATTTCATTGACTTTCTAACGGTGTCAATCCGTTTGAGTTACAACGGTTGCGTCACATATTCGTACCAACATGTATTTAGCGATTGTTTTCCGATATTACTAAATTGTATCGCTTGTAACAGTTAAACGATTGACTGTGGGATTTAATTAAACTGATACTGGACTGTGACCTTATTAATGTGATAAATGAGCCAATTGGAATTCAAGAAATAACATTCTTCTTAACTCCACATGATTGCCGGAATTCAGCGATTACACTGGAACCTGTGGTAGCGCTTCATTTATAAATTAAGACAAATAAGTCATTTTTTACTGTGGTACCAATCCTAGCCGTTAGTTTGCGCTGAAGAAATAGAGACATATTTGCAAAAACTACATTTCATAGACTTTCTAACGATGTCAATCCGTTTGAGTTACAACGGTTGCGTCACACAATCGTACCAACATGTATTTAGCGATTGTTTTCCGATATTACTAAATTGTATCGCTTGTAACAGTTAAACGATTGACTGTGGGATTTAATTAAACTGATACTGTACTGTGACCTTATTAATGTGATAAATGAGGCAATTGGAATCCAAGAAATAACATTCTTCTTAACTCCACATGATTGCCGGAATTCAGCGATTACACTGGAACCTGTGGTAGCGCTTCATTTATAAATTAAGACAAATAAGTCATTTTTTACTGTGGTACCAATCCTAGCCGTTAGTTTGCGCTGAAGAAATAGAGACATATTTGCAAAAACTACATTTCATAGACTTTCTAACGATGTCAATCCGTTTGAGTTACAACGGTTGCGTCACACAATCGTACCAACATGTATTTAGCGATTGTTTTCCGATATTACTAAATTGTATCGCTTGTAACAGTTAAACGATTGGCTGTGGGATTTCATTAAACTGATACTGGACTGTGCCCTTATTAATGTGATAAATGAGCCAATTGGACTCCAAGAAATAACATTCTTCTTAACTCAACATGATTGCCGGAACTCAGCGATTACACTGGACCCTGTGGTAGCGCTTTATTTAAAAATTTAGATGAATAGTTCATTTGTTACTGTGGGACCAATCCTAGCCGTTAGTTTGCGCTGAAGAAAAGGAGGCAGTTTCAAAAACTACATTTCATTGACCTTCTAACGGTGTCAATCCGTTTGAGTTACAACGGTTGCGTCACATGTTCGTACTAACATGTATTTTGTGATTTTGTTCCAATATTTCTAAGTTGTATCGCTTTTAACGGTGAACCGATTGACTGTGGAACTTAGTTGAACTGATTCTGGACTGTGACTTGATAAATGTGATAAATGAACCAATTGGACTCCAAGGAATGACATTCTTCTTAATTTGACATGATTGCTGGATTTCAGCGATTACACTGGGCGGTGTAGTAGCGCTTTATTTTAAAATTAAGATAAATAAGTCATTTTTTACTGCGGGACCAATCCTAGCCGTTAGTTCGCGTTAAAGAAATAGAGACAGTTTCAAAAACTACATTTCATTGTCTTTTTAACGGTGTCACTCCGTTTGAGTTGCAACGGTTGCGTCACATATTCGTACCAACATGTAATTAGTGATTTTGTTCCGATATTACTAAGTTGTATCGCTTTTAACGGTGAACCGATTGACTGTGGGACTTAGTTGAACTGATTCTGGACTGTGACTTGATAAATGTGATAAATGAACCAATTGGACTCCAAGGAATGACATTCTTCTTAATTTGACATGATTGCTGGAACTCAGCGATTACACTGGGCGGTGTAGTAGCGCTTTATTTTAAAATTAAGATAAATAAGTCATTTTTTACTGTGGGACCAATCGTAGCCATTGGTTCGCGCTAAAGAAATAGAGACAGTTTCAAAAACTACATTTCATTGACTTTCTATCGATGTCAATCCGTTTGAGTTACAACGGTTGCGTCACATATTCGTCCCAACATGTATTTAGCGATTTGTTCCGCTATTACTAAGTTTTTAAAAGTGAAACGATTGACTGTGGAACTTAATTGAACTGATTCTGGACTGTGACCTGTTAAATGTGATAAATGAGCCGCTTGGTCTCCAAGGATTGACAATCTTCTTAATTTGACATCATTACTGGAACTCAGCGGTTACACTGGGCGCTGTGGTAGCGCTTCATTTAAAAATTAAGATAAATAAGTCATTTTTTACTGTGGGACCAATCCTAGCCGTTAGTTCGCGTTGAATAAATAGAGACAGTTCAAAAACTACATTTCATTGTCTTATTAACGGTGTCAATCCGTTTGAGTTGCAACGGTTGCGTCACATATTCGTACCAACATGTAATTAGTGTTTTTGTTCCGATAATACTAAGTTGTATCGCTTTTAACGGTGAACCGATTGGCTGTGGGACTTAGTTGAACTGATTCTGGACAGTGACCTGATATTAATGATTTGTTTTTCCTGTTATTAGAGGGTCATATCTGCAACTTTGCCGACGACAACACCATTTTTAGTTGTAAGAGTAGCATTACTGCTGTTCTGGAAAGTTTGCACTCTGACATAGTCAAAGTGGTAAACTGGTTCAACTCAAATGGTATGGTTACAAATCCAAGCAAGTTTCAGATGATAATTCTGGGAGCTGATGTTGGCAATATCAGCATTCAGATTCTTCTATTGCGCCATCAAAACAAATTAATTTACTAGGTATTACTCTGGATGAAAAACTTTCATTTTACCCTCACGTAAAAGGGATGGGCAAAAGTGCTTCCTCAAAGACAAAAGCATTCCTGAGGATACGAAATTTTCTCAAACAGGACCAGATTGATTTATTATTTAACTCATTTATTTTACCTTGTTTCAATTATTTCGCCCTTGTATGGATGTTTTGCAGCAAACAGGCACACAATCTCATTTCGGCAACCCATAAAAGAGCGTTGTGTGCAAAAACTGGTCTGGTGCAGAAAACCTATACAGAAATACTGGAAATATCTAGTATGATGCATATAGATTGCTTTAGATAGATAGATAGATTGCTTTATTTATAGTCGATAATGTACAAAAGATTTAAAATATACTAATAAAATATACTAAAAAAAAAAAAAACTAGTAATATATAATATTAAAATACCATTTCTCTAGTAGAATCAATCCGGAAGCTTTTGGCTGAAATACATGAAAGACTCTACTGGAGAAGATGGTTACTCTATTAAGACTAATTAAAATCAACTGTATAAACGAAAAATTAAATAATTCCTAAATTAATTATGTATTCTGCACAGATCCGACATTTGCATTGGAAGGGAGAAAATTCGCCTATAGCTCTACATAATTTAACCAAAGACTCTGTAGATTTGATTTTATCAGGAAGAGAATTCCATAATTGGGATGCTATATATCCATATGTTTGCAGCCCATATTTTGAGGATTTTATTCTAGGTCTAACTAAAGCACTTGATGACCTTAAATTATATCCAGTATCATTTCTAAACTGAAACAAAACTTCCATGTAGGAAGGATTCAATTTCCATTTCGTCTTGTAGACCTCTTTTAGTAATTGTCTACAATGTTGCATATGAATTCTTTTCGTAGAAGAAATGGACTCCACTTTAGACTGAGACCTTGCCCTCTATCGACCTTTGAAATAGATTTGCTGCTATTAAATCCCCCGACTAAAGGACAATAATTGAAACTCAGATGCTATGAATGTTTCATATAATAAACTTTTCTGTTTATTTTCAACAATCCAGGAAATTCTCTTCAGGGCATTAGATTTACAGCTAGCTCTTTTGCACAGTGTGTTTATATGATCTGCAAAAGTACGTTGACTGTCAAATTAAATACCAAGAAGTTTTACACATTTGGATGCAGATAAAATTGCTCCATTTAAATTTAAATGCCGGATTTGTGGACTTTCTGGCTTTCCGAATATTATAAAATTGCATTTGCTTTCGTTTAATTGCAAGCCATTATCGGAAAACCATAAAGCTGCTGAAGTAAAAAGTCGTTCTAACATATATTTTACTTTGTGAAAGGTTTCAGCTGATGCACAAAACGTATTATCGTCAGCATAGTTACACACTAGAATATCAGAGCAGGGCGGCATATTCACGTCATATTGAAAAAGAAAATCATTTAAAAATACGTTACACAGTAACGGCCCCAAAATTGACCCCTGTGGTACACCATAAAAAATTTCCTTCCAGCAACCAAAAACCCCATCAATACCTACTCTCTGAAAGCGCTGCTTTAAATAGCTCCAAATAAAAGATAATGCACTAGAAGAAAATCCATAAGCATGAAGCTTAGCAATAAGTAGCTTGTGGTTAATACAGTCAAAAGCCTTGCTTAGATCCATGAGCAAGGCAGCAACACACTTTTCAGAGTCTAACTTTTTTTTGAAGAAAGCACATTAGATTTAAAAGAGCATGTTGGCTACTGTATCCTTTCCTGAATCCAGACAAGATAGGGGACATTTTCCCCTCCATGAACTCACTTATCTGTTCAAATAAGATTATTTCAAACACCTTAGCCATGTTTGGAAGTTTACTAACTGGTCGATAATTTTCTTTGCAGACCCTAGACTTTGCTTTGTGGAGTGGAGACACATCCGCAAATTTCAAAGACTCAGGAAAGATGCACCTATCTACTGAGTCATTAAACCACTGACTCAACTGCGTAACAAAAACCTTTGCGTGAGCTTTGAGAAGATCTGCAGGTATGTCTCCCTCTGGACAAGCCTTGCCACTTTTTAAAGAACCAATATAAAGTTTTAATTTTTCAACAGAAACATGACAGAATTTCATTTCGTCCATATCAGCACTTTTGGAGAATTTTGATTTTATATTTTTTATGCTCGGATGTTCTTTGAAACTTGAAATAATTGCATCAACTTCGGTACGAGAGCAATCATCAGCTGTTCATGGATTGTTTTCGGGGATGTTGTTTACATTCAGTGATCTTGTGATATTTACGAAATAATCATTCATGACGTTTGCAATTTCAACTTTATTTCGTAAAACAGCATCATCTTCGACTAACGATGTTATATTTTCCTTGATTGCTTTCTCGGAGAAATTTCGTTTCACGATTTTCCAAAATGCTTTGTTGTCTCGAACTTTCGACACGTCAAGTTTTCTGTAATAATTCTTTCTTGCATCTCTGACAATCTTTGCACACTTATTCCTTTGAATTCGAAAAGAGTTCCAATTTTCAGCAGTTGGATTCGAATTATATACGTTTCTTTTTCTACTTCTCATCATAATTTCTTTGCGTACTCTCTTCGTAATAAATGGTGCATGATTCCTTCTAACCATCTTTTGCTTCACTGGCATATGTTTTTCAATTACGTTCTTAAAAGCTGTATCGAGGTTTGCGAAATTCACTTCCTGTAACTCCATTGACTTAGTAAGGTCTTTTTGGAATTCGGATTTATTGAAGTTTTTTATAGACCTGTACTTTATAATGCGGGGTTTCTTTCTTGGCATCTCCGCTTTTATAACAGTCACAGTGAGTTTCTGCCAATCGGACAGTCCTGTCTCTATTGCACAGCTATTTGTGAACCTTTTCTTGTCAGAAACCCATATATGATCAATACAGGATGGGTTCGCAGGGTTTTTGTAACAAGTTGGTGAATCAATTAAGTTTGAAAGATTATAGTGAGTTTTTAAGATTGATAATTCGCATTCGTGGCTGTTGAAGTCGCCCATTATTATACAATTTTCGTAATGAAACGAATCATGGACTTTACCAAGGTTTTCAAGGAAATAATCGCAGCGTTGATTGGGTGGTTTGTAAATGCCCTGTACGAGCCATTTTTGTGCACGAAGGATAACTTCGATCCCAACTATTTCGATATCTTCAGGTAAAGAAGGGAGTTTTATAGCATTACTAATTATTTCGCAATTAATATACAAAACCAATCCCCCGCCATTTTTGTTTCGGTCTCTTCGATAGGGACGTTTGAAACCATTTAAGGCAATTGAAGCATCGGTAAACGACTGATCAAGTTTCGATTCAGATATCAGCAGAATGTCCAAATGATCCTTGACAACCTCCTGTAAGGATAGTACTTTGCTTCTGAGTGAATTTATATTTATATGTCCGATCAATAATTTTGTGGGGTACAATTTTTTATGTTTAATAGCGCGCAATCGTCAGCCACTATAATTTGTCGTTCTGACGAAACGTTGGATCCATGCTCGACTTGTCAGTATTTTTCTAGATGTACGGTGAGGTTTTTAATTAGATTTTTTGTCCCTTGTTTGTTTAAACGAAGCTTACTGGCATTGAGATGATTACACGTAATGTTGTTATGCTGTATAAAGCCAATGTTTCGTTGAATACATAATTCACGTAAAAAACTGTTTACATAACCCGCCTTCATTTTCAATTTATCATCCCTCGTTATTATTTCAGAAATTGAAACAATCATGTTTTTTCCCGTAATAACTTCAGTTGTCATATTTACAATTTTTGAAGCAATATTTTTAGGAGTTTCGTTAGACGGTAAATCGTTCGTTCCAATATGAATAATTAAATGATCAGGATTAACTTCGTCCAGCGTTGGTTTCAAATAATTTACCATGTGCGCCGTTTTTGCACCAGAAAATGACTTGACAATTATTTTTTGCTTTGATGTCAATTTTTTGTTAATTTTCCAGTGTGAGACATGCTTTAACATGCTATCTCCCACAATACAAGTTACGCTGTTTGATTCGGCAGGAATGGTTTTATCGCCTGTAGTTCTGCAAGCTTCATGATTCGTAATGGTCGGAAGGTTGTTATAGCCAACAAGTTTTTCTAATCTATCTTTTAACGACTTTTGGTTTTTTTTCCATATAATAAATTTTCTTTTCTGTGCATTTCTAATTTCAAATAGCTGATTAGCTAATGATTGTTTTCTCTCGCTGTTCTTAGCTGAAGAAAACGATGATTGGTGTATAGAAATGTTGTTTATTTCTGTAACAAGAGAATTTTCGATAGAGTCATTAAGAGGATCATCAGACGTGTTTGTAGCAGTACAAATTGGTGATAAGTTTGATAAAGAAGACGATGATCGATCTTTTAAATATGTGGTAAATTTATCATCTGGGACTGACGCAATTTTTGAATAGTCTGTGAACTTGCGTGAGTGTGTATCTGTAGATGAAATTAACCCCGTCACGGAACAATGATTTTCCAGTTTAAAATGTTCGAAACATTTCATGTAAATTTCCATACAGTTCGTCATTTCCCGTAACTGAGATTTTAAAACAATATTTTCCTCTTTGAAGTCATGAATACATGTTTCCAAATACTTCAATTTTTTGCAGTGTTGAGATTCTTTATTGATACTCAACTGAAACTTTTCCAACATACTTCTTAAATCAAAATTCTCACCATTTACATCAACTTCCATGGTTTCATCTTCAGGTAGTACAATGCCATCTCGGTCAATAGTCGAATTCAAATTTTCGGTATTAGAGCATTCATGATCCAAGCTACTCACGGAGCGAGTAATAATACGTCTTGCCACCGCCATTTAATACGTCTTGCCACCAGCACTCTATCCATGATAAAAATCTGAAAAGCCTTGTAACTGAAGTTTATAAGTGTCTTCAAGATTGAATCCTGAATTAATGTGGGATATTTTTCGAAAGAAGGAGACTACTTACAGTCTTAGTACTGTACTGGTCATTCCACCTATTAAAAGCACTATCGGGCAGAATTCTTTTCAATTTCGCCCTAGCCTAACCTGGAATTACCTACCTGCGTGTGTCAAAAATGCGACAGATCTAAAAGAATTCAAATCTGTTATCAGGCACGTTGAAATATACTGCCAATGTAAACTCTGTGCTGCTCATTCGGGGATCAATCGATGATTTATTTTAGTGTTTTATTTGTAATTTTATCACTTAGTATTTACATGTTTTAATTTGATAGTTGGTGTAAATTAGTACATTGTAACTACATTGGACTCAACTTTAAATAAAGAAATAAATAAAATAAAATAAAAATAAATAACTAAATAAAAAAAATGTGATAAATGAGCAAATTGGACTCCAAGGAATGACATTCTTCTTAATTTGACATGATTGCTGGAACTCAGCGATTACACTGGGGGGTGTGGTAGCGCTTTATTTAAAAATTAAGATAAATAAGTCATTGTTAACTGTGGGACCAACCCTAGCCGTTAGTTGGCGCTGAAGAAATAGATACAGTTTCAAAAACTACATTTCATTGACTTTCTAACGGTGTCAATCCGTTTGAGTTACAACGGTTGTGTCACATATTCGTACCAACATGTACTTAGTGGTTTTTTCCGACATTACTAAGTTGTATCGCTTTTAACGGTGAATCGATTGACTGTGGGACTTAGTTGAATTGATTCTGGACTGTGAATTGATAAATGTGATAAATGAGCCAATTGGAGTCCAAGGAATGACATTCTTCTTAATTTGACATGATTGCTGGAACTCAGCGATTACACTGGGCCCTGTGGTAGCGCTTCATTTAAAAATTAAGATAAATAAGTCATTTTTTACTGTGGGACCAATCCTAGCCGTTAGTTCGCACTGAAAAAAAAAGAGACAGTTTCAAAAACTACATTTCATTGACTTTTTAACGGTGTCAATCCGTTTGAGTTACAACGGTTGCGTCACATATCCGTACCAACATGTATTTAGCGATTTCTTCCGCTATTACTAAGTTGTATCGCTTTTAAAAGTGAAACGATTAACTGTGGGACTTAATTGAGCTGATTCTGGAATGTGACCTGTTAAATGTGATAAGTGAGCCGCTTGGTCTCAAAGGAATGGCAATCTTCTTAATTTGACATGATTGCTGGAACTCAGCGATTACACTGGGCCCTGTGGTAGCGCTTCATTTAAAAATTAAGATGATTAGTTCATTTTTTACTGTGGGACCAATCCTAGCCGTTAGATCGCGCTGAAGAAATAGAGACAGTTTCAAAAACTATATTTCATTGACCTTCTAACAATGTCAATCCGTTGAGGTTACAACGGTTGTGTCACATATTCGTACCAACATGTATTTAAGGATTTTGTTCCGATATTACTAAGTTGTATCGCTTTTAACGGTGAACCGATTGACTGTGGAACTTAGTTGAACTGATTCTGGACTGTGACTTGATAAATGTGATAAATGAGCCAATTGGACTCCAAGGAATGACATTCTTCTTAAATTGATATGATTGCTGGAACTCAGCGATTACACTGGGCGGTGTGGTAGTGCTTCATTTAAAAATTAAGATGAATAGTTTATTTTTTAGTGTGGGACCAATCCTAGGCGTTAGTTTGCGCTGAAGAAATAGATACAGTTTCAAAAACTACATTTCATTGACTTTCTAACAGTGTCAATCCGTTTGAGTTACAACGGTTGCGTCACATATTCGTACCAACATGTATTTAAGGATTTTGTTCCGATATTACTAAGTTGTCTCGCTTTTAACGGTGAAACGATTGACTGTGGAACTTAGTTGAACTGATTCTGGACTGTGACTTGATAAATGTGATAAATGAGACAATTGGACTCCAAGGAATGACATTCTTCTTAATTTGACATGATTGCTGGAACTCAGCGATTACACTGGGCGGTGTGGTGGCGCTTTATTTAAAAATTAAGATAAATAAGTCATTTTTTACTGTGGGACCAATCCTAGCCGTTAGTTCGCACTGTAGAAATAGAGACATTTTCAAAAACTACATTTCATTGACTTTCTAAGGGTGTCAATCCGTTTGAGTTACAACAGTTGCGTCACATATTCGTACCAATATGTATTTAGCGAATTCTCCCGCTATTACTAAGTTGTATCGCTTTTAAAAGTGAAACGATTGACTGTGGGACTTAATTGAACTGATTCTGGACTGTGACCTGTTAAATGTGATAAATGAGCCACTTGGTCTCAAAGGAATGACAATCTTCTTAATTTGACATGATTGCTGGAACTCAGCGATTACACTGGGCGGTGTGGTAGCGCTTTTTTGAAAAATTAAGATAAATAAGTAATTTTTTACTGTGGGACCAATCCTAGCCGTTAGTTCGCACTGAAGAAGTAGAGACAGTTTCAAAAACTACATTTCATTGACTTTGTAACGGTGTCAATCCGTTTGAGTTACAACGGTTGCGTCAAATATTCGTACCGACATGTACTTAGTGATTTTTTGTCCGACATTACTAAGTTGTATCGCTTTTAACGGTGAATCGATTGACTGTGGGACTTAGTTGAGCTGATTCTGGAATGTGACCTGTTAAATGTGATAAATGAGCCGCTTGGACTCAAAGGAATGACAATCTTCTTAATTTGACATGATTGCTGGAACTCAGCGGTTACACTGGGCGCTGTGTTAGCGTTTCATTTAAAAATTAAGATAAATAAGTCATTTTTAACTGTTGGACCAACCCTAGCCGTTAGTTGGCGCAGAAGAAATAGTTACTGTTTCAAAAACAACATTTAATTGACTTTCTAACGGTGTCAATCCGTTTGAGGTACAACGGTTGCGTCACATATTCGTACCGACATGTACTTAGTGATTTTTTGTCCGACATTACTAAGTTGTATCGCTTTTAACGGTGAATCGATTGACTGTGGGACTTAGTTGAATTGATTCTGGACAGTGAATTGATAAATGTGATAAATGAGCCAATTCGACTCCAAGGAATGACATTCTTCTTAATTTGACATGATTGCTGGAACTCAGCGATTACACTGGGCCCTGTGGTAGCGCTTCATTTAAAAATTAAGATGATTAGTTCATTTTTTACTGTGGGACCAATCCTAGCCGTTAGATCGCGCTGAAGAAATAGAGACAGTTTCAAAAACTATATTTCATTGACCTTCTAACAGTGTCAATCCGTTTAGGTTACAACGGTTGTGTCACATATTCGTACCAACATGTATTTAGCGATTTGTTCCGCTATTGCTAAGTTGTATCGCTTTTAAAAGTGAAACGATTAACTGTGGGACTTAATTGAGCTGATTCTGGAATGTGACCTGTTAAATGTGATAAATGAGCCGCTTGGTCTCAAAGGAATGACAATCTTCTTAATTTGACATGATTGCTGGAACTCAGCGGTTACACTGGGCGCTGTGGTAGCGTTTCATTTAAAAATTAAGATAAATAAGTCATTTTTAACTGTTGGACCAACCCTAGCCGTTAGTTGGCGCAGAAGAAATAGTTACTATTTCAAAAACTACATTTAATTGACTTTCTAACGGTGTCAATCCGTTTGAGGTACAACGGTTATGTCACATATTCGTACCGACATGTACTTAGTGATTTTTTGTCCGACATTACTAAGTTGTATCGCTTTTAACGGTGAATCGATTGACTGTGGGATTAATTGAATTGATTCTGGACAGTGAATTGATAAATGTGATAAATGAGCCAATTCGACTCCAAGGAATGACATTCTTCTTAACTTGACATGATTGCTGGAACTCAGCGATTACACTGGGCCCTGTGGTAGCGCTTCATTTAAAAATTAAGATGATTAGTTCATTTTTTACTGTGGGACCAATCCTAGCCGTTAGATCGCGCTGAAGAAATAGAGACAGTTTCAAAAACTATATTTCATTGACCTTCTAACAATGTCAATCCGTTTAGGTTATAACGGTTGTGTCACATATTCGTACCAACATGTATTTAAGGATTTTGTTCCGATATTACTAAGTTGTATCGCTTTTAACGCTGAACCGATTGACTGTGGAACTTAGTTGAACTGATTCTGGACTGTGACTTGATAAATGTGATAAATGAGCCAATTGGACTCCAAGGAATGACATTCTTCTTAAATTGATATGATTGCTGGAACTCAGCGATTACACTGGGCGGTGTGGTAGTGCTTCATTTAAAAATTAAGATGAATAGTTTATTTTTTAGTGTGGGACCAATCCTAGGCGTTAGTTTGCGCTGAAGAAATAGATACAGTTTCAAAAACTACATTTCATTGACTTTATAACAGTGTCAATCCGTTTGAGTTACAACGGTTGCGTCACATATTCGTACCAACATGTATTTAAGGATTTTGTTCCGATATTACTAAGTTGTCTCGCTTTTAACGGTGAAACGATTGACTGTGGAACTTAGTTGAACTGATTCTGGACTGTGACTTGATAAATGTGATAAATGAGACAATTGAACTCCAAGGAATGACATTCTTCTTAATTTGACATGATTGCTGGAACTCAGCGATTACACTGGGCGGTGTGGTGGCGCTTTATTTAAAAATTAAGATAAATAAGTCATTTTTTACTGTGGGACCAATCCTAGCCGTTAGTTCGCACTGTAGAAATAGAGACATTTTCAAAAACTACATTTCATTGACTTTCTAAGGGTGTCAATCCGTTTGAGTTACAACAGTTGCGTCACATATTCGTACCAATATGTA
The DNA here is from genome assembly GCF_029227915.1 of Hydractinia symbiolongicarpus. NCBI lineage: Eukaryota > Metazoa > Cnidaria > Hydrozoa > Anthoathecata > Hydractiniidae > Hydractinia > Hydractinia symbiolongicarpus. Next base: position 1,056,113 of record NC_079888.1, on the reverse strand, counting down.
TTTAGCGAATTCTCCCGCTATTACTAAGTTGTATCGCTTTTAAAAGTGAAACGATTGACTGTGGGACTTAATTGAACTGATTCTGGACTGTGACCTGTTAAATGTGATAAATGAGCCACTTGGTCTCAAAGGAATGACAATCTTCTTAATTTGACATGATTGCTGGAACTCAGCGATTACACTGGGCGGTGTGGTAGCGCTTTTTTGAAAAATTAAGATAAATAAGTAATTTTTTACTGTGGGACCAATCCTAGCCGTTAGTTCGCACTGAAGAAGTAGAGACAGTTTCAAAAACTACATTTCATTGACTTTGTAACGGTGTCAATCCGTTTGAGTTACAACGGTTGCGTCAAATATTCGTACCGACATGTACTTAGTGATTTTTTGTCCGACATTACTAAGTTGTATCGCTTTTAACGGTGAATCGATTGACTGTGGGACTTAGTTGAGCTGATTCTGGAATGTGACCTGTTAAATGTGATAAATGAGCCGCTTGGACTCAAAGGAATGACAATCTTCTTAATTTGACATGATTGCTGGAACTCAGCGGTTACACTGGGCGCTGTGTTAGCGTTTCATTTAAAAATTAAGATAAATAAGTCATTTTTAACTGTTGGACCAACCCTAGCCGTTAGTTGGCGCAGAAGAAATAGTTACTGTTTCAAAAACAACATTTAATTGACTTTCTAACGGTGTCAATCCGTTTGAGGTACAACGGTTGCGTCACATATTCGTACCGACATGTACTTAGTGATTTTTTGTCCGACATTACTAAGTTGTATCGCTTTTAACGGTGAATCGATTGACTGTGGGACTTAGTTGAATTGATTCTGGACAGTGAATTGATAAATGTGATAAATGAGCCAATTCGACTCCAAGGAATGACATTCTTCTTAATTTGACATGATTGCTGGAACTCAGCGATTACACTGGGCCCTGTGGTAGCGCTTCATTTAAAAATTAAGATGATTAGTTCATTTTTTACTGTGGGACCAATCCTAGCCGTTAGATCGCGCTGAAGAAATAGAGACAGTTTCAAAAACTATATTTCATTGACCTTCTAACAGTGTCAATCCGTTTAGGTTACAACGGTTGTGTCACATATTCGTACCAACATGTATTTAGCGATTTGTTCCGCTATTGCTAAGTTGTATCGCTTTTAAAAGTGAAACGATTAACTGTGGGACTTAATTGAGCTGATTCTGGAATGTGACCTGTTAAATGTGATAAATGAGCCGCTTGGTCTCAAAGGAATGACAATCTTCTTAATTTGACATGATTGCTGGAACTCAGCGGTTACACTGGGCGCTGTGGTAGCGTTTCATTTAAAAATTAAGATAAATAAGTCATTTTTAACTGTTGGACCAACCCTAGCCGTTAGTTGGCGCAGAAGAAATAGTTACTATTTCAAAAACTACATTTAATTGACTTTCTAACGGTGTCAATCCGTTTGAGGTACAACGGTTATGTCACATATTCGTACCGACATGTACTTAGTGATTTTTTGTCCGACATTACTAAGTTGTATCGCTTTTAACGGTGAATCGATTGACTGTGGGATTAATTGAATTGATTCTGGACAGTGAATTGATAAATGTGATAAATGAGCCAATTCGACTCCAAGGAATGACATTCTTCTTAACTTGACATGATTGCTGGAACTCAGCGATTACACTGGGCCCTGTGGTAGCGCTTCATTTAAAAATTAAGATGATTAGTTCATTTTTTACTGTGGGACCAATCCTAGCCGTTAGATCGCGCTGAAGAAATAGAGACAGTTTCAAAAACTATATTTCATTGACCTTCTAACAATGTCAATCCGTTTAGGTTACAACGGTTGTGTCACATATTCGTACCAACATGTATTTAAGGATTTTGTTCCGATATTACTAAGTTGTATCGCTTTTAACGGTGAACCGATTGACTGTGGAACTTAGTTGAACTGATTCTGGACTGTGACGTGATAAATGTGATAAATGAGCCAATTGGACTCCAAGGAATGACATTCTTCTTAAATTGACATGATTGCTGGAACTCAGCGATTACACTGGGCGGTGTGGTAGTGCTTCATTTAAAAATTAAGATGAATAGTTCATTTTTTAGTGTGGGACCAATCCTAGGCGTTAGTTTGCGCTGAAGAAATAGATACAGTTTCAAAAACTACATTTCATTGACTTTCTAACAGTGTCAATCCGTTTGAGTTACAACGGTTGCGTCACATATTCGTACCAACATGTATTTAAGGATTTTGTTCCGATATTACTAAGTTGTCTCGCTTTTAACGGTGAAACGATTGACTGTGGAACTTAGTTGAACTGATTCTGGACTGTGACTTGATAAATGTGATAAATGAGACAATTGAACTCCAAGGAATGACATTCTTCTTAATTTGACATGATTGCTGGAACTCAGCGATTACACTGGGCGGTGTGGTGGCGCTTTATTTAAAAATTAAGATAAATAAGTCATTTTTTACTGTGGGACCAATCCTAGCCGTTAGTTCGCACTGTAGAAATAGAGACAGTTTCAAAAACTACATTTCATTGACTTTCTAAGGGTGTCAATCCGTTTGAGTTACAACAGTTGCGTCACATATTCGTACCAATATGTATTTAGCGATTTCTCCCGCTATTACTAAGTTGTATCGCTTTTAAAAGTGAAACGATTGACTGTGGGACTTAATTGAACTGATTCTGGACTGTGACCTGTTAAATGTGATAAATGAGCCACTTGGTCTCAAAGGAATGACAATCTTCTTAATTTGACATGATTGCTGGAACTCAGCGATTACACTGGGCGGTGTGGTGGCGCTTTATTTAAAAATTAAGATAAATAAGTCATTTTTTACTGTGGGACCAATCCTAGCCGTTAGTTCGCACTGTAGAAATAGAGACAGTTTCAAAAACTACATTTCATTGACTTTCTAAGGGCGTCAATCCGTTTGAGTTACAACAGTTGCGTCACATATTCGTACCAATATGTATTTAGCGATTTCTCCCGCTATTTCTAAGTTGTATCGCTTTTAAAAGTGAAACGATTGACTGTGGGACTTAATTGAACTGATTCTGGACTGTGACCTGTTAAATGTGATACATGAGCCGCTTGGTCTCAAAGGAATGACAATCTTCTTAATTTGACATGATTGCTGGAACTCACTGGTTACACTGGGCACTGTGGTAGCGTTTCATTCAAAAATTAAGATAAATAAGTCATTTTTAACTGTTGGACCAACCCTAGCCGTTAGTTGGCGCAGAAGAAATAGTTACTGTTTCAAAAACTACATTTCATTGACTTTCTAACGGTGTCAATACGTTTGAGTTACAACGGTTGCCTCACATATTCGTACCGACATGTACTTAGTGATTTTTTGTCCGACATTACTAAGTTGTATCGCTTTTAACGGTGAATCGATTGACTGTGGGACTTAGTTGAATTGATTCTGGACTGTGAATTGATAAATGTGATAAATGAGATAATTGCACTCCAAGGAATGACATTCTTCTTAATTTGACACGATTGCTGGAACTCAGCGATTACACTGGGCCCTGTGGTAGCGCTTTATTTAAAAATTAAGATGAATAGTTCATTTTTTACTGTGGGACCAATCCTAGCCGTTAGATCACGCTCAAGAAATAGAGACAGTTTCAAAAACTATATTTCATTGATCTTCTAACGGTGTCAATCCGTTTAGGTTACAACGGTTGTGTCACATATTCATACCAACATGTATTTAAAGATTTTGTTCCGATATTACTAAGTTGTATCGCTTTTAACGGTGAACCGATTGACTGTGGAACTTAGTTGAACTGATTCTGGACTGTGACTTGATAAATGTGATAAATGAGCCAATTGGACTCCAAGGAATGACATTTTTCTTAATTTGTCATGATTGCTGGAACTCAGCGATTACACTGGGCGGTGTGGAAGCGCTTTATTTAAAAATTAAGATAAATAAGTCCTTTTTTACTGTGGGACCAGTTCTAGCCGTTAGTTCGCACTGCAGAAATAGAAACAGTTTCAAAAACTACATTTCATTGACTTTCTAACGGTGTCAATCCGTTTGAGTTACAACGGTTGCGTCACATATTCGTACCAACATGTATTTAGCGATTTCTTCCGCTATCACTAAGTTGTATCGCTTTTAACGGTGAATCGATTCACTGTGGGAGTTAATTGAACTGACTCTGGACTGTGACCTGTTAGATGTGATAAATGAGCCGCTTGGTTTCAAAGGAATGACAATGGTCTTAATTTGACATGTTTGCTGGAACTCAGCGATTACACTGGGCGGTGTGGAAGCGCTTTATTTAAAAATTAAGATAAATAAGTCATTTTTTTACTGTGGGACCAATCCTAGCCGTTAGTTTGCACTGAAAAATAGAGACAGTTTCAAAAAATACATTTCATTGACTTTCTAAGGGTGTCAATCCGTTTGAGTTACAACAGTTGCGTCACATATTCGTACCAATATGTATTTAGCGATTTCTCCCACTATTACTAAGTTGTATCGCTTTTAAAAGTGAAACGATTGACTGTGGGACTTAATTGAACTGATTCTGGACTGTGACCTGTTAAATATGATAAATGAGCCGCTTGGTCTCAAAGAAATGACAATCTTCTTAATTTGACATGATTGCTGGAACTCAGCGATTACACTGGGCGGTGTGGTAGCCCTTTATATAAAAATTAAGATAAATAAGCAAATTTTTACTGTGGGACCAATCCTAGCCGTTAGTTTGCACTGAAGAAATAGAGACAGTTTCAAAAACTACATTTCATTGACTTTGTAACGGTGTCAATCCGTTTGAGTTACAAGGGTTGCGTCACATGTTCGTACCAACATGTATTTAGCGATTTGTTCCGCTATTACTAAGTTGTATCGCTTTTAAAAGTGAAACGATTAACTGTGGGACTTAATTGAACTGATTCTGGACTGTCACCTGTTAAATGTGATAAATGAGCCAATTCGACTCCAAGGAATGACATTCTTTTTAATTTGACGTGATTGCTGGAACTCAGGGATTACACTTGGCGGTGTGGTAGCGCTGTATTTAAAAATTAAGATAAATAAGTCATTTTTTACTGTGGGACCAATCCTAGCCGTTAGTTCGCACTGAAGAAATAGAGACAGTTTCAAAAACTACATTTCATTGACTTTCTAACGGTGTCAATCCGTTTGAGTTACAACGGTTGCGTCACATATCCGTACCAACATGTATTTAGCGATTTCTTCATCTATTACTAAGTTGTATGGCTTTTAAAAGTGAAACGATTGACTGTGGGACTTAATTGAACTGACTCTGGACTGTGACCTGTTAGATGTGATAAATGAGCCGCTTGGTTTCAAAGGAATGACAATGGTCTTAATTTGACATGATTGCTGGAACTCAGCGATTACACTGGGCGGTGTGGAAGCGCTTTATTTAAAAATTAAGATAAATAAGTCATTTTTTACTGTGGGACCAATTCTAGCCGTTAGTTCGCACTGACGAAATAGAGACAGTTTCAAAAACTACATTTCATTGACTTTCTAACGGTGTCAATCCGTTTGAGTTACAACGGTTGCGTCACATATTCGTACCAACATGTATTTAGCGATTTCTTCCGCTATTACTAAGTTGTATCCCTTTTAACGGTGAATCGATTCACTGTGGGACTTAATTGAACTGATTCTGGACTGTGACTTGATAAATGTTATAAATGAGCCAATTCGACTCCAAGGAATGACATTCTTTTTAATTTGACGTGATTGCTGGAACTCAGGGATTACACTTGGCGGTGTGGTAGCGCTTTATTTAAAAATTAAGATAAATAAGTCATTTTTTACTGTGGGACCAATCCTAGCCGTTAGTTCGCACTGAAGAAATAGAGACAGTTTCAAAAACTACATTTCATTGACTTTTTAACGGTGTCAATCCGTTTGAGTTACAACGGTTGCGTCACATATCCGTACCAACATGTATTTAGCGATTTCTTCATCTATTACTAAGTTGTATCGCTTTTAAAAGTGAAACGATTGACTGTGGGACTTAATTGAACTGACTCTGGACTGTGACCTGTTAGATGTGATAAATGAGCCGCTTGGTTTCAAAGGAATGACAATGGTCTTAATTTGACATGATTGCTGGAACTCAGCGGTTACACTGGGCGCTGTGGTAGCGTTTCATTTAAAAATTATGATAAATAAGTCATTTTTAACTGTGGGAGCAACCCTAGCCGTTAGTTGGCGCTGAAGAAATAGATACAGTTTCAAAAACTACATTTCATTGACTTTCTAACGGTGTCAATCCGTTTGAGTTACAACGGTTGCGTCACTTATTCGTACCAACATGTATTTAGTGATTTTGTTCCGATATTACTAAGTTGTATCGCTATTAACGGTGAACCGATTGACTGTGGGACTTAGTTGAACTGATTCTGGACTGTGACCTGATAAATGTGATAAATGAGCCAATTGGACTCCAAGGAATGACATTCTTCTTAATTTGACAAGATTGCTGGAACTCAGCGATTACACTGGGCGGTGTGGTAGCGCTTCATTTGAAAATTAAGATTACTAAGTCATTTTTTACTGTCGGACCAATCCTAGCCGTTAGTTCACGCTGAAGAAACAGAGACAGTATCAAAAACTACATTTCATTGTCTTTTTAACGGTGTCAATCCGTTTAGGTTACAACGGTTGTGTCACATATTCGTACCAACATGTATTTAGCGATTTCTTCCGCTATTACTAAGTTTTATCGCTTTTAACGGTGAATCGATTCACTGTGGGACTTAATTGATCTGATTCTGGACTGTGACTTCATAAATGTGATAAATGAGCCGCTTGGTCTCAAAGGAATGACAATCTTCTTAATTTGACATGATTGCTGGAACTCAGCGATTACACTGGGCGGTGTGGTAGCGCTTTATTTAAAAATTAAGATAAATAAGTAATTTTTTACTGTGGGACCAATCCTAGCCGTTAGTTCGCGCTGAAGAAATAGAGACAGTTTCAAAAACTACATTTCATTGACTTTGTAACGGTGTCAATCCGTTTGAGTTACAACGGTTGCGTCACATGTTCGTACCAACATGTATTTAGCGATTTGTTCCGCTATTACTAAGTTGTATCGCTTTTAAAAGTGAAACGATTAACTGTGGGACTTAATTGAACTGATTCTGGACTGTCACCTGTTAAATGTGATAAATGAGCCACTTGGTCTCAAAGGAATGACAATCTTCTTAATTTGACATGATTGCTGGAACTCAGCGGTTATACTGGGCGCTGTGGTAGCGTTTCATTTAAACATTAAGATGAATAGTTCATTTTTTACTGTGGGACCAATCCTAGCCTTTAGATCGCGTTGAAGAAATAGAGACAGTTTCAAAAACTATATTTCATTGACCTTCTAACGGTGTCAATCCGTTTAGGTTACAACGGTTGAGTCACATATTCGTACCAACATGTATTTAACGATTTTGTTCCGATATTACTAAGTTGTATCGCTTTCAACGGTGAACCGATTTACTGTGGAACTTAGTTGAACTGATTCTGGACTGTGACTTGATAAATGTGATAAATGAGCCAATTGGACTCCAAGGAATGACATTCTTCTTAATTTGACATGATTGCTGGAACTCAGCGATTACACTGGGCGGTGTGGAAGTGCTTTATTTAAAAATTAAGATAAATAAGTCATTTTTTACTGTGGGACCAATTCTAGCCGTTAGTTCGCACTGACGAAATAGAGACAGTTTCAAAAACTACATTTCATTGACTTTCTAACAGTGTCAATCCGTTTGAGTTACAACGGTTGCGTCACATATTCGTACCAACATGTATTTAGCGATTTCTTCCGCTATTACTAAGTTGTATCCCTTTTAACGGTGAATCGATTCACTGTGGGACTTAATTGAACTGATTCTGGACTGTGACTTGATAAATGTTATAAATGAGCCAATTCGACTCCAAGGAATGACATTCTTTTTAATTTGACGTGATTGCTGGAACTCAGGGATTACACTTGGCGGTGTGGTAGCGCTTTATTTAAAAATTAAGATAAATAAGTCATTTTTTACTGTGGGACCAATCCTAGCCGTTAGTTCGCACTGAAGAAATAGAGACAGTTTCAAAAACTACATTTCATTGACTTTCTAACGGTGTCAATCCGTTTGAGTTACAACGGTTGCGTCACATATCCGTACCAACATGTATTTAGCGATTTCTTCATCTATTACTAAGTTGTATCGCTTTTAAAAGTGAAACGATTGACTGTGGGACTTAATTGAACTGACTCTGGACTGTGACCTGTTAGATGTGATAAATGAGCCGCTTGGTTTCAAAGGAATGACAATGGTCTTAATTTGACATGATTGCTGGAACTCAGCGGTTACACTGGGCGCTGTGGTAGCGTTTCATTTAAAAATTATGATAAATAAGTCATTTTTAACTGTGGGAGCAACCCTAGCCGTTAGTTGGCGCTGAAGAAATAGATACAGTTTCAAAAACTACATTTCATTGACTTTCTAACGGTGTCAATCCGTTTGAGTTACAACGGTTGCGTCACTTATTCGTACCAACATGTATTTAGTGATTTTGTTCCGATATTACTAAGTTGTATCGCTATTAACGGTGAACCGATTGACTGTGGGACTTAGTTGAACTGATTCTGGACTGTGACCTGATAAATGTGATAAATGAGCCAATTGGACTCCAAGGAATGACATTCTTCTTAATTTGACAAGATTGCTGGAACTCAGCGATTACACTGGGCGGTGTGGTAGCGCTTCATTTGAAAATTAAGATTACTAAGTCATTTTTTAATGTCGGACCAATCCTAGCCGTTAGTTCACGCTGAAGAAACAGAGACAGTATCAAAAACTACATTTCATTGTCTTTTTAACGGTGTCAATCCGTTTAGGTTACAACGGTTGTGTCACATATTCGTAACAACATGTATTTAGCGATTTCTTCCGCTATTACTAAGTTGTATCGCTTTTAACGGTGAATCGATTCACTGTGGGACTTAATTGAACTGATTCTGGACTGTGACTTCATAAATGTGATAAATGAGCCGCTTGGTCTCAAAGGAATGACAATCTTCTTAATTTGACATAATTGCTGGAACTCAGCGATTACACTGGGCGGTGTGGTAGCCCTTTATATAAATATTAAGATAAATAAGTAAATTTTTACTGTGGGACCAATCCTAGCCGTTAGTTTGCACTGAAGAAATAGAGACAGTTTCAAAAACTACATTTCATTGACTTTGTAACGGTGTCAATCCGTTTGTGTTACAACGGTTGCGTCACATGTTCGTACCAACATGTATTTAGCGATTTGTTCCGCTATTACTAAGTTGTATCGCTTTTAAAAGTGAAACGATTAACTGTGGGACTTAATTGAACTGATTCTGGACTGTCACCTGTTAAATGTGATAAATGAGCCACTTGGTCTCAAAGGAATGACAATCTTCTTAATTTGACATGATTGCTGGAACTCAGCGGTTACACTGGGCGCTGTGGAAGCGTTTCATTTAAACATTAAGATAAATAAGTCATTTTTAACTGTTGGACCAACCCTAGCCGTTAGTTGGCGCAGAAGAAATAGTTACTGTTTAAAAAACTACATTTCATTGACTTTCTAACGGTGTCAATCCGTTTGAGGTACAACGGTTGCGTCACATATTCGTACCGACATGTACTTAGTGATTTTTTGTCCGACATTACTAAGTTGTATCGCTTTTAACGGTGAATCGATTGTCTGTGGGACTTAGTTGAATTGATTCTGGACTTTGAATTGATAAGTGTGATAAATGAGCCAATTGGACTTCAAGGAATGACATTCTTCTTAATTTGACATGATTGCTGGAACTCAGCGATTACACTGGGCCCTGTGGTAGCGCTTCATTTAAAAATTAAGATGAATAGTTCATTTTTTACTGTAGGACCAATCCTAGCCGTTAGATCGCGCTGAAGAAATAGAGACAGTTTCAAAAACTATATTTCATTGACCTTCTAACGGTGTCAATCCGTTTAGGTTACAACGGTTGAGTCACATATTCGTACCAACATGTATTTAAAGATTTTGTTCCGATATTACTAAGTTGTATCGCTTTTAACGGTGAACCGATTTACTGTGGAACTTAGTTGAACTGATTCTGGACTGTGACTTGATAAATGTGATAAATGAGCCAATTGGACTCCAAGGAATGACATTCTTCTTAATTTGACATGATTGCTGGAACTCAGCGATTACACTGGGCGGTGTGGAAGCGCTTTATTTAAAAATTAAGATAAATAAGTCATTTTTTACTGTGGGACCAATTCTAGCCGTTAGTTCGCACTGACGAAATAGAGACAGTTTCAAAAACTACATTTCATTGACTTTCTAACGGTGTCAATCCGTTTGAGTTACAACGGTTGCGTCACATATTCGTACCAACATGTATTTAGCGATTTCTTCCGCTATTACTAAGTTGTATCCCTTTTAACGGTGAATCGATTCACTGTGGGACTTAATTGAACTGATTCTGGACTGTGAATTGATAAATGCGATAAATGAGCCAATTGAACTCCAAGGAATGACATTCTTCTTAATTTGACATGATTGCTAGAACTCAGCGATTACACTGGGCCCTGTGGTAGCGCTTCATTTAAAAATTAAGATGAATAGTTTATTTTTTAGTGTGGGACCAATCCTAGCCGTTAGTTCGCGCTGAAAAAATAGAGACAGTTTCAAAAACTACATTTCAATGACTTTTTAAGGGTGTCAATCCGTTTGAGTTACAACAGTTGTGTCACATATTCGTACCAACATGTATTTAGTGCCTTTGTTCCGATATTACTAAGTTGTATCGCTTTTAACGGTGAACCGATTGCCTGTGGGTCTTAGTTGAACTGATTCTGGACTGTGACTTGATAAATGTTATAAATGAGCCAATTCGACTCCAAGGAATGACATTCTTCTTAATTTGACGTGATTGCTGGAACTCAGGGATTACACTTGGCGGTGTGGTAGCGCTTTATTTAAAAATTAAGATAAATAAGTCATTTTTTACTGTGGGACCAATCCTAGCCGTTAGTTCGCACTGAAGAAATAGAGACAGTTTCAAAAACTACATTTCATTGACTTTCTAACGGTGTCAATCCGTTTGAGTTACAACGGTTGCGTCACATATCCGTACCAACATGTATTTAGCGATTTCTTCATCTATTACTAAGTTGTATCGCTTTTAAAAGTGAAACGATTGACTGTGGGACTTAATTGAACTGACTCTGGACTGTGACCTGTTAGATGTGATAAATGAGCCGCTTGGTTTCAAAGGAATGACAATGGTCTTAATTTGACATGATTGCTGGAACTCAGCGGTTACACTGGGCGCTGTGGTAGCGCTTCATTTAAAAATTATGATAAATAAGTCATTTTTAACTGTGGGAGCAACCCTAGCCGTTAGTTGGCGCTGAAGAAATAGATACAGTTTCAAAAACTACATTTCATTGACTTTCTAACGGTGTCAATCCGTTTGAGTTACAACGGTTGCGTCACATATTCGTACCAACATGTATTTAGTGATTTTGTTCCGATATTACTAAGTTGTATCGCTATTAACGGTGAACCGATTGACTGTGGGACTTAGTTGAACTGATTCTGGACTGTGACCTGATAAATGTGATAAATGAGCCAATTGGACTCCAAGGAATGACATTCGTCTTAATTTGACAAGATTGCTGGAACTCAGCGATTACACTTGGCGGTGTGGTAGCGCTTTATTTAAAAATTAAGATAAATAAGTCATTTTTTACTGTGGGACCAATCCTAGCCGTTAGTTCGCACTGAAGAAATAGAGACAGTTTCAAAAACTACATTTCATTGACTTTCTAACGGTGTCAATCCGTTTGAGTTACAACGGTTGCGTCACATATCCGTACCAACATGTATTTAGCGATTTCTTCCGCTATTACTAAGTTGTATCGCGTCTAAAAGTGAAACGATTGACTGTGGGACTTAATTGAACTGACTCTGGACTGTGACCTGTTAGATGTGATAAATGAGCCGCTTGGTCTCAAAGGAATGACAATGGTCTTAATTTGACATGATTGCTGGAACTCAGCGGTTACACTGGGCGCTGTGGTAGCGCTTCATTTAAAAATTATGATAAATAAGTCATTTTTAACTGTGGGAGCAACCCTAGCCGTTAGTTGGCGCTGAAGAAATAGATACAGTTTCAAAAACTACATTTCATAGACTTTCTAACGGTGTCAATCCGTTTGAGTTACAACGGTTGCGTCACATATTCGTACCAAAATGTATTTAGTGATTTTGTTCCGATATTACTAAGTTGTATCGCTTTTAACGGTGAACTGATTGACTGTGGGACTTAGTTCAACTGATTCTGGACTGTGACCTGATAAATGTGATAAATGAGCCAATTGGACTCCAAGGAATGACTTTCTTCTTATTTCGACATGATTGCTGGGACTCAGCAATTACACTGGGCGCTGTGGTAGCGCTTCATTTAAAAATTAAGATTAATAAGTCATTTTTTACTGTGGGACCAATCCTAGCCGTAAGTTTACGCTGAAGAAATAGAGACAGTATCAAAAACTACATTTCATTGTCTTTTTAACGGTGTAAATCCGTTTAGGTTACAACGGTTGTGTCACATATTCGTACCAACATGTATTTAGCGATTTCTTCCGCTATTACTAAGTTGTATCGCTTTTAACGGTGAATCGATCCACTGTGGGACTTAATTGAACTGATTCTGGACTGTGACTTCATAAATGTGATAAATAAGACAATTGGACTCCAAGGATGACATTCTTATTAATTTGACATGATTGCTGGAACTCAGCGATTACACTTGGCGGTGTGGTAGCGCTTTATTTAAAAATTAAGATAAATAAGTCATTTTTTACTGTGGGACCAATCCTAGCCGTTAGTTCGCACTGAAGAAATAGAGACAGTTTCAAAAACTACATTTCATTGACTTTCTAACGGTGTCAATCCGTTTGAGTTACAACGGTTGCGTCACATATCCGTACCAACATGTATTTAGCGATTTCTTCCGCTATTACTAAGTTGTATCGCGTTTAAAAGTGAAACGATTGACTGTGGGACTTAATTGAACTGACTCTGGACTGTGACCTGTTAGATGTGATAAATGAGCCGCTTGGTCTCAAAGGAATGACAATGGTCTTAATTTGACATGATTGCTGGAACTCAGCGGTTACACTGGGCGCTGTGGTAGCGCTTCATTTAAAATTTATGATAAATAAGTCATTTTTAACTGTGGGAGCAACCCTAGCCGTTAGTTGGCGCTGAAGAAATAGATACAGTTTCAAAAACTACATTTCATTGACTTTCTAACGGTGTCAATCCGTTTGAGTTACAACGGTTGCGTCACATATTCGTACCAACATGTATTTAGTGATTTTGTTCCGATATTACTAAGTTGTATGGCTTTTAACGGTGAACCGATTGACTGTGGGACTTAGTTGAACTGATTCTGGACTGTGACCTGATAAATGTGATAAATGAGCCAATTGGACTCCAAGGAATGACATTCTTCTTAATTTGACACGATTGCTGGAACTCAGCGATTACACTGGGTGGTGTGGTAGCGCTTCATTTGAAAATTAGGATTACTAAGTCATTTTTTACTGTCGGACCAATCCTAGCCGTTAGTTCACGCTGAAGAAATAGAGACAGTTTCAAAAACTACATTTCATTGTCTTTTTAACGGTGGCAATCCGTTTGAGTTACAACGGTTGCGTCACATATTCGTACCAAAATGTATTTAGTGATTTTGTTCCGATATTACTAAGTTGTATCGCTTTTAACGGTGAACTGATTGACTGTGGGACTTAGTTCAACTGATTCTGGACTGTGACCTGATAAATGTGATAAATGAGCCAATTGGACTCCAAGGAATGACTTTCTTCTTATTTCGACATGATTGCTGGGACTCAGCAATTACACTGGGCGCTGTGGTAGCGCTTCATTTAAAAATTAAGATTAATAAGTCATTTTTTACTGTGGGACCAATTCTAGCCGTTAGTTCTCACTGTAGAAATAGAGACAGTTTCAAAAACTACATTTCATTGACTTTCTAAGGGTGTCAATCCGTTTGAGTTACAACAGTTGCGTCACATATTCGTACCAATATGTATTTAGCGATTTCTCCCGCTATTACTAAGTTGTATCGCTTTTAAAAGTAAAACGATTGACTGTGGGACTTAATTGAACTGATTCTGGACTGTGACCTGTTAAATGTGATAAATGAGCCGCTTGGTCTCAAAGGAATGACAATCTTCTTAATTTGACATGATTGCTGGAACTCAGCGATTACACTTGGCGGTGTGGTAGCGCTTTATTTAAAAATTAAGATAAATAAGTCATTTTTTACTGTGGGACCAATCCTAGCCGTTAGTTCGCACTGAAGAAATAGAGACAGTTTCAAAAACTACATTTCATTGACTTTCTAACGGTGTTAATCCGTTTGAGTTACAACGGTTGCGTCACATATCCGTACCAACATGTATTTAGCGATTTCTTCCGCTATTACTAAGTTGTATCGCTTTTAAAAGTGAAACGATTGACTGTGGGACTTAATTGAACTGACTCTGGACTGTGACCTGTTAGTTGTGATAAATGAGCCGCTTGGTCTCAAAGGAATGACAATCGTCTTAATTTGACATGATTGCTGGAACTCAGCGGTTACACTGGGCGCTGTGGTAGTGCTTCATTTAAAAATTATGATAAATAAGTCATTTTTAACTGTGGGAGCAACCCTAGCCGTTAGTTGACGCTGAAGAAATAGATACAGTTTCGAAAACTACATTTCATTGACTTTCTAACGGTGTCAATCCGTTTGAGTTACAACGGTTGCGTCACATATTCGTACCAACATGTATTTAGTGATTTTGTTCCGATATTACTAAGTTGTATCGCTTTTAAAAGTAAAACGATTGACTGTGGGACTTAATTGAACTGATTCTGGACTGCGACCTGTTAAATGTGATAAATGAGCCGCTTGGTCTCAAAGGAATGACAATCTTCTTAATTTGACATGATTGCTGGAACTCAGCGATTACACTGGGCGGTGTGGTAGCGCTTTATTTAAAAATTAAGATAAATAAGTAATTTTTTACTGTGGGACCAATCCTAGCCGTTAGTTCGCGCTGAAGAAATAGAGACAGTTTCAAAAACTACATTTTATTGACTTTTTAAGGGTGTCAATCCGTTTGAGTTACAACAGTTGCGTCACATATTCGTACCAACATGTATTTAGTGCCTTTGTTCCGATATTACTAAGTTGTATCGCACGGTGAACCGATTGACTGTGGGGCTTAGTTGAACTGATTCTGGACTGTGACTTGATAAATGTGATAAATGAGCCAATTCGACTCCAAGGAATGACATTCTTCTTAATTTGACGTGATTGCTGGAACTCAGGGATTACACTTGGCGGTGTGGTAGCGCTTTATTTAAAAAATAAGATAAATAAGTCATTTTTTACTGTGGGACCAATGCTAGCCGTTAGTTCGCACTGAAGAAATAGAGACAGTTTCAAAAACTACATTTCATTGATTTTTTAACGGTGTCAATCCGTTTGAGTTACAACGGTTGCGTCACATATCCGTACCAACATGTATTTAGCGATTTCTTCCGCTATTACTAATTGTATCGCTTTTAAAAGTGAAACGATTGACTGTGGGACTTAATTGAACTGACTCTGGACTGTGATCTGTTAGATGTGATAAATGAGCCGCTTGGTCTCAAAGGAATGACAATCGTCTTAATTTGATATGATTGCTGGAACTCATCGGTTACACTGGGCGCTGTGGTAGCGCTGCATTTAAAAATTATGATAAATAAGTCATTTTTAACTGTGGGAGCAACCCTAGCCGTTAGTTGGCGCTGAAGAAATAGATACAGTTTCAAAAACTACATTTCATTGACTTTCTAACGGTGTCAATCCGTTTGAGTTACAACGGTTGCGTCACATATTCGTACCAACATGTATTTAGTGATTTTGTTCCGATATTACTAAGTTGTATCGCTTTTACCGGTGAACCGATTGACTGTGGGACTTAGTTGAACTGATTCTGGACTGTGACCTGATAAATGTGATAAATGAGCCAATTGGACTCCAAGGAATGACATTCTTCTTAATTTGACACGATTGCTGGAACTCAGCGATTACACTGGGCGGTGTGGTAGCGCTAAATTTGAATATTAAGATTACTAAGTCATTTTTTACTTTCGGACCAATCCTAGCCGTTAGTTCACGCTGAAGAAATAGTGACAGTTTCAAAAACTACATTTCATTGTCTTTTTAACGGTGGCAATCCGTTTGAGTTACAACGGTTGCGTCACATATTCGTACCAAAATGTATTTAGTGATTTTGTTCCGATATTACTAAGTTGTATCGCTTTTAACGGTGAACTGATTGACTGTGGGACTTAGTTCAACTGATTCTGGACTGTGACCTGATAAATGTGATAAATGAGCCAATTGGACTCCAAGGAATTACTTTCTACTTATTTCGACATGATTGCTGGGACTCAGCAATTACACTGGGCGCTGTGGTAGCGCTTCATTTAAAAATTAAGATTAATAAGTCATTTTTTACTGTGGGACCAATCCTAGCCGTTAGTTTGCACTGTAGAAATAGAGACAGTTTCAAAAACTACATTTCATTGACTTTCTGAGGGTGTCAATCCGTTTGAGTTACAACAGTTGCGTCAGATATTCGTACCAATATGTATTTAGCGATTTCTCCCGCTATTACTAAGTTGTATAGCTTTTAAAAGTAAAACGATTGACTGTGGGACTTAATTGAACTGATTCTGGACTGTGACCTGTTAAATGTGATAAATGAGCCGCTTGGTCTCAAAGGAATGACAATCTTCTTAATTTGACATGATTGCTGGAACTCAGCGATTACACTGGGCGGTGTGGTAGCGCTTTATTTAAAAATTAAGATAAATAAGTAATTTTTTACTGTGGGACCAATCCTAGCCGTTAGTTCGCGCTGAAGAAATAGAGACAATTTCAAAAACTACATTTCATTGACTTTTTAAGGGTGTCAATCCGTTTGAGTTACAACAGTTGCGTCACATATTCGTACCAACATGTATTTAGTGCCTTTGTTGCGATATTACTAAGTTGTATCGCTTTTAACGGTGAACCGATTGACTGTGGGGCTTAGTTGAACTGATTCTGGACTGTGACTTGATAAATGAGATAAATGAGCCAATTCAACTCCAAGGAATGACATTCTTCTTAATTTGACGTGATTGCTGGAACTCAGGGATTACACTTGGCGGTGTGGTAGCGCTTTATTTAAAAATTAAGATAAATAAGTCATTTTTTACTGTGGGACCAATCCTAGCCGTTAGTTCGCACTGAAGAAATAGTTACTGTTTCAAAAACTACATTTCATTGACTTTCTAGCGGTGTCAATCCGATTGAGTTACAACAGTTGCGTCACATATTCGTACCAACATGTATTTAGTGCGTTTGTTCCGATATTACTAAGTTGTATCGCTTTTAACGGTGAACCGATTGACTGTGGGGCTTAGTTGAACTGATTCTGGACTGTGACTTGATAAATGAGATAAATGAGCCAATTCAACTCCAAGAAATGACATTCTTCTTAATTTGACGTGATTGCTGGAACTCAGGGATTACACTTGGCGGTGTGGTAGCGCTTTATTTAAAAATTAAGATAAATAAGTCATTTTTTACTGTGGGACCAATCCTAGCCGTTAGTTCGCACTGAAGAAATAGTTACTGTTTCAAAAACTACATTTCATTGACTTTCTAGCGGTTTCAATCCGTTTGAGGTACAACGGTTGCGTCACATATTCGTACCGACATGTACTTAGTGATTTTTTGTCCGACATTACTAAGTTGTATCGCTTTTAACGGTGAATCGATTGACTGTGGGACTTAGTTGAATTGATTCTGGACTGTGGATTGATAAATGTGATAAATGAGGCAATTGGACTCCAAAGAATGACATTCTTCTTAATTTGACATGATTGCTGGAACTCAGCGATTACACTGGGCCCTGTGGTAGCGCTTCATTTAAAAATTAAGATTAATAAGTCATTTTTTACTGTGGGACTAATCCTAGCCGTTAGTTCGCACTGTAGAAATAGAGACAGTTTCAAAAACTACATTTCATTGACTTTCTAAGGGTGTCAATCCGTTTGAGTTACAACAGTTGCGTCACATATTCGTACCAATATGTATTTAGCGATTTCTCCCGCTATTACTAAGTGGTATAGCTTTTAAAAGTAAAACGATTGACTGTGGCACTTAATTGAACTGATTCTGGACTGTGACTTGTTAAATGTGATAAATGAGCCGCTTGGTCTCAAAGGAATGACAATCTTCTTAATTTGACATGATTGCTGGAACTCAGCGATTACACTGGGCGGTGTGGTAGCGCTTTATTTAAAAATTAAGATAAATAAGTCATTTTTTACTGCTGGACCAATCCTAGCCGTTAGTTCGCGCTGAAGAAATAGAGACAGTTTCAAAAACTACATTTCATTGACTTTTTAAAGGTGTCAATCCGTTTGAGTTACAACAGTTGCGTCACATATTCGTACCAACATGTATTTAGTGCCTTTGTTCCGATATTACTAAGTTGTATCGCTTTTAACGGTGAACCGATTGACTGTGGGGCTTAGTTGAACTGATTCTGGACTGTGACTTGATAAATGAGATAAATGAGCCAATTCAACTCCAAGGAATGACATTCTTCTTAATTTGACGTGATTGCTGGAACTCAGGGATTACACTTGGCGGTGTGGTAGCGCTTTATTTAAAAATTAAGATAAATAAGTCATTTTTTACTGTGGGACCAATCCTAGCCGTTAGTTCGCACTGAAGAAATAGTTACTGTTTCAAAAACTACATTTCATTGACTTTCTAGCGGTGTCAATCCGTTTGAGTTACAACAGTTGCGTCACATATTCGTACCAACATGTATTTAGTGCCTTTGTTCCGATATTACTAAGTTGTATCGCTTTTAAAAGTGAAACGATTGACTGTGGGACTTAATTCAACTGATTCTGGACTGTGTCTTTATGAATGTGATAAATGAGCCAATTGGACTCCAAGAAATAACATTCTTTTTAACTCGACATGATTGCCGGAACTCAACGATTACACTGGACCCTGTGGTAGCGCTTCATTTAAAAATTTAGATAAATAAGTCATTTTTTACTGTGGGACCATTCTAGCCGTTAGTTGGCACTGAAGGTATAGAGAAAGTCTCAAAAACTACATTTCATTGACTTTCTAACGGTGTCAATCTGTTTGAGTGTCAACGATTACGTCACGTATTCGTACCAACATGTATTTAACGATTTGTTCCGATCTTACTAAGTTGTATCGTATTTAACGGTGAACGGATTGACTGTGGGACTTAGTTGAACTGATTCTGGACTGTGACCTGATAAATGTGATAAATGAGCCAATTGGACTCAAAGGAATGACATTCTTCTTAATTTGACAGGATTGCTGGAACTCAGCGTTTACTATGGGCGGTGTGGTAACGTTTCATTTAAAAATTAAGATTAATAAGTCATTTTTTACTGTGGGACCAATCCTAGCCGTTAGTTCACGCTAAAGAAATAGAGACAGTTTCAAAAACTACATTTTATTGTCTTTTTAACGGTGTCAATCCGTTTGAGTTACAACGGTTGCGTCACATATTCGTACCAACATGTATTTAGTGATTTTGTTCCGACATTACTAAGTTGTATCGCTTTTAACAGTGAAACGATTGACTGTGGGACTTAATTGAACTGATTCTGGACTATGATCTTATAAATGTGATAAATGAGCCATTTGGACACCAAGAAATAACATTCTTTTTAACTCGACATGATTCCCGGAACTCAGCGATTACACTGGGCGGTGTGGTAGCGCTTCATTTGAAAATTAAGATTACTAAGTCATTTTTTACTGTGGGACCAATCCTAGCCGTTAGTTCACGCTGAAGAAATAGAGACAGTTTCAAAAACTATATTTCATTGTCTTTTTAACGGTGGCAATCCGTTTGAGTTACAACGGTTGCGTCACATATTCGTACCAACATGTATTTAGTAATTTTGTTCCGATATTACTAAGTTGTATCGCTTTTAACGGTGAACCGATTGACTGTGGGGCTTAGTTGAACTGATTCTGGACTGTGACCTGATAAATGTGATAAATGAGCCAATTGGATTCCAAGAAATAACATTCTTTTTAACTCGACGTGATTGCGGGAACTCAGCGATTACACTGGACCCTGTGGTAGCGCTTCATTTAAAAATTTCGATAAATAAGTCATTTTTTACTGTGAGAACAATCCTATCCGTTAGTTCACGCCGAAGAAATAGAGACAGTTTCAAAAACTACCTTTCATTGACTTTCTAACCGTGTCAATCCGTTTGAGTTACAACGATTGCTTCACATATTTGTACCAACATGTATTTAGCGATTTTTTCCGATATTACTAAGTTATATCGCTTTTAAAAGTGAAACGATTGACTGTGGGACTTAATTGAACTGATTCTGGACTGTGACCTTTTAATAGGGATAAATGAGCCAATTGGACTCCAAGATATAACATTCTTTTTAACTCGACATGATTCCCGGAACTCAACGATTACACTGGACCCTGTGTAAGCGCTTCATTTAAAAATTTAGATAAATAAGTCATTTTTCACTGTGGGACCAATCCTGACCGTTAGTTCGCGCTAAAGAAATTAAGACAGTTTCACAAACTACATTTCATTGACTTTCTAACGGTGTCAATCCGTTTGAGTCACAACGATTGTGTCACATATTCGTACCAACATGTATTTAGTGATTTTGTTCCGATATTACTAAGTTGTATCGCTTTCAACGGTAAAACGATTGACTGTGGGGCTTAGTTGAACTGATTCTGGACTGTGACCTGATAAATGTGATAAATGAGCCAATTGGACTCCAAGGAATGACATTCGTCTTAATTTGACAGAATTGCTGGTACTCAGCGAATACACTGGGCGGTGTGGTAGCGCTTCATATAAAAATTAAGATTAATAAGTCATTTTTTACTGTGGGACTAATCCTAGCCGTTAGTTCACGCTGAAGAAATAGAGACAGTTTCAAAAACTACATTTCAATGACTTTCTAACGGTGTCAATCCGTTTGAGTTACAACGATTGTGTCACATATTCGTACCAACATGTATTTAGTGATTTTGTTTCGATATTACTAAGTTGTATCGCTTTTAACGGTGAACCGATTGACTGTGGGACATAGTTGAACTGATTCTGGACTGTGACCTGATAAATGTGATAAATGAGCCAATTGGACTCCAAGAAATAACATTCTTTTTAACTCGACGTGATTGCCGAAACTCAGCGATTACACTGGACCCTGTGGTAGCGCTTAATTTAAAAATTTCGATAAATAAGTCATTTTTTACTGTGGGAACAATCCTATCCGTTAGTTCACGCCGAAGAAATAGAGACAGTTTCAAAAACTACCTTTCATTGACTTTCTAACGGTGTCAATCCGTTTGAGTTACAACGGTTGCTTCACATATTTGTACCAACATGTATTTAGCGATTTTTTCCGATATTACTATGTTGTATCGCTTTTAAAAGTGAAACGATTGACTGTGGGACTTAATTGAACTGATTCTGGACTGTGACCTTATAAATGTGATAAATGAGCCAATTGGACTCCAAGAAATAACATTCTTTTTAACTCGACATGATTCCCGGAACTCAACGATTACACTGGACCCTGTGGTAGCGCTTCATATAAAAATTTAGATAAATAAGTCATTTTTCACTGTGGGACCAATCCTAGCCGTTAGTTCGCGCTGAAGAAATAGAGACAGTTTCAAAAACTACATTTCATTGACTTTTTAACGGTGTCAATCCGTTTGAGTTACAACGATCGTGTCACATATTCGTACCAACATGTATTTAGTGATTTTGTTCCGATATTACTAAGTTGTATCGCTTTTAAAGGTGAACCGATTGACTGTGGGACTTAGTTGAACTGATTCTGGACTGTGACCTTATAAATGTGATAAATGGGCCAATTAAACTCCAAGAAATAACATTCTTTTTAACTCCACATGATTGCCGGAACTCAACGATTACACTGCACCCTGTGGTAGCGGTTTATTTAAAAATTTAGATAAATAAGTCATTTTTTACTGTGGGACCAATCCTAGGCGCTAGTTCGCGCTGAAGAAATAGAGACAGTTTCAAAAACTACATTTCATTGACTTTCTAACGGTGTCAATCCGTTTGAGTTACAATGATTGTGTCACATAATCGTACCAACATGTATTTAGTGATTTTGTTCCGATATTACTAAGTTGTATCGCTTTTAACGGTGAACCGATTGACTGTGGGACTTAGTTGAACTGATTCTGGACTGTGACCTGATAAATGTGATAAATGAGCCAATTGGACTCCAAGGAATGACATTTTTCTTAATTTGACAGGATTGCTGGTACTCAGCGATTACACTGGGCGGTGTGGTAGCGCTTCATTTAAAAAGTAAGATTAATAAGTCAATTTTTACTGTGGGACCAATCCTAGCCGTTTGTTCACGCTGAAGAAATAGAGACAGTTTCAAAAACTACATTTCATTGACTTTCTAGCGGTGTCAATCCGTTTGAGGTACAACGGTTGCGTCACATGATCGTACCGACATGTAATTAGTGATTTTTTGTCCGACATTACTAAGTTGTATCGCTTTTAACGGTGAATCGATTGACTGTGGGACTTAGTTGAATTGATTCTGGACTGTGGATTGATAAATGTGATAAATGAGCCAATTGGACTTTAAAGAATGACATTCTTCTTAATTTGACATGATTGCTGGAACTCAGCGATTACACTGGGCGGTGTGGAAGCGCTTTATTTAAAAATTAGGATAAATATGTCATTTTTTACTGTGGGACCAATTCTAGCCGTTAGTTCGCACTGAAGAAATAGAGACAGTTTCAAAAACTACATTTCATTGACTTTTTAAGGGTGTCAATCCGTTTGAGTTACAACAGTTGCGTCACATATTCGTACCAACATGTATTTAGTGCCTTTGTTCCGATATTACTAAGTTGTATCGCTTTTAACGGTGAACCGATTGACTGTGGGGCTTAGTTGAACTGATTCTGGACTGTGACTTGATAAATATGATAAATGAGCCAATTCGACTCCAAGGAATGACATTCTTCTTAATTTGACGTGATTGCTGGAACTCAGGGATTACACGTGGCGGTGTGGGAGCGCTTTATTTAAAAATTAAGATAAATAAGTCATTTTTTACTGTGGGACTAATCCTAGCCGTTAGTTCGCACTGAAGAAGTAGAGACAGTTTCAAAAACTACATTTCATTGACTTTCTAACGGTGTCAATCCGTTTGAGTTACAACGGTTGCGTCACATATCCGTACCAACATGTAATTAGTGTTTTTGTTCCGATAATACTAAGTTGTATCGCTTTTAAAAGTGAAACGATTGACTGTGGGACTTAATTGAACTGATTCTGGACTGTGACCTGTTAAATGTGATAAATGAGCCGCTTGGATCTTAAAGGAATGACAATCTTCTTAATTTGACATGATTGCTGGAACTCAGCGGATACACTGGGCGCTGTGGTAGCGCTTCATTTAAAAATTAAGATAAATAAGTCATTTTTTACTGTGGAACTAATCCTAGCTGTTAGTTCGCGTTGAAGAAATAGAGACAGTTTCAAAAACTACATTTCATTGACTTTCTAACGGTGTCAATCCGTTTGAGTTACAACGGTTGCGGCACATATTCGTACCAATATTTATTTAGCGATTTCTCCCCCTTTTACTAAGTTGTATCGCTTTTAAAAGTGAAACGATTGACTGTGGGACTTAATTGAACTGATTCTGGACTGTGACCTGTTAAATGTGATAAATGAGCCGCTTGGATCTTAAAGGAATGACAATCTTCTTAATTTGACATGATTGCTGGAACTCAGCGGTTACACTGGGCGCTGTGGTAGCGCTTCATTTAAAAATTAAGATAAATAAGTCATTTTTTACTGTGGAACTAATCCTAGCTGTTAGTTCGCGTTGAAGAAATAGAGACAGTTCAAAAACTACATTTCATTGTCTTATTAACGGTGTCAATCCGTTTGAGTTGCAACGGTTGCGTCACATATTCGTACCAACATGTAATTAGTGTTTTTGTTCCGATAATACTAAGTTGTATCGCTTTTAACGGTGAACCGATTGACTGTGGGACTTAGTTGAACTGATTCTGGACAGTGACCTGATATTAATGATTCTTTGTTCCTGTTATTAGAGGGTCATATCTGCAACTTTGCCGACGGCAACACCATTTTTAGTTGTAAGAGTAGTATTACTGCTGTTCTAGAAAGTTTGCACTCTGACATAGTCAAAGTGGTAAACTGGTTTAACTCAAATGGTATGGTTGCAAATCCAAGCATGTTTCAGATGATAATTCTGGGAGCTGATGTTGGCAATATCAGCATTCAGATTGGCTCATCTTCTATTGCTCCATCAAAACAAGTTAAGTTACTACGTATTACTCTGGATGAAAAACGTTCATTTTACCCTCACGTAAAAGGGATGTGCAAAAGTGCTTCCTCAAAGACAAAAGCACTCCTGAGGATACGAAATTTTCTCAAACAGGACCAGATTAATTTATTATTTAACTCATTTATTTTACCTTGTTTCAATTATTGCCTTCTTGTGTGGATGTTTTGCAGCAAACAGGCACACAATCGCATTACGGCAACCCATAAAAAAGCGTTGTGTGCAAAAACTGGTCTGGTGCAGAAAACCTATACAGAAATACTGGAAATATCTAGTATGATGCATATCCATAATAAAAATCTGAAAAGCCTTGTAACTGAAATTTATAAGTGTCTTCAAGGATTGAATCCTGAATTAATGTGAAATATTTTTCGAAAGAAGGAGACTGCTTACAGTCTTAGGAGTGGTACTGTACTGGTCATTCCACCCTCTATAAGCAGTATCGGGCAGAATTCTTTTCAATTTCGCCCTGGCCTAGCCTGGAATTACCAACCTGCGTGTGTGAAAAATGTGACAGATCTAAAAAAATTCAAATTTGTTATCAGGCACGTTGAAGTATACTGCCTATGTAAACTCTTTGTTGCTCATTCGGGGATCAATCGATGATTTATTTTAGTATTTTATTTGTAAGTTTATCACTTAGTATTTACATATTTAAATTTGATAGTTGGTGCAAATTAGTACATTGTAAATATGCTGGATCCAACTTTAAATAAAGAAATAAATAAAATAAAATAAAAATAAATAAATAAATAAAAAAATGTGATAAATGAGCCAATTGGACTCCAAGGAATGACATTCTTCTTAATTTGACAGGATTGCTGGAACTCAGCGATTACACTGGGCGGTGTGGTAGCACTTCATTTGAAAATTAAGATTACTAAGTCATTTTTTAATGTCGGACCAATCCTAGCCGTTAGTTCACGCTGAAGAAATAGAGACAGTTTCAAAAACTACATTTCATTGTCTTTTTAACGGTGGCAATCCGTTTGAGTTACAACGGTTGCGTCACATATTCGTACCAAAATGTATTTAGTGATTTTGTTCCGATATTACTAAGTTGTATCGCTTTTAACCGTGAACTGATTGACTGTGGGACTTAGTTCAACTGATTCTGGACTGTGACCTTATTAATGCGACAAATGAGTCAATTGAACTCCAAGAAATAAAATTCTTTTTAACTCGACATGATTCCCGGAACTCAGCGATTACACTGGACCCTGTGGTAGCGCTTCATTTAAAAATTACGATAAATAAGTCATTTTT
Source organism: Hydractinia symbiolongicarpus (assembly GCF_029227915.1). Taxonomy (NCBI): domain Eukaryota; kingdom Metazoa; phylum Cnidaria; class Hydrozoa; order Anthoathecata; family Hydractiniidae; genus Hydractinia; species Hydractinia symbiolongicarpus. The sequence continues at coordinate 1,030,251 of NC_079888.1, read as the reverse complement.
TACTGTGGGACCAATCCTATGCGTTAGTTCCCGCTAAAGAAATAGAGAAAGTTTCAAAAACTACCTTTCATTGATTTCCTAACGGTGTCAATCCGTTTGAGTTACAACGGTTGCTTCACATATTCGTACCAACATGTATTTAGCGATTTTTTCCGATATTACTCAGTTGTATCGCTTTTAAAAGTGAAACGATTGACTGTGGGACTTAATTGAATTGATTACGGACTGTGTCCTTATGAACCTGATAAATGAGGAAATTGGATTCCAAGAAATAACATTCTTCTTAACTTGACATGATAGCCGGAACTCAGCGATTACACTGGACCCTGTGGTAGCGCTTCATTTAAAAATTACGATAAATATGTCATTTTTTACTGTGGGACCAATCCTATGCGTTAGTTCCCGCTAAAGAAATAGAGACAGTTTCAAAAACTACCTTTCATTGATTTTCTAACGGTGTCAATCCGTTTGAGTTACAACGAACGGTTGCTTCACATATTCGTACCAACATGTATTTAGCGATTTTTTCCGATATTACTAAGTTGTATCGCTTTTAAAAGTGAAACGATTGACTGTGGGACTTAATTGAATAGGTTCTGGACTGTGTCCTTATGAACCTGATTAATGAGGGAATTGGATTCCAAGAAATAACATTCTTCTTAACTCGACATGATAGCCGGAACTCAACGATTACACTGGACCCTGTGGTAGCGCTTCATTTAAAAGTTTCGATAAATAAGTCATTTTTTTACTGTGGGACCAATCCTATCCGTTAGTTCACGCTGAAGAAATAGAGACAGTTTTAAAAACTACCTTTCATTGACTTTCTAACGGTGTCAATCCGTTTGAGGTACAACGGTTGCATCACATATTCGTACCAACATGTCTTTAACGATTTTTTCCGATATTACTAAGTTGTATCGCTTTTAAAAGTGAAACGATTGACTGTGGGACTTAATTCAACTGATTCTGGACTGTGTCTTTATGAATGTGATAAATGAGCCAATTGGACTCCAAGAAATAACATTCTTTTTAACTCGACATGATTGCCGGAACTCAACGATTACACTGGACCCTGTGGTAGCGCTTCATTTAAAAATTTAGATAAATAAGTCATTTTTTACTGTGGGACCATTCTAGCCGTTAGTTGGCACTGAAGGTATAGAGAAAGTCTCAAAAACTACATTTCATTGACTTTCTAACGGTGTCAATCTGTTTGAGTTACAACGATTACGTCACGTATTCGTACCAACATGTATTTAACGATTTGTTCCGATCTTACTAAGTTGTATCGTATTTAACGGTGAACGGATTGACTGTGGGACTTAGTTGAACTGATTCTGGACTGTGACCTGATAAATGTGATAAATGAGCCAATTGGACTCAAAGGAATGACATTCTTCTTAATTTGACAGGATTGCTGGAACTCAGCGTTTACTATGGGCGGTGTGGTAACGTTTCATTTAAAAATTAAGATTAATAAGTCATTTTTTACTGTGGGACCAATCCTAGCCGTTAGTTCACGCTAAAGAAATAGAGACAGTTTCAAAAACTACATTTTATTGTCTTTTTAACGGTGTCAATCCGTTTGAGTTACAACGGTTGCGTCACATATTCGTACCAACATGTATTTAGTGATTTTGTTCCGACATTACTAAGTTGTATCGCTTTTAACAGTGAAACGATTGACTGTGGGACTTAATTGAACTGATTCTGGACTATGATCTTATAAATGTGATAAATGAGCCATTTGGACACCAAGAAATAACATTCTTTTTAACTCGACATGATTCCCGGAACTCAGCGATTACACTGGGCGGTGTGGTAGCGCTTCATTTGAAAATTAAGATTACTAAGTCATTTTTTACTGTGGGACCAATCCTAGCCGTTAGTTCACGCTGAAGAAATAGAGACAGTTTCAAAAACTATATTTCATTGTCTTTTTAACGGTGGCAATCCGTTTGAGTTACAACGGTTGCGTCACATATTCGTACCAACATGTATTTAGTAATTTTGTTCCGATATTACTAAGTTGTATCGCTTTTAACGGTGAACCGATTGACTGTGGGGCTTAGTTGAACTGATTCTGGACTGTGACCTGATAAATGTGTTAAATGAGCCAATTGGATTCCAAGAAATAACATTCTTTTTAACTCGACGTGATTGCGGGAACTCAGCGATTACACTGGACCCTGTGGTAGCGCTTCATTTAAAAATTTCGATAAATAAGTCATTTTTTACTGTGAGAACAATCCTATCCGTTAGTTCACGCCGAAGAAATAGAGACAGTTTCAAAAACTACCTTTCATTGACTTTCTAACGGTGTCAATCCGTTTGAGTTACAACGATTGCTTCACATATTTGTACCAACATGTATTTAGCGATTTTTTCCGATATTACTAAGTTATATCGCTTTTAAAAGTGAAACGATTGACTGTGGGACTTAATTGAACTGATTCTGGACTGTGACCTTTTAAATGTGATAAATGAGCCAATTGGACTCCAAGATATAACATTCTTTTTAACTCGACATGATTCCCGGAACTCAACGATTACACTGGACCCTGTGTAAGCGCTTCATTTAAAAATTTAGATAAATAAGTCATTTTTCACTGTGGGACCAATCCTGACCGTTAGTTCGCGCTAAAGAAATTAAGACAGTTTCACAAACTACATTTCATTGACTTTCTAACGGTGTCAATCCGTTTGAGTCACAACGATTGTGTCACATATTCGTACCAACATGTATTTAGTGATTTTGTTCCGATATTACTAAGTTGTATCGCTTTCAACGGTAAAACGATTGACTGTGGGGCTTAGTTGAACTGATTCTGGACTGTGACCTGATAAATGTGATAAATGAGCCAATTGGACTCCAAGGAATGACATTCGTCTTAATTTGACAGAATTGCTGGTACTCAGCGAATACACTGGGCGGTGTGGTAGCGCTTCATATAAAAATTAAGATTAATAAGTCATTTTTTACTGCGGGACTAATCCTAGCCGTTAGTTCACGCTGAAGAAATAGAGACAGTTTCAAAAACTACATTTCAATGACTTTCTAACGGTGTCAATCCGTTTGAGTTACAACGATTGTGTCACATATTCGTACCAACATGTATTTAGTGATTTTGTTTCGATATTACTAAGTTGTATCGCTTTTAACGGTGAACCGATTGACTGTGGGACATAGTTGAACTGATTCTGGACTGTGACCTGATAAATGTGATAAATGAGCCAATTGGACTCCAAGAAATAACATTCTTTTTAACTCGACGTGATTGCCGAAACTCAGCGATTACACTGGACCCTGTGGTAGCGCTTAATTTAAAAATTTCGATAAATAAGTCATTTTTTACTGTGGGAACAATCCTATCCGTTAGTTCACGCCGAAGAAATAGAGACAGTTTCAAAAACTACCTTTCATTGACTTTCTAACGGTGTCAATCCGTTTGAGTTACAACGGTTGCTTCACATATTTGTACCAACATGTATTTAGCGATTTTTTCCGATATTACTATGTTGTATCGCTTTTAAAAGTGAAACGATTGACTGTGGGACTTAATTGAACTGATTCTGGACTGTGACCTTATAAATGTGATAAATGAGCCAATTGGACTCCAAGAAATAACATTCTTTTTAACTCGACATGATTCCCGGAACTCAACGATTACACTGGACCCTGTGGTAGCGCTTCATATAAAAATTTAGATAAATAAGTCATTTTTCACTGTGGGACCAATCCTAGCCGTTAGTTCGCGCTGAAGAAATAGAGACAGTTTCAAAAACTACATTTCATTGACTTTTTAACGGTGTCAATCCGTTTGAGTTACAACGATCGTGTCACATATTCGTACCAACATGTATTTAGTGATTTTGTTCCGATATTACTAAGTTGTATCGCTTTTAAAGGTGAACCGATTGACTGTGGGACTTAGTTGAACTGATTCTGGACTGTGACCTTATAAATGTGATAAATGGGCCAATTAAACTCCAAGAAATAACATTCTTTTTAACTCCACATGATTGCCGGAACTCAACGATTACACTGCACCCTGTGGTAGCGGTTTATTTAAAAATTTAGATAAATAAGTCATTTTTTACTGTGGGACCAATCCTAGGCGCTAGTTCGCGCTGAAGAAATAGAGACAGTTTCAAAAACTACATTTCATTGACTTTCTAACGGTGTCAATCCGTTTGAGTTACAATGATTGTGTCACATAATCGTACCAACATGTATTTAGTGATTTTGTTCCGATATTACTAAGTTGTATCGCTTTTAACGGTGAACCGATTGACTGTGGGACTTAGTTGAACTGATTCTGGACTGTGACCTGATAAATGTGATAAATGAGCCAATTGGACTCCAAGGAATGACATTTTTCTTAATTTGACAGGATTGCTGGTACTCAGCGATTACACTGGGCGGTGTGGTAGCGCTTCATTTAAAAAGTAAGATTAATAAGTCAATTTTTACTGTGGGACCAATCCTAGCCGTTTGTTCACGCTGAAGAAATAGAGACAGTTTCAAAAACTACATTTCATTGTCTTTTTAAAGGTGTCAATCCGTTTGAGTTACAACGGTTGCGTCACATATTCGTATCAACATGTATTTGGTGATTTTGTTCCGATATTACTAAGTTGTATCGCTTTTAACGGTGAACCGATTGACTGTGGGACATAGTTGAACTGATTCTGGACTGTGACCTGATAAATGTGATAAATGAGCCAATTGGACTCCAAGAAATAACATTCTTTTTAACTCGACGTGATTGCCGAAACTCAGCGATTACACTGGACCCTGTGGTAGCGCTTAATTTAAAAATTTCGATAAATAAGTCATTTTTTACTGTGGGAACAATCCTATCCGTTAGTTCACGCCGAAGAAATAGAGACAGTTTCAAAAACTACCTTTCATTGACTTTCTAACGGTGTCAATCCGTTTGAGTTACAACGGTTGCTTCACATATTTGTACCAACATGTATTTAGCGATTTTTTCCGATATTACTATGTTGTATCGCTTTTAAAAGTGAAACGATTGACTGTGGGACTTAATTGAACTGATTCTGGACTGTGACCTTATAAATGTGATAAATGCGCCAATTGGACTCCAAGAAATAACATTCTTTTTAACTCGACATGATTCCCGGAACTCAACGATTACACTGGACCCTGTGGTAGCGCTTCATATAAAAATTTAGATAAATAAGTCATTTTTCACTGTGAGACCAATCCTAGCCGTTAGTTCGCGCTGAAGAAATAGAGACAGTTTCAAAAACTACATTTCATTGACTTTTTAACGGTGTCAATCCGTTTGAGTTACAACGATCGTGTCACATATTCGTACCAACATGTATTTAGTGATTTTGTTCCGATATTACTAAGTTGTATCGCTTTTAACGGTGAACCGATTGACTGTGGGACTTAGTTGAACTGATTCTGGACTGTGACCTGATAAATGTGATAAATCAGCCAATTGGACTCCAAGGATATGACATTCTTCTTAATTTGACAGGATTGCTGGTACTCAGCGAATACACTGGGCGGTGTGGTACTGCTTCATTTAAAAAGTAACATTAATAAGTCATTTTTTACTGTGGGACCAATCCTAGCCGTTTGTTCACGCTGCAGAAATAGAGACAGTTTCAAAAACTACATTTCATTGTCTTTTTAAAGATGTCAATCCGTTTGAGTTACAACGGTTGCGTCACATATTCGTATCAACATGTATTTAGTGATTTTGTTCCGATATTACTAAGTTGTATCGCTTTTAACGGTGAACCGATTGACTGTGGGACTTAGTTGAACTGATTCTGGACTGTGACCTTATAAATGTGATAAATGAGCCAATTGGACTCCAAGAAATAACATTCTTTTTAACTCGACGTGATTGCCGAAACTCAGCGATTACACTGGACCCTGTGGTAGCGCTTAATTTAAAAATTTCGATAAATAAGTCATTTTTTACTGTGGGAACAATCCTATCCGTTAGTTCACGCCGAAGAAATAGAGACAGTTTCAAAAACTACCTTTCATTGACTTTCTAACGGTGTCAATCCGTTTGAGTTACAACGGTTGCTTCACATATTTGTACCAACATGTATTTAGCGATTTTTTCCGATATTACTATGTTGTATCGCTTTTAAAAGTGAAACGATTGACTGTGGGACTTAATTGAACTGATTCTGGACTGTGACCTTATAAATGTGATAAATGCGCCAATTGGACTCCAAGAAATAACATTCTTTTTAACTCGACATGATTCCCGGAACTCAACGATTACACTGGACCCTGTGGTAGCGCTTCATATAAAAATTTAGATAAATAAGTCATTTTTCACTGTGAGACCAATCCTAGCCGTTAGTTCGCGCTGAAGAAATAGAGACAGTTTCAAAAACTACATTTCATTGACTTTTTAACGGTGTCAATCCGTTTGAGTTACAACGATCGTGTCACATATTCGTACCAACATGTATTTAGTGATTTTGTTCCGATATTACTAAGTTGTATCGCTTTTAACGGTGAACCGATTGACTGTGGGACTTAGTTGAACTGATTCTGGACTGTGACCTGATAAATGTGATAAATCAGCCAATTGGACTCCAAGGATATGACATTCTTCTTAATTTGACAGGATTGCTGGTACTCAGCGAATACACTGGGCGGTGTGGTACTGCTTCATTTAAAAAGTAACATTAATAAGTCATTTTTTACTGTGGGACCAATCCTAGCCGTTTGTTCACGCTGCAGAAATAGAGACAGTTTCAAAAACTACATTTCATTGTCTTTTTAAAGATGTCAATCCGTTTGAGTTACAACGGTTGCGTCACATATTCGTATCAACATGTATTTAGTGATTTTGTTCCGATATTACTAAGTTGTATCGCTTTTAACGGTGAACCGATTGACTGTGGGACTTAGTTGAACTGATTCTGGACTGTGACCTTATAAATGTGATAAATGGGCCAATTAAACTCCAAGAAATAACATTCTTTTTAACTCCACATGATTGCCGGAACTCAACGATTACACTGCACCCTGTGGTAGCGCTTTATTTAAAAATTTAGATAAATAAGGCATTTTTTACTGTGGGACCAATCCTAGGCGCTAGTTCGCGCTGAAGAAATAGAGACAGTTTCAAAAACTACATTTCATTGACTTTCTAACGGTGTCAATCCGTTTGAGTTACAACGGTTGCGTCACATATTCGTATCAACATGTATTTAGTGATTTTGTTCCGATATTACTAAGTTGTATCGCTTTTAACGGTGAACCGATTGACTGTGGGACTTAGTTGAACTGATTCTGGACTGTGACCTTATAAATGTGATAAATGGGCCAATTGAACTCCAAGAAATAACATTCTTTTTAACTCCACATGATTGCCGGAACTTAACGATTACACTGGACTCTGTGGTAGCGCTTCATTTGAAAATTTCGATAAATAAGTCATTTTTTACTGTGAGACCAATCCTATCCGTTAGTTCACGCTGAAGAAATAGAGACAGTTTCAAAAACTACCTTTCATTGACTTTCTAACGGTGTCAATCCGTTTCAGTTACAACGATTGTGTCACATATTCGTACCAACATGTATTTAGTGATTTTGTTCCGATGTTACTAAGTTGTATCGCTTTTAACGGTGAACCGATTGACTGTGGGACATAGTTGAACTGATTCTGGACTGTGACCTGGTAAATGTGATAAATGAGCCAATTGGACTCCAAGAAATAACATTCTTTTTAACTCGACGTGATTGCCGAAACTCAGCGATTACACTGGACCCTGTGGTAGCGCTTAATTTAAAAATTTCGATAAATAAGTCATTTTTTACTGTGGGAACAATCCTATCCGTTAGTTCACGCCGAAGAAATAGAGACAGTTTCAAAAACTACCTTTCATTGACTTTCTAACGGTGTCAATCCGTTTGAGTTACAACGGTTGCTTCACATATTTGTACCAACATGTATTTAGCGATTTTTTCCGATATTACTATGTTGTATCGCTTTTAAAAGTGAAACGGTTGACTGTGGGACTTAATTGAACTGATTCTGGACTGTGACCTTATAAATGTGATAAATGAGCCAATTGGACTCCAAGAAATAACATTCTTTTTAACTCGACATGATTCCCGGAACTCAACGATTACACTGGACCCTGTGGTAGCGCTTCATATAAAAATTTAGATAAATAAGTCATTTTTCACTGTGAGACCAATCCTAGCCGTTAGTTCGCGCTGAAGAAATAGAGACAGTTTCAAAAACTACATTTCATTGACTTTTTAACGGTGTCAATCCGTTTGAGTTACAACGATCGTGTCACATATTCGTACCAACATGTATTTAGTGATTTTGTTCCGATATTACTAATTTGTATCGCTTTTAACGGTGAACCGATTGACTGTGGGACTTAGTTGAACTGATTCTGGACTGTGACCTGGTAAATGTGATAAATGAGCCAATTGGACTCCAAGAAATAACATTCTTTTTAACTCGACGTGATTGCCGAAACTCAGCGATTACACTGGACCCTGTGGTAGCGCTTAATTTAAAAATTTCGATAAATAAGTCATTTTTTACTGTGGGAACAATCCTATCCGTTAGTTCACGCCGAAGAAATAGAGACAGTTTCAAAAACTACCTTTCATTGACTTTCTAACGGTGTCAATCCGTTTGAGTTACAACGGTTGCTTCACATATTTGTACCAACATGTATTTAGCGATTTTTTCCGATATTACTATGTTGTATCGCTTTTAAAAGTGAAACGGTTGACTGTGGGACTTAATTGAACTGATTCTGGACTGTGACCTTATAAATGTGATAAATGAGCCAATTGGACTCCAAGAAATAACATTCTTTTTAACTCGACATGATTCCCGGAACTCAACGATTACACTGGACCCTGTGGTAGCGCTTCATATAAAAATTTAGATAAATAAGTCATTTTTCACTGTGAGACCAATCCTAGCCGTTAGTTCGCGCTGAAGAAATAGAGACAGTTTCAAAAACTACATTTCATTGACTTTTTAACGGTGTCAATCCGTTTGAGTTACAACGATCGTGTCACATATTCGTACCAACATGTATTTAGTGATTTTGTTCCGATATTACTAATTTGTATCGCTTTTAACGGTGAACCGATTGACTGTGGGACTTAGTTGAACTGATTCTGGACTGTGACCTGATAAATGTGATAAATGAGCCAATTGGACTCCAAGGAATGACATACTTCTTAATTTGACAGGATTGCTGGTATTCAGCGATTACACTGGGCGGTGTGGTAGCGCTTCATTTAAAAAGTAAGATTAATAAGTCAATTTTTACTGTGGGACCAATCCTAGCCGTTTGTTCACGCTGAAGAAATAGAGACAGTTTCAAAAACTACATTTCATTGTCTTTTTAAAGGTGTCAATCAGTTTGAGTTACAACGATTGTGTCACATATTCGTACCAACATGTATTTAGTGATTTTGTTTCGATATTACTAAGTTGTATCGCTTTTAACGGTGAACCGATTGACTGTGGGACATAGTTGAACTGATTCTGGACTGTGACCTGATAAATGTGATAAATGAGCCAATTGGACTCCAAGAAATAACATTCTTTTTAACTCGACGTGATTGCCGAAACTCAGCGATTACACTGGACCCTGTGGTAGCGCTTAATTTCAAAATTTCGATAAATAAGTCATTTTTTACTGTGGGAACAATCCTATCCGTTAGTTCACGCCAAAGAAATAGAGACAGTTTCAAAAACTACCTTTCATTGACTTTCTAACGGTGTCAATCCGTTTGAGTTACAACGGTTGCTTCACATATTTGTACCAACATGTATTTAGCGATTTTTTCCGATATTACTATGTTGTATCGCTTTTAAAAGTGAAACGGTTGACTGTGGGACTTAATTGAACTGATTCTGGACTGTGACCTTATAAATGTGATAAATGAGCCAATTGGACTCCAAGAAATAACATTCTTTTTAACTCGACATGATTCCCGGAACTCAACGATTACACTGGACCCTGTGGTAGCGCTTCATATAAAAATTTAGATAAATAAGTCATTTTTCACTGTGAGACCAATCCTAGCCGTTAGTTCGCGCTGAAGAAATAGAGACAGTTTCAAAAACTACATTTCATTGACTTTTTAACGGTGTCAATCCGTTTGAGTTACAACGATCGTGTCACATATTCGTACCAACATGTATTTAGTGATTTTGTTCCGATATTACTAATTTGTATCGCTTTTAACGGTGAACCGATTGACTGTGGGACTTAGTTGAACTGATTCTGGACTGTGACCTGATAAATGTGATAAATGAGCCAATTGGACTCCAAGGAATGACATTCTTCTTAATTTGACAGGATTGCTGGTATTCAGCGATTACACTGGGCGGTGTGGTAGCGCTTCATTTAAAAAGTAAGATTAATAAGTCAATTTTTACTGTGGGAACAATCCTAGCCGTTTGTTCACGCTGAAGAAATAGAGACAGTTTCAAAAACTACATTTCATTGTCTTTTTAAAGGTGTCAATCAGTTTGAGTTACAACGATTGTGTCACATATTCGTACCAACATGTATTTAGTGATTTTGTTTCGATATTACTAAGTTGTATCGCTTTTAACGGTGAACCGATTGACTGTGGGACATAGTTGAACTGATTCTGGACTGTGACCTGATAAATGTGATAAATGAGCCAATTGGACTCCAAGAAATAACATTCTTTTTAACTCGACGTGATTGCCGAAACTCAGCGATTACACTGGACCCTGTGGTAGCGCTTAATTTCAAAATTTCGATAAATAAGTCATTTTTTACTGTGGGAACAATCCTATCCGTTAGTTCACGCCAAAGAAATAGAGACAGTTTCAAAAACTACCTTTCATTGACTTTCTAACGGTGTCAATCCGTTTGAGTTACAACGGTTGCTTCACATATTTGTACCAACATGTATTTAGCGATTTTTTCCGATATTACTATGTTGTATCGCTTTTAAAAGTGAAACGATTGACTGTGGGACTTAATTGAACTGATTCTGGACTGTGACCTTATAAATGTGATAAATGAGCCAATTGGACTCCAAGAAATAACATTCTTTTTAACTCGACATGATTCCCGGAACTCAACGATTACACTGGACCCTGTGGTAGCGCTTCATATAAAAATTTAGATAAATAAGTCATTTTTCACTGTGGGACCAATCCTAGCCGTTAGTTCGCGCTGAAGAAATAGAGACAGTTTCAAAAACTACATTTCATTGACTTTTTAACGGTGTCAATCCGTTTGAGTTACAACGATCGTGTCACATATTCGTACCAACATGTATTTAGTGATTTTGTTTCGATATTACTAAGTTGTATCGCTTTTAACGGTGAACCGATTGACTGTGGGACTTAGTTGAACTGATTCTGGACTGTGACCTTATAAATGTGATAAATGGGCCAATTAAACTCCAAGAAATAACATTCTTTTTAACTCCACATGATTGGCGGAACTCAACGATTACACTGCACCCTGTGGTAGCGGTTTATTTAAAAATTTAGATAAATAAGTCATTTTTTACTGTGGGACCAATCCTAGGCGCTAGTTCGCGCTGAAGAAATAGAGACAGTTTCAAAAACTACATTTCATTGACTTTCTAACGGTGTCAATCCGTTTGAGTTGCAATGATTGTGTCACATAATCGTACCAACATGTATTTAGTGATTTTGTTCCGATGTTACTAAGTTGTATCGCTTTTAACGGTGAACCGATTGACTGTGGGACATAGTTGAACTGATTCTGGACTGTGACCTGGTAAATGTGATAAATGAGCCAATTGGACTCCAAGAAATAACATTCTTTTTAACTCGACGTGATTGCCGAAACTCAGCGATTACACTGGACCCTGTGGTAGCGCTTAATTTCAAAATTTCGATAAATAAGTCATTTTTTACTGTGGGAACAATCCTATCCGTTAGTTCACGCCAAAGAAATAGAGACAGTTTCAAAAACTACCTTTCATTGACTTTCTAACGGTGTCAATCCGTTTGAGTTACAACGGTTGCTTCACATATTTGTACCAACATGTATTTAGCGATTTTTTCCGATATTACTATGTTGTATCGCTTTTAAAAGTGAAACGATTGACTGTGGGACTTAATTGAACTGATTCTGGACTGTGACCTTATAAATGTGATAAATGAGCCAATTGGACTCCAAGAAATAACATTCTTTTTAACTCGACATGATTCCCGGAACTCAACGATTACACTGGACCCTGTGGTAGCGCTTCATATAAAAATTTAGATAAATAAGTCATTTTTCACTGTGGGACCAATCCTAGCCGTTAGTTCGCGCTGAAGAAATAGAGACAGTTTCAAAAACTACATTTCATTGACTTTTTAACGGTGTCAATCCGTTTGAGTTACAACGATCGTGTCACATATTCGTACCAACATGTATTTAGTGATTTTGTTTCGATATTACTAAGTTGTATCGCTTTTAACGGTGAACCGATTGACTGTGGGACTTAGTTGAACTGATTCTGGACTGTGACCTTATAAATGTGATAAATGGGCCAATTAAACTCCAAGAAATAACATTCTTTTTAACTCCACATGATTGCCGGAACTCAACGATTACACTGCACCCTGTGGTAGCGGTTTATTTAAAAATTTAGATAAATAAGTCATTTTTTACTGTGGGACCAATCCTAGGCGCTAGTTCGCGCTGAAGAAATAGAGACAGTTTCAAAAACTACATTTCATTGACTTTCTAACGGTGTCAATCCGTTTGAGTTGCAATGATTGTGTCACATAATCGTACCAACATGTATTTAGTGATTTTGTTCCGATGTTACTAAGTTGTATCGCTTTTAACGGTGAACCGATTGACTGTGGGACATAGTTGAACTGATTCTGGACTGTGACCTGGTAAATGTGATAAATGAGCCAATTGGACTCCAAGAAATAACATTCTTTTTAACTCGACGTGATTGCCGAAACTCAGCGATTACACTGGACCCTGTGGTAGCGCTTAATTTAAAAATTTCGATAAATAAGTCATTTTTTACTGTGGGACCAATCCTAGCCGTTAGTTCGCGCTGAAGAAATAGAGACAGTTTCAAAAACTACATTTCATTGACTTTTTAACGGTGTCAATCCGTTTGAGTTACAACGATCGTGTCACATATTCGTACCAACATGTATTTAGTGATTTTGTTTCGATATTACTAAGTTGTATCGCTTTTAACGGTGAACCGATTGACTGTGGGACTTAGTTGAACTGATTCTGGACTGTGACCTTATAAATGTGATAAATGGGCCAATTAAACTCCAAGAAATAACATTCTTTTTAACTCCACATGATTGCCGGAACTCAACGATTACACTGCACCCTGTGGTAGCGGTTTATTTAAAAATTTAGATAAATAAGTCATTTTTTACTGTGGGACCAATCCTAGGCGCTAGTTCGCGCTGAAGAAATAGAGACAGTTTCAAAAACTACATTTCATTGACTTTCTAACGGTGTCAATCCGTTTGAGTTGCAATGATTGTGTCACATAATCGTACCAACATGTATTTAGTGATTTTGTTCCGATGTTACTAAGTTGTATCGCTTTTAACGGTGAACCGATTGACTGTGGGACATAGTTGAACTGATTCTGGACTGTGACCTGGTAAATGTGATAAATGAGCCAATTGGACTCCAAGAAATAACATTCTTTTTAACTCGACGTGATTGCCGAAACTCAGCGATTACACTGGACCCTGTGGTAGCGCTTAATTTAAAAATTTCGATAAATAAGTCATTTTTTACTGTGGGAACAATCCTATCCGTTAGTTCACGCCGAAGAAATAGAGACAGTTTCAAAAACTACATTTCATTGACTTTCTAACGGTGTCAATCCGTTTGAGTTACAACGGTTGCTTCACATATTTGTACCAACATGTATTTAGCGATTTTTTCCGATATTACTATGTTGTATCGCTTTTAAAAGTGAAACGGTTGACTGTGGGACTTAATTGAACTGATTCTGGACTGTGACCTTATAAATGTGATAAATGAGCCAATTGGACTCCAAGAAATAACATTCTTTTTAACTCGACATGATTCCCGGAACTCAACGATTACACTGGACCCTGTGGTAGCGCTTCATATAAAAATTTAGATAAATAAGTCATTTTTCACTGTGGGAACAATCCTATCCGTTAGTTCACGCCGAAGAAATAGAGACAGTTTCAAAAACTACCTTTCATTGACTTTTTAACGGTGTCAATCCGTTTGAGTTACAACGATCGTGTCACATATTCGTACCAACATGTATTTAGTGATTTTGTTCCGATATTACTAATTTGTATCGCTTTTAACGGTGAACCGATTGACTGTGGGACTTAGTTGAACTGATTCTGGACTGTGACCTGATAAATGTGATAAATGAGCCAATTGGACTCCAAGGAATGACATTCTTCTTAATTTGACAGGATTGCTGGTATTCAGCGATTACACTGGGCGGTGTGGTAGCGCTTCATTTAAAAAGTAAGATTAATAAGTCAATTTTTACTGTGGGACCAATCCTAGCCGTTTGTTCACGCTGAAGGAATAGAGACAGTTTCAAAAACTACATTTCATTGTCTTTTTAAAGGTGTCAATCCGTTTGAGTTACAACGATTGTGTCACATATTCGTACCAACATGTATTTAGTGATTTTGTTTCGATATTACTAAGTTGTATCGCTTTTAACGGTGAACCGATTGACTGTGGGACATAGTTGAACTGATTCTGGACTGTGACCTGATAAATGTGATAAATGAGCCAATTGGACTCCAAGAAATAACATTCTTTTTAACTCGACGTGATTGCCGAAACTCAGCGATTACACTGGACCCTGTGGTAGCGCTTAATTTAAAAATTTCGATAAATAAGTCATTTTTTACTGTGGGAACAATCCTATCCGTTAGTTCACGCCAAAGAAATAGAGACAGTTTCAAAAACTACCTTTCATTGACTTTCTAACGGTGTCAATCCGTTTGAGTTACAACGGTTGCTTCACATATTTGTACCAACATGTATTTAGCGATTTTTTCCGATATTACTATGTTGTATCGCTTTTAAAAGTGAAACGATTGACTGTGGGACTTAATTGAACTGATTCTGGACTGTGACCTTATAAATGTGATAAATGAGCCAATTGGACTCCAAGAAATAACATTCTTTTTAACTCGACATGATTCCCGGAACTCAACGATTACACTGGACCCTGTGGTAGCGCTTCATATAAAAATTTAGATAAATAAGTCATTTTTCACTGTGGGACCAATCCTAGCCGTTAGTTCGCGCTGAAGAAATAGAGACAGTTTCAAAAACTACATTTCATTGACTTTTTAACGGTGTCAATCCGTTTGAGTTACAACGATCGTGTCACATATTCGTACCAACATGTATTTAGTGATTTTGTTCAATTTTTACTGTGGGAACAATCCTATCCGTTAGTTCACGCCGAAGAAATAGAGACAGTTTCAAAAACTACCTTTCATTGACTTTTTAACGGTGTCAATCCGTTTGAGTTACAACGATCGTGTCACATATTCGTACCAACATGTATTTAGTGATTTTGTTCCGATATTACTAAGTTGTATCGCTTTTAACGGTGAACCGATTGACTGTGGGACTTAGTTGAACTGATTCTGGACTGTGACCTTATAAATGTGATAAATGGGCCAATTAAACTCCAAGAAATAACATTCTTTTTAACTCCACATGATTGCCGGAACTCAACGATTACACTGCACCCTGTGGTAGCGGTTTATTTAAAAATTTAGATAAATAAGTCATTTTTTACTGTGGGACCAATCCTAGGCGCTAGTTCGCGCTGAAGAAATAGAGACAGTTTCAAAAACTACATTTCATTGACTTTCTAACGGTGTCAATCCGTTTGAGTTACAATGATTGTGTCACATAATCGTACCAACATGTATTTAGTGATTTTGTTCCGATATTACTAAGTTGTATCGCTTTTAACGGTAAACCGATTGACTGTGGGACGTAGTTGAACTGATTCTGGACTGTGACCTGATAAATGTGATAAATGAGCCAATTGGACTCCAAGGAATGACATTTTTCTTAATTTGACAGGATTGCTGGTACTCAGCGATTACACTGGGCGGTGTGGTAGCGCTTCATTTAAAAAGTAAGATTAATAAGTCAATTTTTACTGTGGGACCAATCCTAGCCGTTTGTTCACGCTGAAGAAATAGAGACAGTTTCAAAAACTACATTTCATTGTCTTTTTAAAGGTGTCAATCCGTTTGAGTTACAACGGTTGCGTCACATATTCGTATCAACATGTATTTGGTGATTTTGTTCCGATATTACTAAGTTGTATCGCTTTTAACGGTGAACCGATTGACTGTGGGACATAGTTGAACTGATTCTGGACTGTGACCTGATAAATGTGATAAATGAGCCAATTGGACTCCAAGAAATAACATTCTTTTTAACTCGACGTGATTGCCGAAACTCAGCGATTACACTGGACCCTGTGGTAGCGCTTAATTTAAAAATTTCGATAAATAAGTCATTTTTTACTGTGGGAACAATCCTATCCGTTAGTTCACGCCGAAGAAATAGAGACAGTTTCAAAAACTACCTTTCATTGACTTTCTAACGGTGTCAATCCGTTTGAGTTACAACGGTTGCTTCACATATTTGTACCAACATGTATTTAGCGATTTTTTCCGATATTACTATGTTGTATCGCTTTTAAAAGTGAAACGCTTGACTGTGGGACTTAATTGAACTGATTCTGGACTGTGACCTTATAAATGTGATAAATGAGCCAATTGGACTCCAAGAAATAACATTCTTTTTAACTCGACATGATTCCCGGAACTCAACGATTACACTGGACCCTGTGGTAGCGCTTCATATAAAAATTTAGATAAATAAGTCATTTTTCACTGTGAGACCAATCGTAGCCGTTAGTTCGCGCTGAAGAAATAGAGACAGTTTCAAAAACTACATTTCATTGACTTTTTAACGGTGTCAATCCGTTTGAGTTACAACGATCGTGTCACATATTCGTACCAACATGTATTTAGTGATTTTGTTCCGATATTACTAAGTTGTATCGCTTTTAACGGTGAACCGATTGACTGTGGGACTTAGTTGAACTGATTCTGGACTGTGACCTGATAAATGTGATAAATCAGCCAATTGGACTCCAAGGATATGACACTCTTCTTAATTTGACAGGATTGCTGGTACTCAGCGAATACACTGGGCGGTGTGGTACTGCTTCATTTGAAAAGTAACATTAATAAGTCATTTTTTACTGTGGGACCAATCCTAGCCGTTTGTTCACGCTGAAGAAATAGAGACAGTTTCAAAAACTACATTTCATTGTCTTTTAAAGATGTCAATCCGTTTGAGTTACAACGGTTGCGTCATATATTCGTATCAACATGTATTTAGTGATTTTGTTCCGATATTACTAAGTTGTATCGCTCTTAACGGTGAACCGATTGACTGTGGGACTTAGTTGAACTGATTCTGGACTGTGACCTTATAAATGTGATAAATGGGCCAATTAAACTCCAAGAAATAACATTCTTTTTAACTCCACATGATTGCCGGAACTCAACGATTACACTGCACCCTGTGGTAGCGCTTTATTTAAAAATTTAGATAAATAAGGCATTTTTTACTGTGGGACCAATCCTAGGCGCTAGTTCGCGCTGAAGAAATAGAGACAGTTTCAAAAACTACATTTCATTGACTTTCTAACGGTGTCAATCCGTTTGAGTTACAACGGTTGCGTCACATATTCGTATCAACATGTATTTAGTGATTTTGTTCCGATGTTACTAAGTTGTATCGCTTTTAACGGTGAACCGATTGACTGTGGGACATAGTTGAACTGATTCTGGACTGTGACCTGGTAAATGTGATAAATGGGCCAATTGAACTCCAAGAAATAACATTCTTTTTAACTCGACGTGATTGCCGAAACTCAGCGATTACACTGGACCCTGTGGTAGCGCTTAATTTAAAAATTTCGATAAATAAGTCATTTTTTACTGTGAGACCAATCCTATCCGTTAGTTCACGCTGAAGAAATAGAGACAGTTTCAAAAACTACCTTTCATTGACTTTCTAACGGTGTCAATCCGTTTCAGTTACAACGATTGTGTCACATATTCGTACCAACATGTATTTAGTGATTTTGTTCCGATGTTACTAAGTTGTATCGCTTTTAACGGTGAACCGATTGACTGTGGGACATATTTGAACTGATTCTGGACTGTGACCTGATAAATGTGATAAATGAGCCAATTGGACTCCAAGAAATAACATTCTTTTTAACTCGACGTGATTGCCGAAACTCAGCGATTACACTGGACCCTGTGGTAGCGCTTAATTTAAAAATTTCGATAAATAAGTCATTTTTTACTGTGGGAACAATCCTATCTGTTAGATCACGCCGAAGAAATAGAGACAGTTTCAAAAACTACCTTTCATTGACTTTCTAACGGTGTCAATCCGTTTGAGTTACAACGGTTGCTTCACATATTTGTACCAACATGTATTTAGCGATTTTTTCCGATATTACTATGTTGTATCGCTTTTAAAAGTGAAACGGTTGACTGTGGGACTTAATTGAACTGATTCTGGACTGTGACCTTATAAATGTGATAAATGAGCCAATTGGACTCCAAGAAATAACATTCTTTTTAACTCGACATGATTCCCGGAACTCAACGATTACACTGGACCCTGTGGTAGCGCTTCATATAAAAATTTAGATAAATAAGTCATTTTTCACTGTGAGACCAATCCTAGCCGTTAGTTCGCGCTGAAGAAATAGAGACAGTTTCAAAAACTACATTTCATTGACTTTTTAACGGTGTCAATCCGTTTGAGTTACAACGATCGTGTCACATATTCGTACCAACATGTATTTAGTGATTTTGTTCCGATATTACTAATTTGTATCGCTTTTAACGGTGAACCGATTGACTGTGGGACTTAGTTGAACTGATTCTGGACTGTGACCTGATAAATGTGATAAATGAGCCAATTGGACTCCAAGGAATGACATTCTTCTTAATTTGACAGGATTGCTGGTATTCAGCGATTACACTGGGCGGTGTGGTAGCGCTTCATTTAAAAAGTAAGATTAATAAGTCAATTTTTACTGTGGGACCAATCCTAGCCGTTTGTTCACGCTGAAGAAATAGAGACAGTTTCAAAAACTACATTTCATTGTCTTTTTAAAGGTGTCAATCCGTTTGAGTTACAACGGTTGCGTCACATATTCGTATCAACATGTATTTAGTGATTTTGTTCCGATATTACTAAGTTGTATCGCTTTTAACGGTGAACCGATTGACTGTGGGACTTAGTTGAACTGATTCTGGACTGAGACCTTATAAATGTGATAAATGGGCCAATTGAACTCCAAGAAATAACATTCTTTTTAACTCCACATGATTGCCGGAACTCAACGATTACACTGGACTCTGTGGTAGCGCTTTATTTAAAAATTTAGATAAATAAGGCATTTTTTACTGTGGGACCAATCCTAGGCGCTAGTTCGCGCTGAAGAAATAGAGACAGTTTCAAAAACTACATTTCATTGACTTTCTAACGGTGTCAATCCGTTTGAGTTACAACGATTGTGTCACATATTCGTACCAACATGAATTTAGTGATTTTGTTCCGATATTACTAAGTTGTATCGCTTTTAAAAGTGAAACGGTTGACTGTGGGACTTAATTGAACTAATTCTGGACTGTGACCTTATAGATGTGATAAATCAGCCAATTGGACTCCAAGGATATGACATTCTTCTTAATTTGACAGGATTGCTGGTACTCAGCGAATACACTGGGCGGTGTGGTACTGCTTCATTTAAAAAGTAACATTAATAAGTCATTTTTTACTGTGGGACCAATCCTAGCCGTTTGTTCACGCTGAAGAAATAGAGACAGTTTCAAAAACTACATTTCATTGTCTTTTTAAAGATGTCAATCCGTTTGAGTTACAACGGTTGCGTCACATATTCGTATCAACATGTATTTAGTGATTTTGTTCCGATATTACTAAGTTGTATCGCTTTTAACGGTGAACCGATTGACTGTGGGACTTAGTTGAACTGATTCTGGACTGTGACCTTATAAATGTGATAAATGGGCCAATTAAACTCCAAGAAATAACATTCTTTTTAACTCCACATGATTGCCGGAACTCAACGATTACACTGCACCCTGTGGTAGCGCTTTATTTAAAAATTTAGATAAATAAGGCATTTTTTACTGTGGGACCAATCCTAGGCGCTAGTTCGCGCTGAAGAAATAGAGACAGTTTCAAAAACTACATTTCATTGACTTTCTAACGGTGTCAATCCGTTTGAGTTACAACGATTGTGTCACATATTCGTACCAACATATATTTAGTGATTTTGTTCCGATATTACTAATTTGTATCGCTTTTAACGGTGAACCGATTGACTGTGGGACTTAGTTGAACTGATTCTGGACTGTGACCTGATAAATGTGATAAATGAGCCAATTGGACTCCAAGGAATGACATTCTTCTTAATTTGACAGGATTGCTGGTATTCAGCGATTGCGCTGGGCGGTGTGGTAGCGCTTCATTTAAAAAGTAAGATTAATAAGTCAATTTTTACTGTGGGACCAATCCTAGCCGTGTGTTCACGCTGAAGAAATAGAGACAGTTTCAAAAACTACATTTCATTGTCTTTTTAAAGGTGTCAATCCGTTTGAGTTACAACGGTTGCGTCACATATTCGTATCAACATGTATTTAGTGATTTTGTTCCGATATTACTAAGTTGAATCGCTTTTAACGGTGAACCGATTGACTGTGGGACTTAGTTGAACTGATTCTGGACTGTGACCTGATAAATGTGATAAATGAGCCAATTGGACTCCAAGGAATGACATTCTTCTTAATTTGACAGGATTGCTGGTATTCAGCGATTACACTGGGCGGTGTGGTAGCGCTTCATTTAAAAAGTAAGATTAATAAGTCAATTTTTACTGTGGGACCAATCCTAGCCGTTTGTTCACGCTGAAGAAATAGAGACAGTTTCAAAAACTACATTTCATTGTCTTTTTAAAGGTGTCAATCCGTTTGAGTTACAACGATTGTGTCACATATTCGTACCAACATGTATTTAGTGATTTTGTTTCGATATTACTAAGTTGTATCGCTTTTAACGGTGAACCGATTGACTGTGGGACATAGTTGAACTGATTCTGGACTGTGACCTGATAAATGTGATAAATGAGCCAATTGGACTCCAAGAAATAACATTCTTTTTAACTCGACGTGATTGCCGAAACTCAGCGATTACACTGGACCCTGTGGTAGCGCTTAATTTAAAAATTTCGATAAATAAGTCATTTTTTACTGTGGGAACAATCCTATCCGTTAGTTCACGCCGAAGAAATAGAGACAGTTTCAAAAACTACCTTTCATTGACTTTCTAACGGTGTCAATCCGTTTGAGTTACAACGGTTGCTTCACATATTTGTACCAACATGTATTTAGCGATTTTTTCCGATATTACTATGTTGTATCGCTTTTAAAAGTGAAACGATTGACTGTGGGACTTAATTGAACTGATTCTAAGCTGTGACCTTATAAATGTGATAAATGAGCCAATTGGACTCCAAGAAATAACATTCTTTTTAACTCGACATGATTCCCGGAACTCAACGACTACACTGGACCCTGTGGTAGCGCTTCATATAAAAATTTAGATAAATAAGTCATTTTTCACTGTGGGACCAATCCTAGCCGTTAGTTCGCGCTGAAGAAATAGAGACAGTTTCAAAAACTACATTTCATTGACTTTTTAACGGTGTCAATCCGTTTGAGTTACAACGATCGTGTCACATATTCGTACCAACATGTATTTAGTGATTTTGTTCCGATATTACTAAGTTGTATCGCTTTTAACGGTGAACCGATTTACTGTGGGACTTAGTTGAACTGATTCTGGACTGTGAACTTATAAATGTGATAAATGGGCCAATTAAACTCCAAGAAATAACATTCTTTTTAACTCCACATGATTGCCGGAACTCAACGATTACACTGCACCCTGTGGTAGCGGTTTATTTAAAAATTTAGATAAATAAGTCATTTTTTACTGTGAGACCAATCCTAGGCGCTAGTTCGCGCTGAAGAAATAGAGACAGTTTCAAAAACTACATTTCATTGACTTTCTAACGGTGTCAATCCGTTTGAGTTACAATGATTGTGTCACATAATCGTACCAACATGTATTTAGTGATTTTGTTCCGATATTACTAAGTTGTATCGCTTTTAACGGTGAACCGATTGACTGTGGGACGTAGTTGAACTGATTCTGGACTGTGACCTGATAAATGTGATAAATGAGCCAATTGGACTCCAAGGAATGACATTTTTCTTAATTTGACAGGATTGCTGGTACTCAGCGATTACACTGGGCGGTGTGGTAGCGCTTCATTTAAAAAGTAAGATTAATAAGTCAATTTTTACTGTGGGACCAATCCTAGCCGTTTGTTCACGCTGAAGAAATAGAGACAGTTTCAAAAACTACATTTCATTGTCTTTTTAAAGGTGTCAATCCGTTTGAGTTACAACGGTTGCGTCACATATTCGTATCAACATGTATTTGGTGATTTTGTTCCGATATTACTAAGTTGTATCGCTTTTAACGGTGAACCGATTGACTGTGGGACATAGTTGAACTGATTCTGGACTGTGACCTGATAAATGTGATAAATGAGCCAATTGGACTCCAAGAAATAACATTCTTTTTAACTCGACGTGATTGCCGAAACTCAGCGATTACACTGGACCCTGTGGTAGCGCTTAATTTAAAAATTTCGATAAATAAGTCATTTTTTACTGTGGGAACAATCCTATCCGTTAGTTCACGCCGAAGAAATAGAGACAGTTTCAAAAACTACCTTTCATTGACTTTCTAACGGTGTCAATCCGTTTGAGTTACAACGGTTGCTTCACATATTTGTACCAACATGTATTTAGCGATTTTTTCCGATATTACTATGTTGTATCGCTTTTAAAAGTGAAACGATTGACTGTGGGACTTAATTGAACTGATTCTGGACTGTGACCTTATAAATGTGATAAATGGGCCAATTAAACTCCAAGAAATAACATTCTTTTTAACTCCACATGATTGCCGGAACTCAACGATTACACTGCACCCTGTGGTAGCGCTTTATTTAAAAATTTAGATAAATAAGGCATTTTTTACTGTGGGACCAATCCTAGGCGCTAGTTCGCGCTGAAGAAATAGAGACAGTTTCAAAAACTACATTTCATTGACTTTCTAACGGTGTCAATCCGTTTGAGTTACAACGGTTGCGTCACATATTCGTATCAACATGTATTTAGTGATTTTGTTCCGATATTACTAAGTTGTATCGCTTTTAACGGTGAACCGATTGACTGTGGGACTTAGTTGAACTGATTCTGGACTGTGACCTTATAAATGTGATAAATGGGCCAATTGAACTCCAAGAAATAACATTCTTTTTAACTCCACATGATTGCCGGAACTCAACGATTACACTGGACTCTGTGGTAGCGCTTCATTTGAAAATTTCGATAAATAAGTCATTTTTTACTGTGAGACCAATCCTATCCGTTAGTTCACGCTGAAGAAATAGAGACAGTTTCAAAAACTACCTTTCATTGACTTTCTAACGGTGTCAATCCGTTTCAGTTACAACGATTGTGTCACATATTCGTACCAACATGTATTTAGTGATTTTGTTCCGATGTTACTAAGTTGTATCGCTTTTAACGGTGAACCGATTGACTGTGGGACATAGTTGAACTGATTCTGGACTGTGACCTGGTAAATGTGATAAATGAGCCAATTGGACTCCAAGAAATAACGTTCTTTTTAACTCGACGTGATTGCCGAAACTCAGCGATTACACTGGACCCTGTGGTAGCGCTTAATTTAAAAATTTCGATAAATAAGTCATTTTTTACTGTGGGAACAATCCTATCCGTTAGTTCACGCCGAAGAAATAGAGACAGTTTCAAAAACTACCTTTCATTGACTTTCTAACGGTGTCAATCCGTTTGAGTTACAACGGTTGCTTCACATATTTGTACCAACATGTATTTAGCGATTTTTTCCGATATTACTATGTTGTATCGCTTTTAAAAGTGAAACGGTTGACTGTGGGACTTAATTGAACTGATTCTGGACTGTGACCTTATAAATGTGATAAATGAGCCAATTGGACTCCAAGAAATAACATTCTTTTTAACTCGACATGATTCCCGGAACTCAACGATTACACTGGACCCTGTGGTAGCGCTTCATATAAAAATTTGAATAAATAAGTCATTTTTCACTGTGAGACCGATCCTAGCCGTTAGTTCGCGCTGAAGAAATAGAGACAGTTTCAAAAACTACATTTCATTGACTTTTTAACGGTGTCAATCCGTTTGAGTTACAACGATCGTGTCACATATTCGTACCAACATGTATTTAGTGATTTTGTTCCGATATTACTAATTTGTATCGCTTTTACGGTGAACCGATTGACTGTGGGACTTAGTTGAACTGATTCTGGACTGTGACCTGATAAATGTGATAAATGAGCCAATTGGACTCCAAGGAATGACATTCTTCTTAATTTGACAGGATTGCTGGTATTCAGCGATTACACTGGGCGGTGTGGTAGCGCTTCATTTAAAAAGTAAGATTAATAAGTCAATTTTTACTGTGGGACCAATCCTAGCCGTTTGTTCACGCTGAAGAAATAGAGACAGTTTCAAAAACTACATTTCATTGTCTTTTTAAAGGTGTCAATCCGTTTGAGTTACAACGGTTGCGTCACATATTCGTATCAACATGTATTTAGTGATTTTGTTCCGATATTACTAAGTTGTATCGCTTTTAACGGTGAACCGATTGACTGTGGGACTTAGTTGAACTGATTCTGGACTGTGACCTTATAAATGTGATAAATGGGCCAATTGAACTCCAAGAAATAACATTCTTTTTAACTCCACATGATTGCCGGAACTCAACGATTACACTGCACCCTGTGGTAGCGCTTTATTTAAAAATTTAGATAAATAAGGCATTTTTTACTGTGGGACCAATCCTAGGCGCTAGTTCGCGCTGAAGAAATAGAGACAGTTTCAAAAACTACATTTCATTGACTTTCTAACGGTGTCAATCCGTTTGAGTTACAACGATTGTGTCACATATTCGTACCAACATGTATTTAGTGATTTTGTTCCGATATTACTAAGTTGTATCGCTTTTAAAAGTGAAACGGTTGACTGTGGGACTTAATTGAACTGATTCTGGACTGTGACCTTATAGATGTGATAAATCAGCCAATTGGACTCCAAGGATATGACATTCTTCTTAATTTGACAGGATTGCTGGTACTCAGCGAATACACTGGGCGGTGTGGTACTGCTTCATTTAAAAAGTAACATTAATAAGTCATTTTTTACTGTGGGACCAATCCTAGCCGTTAGTTCGCGCTGAAGAAATAGAGACAGTTTCAAAAACTACATTTCATTGACTTTTTAACGGTGTCAATCCGTTTGAGTTACAACGATCGTGTCACATATTTGTACCAACATGTATTTAGTGATTTTGTTCCGATATTACTAAGTTGTATCGCTTTTAACGGTGAACCGATTGACTGTGGGACTTAGTTGAACTGATTCTGGACTGTGACCTGATAAATGTGATAAATCAGCCAATTGGACTCCAAGGATATGACATTCTTCTTAATTTGACAGGATTGCTGGTACTCAGCGAATACACTGGGCGGTGTGGTACTGCTTCATTTAAAAAGTAACATTAATAAGTCATTTTTTACTGTGGGACCAATCCTAGCCGTTTGTTCACGCTGAAGAAATAGAGACAGTTTCAAAAACTACATTTCATTGTCTTTTTAAAGATGTCAATCCGTTTGAGTTACAACGGTTGCGTCACATATTCGTATCAACATGTATTTAGTGATTTTGTTCCGATATTACTAAGCTGTATCGCTTTTAACGGTGAACCGATTGACTGTGGGACTTAGTTGAACTGATTCTGGACTGTGACCTTATAAATGTGATAAATGGGCCAATTAAACTCCAAGAAATAACATTCTTTTTAACTCCACATGATTGCCGGAACTCAACGATTACACTGCACCCTGTGGTAGCGCTTTATTTAAAAATTTAGATAAATAAGGCATTTTTTACTGTGGGACCAATCCTAGGCGCTAGTTCGCACTGAAGAAATAGAGACAGTTTCAAAAACTACATTTCATTGACTTTCTAACGGTGTCAATCCGTTTGAGTTACAACGGTTGCGTCACATATTCGTATCAACATGTATTTAGTGATTTTGTTCCGATATTACTAAGTTGTATCGCTTTTAACGGTGAACCGATTGACTGTGGGACTTAGTTGAACTGATTC
Source organism: Hydractinia symbiolongicarpus (assembly GCF_029227915.1). Lineage (NCBI taxonomy): Eukaryota > Metazoa > Cnidaria > Hydrozoa > Anthoathecata > Hydractiniidae > Hydractinia > Hydractinia symbiolongicarpus. Next base: position 1,003,771 of record NC_079888.1, on the reverse strand, counting down.
TGGACTGTGACCTTATAAATGTGATAAATGGGCCAATTGAACTCCAAGAAATAACATTCTTTTTAACTCCACATGATTGCCGGAACTCAACGATTACACTGGACTCTGTGGTAGCGCTTCATTTGAAAATTTCGATAAATAAGTCATTTTTTACTGTGAGACCAATCCTATCCGTTAGTTCACGCTGAAGAAATAGAGACAGTTTCAAAAAACACCTTTCATTGACTTTCTAACGGTGTCAATCCGTTTCAGTTACAACGATTGTGTCACATATTCGTACCAACATGTATTTAGTGATTTTGTTCCGATGTTACTAAGTTGTATCGCTTTTAACGGTGAACCGATTGACTGTGGGACATAGTTGAACTGATTCTGGACTGTGACCTGGTAAATGTGATAAATGAGCCAATTGGACTCCAAGAAATAACGTTCTTTTTAACTCGACGTGATTGCCGAAACTCAGCGATTACACTGGACCCTGTGGTAGCGCTTAATTTAAAAATTTCGATAAATAAGTCATTTTTTACTGTGGGAACAATCCTATCCGTTAGTTCACGCCGAAGAAATAGAGACAGTTTCAAAAACTACCTTTCATTGACTTTCTAACGGTGTCAATCCGTTTGAGTTACAACGGTTGCTTCACATATTTGTACCAACATGTATTTAGCGATTTTTTCCGATATTACTATGTTGTATCGCTTTTAAAAGTGAAACGGTTGACTGTGGGACTTAATTGAACTGATTCTGGACCGTGACCTTATAAATGTGATAAATGAGCCAATTGGACTCCAAGAAATAACATTCTTTTTAACTCGACATGATTCCCGGAACTCAACGATTACACTGGACCCTGTGGTAGCGCTTCATATAAAAATTTGAATAAATAAGTCATTTTTCACTGTGAGACCAATCCTAGCCGTTAGTTCGCGCTGAAGAAATAGAGACAGTTTCAAAAACTACATTTCATTGACTTTTTAACGGTGTCAATCCGTTTGAGTTACAACGATCGTGTCACATATTCGTACCAACATGTATTTAGTGATTTTGTTCCGATATTACTAATTTGTATCGCTTTTACGGTGAACCGATTGACTGTGGGACTTAGTTGAACTGATTCTGGACTGTGACCTGATAAATGTGATAAATGAGCCAATTGGACTCCAAGGAATGACATTCTTCTTAATTTGACAGGATTGCTGGTATTCAGCGATTACACTGGGCGGTGTGGTAGCGCTTCATTTAAAAAGTAAGATTAATAAGTCAATTTTTACTGTGGGACCAATCCTAACCGTTTGTTCACGCTGAAGAAATAGAGACAGTTTCAAAAACTACATTTCATTGTCTTTTTAAAGGTGTCAATCCGTTTGAGTTACAACGGTTGCGTCACATATTCGTATCAACATGTATTTAGTGATTTTGTTCCGATATTACTAAGTTGTATCGCTTTTAACGGTGAACCGATTGACTGTGGGACTTAGTTGAACTGATTCTGGACTGTGACCTAATAAATGTGATAAATGGGCCAATTGAACTCCAAGAAATAACATTCTTTTTAACTCCACATGATTGCCGGAACTCAACGATTACACTGCACCCTGTGGTAGCGCTTTATTTAAAAATTTAGATAAATAAGGCATTTTTTACTGTGGGACCAATCCTAGGCGCTAGTTCGCGCTGAAGAAATAGAGACAGTTTCAAAAACTACATTTCATTGACTTTCTAACGGTGTCAATCCGTTTGAGTTACAACGATTGTGTCACATATTCGTACCAACATGTATTTAGTGATTTTGTTCCGATATTACTAAGTTGTATCGCTTTTAAAAGTGAAACGGTTGACTGTGGGACTTAATTGAACTGATTCTGGACTGTGACCTTATAGATGTGATAAATCAGCCAATTGGACTCCAAGGATATGACATTCTTCTTAATTTGACAGGATTGCTGGTACTCAGCGAATACACTGGGCGGTGTGGTACTGCTTCATTTAAAAAGTAACATTAATAAGTCATTTTTTACTGTGGGACCAATCCTAGCCGTTTGTTCACGCTGAAGAAATAGAGACAGTTTCAAAAACTACATTTCATTGTCTTTTTAAAGATGTCAATCCGTTTGAGTTACAACGGTTGCGTCACATATTCGTATCAACATGTATTTAGTGATTTTGTTCCGATATTACTAAGTTGTATCGCTTTTAACGGTGAACCGATTGACTGTGGGACTTAGTTGAACTGATTCTGGACTGTGACCTTATAAATGTGATAAATGGGCCAATTAAACTCCAAGAAATAACATTCTTTTTAACTCCACATGATTGCCGGAACTCAACGATTACACTGCACCCTGTGGTAGCGCTTTATTTAAAAATTTAGATAAATAAGGCATTTTTTACTGTGGGACTAATCCTAGGCGCTTTTTCGCGCTGAAGAAATAGAGACAGTTTCAAAAACTACATTTCATTGACTTTCTAACGGTGTCAATCCGTTTGAGTTACAACGATTGTGTCACATATTCGTACCAACATATATTTAGTGATTTTGTTCCGATATTACTAATTTGTATCGCTTTTAACGGTGAACCGATTGACTGTGGGACTTAGTTGAACTGATTCTGGACTGTGACCGGATAAATGTGATAAATGAGCCAATTGGACTCCAAGGAATGACATTCTTCTTAATTTGACAGGATTGCTGGTATTCAGCGATTGCGCTGGGCGGTGTGGTAGCGCTTCATTTAAAAAGTAAGATTAATAAGTCAATTTTTACTGTGGGACCAATCCTAGCCGTGTGTTCACGCTGAAGAAATAGAGACAGTTTCAAAAACTACATTTCATTGACTTTCTAACGGTGTCAATCCGTTTGAGTTACAACGGTTGCGTCACATATTCGTATCAACATGTATTTAGTGATTTTGTTTCGATATTACTAAGTTGAATCGCTTTTAACGGTGAACCGATTGACTGTGGGACTTAGTTGAACTGATTGTGGACTGTGACCTTATAAATGTGATAAATGGGCCAATTGAACTCCAAGAAATAACATTCTTTTTAACTCCACATGATTTCCGGAACTCAACGATTACACTGCACCCTGTGGTAGCGCTTTATTTAAAAATTTAGATAAATAAGGCATTTTTTACTGTGGGACCAATCCTAGGCGCTAGTTCGCGCTGAAGAAATAGAGACAGTTTCAAAAACTACATTTCATTGACTTTCTAACGGTGTCAATCCGTTTGAGTTACAACGATTGTGTCACATATTCGTACCAACATGTATTTAGTGATTTTGTTCCGATATTACTAAGTTGTATCGCTTTTAACGGTGAGCCGATTGACTGTGGGACTTAGTTGAACTGATTCTGGACTGTGACCTGATAAATGTGATAAATGAGCCAATTGGACTCCAAGGAATGACACTCTTCTTAATTTGACAGGATTGCTGGTACTCAGCGATTACACTGGGCGGTGTGGTAGCGCTTCATTTAAAAAGTAAGATTAATAAGTCAATTTTTACTGTGGGACCAATCCTAGCCGTTAGTTCACGCTGAAGAAATAGAGACAGTTTCAAAAACTACATTTCATTGTCTTTTTAACGGTGTCAATCCGCTTGAGTTACAACGGTTGCGTCACATATTCGTACCAACATGTATTTAGTTATTTTGTTCCGATATTACTAAGTTGTATCGCTTTTAACGGTGAACCGATTGACTGTGGGACTTAGTTGAACTGATTCTGGACTGTGACCTGATAAATGTGATATATGAGCCAATTGAACTCCAAGAAATAACATTCTTTTTAACTCGACATAATTGCCGGAACTCAGCGATTACACTGGACCCTGTGGTAGCGCTTCATTTAAAAATTTAGATAAATAAGTCATTTTTCACTGTGAGACCAATCCTAGCCGTTAGTTTGCGCTGAAGAAATAGAGACAGTTTCAAAAACTACATTTCATTGACTTTTTAACGGTGTCAATCCGTTTGAGTTACAACGATCGTGTCACATATTCGTACCAACATGTATTTAGTGATTTTGTTCCGATATTACTAAGTTGTATCGCTTTTAACGGTGAACCGATTGACTGTGGGACTTAGTTGAACTGATTCTGGACTGTGACCTGATAAATGTGATAAATGAGCCAATTGAACTCCAAGAAATAACATTCTTTTTAACTCGACATAATTGCCGGAACTCAGCGATTACACTGGACCCTGTGGTAGCGCTTCATTTAAAAATTTAGATAAATAAGTTATTTTTCACTGTGGGACCAATCCTAGCCGTTAGTTCGCGCTGAATAAATAGAGACAGTTTCAAAAACTACATTTCATTGACTTTTTAACGGTGTCAATCCGTTTGAGTTACAACGATCGTGTCACATATTCGTACCAACATGTATTTAGTGATTTTGTTCCGATATTACTAAGTTGTATCGCTTTTAACGGTGAACCGATTGACTGTGGGACTTAGTTGAACTGATGCTGGACTGTGACCTGATAAATGTGATAAATCAGCCAATTGGACTCCAAGGATATGACATTCTTCTTAATTTGACAGGATTGCTGGTACTCAGCGAATACACTGGGCGGTGTAGTACCGCTTCATTTAAAAAGTAACATTAATAAGTCATTTTTTACTGTGGGACCAATCCTAGCCGTTTGTTCACGCTGAAGAAATAGAGACAGTTTCAAAAACTACATTTCATTGTCTTTTTAAAGGTGTCAATCCGTTTGAGTTACAACGGTTGCGTCACATATTCGTATCAACATGTATTTAGTGATTTTGTTCCGATATTACTAAGTTGTATCGCTTTTAACGGTGAACCGATTAACTGTGGGACTTAGTTGAACTGATTCTGGACTGTGACCTTATAAATGTGATAAATGGGCCAATTGAACTCCAAGAAATAACATTCTTTTTAACTCCACATGATTGCCGGAACTCAGCGATTACACTGCACCCTGTGGTAGCGCTTCATTTAAAAATTTAGATAAATAAGTCATTTTTCACTGTGGGACCAATCCTAGCCGTTAGTTCGCGCTGAAGAAATAGAGACAGTTTCAAAAACTACATTTCATTGACTTTTTAACGGTGTCAATCCGTTTGAGTTACAACGATCGTGTCACAAATTCGTACCAACATGTATTTAGTGATTTTGTTCCGATATTACTAAGTTGTATCGCTTTTAACGGTGAACCGATTGACTGTGGGACTTAGTTGAACTGATTCTGGACTGTGACGTTATAAATGTGATAAATGGGCCAATTGAACTCCAAGAAATAACATTCTTTTTAACTCGACATAATTGCCGGAACTCAGCGATTACACTGGACCCTGTGGTAGCGCTTCATTTAAAAATTTAGATAAATAAGTCATTTTTTACTGTGGGACCAATCCTAGGCACTAGTTCGCGCTGAAGAAATAGAGACAGTTTCAAAAACTACATTTCATTGTCTTTTTAACGGTGTCAATCCGCTTGAGTTACAACGGTTGCGTCACATATTCGTACCAACATGTATTTAGTGATTTTGTTCCGATATTACGAAGTTGTGTGGCTTTCAACAGTGAACCTATTGACTGTGGGACTTAGTTGAACTGATTCTGGACTGTGACCTTATAAATGTGATAAATGAGCCAATTGGACTCCACGAAATAACATTCTTTTTAACTCGACATGATTGCCGGAACTCAACGATTACACTGGACCCTGTGGTAGCGCTTCATTTAAAGATTTCGATAAATAAGTCATTTTTTACTGTGGGACCAATCCTAGCCGTTAGTTCACGCTGAAGAAATAGAGACAGTTTCAAAAACTACATTTCATTGTCTTTTTAACGGTGTCAATCCGCTTGAGTTACAACGGTTGCGTCACATATTCGTACCAACATGTATTTAGTGATTTTGTTCCGATATTAATAAGTTGTATCGCTTGTAACGGTGAACCGATTCACTGTGGGACATAGTTGAACTGATTCTGGACTGTCACCTTATAAATGTGATAAATAAGCCAATTGGACTCCAAGAAATAACATTCTTTTTAACTCGACATGATTGCCGGAACTCAACGATTACACTGGACCCTGTGGTAGCGCTTCATTTAAAAATTTAGATAAATAAGTCATTTTTCACTGTGGGACCAATCCTAGCCGTTAGTTCGCGCTGAAGAAATAGAGACAGTTTCAAAAACTACATTTCATTGACTTTTTAACGGTGTCAATCCGTTTGAGTTACAACGATCGTGTCACAAATTCGTACCAACATGTATTTAGTGATTTTGTTCCGATATTACTAAGTTGTATCGCTTTTAACGGTGAACCGATTGACTGTGGGACTTAGTTGAACTGATTCTGGACTGTGACGTTATAAATGTGATAAATGGGCCAATTGAACTCCAAGAAATAACATTCTTTTTAACTCGACATAATTGCCGGAACTCAGCGATTACACTGGACCCTGTGGTAGCGCTTCATTTAAAAATTTAGATAAATAAGTCATTTTTTACTGTGGGACCAATCCTAGGCGCTAGTTCGCGCTGAAGAAATAGAGACAGTTTCAAAAACTACATTTCATTGTCTTTTTAACGGTGTCAATCCGCTTGAGTTACAACGGTTGCGTCACATATTCGTACCAACATGTATTTAGTGATTTTGTTCCGATATTACTAAGTTGTGTGGCTTTCAACAGTGAACCTATTGACTGTGGGACTTAGTTGAACTGATTCTGGACTGTGACCTTATAAATGTGATAAATGAGCCAATTGGACTCCACGAAATAACATTCTTTTTAACTCGACATGATTGCCGGAACTCAACGATTACACTGGACCCTGTGGTAGCGCTTCATTTAAAGATTTCGATAAATAAGTCATTTTTTACTGTGGGACCAATCCTAGCCGTTAGTTCACGCTGAAGAAATAGAGACAGTTTCAAAAACTACATTTCATTGTCTTTTTAACGGTGTCAATCCGCTTGAGTTACAACGGTTGCGTCACATATTCGTACCAACATGTATTTAGTGATTTTGTTCCGATATTAATAAGTTGTATCGCTTGTAACGGTGAACCGATTCACTGTGGGACATAGTTGAACTGATTCTGGACTGTCACCTTATAAATGTGATAAATAAGCCAATTGGACTCCAAGAAATAACATTCTTTTTAACTCGACATGATTGCCGGAACTCAACGATTACACTGGACCCTGTGGTAGCACTTCATTTAAAAATTTAGATAAATAAGTCATTTTTTACTGTGGGGCCAATCCTAGCCGTTATTTCGCGCTGAAGAAATAGAGACAGTTTCAAAAACCACCTTTCATCGACTTTCTAACGGTGTCAACCCGTTTGAGTTACAACGGTTGCTTCACATATTCGTACCAACATGTATTTAGCGATTTTTTCCGATATTACTAAGTTGTATCACTTTTAAAAGTGAAACGATTGACTGTGGGACTTAATTGAACTGATTCTGGACTGTGACATTATAAATGTGATAAATGAGCCAATTGGACTCCAAGAAATAACATTCTTTTTAACTCGACATGATTGCCGGAACTCAACGATTACACTGGACCCTGTGGTAGCGCCTAATTTAAAAATTTAGATAAATAAGTCATTTTTTACTGTGGGACCAATCCTATCCGTTAGTTCACGCTGAAGAAATAGAGACAGTTTCAAAAACTACCTTTCATTGACTTTCTAACGGTGTCAATCCGTTTGAGTTACAGCGATTGTATCACATATTCGTACCAACATGTATTTAGTGATTTTGTTCCGATATTACTAAGTTGTATCGCTTTTAACGGTGAACCGATTGACTGTGGGACTTAGTTGAAGTGATTCTGGACTGTGACCTGATAAATGAGCCAATTGAACTCCAAGAAATAACATTCTTTTTAACTCGACATGATTGCCGGAACTCAACGATTACACTGGACCCTGTGGTAGCGCTTCATTTAAAAATTTAGATAAATAAGTCATTTTTTACTGTGGGACCAATCCTAGCCGTTAGTTCGCGCTGAAAATCATAGACAGTTTCAAAAACTACTTTTCATTGACTTTCTAACGGTGTCAATCCGTTTGAGTTACAACGATTGCGTCACGTATTCGTACCAACATGTATTTAGCGATTTGTTCCGATCTTACTAAGTTGTATCGCTTTTAAAAGAGAAACGATTGACTGTGGGAATTAATTGAACTGTTTCTGGACTGTGACCTTATAAATGTGATAAATGAGCCAATTGGACTCCAAGAAATAACATTCTTTTTAACTCGACATGATTCCCGGAACTCAACGATTACACTGGACCCTGTGGTAGCGCTTCATTTAAAAATTTAGATAAATAAGTCGTTTTTTACTATGGGACCAATCCTAGCCGTTAATTTGCGCTGAAAAAAGAGAGACAGTTTCAAAAACTACTTTTCATTGACTTTCTAACGGTGTCAATCTGTTTGAGTTACAACGATTGCGTCACGTATTCGTACCAACATGTATTTAGCGATTTGTTCCGATCTTACTAAGTTGTATCGCTTTTAAAAGAGAAACGATTGACTGTGGGAATTAATTGAACTGTTTCTGGACTGTGACCTTATAAATGTGATAAATGAGCCAATTGAACTCCAAGAAATAACATTCTTTTTAACTCGACATGATTGCCGGAACTCAGCGATTACACTGGACCCTGTGGTAGCGCTTTATTTAGAAATTTCGATAAATAAGTAATTTTTTACTGTGGGACCAATACTATCCGTTAGTTCACGCTGAAAAAACAGAGACAGTTTCAAAAACTACTTTTCATTGACTTTCTAACGGTGTCAATCCGTTTGAGTTACAACGGTTGCTTCACATATTCGTACCAACATGTATTTAGCGATTTGTTCCGATATTACTAAGTTGTATCGCTTTTAAAAGAGAAACGATTGACTGTGGGACTTAATTGAACTGATTCTGGACTGTGACCTTATAATGTGATAAATGAGCCAATTGGACTCCAAGAAATAACATTCTTTTTAACTCGACATGATTGCCGGAACTCAACGATTACACTGGACCCTGTGGTAGCGCTTCATATAAAAATTTAGATAAATAAGTCGTTTTTTACTATGGGACCAATCCTAGCCGTTAGTTCGCGCTGAAAAAACAGAGACAGTTTCAAAAACTACTTTTCATTGACTTTCTAACGGTGTCAATCTGTTTGAGTTACAACGATTGCGTCACGTATTCGTACCAACATGTATTTAGCGATTTGTTCCGATCTTACTAAGTTATATCGCTTTTAAAAGTGAAACGATTGACTGTGGGAATTAATTGAACTGTTTCTGGACTGTGACCTTATAAATGTGATAAATGAGCCAATTGAGCTCCAAGAAATAACATTCTTTTTAACTCGACATGATTGCCGGAACTCAGCGATTACACTGGACCCTGTGGTAGCGCTTTATCTAGAAATTTCGATAAATAAATAATTTTTTACTGTGGAACCAATCCTATCCGTTAGTTCGCGCTGAAAAAACAGAGACAGTTTCAAAAACTACTTTTCATTGACTTTCTAACGGTGTCAATCCGTTTGAGTTACAACGATTGCGTCACGTATTCGTACCAACGTGTATTTAGCGATTTTTTCCGATCTTACTAAGTTGTATCGCTTTTAAAAGTGAAACGATTGAATGTGGGAATTAATTGAACTGTTTCTGGACTGTGACCTTATAAATGTGATAAATGAGCCAATTGAACTCCAAGAAATAACATTCTTTTTAACTCGACATGATTGCCGGGACTCAGCGATTACACTAGGCGCTGTGGGAGCGCTTTATTTAAAAAATAAGATAAATAAGTCATTTTTTACTGTAGGACCAATCCTAGTCGTTAGTTCGCGCTGAAGAAGTAGAGACAGTTTCAAAAACTACATTTCATTGACTTTTTAACGGTGTCGATCCGTTTGAGTTACAACGGTTGCTTCACATATTCGTACCAACATGTATTTAAAGATTTTGTTCCGATATTACTAAGTTGTATCGCTTTTAACGGTGAACCGATTGACTGTGGAACTTAGTTGAACTGATTCTGGACTGTGACTTGATAAATGTGATAAATGAGCCAATTGGACTTCAAGCAATGACATTCTTCTTAATTTGTCATGATTTCTGGAACTCAGCGATTACACTGGGCGGTGTGGAAGCGCTTTGTTTAAAAATTAAGATAAATAAGTCATTTTTTACTGTGGGACCAATTCTAGCCGTTAGTTCGCACTGAAGAAATAGAGACAGTTTCAAAAACTACATTTCATTGACCTTCTAACGGTGTCAATCCGTTTGAGTTGCAACAGTTGCGTCACATATTCGTACCAACATGTATTTAGTGCCTTTGTTCCGATATTACTAAGTTGTATCGCTTTTAACGGTGAACCGATTGACTGTGGAACTTAGTTGAACTGATTCTGGACTGTGACCTGTTAGATGTGATAAATGAGCCGCTTGGTCTCAAAGGAATGACAATCGTCTTAATTTGACATGATTGCTGGAACTCAGCGGTTACACTGGGCGCTGTGGTAGCGCTTCATTTAAAAATTATGATAAATAAGTCATGTTTAACTGTGGGAGCAACCCTAGCCGTTAGTTGGCGCTGAAGAAATAGATACAGTTTCAAAAACTACCTTTCATTGACTTTCTAACGGTGTCAATACCTTTGAGTTACAACGGTTGCTTCACATATTCGTACCAACATGTATTTAGCGTTTTTTCCGATATTACTAAGTTTTATCGCTTTTAAAAGTGAAACGATTGACTGCGGGACTTAATTAAACTGATTCTGGACTGTGACCTTATAAATGTGATAAATGAGCCAATTGGACTCCAAGAAATAACATTCTTTTTAACTCGACATGATTCCCGGAACTCAACGATTACACTGGACCCTGTGGTAGCGCTTCATTTAAAAATTTAGATAAATAAGTCATTTTTTACTATGGGACCAATCCTAGCCGTTAGTTCGCGCTGAAAAAACAGAGACAGTTTCAAAAACTACTTTTCATTGACTTTCTAACGGTGTCAATCCGTTTGAGTTACAACGATTGCGTCACGTATTCGTACCAACATGTATTTAGCGATTTGTTCCGATCTTACTAAGTTGTATCGCTTTTAAAAGTGAAACGATTGACTGTGGGAATTAATTGAACTGTTTCTGGACTGTGACCTTATAAATGTGATAAATGAGCCAATTGAACTCCAAGAAATAACATTCTTTTTAACTCGACATGATTGCCGGAACTCAACGATTACACTGGACCCTGTGGTAGCGCTTCATTTAAAAATTTAGATAAATAAGTCATTTTTTACTGTGGGACCAATCCTAGCCGTTAGTTCGCGCTGAAAAAACATAGAGAGTTTCAAAAACTACTTTTCATTGACTTTCTAACGGTGTCAATCCGTTTCAGTTACAACGATTGCGTCACGTATTCGTACCAACATGTATTTAGCGATTTGTTCCGATCTTACTAAGTTGTATCGCTTTTAAAAGAGAAACGATTGACTGTGGGAATTAATTGAACTGTTTCTGGACTGTGACCTGTTAGATGTGATAAATGAGCCGCTTGGTCTCAAAGGAATGACAATCGTCTTAATTTGACATGATTGCTGGAACTCAGCGGTTACACTGGGCGCAGTGGTAGCGCTTCATTTAAAAATTATGATAAATAAGTCATTCTTAACTGTGGGAGCAACCCTAGCTGTTAGTTGGCGCTGAAGAAATAGATACAGTTCCAAAAACTACATTTCATTGACTTTCTAACGGTGTCAATCCGTTTGAGTTACAACGGTTGCGTCACATATTCGTACCAACATGTATTTAGCGATTTTTTCCGATAATACTAAGTTGTATCACTTTTAAAAGTGAAACGATTGACTGTGGGACTTAATTGAACTGATTCTGGACTGTGACCTTATCAATGTGATAAATGAGCCAATTGGACTCCAAGAAATAACATTCTTTTTAACTCGACATGATTGCCGGAACTCAACAATTACACTGGACCCTGTGGTAGCGCTTAATTTAAAAATTTAGATAAATAAGTCATTTTTTACTGTGGGACCAATCCTATCCGTTAGTTCACGCTGAAGAAATAGAGACAGTTTCAAAAACTACCTTTCTTTGACTTTCTAACGGGGTCAATCCGTTTGAGTTACAACGATTGTATCACATATTCGTACCAACATGTATTTAGTGATTTTGTTCCGATATTACTAAGTTGTATCGCTTTTAACGGTGAACCGATTGACTGTGGGACTTAGTTGAACCGATTCTGGACTGTGACCTGATAAATGAGCCAATTGAACTCCAAGAAATAACATTCTTTTTAACTCGACATGATTGCCGGAACTCAACGATTACACTGGACCCTGTGGTAGTGCTTTATATAAAAATTTAGATAAAAAAGTCATTTTTTACTGTGGGACCACTCCTAGCCGTTAGTTTGCGCTGAAGAAATAGAGACAGTTTCAAAAACTACATTTCATTGACTTTCTAACGGTGTCAATCCGTTTGAGTTACAACGATTGTGTCACATATTCGTACCAACACGTATTTAGTGTTTTTGTTCCGATATTACTAAGTTGTATCGCTTTTAACGGTTAACCGATTGACTGTGGGAATTAGTTGAACTGATTCTGGACTGTGACCTGATAAATGTGATAAATGAGCCAATTGAACTCCAAGAAACATCATTCTTTTTAACTCGACATGATTGCCGGAACTCAACGATTACACTGGACCCTGTGGTAGCGCTTCATTTAAAAATTTAGATAAATAAGTTATTTTTTACTGTGGGACCAATCCTATCCGTTAGTTCGCGCTGAAGAAATAGAGACAGTTTCAAAAACTACCTTTCATTGTTCGGTGTCAATCCGTTTGAGTTACAACGGTTGCTTCACATATTCGTACCAACATGTATTTAGCGATTTGTTCCGATATTACTAAGTTGTATCGCTTTTGAAAAGAGAAACGATTGACTGTGGGACTTAATTGAACTGATTCTGGACTGTGACCTTATAAATGTGATAAATGAGCCAATTGGACTCCAAGAAATAACATTCTTTTTAACTCGACATGATTGCCGGAACTCAACGATTACACTGGACCCTGTGGTAGCGCTTCATTTAAAAATTTAGATAAATAAGTCGTTTTTTACTATGGGACCAATCCTAGCCGTTAGTTCGCGCTGAAAAAAGAGAGACAGTTTCAAAAACTACTTTTCATTGACTTTCTAACGGTGTCAATCTGTTTGAGTTACAACGATTGCGTCACGTATTCGTACCAACATGTATTTAGCGATTTGTTCCGATCTTACTAAGTTGTATCGCTTTTAACAGTGAAACGATTGACTGTGGGAATTAATTGAACTGTTTCTGGACTGTGACCTTATAAATGTGATAAATGAGCCAATTGAACTCCAAGAAATAACATTCTTTTTAACTCGACATGATTGCCGGAACTCAGCGATTACACTGGACCCTGTGGTAGCGCTTTATTTAGAAATTTCGATAAATAAGTAATTTTTTACTGTGCGACCAATACTATCCGTTAGTTCACGCTGAAAAAAACAGAGACAGTTTCAAAAACTACTTTTCATTGACTTTCTAACGGTGTCAATCCGTTTGAGTTACAACGGTTGCTTCACATATTCGTACCAACATGTATTTAGCGATTTGTTCCGATATTACTAAGTTGTATTGCTTTTAAAAGAGAAAAGATTGACTGTGGGACTTAATTGAACTGATTCTGGACTGTGACCTTATAAATGTGATAAATGAGCCAATTGGACTCCAAGAAATAACATTCTTTTTAACTCGACATGATTGCCGGAACTCAACGATTACACTGGACCCTGTGGTAGCGCTTTATCTAGAAATTTCGATAAATAAGTAATTTTTTACTGTGGGACCAATCCTATCCGTTAGTTCGCGCTGAAAAAACAGAGACAGTTTCAAAAACTACGTTTTCATAACGGTGTCAATCCGTTTGAGTTACAACGATTGCGTCACGTATTCGTACCAACATGTATTTAGCGATTTGTTCCGATCTTACTAAGTTGTATCGCTTTTAAAAGTGAAACGATTGAATGTGGGAATTAATTGAACTGTTTCTGGACTGTGACCTTATAAATGTGATAAATGAGCCAATTGAACTCCAAGAAATAACATTCTTTTTAACTCGACATGATTGCCGGTACTCAGCGATTACACTAGGCGCTGTGGGAGCGCTTTATTTAAAAAATAAGATAAATAAGTCATTTTTTACTGTAGGACCAATCCTAGTCGTTAGTTCGCGCTGAAGAAGTAGAGACAGTTTCAAAAACTACATTTCATTGACTTTTTAACGGTGTCGATCCGTTTGAGTTACAACGGTGGCTTCACATATTCGTACCAACATGTATTTAAAGATTTTGTTCCGATATTACTAAGTTGTATCGCTTTTAACGGTGAACCGATTGACTGTGGAACTTAGTTGAACTGATTCTGGACTGTGACTTGATAAATGTGATAAATGAGCCAATTGGACTTCAAGCAATGACATTCTTCTTAATTTGTCATGATTTCTGGAACTCAGCGATTACACTGGGCGGTGTGGAAGCGCTTTGTTTAAAAATTAAGATAAATAAGTCATTTTTTACTGTGGGACCAATTCTAGCCGTTAGTTCGCACTGAAGAAATAGAGACAGTTTCAAAAACTACATTTCATTGACCTTCTAACGGTGTCAATCCGTTTGAGTTGCAACAGTTGCGTCACATATTCGTACCAACATGTATTTAGTGCCTTTGTTCCGATATTACTAAGTTGTATCGCTTTTAACGGTGAACCGATTGACTGTGGGGCTTAGTTGAACTGATTCTGAACTGTGACTTGATAAATGTGATAAATGAGCCAATTCGACTCCAAGGAATGACATTCTTCTTAATTTGACGTGATTGCTGGAACTCAGGGATTACACCTGTCGGTGTGGTAGCGCTTTATTTAAAAATTAAAATAAATAAGTCATTTTTTACTGTGGGACCAATCCTAGCCGTTAGTTCGCACTGAAGAAATAGAGACAGTTTCAAAAACTACATTTCATTGACTTTCTAACGGTGTCAATCCGTTTGAGTTATAACAGTTGCGTCACATATCCGTACCAACATGTATTTAGCGATTTCTTCCGCTATTACTAAGTTGTATCGCTTTTAAAAGTGAAACGATTGACTGTGGGACTTAATTGAACTGACTCTGGACTGTGACCTGTTAGATGTGATAAATGAGCCGCTTGGTCTCAAAAGAATGACAATCGTCTTAATTTGACATGATTGCTGGAACTCAGAGGTTACACTGGGCGCTGTGGTAGCGCTTCATTTAAAAATTATGATAAATAAGTCATTTTTAACTGTGGGAGCAACCCTAGCCGTTAGTTGGCGCTGAAGAAATAGAGACAGTTTCAAAAACTACCTTTCATTGACTTTCTAACGGTGTCAATACCTTTGAGTTACAACGGTTGCTTCACATATTCGTACCAACATGTATTTAACCTTTTTTTTCGATATTACTAAGTTTTATCGCTTTTAAAAGTGAAACGATTGACTGCGGGACTTAATTGAACTGATTCTGGACTGTGACCTTATAAATGTGATAAATGAGCTAATTGGACTCCAAGAAATAACATTCTTTTTAACTCGACATGATTCCCGGAACTCAACGATTACACTGGACCCTGTGGTAGCGCTTCATTTAAAAATTTAGATAAATAAGTCATTTTTTACTATGGGACCAATCCTAGCCGTTAGTTCGCGCTGAAAAAACAGAGACAGTTTCAAAAACTACTTTTCATTGACTTTCTAACGGTGTCAATCCGTTTGAGTTACAACGATTGCGTCACGTATTCGTACCAACATGTATTTAGCGATTTGTTTCGATCTTACTAAGTTGTATCGCTTTTAAAAGTGAAACGATTGACTGTGGGAATTAATTGAACTGTTTCTGGACTGTGACCTTATAAATGTGATAAATGAGCCAATTGAACTCCAAGAAATAACATTCTTTTTAACTCGACATGATTGCCGGAACTCAACGAATACACTGGACCCTGTGGTAGCGCTTCATTTAAAAATTTAGATAAATAAGTCATTTTTTACTGTGGGACCAATCCTAGCCGTTAGTTTGCGCTGAAAAAACATAGAGAGTTTCAAAAACTACTTTTCATTGACTTTCTAACGGTGTCAATCCGTTTCAGTTACAACGATTGCGTCACGTATTCGTACCAACATGTATTTAGCGATTTGTTCCGATCTTACTAAGTTGTATCGCTTTTAAAAGAGAGACGATTGACTGTGGGAATTAATTGAACTGTTTCTGGACTGTGACCTGTTAGATGTGATAAATGAGCCGCTTGGTCTCAAAGGAATGACAATCGTCTTAATTTGACATGATTGCTGGAACTCAGCGGTTACACTGGGCGCTGTGGTAGCGCTTCATTTAAAAATTTTGATAAATAAGTCATTTTTTACTGTGGGAGCAACCCTAGCTGTTAGTTGGCGCTGAAGAAATAGATACAGTTTCAAAAACTACATTTCATTGACTTTCTAACGGTGTCAATCCGTTTGAGTTACAACGGTTGCGTCACATATTTGTACCAACATGTATTTAGCGATTTTTTCCGATAATACTAAGTTGTATCACTTTTAAAAGTGAAACGATTGACTGTGGGACTTAATTGAACTGATTCTGGACTGTGACCTTATAAATGTGATAAATGAGCCAATTGGACTCCAAGAAATAACATTCTTTTTAACTCGACATGATTGCCGGAACTCAACGATTACACTGGACCCTGTGGTAGCGCTTAATTTAAAAATTTAGATAAATAAGTCATTTTTTACTGTGGGACCAATCCTATCCGTTAGTTCACGCTGAAGAAATAGAGACAGTTTCAAAAACTACCTTTCATTGACTTTCTAACGGGGTCAATCCGTTTGAGTTACAACGATTGTATCACATATTCGTACCAACATGTATTTAGTGATTTTGTTCCGATATTACTAAGTTGTATCGCTTTTAACGGTGAACCGATTGACTGTGGGACTTAGTTGAACTGATTCTGGACTGTGACCTGATAAATGAGCCAATTGAACTCCAAGAAATAACATTCTTTTTAACTCGACATGATTGCCGGAACTCAACGATTACACTGGACCCTGTGGTAGTGCTTCATATAAAAATTTAGATAAAAAAGTCATTTTTTACTGTGGGACCACTCCTAGCCGTTAGTTTGCGCTGAAGAAATAGAGACAGTTTCAAAAACTACATTTCATTGACTTTCTAACGGTGTCAATCCGTTTGAGTTACAACGATTGTGTCACATATTCGTACCAACACGTATTTAGTGATTTTGTTCCGATATTACTAAGTTGTATCGCTTTTAACGGTTAACCGATTGACTGTGGGAATTAGTTGAACTGATTCTGGACTGTGACCTGATAAATGTGATAAATGAGCCAATTGAACTCCAAGAAACAACATTCTTTTTAACTCGACATGATTGCCGGAACTCAACGATTACACTGGACCCTGTGGTAGCGCTTCATTTAAAAATTTAGATAAATAAGTTATTTTTTACTGTGGGACCAATCCTATCCGTTAGTTCGCGCTGAAGAAATAGAGACAGTTTCAAAAACTACCTTTCATTGACTTTCTAACGGTGTCAATACCTTTGAGTTACAACGGTTGCTTCACATATTCGTACCAACATGTATTTAGCGTTTTTTCCGATAATACTAAGTTTTATCGCTTTTAAAAGTGAAACGATTGACTGCGGGACTTAATTGAACTGATTCTGGACTGTGACCTTTTATATGTGATAAATGAGCCAATTGGACTCCAAGAAATAACATTCTTTTTAACTCGACATGATTCCCGGAACTCAACGATTACACTGGACCCTGTGGTAGCGCTTCATTTAAAAATTTAGATAAATAAGTCATTTTTTACTATGGGACCAATCCTAGCCGTTAGTTCGCGCTGAAAAAACAGAGACAGTTTCAAAAACTACTTTTCATTGACTTTTTAACGGTGTCAATCCGTTTGAGTTACAACGATTGCGTCACGTATTCGTACCAACATGTATTTAGCGATTTGTTCCGATCTTACTAAGTTGTATCGCTTTTAAAAGTGAAACGATTGACTGTGGGAATTAATTGAACTGTTTCTGGACTGTGACCTTATAAATGTGATAAATGAGCCAATTGAACTCCAAGAAATAACATTCTTTTTAACTCGACATGATTGCCGGAACTCAACGATTACACTGGACCCTGTGGTAGCGCTTCATTTAAAAATTTAGATAAATAAGTCATTTTTAACTGTGGGAGCAACCCTAGCCGTTAGTTGGCGCTGAAGAAATAGATACAGTTTCAAAAACTATATTTCTTTGACTTTCTAACGGTGTCAATCCGTTTGAGTTACAACGGTTGCGTCACATATTCGTAGCAACATGTATTTAGCGATTTTTTCCGATAATGCTAAGTTGTATCACTTTTAAAAGTGAAACGATTGACTGTGGGAATTAGTTGAACTGATTCTGGACTGTGACCTGATATATGTGATAAATGAGCCAATTGAACTCCAAGAAATAACATTCTTTTTAACTCGACATGATTGCCGGAACTCAACGATTACACTGGACCCTGTGGTAGCGCTTCATTTAAAAATTTAGATAAATAAGTTATTTTTTACTGTGGGACCAATCCTATCCGTTAGTTCGCGCTGAAAAAACAGAGACAGTTTCAAAAACTACCTTTTATTGACTTTCTGACGGTGTCAATCCTTTTGAGTTACAACGATTGCGTCACGTATTCGTACCAACATGTATTTAGCGTTTTTTCCGATATTACTAAGTTTTATCGCTTTTAAAAGTGAAACGATTAACTGCGGGACTTAATTGAACTGATTCTGGACTGTGACCATATAAATGTGATAAATGAGCTAATTGGACTCCAAGAAATAACATTCTTTTTAACTCGACATGATTCCCGGAACTCAACGATTACACTGGACCCTGTGGTAGCGCTTCATTTAAAAATTTAGATAAATAAGTCATTTTTTACTATGGGACCAATCCTAGCCGTTAGTTCGCGCTGAAAAAACAGAGACAGTTTCAAAAACTACATTTCATTGACTTTCTAACGGTGTCAATCCGTTTGAGTTACAACGATTGCGTCACGTATTCGTACCAACATTTATTTAGCGATTTGTTCCGATCTTACTAAGTTGTATCGCTTTTAAAAGAGAAACGATTGACTGTGGGAATTAATTGAACTGTTTCTGGACTGTGGCCTTATAAATGTGATAAATGAGCCAATTGAACTCCAAGAAATAACATTCTTTTTAACTCGACATGATTGCCGGAACTCAGCGATTACACTGGACCCTGTGGTAGCGCTTTATTTAAAAATTTCGATAATTAAGTAATTTTTTACTGTGGGACCAATCCTATCCGTTAGTTCGCGCTGAAGAAATAGAGACAGTTTCAAAAACTACTTTTCATTGACTTTCTAACGGTGTCAATCCGTTTGAGTTACAACGATTGCGTCACGTATTCGTACCAACATGTATTTAGCGATTTGTTCCGATCTTACTAAGTTGTATCGCTTTTAAAAGAGAAACGATTGACTGTGGGACTTAGTTGAACTGATTCTGGACTGTGACCTTATAAATGTGATAAATGAGCCAATTGAACTCCAAGAAATAACATTCTTTTTAACTCGACATGATTGCCGGAACTCAGCGATTACACTGGACCCTGTGGTAGCGCTTCATTTAAAATTTTAGATAAATAAGTCATTTTTTACTATGGGACCAATCCTAGCCGTTAGTTCGCGCTGAAAAAACAGAGACAGTTTCAAAAACTACTTTTCATTGACTTTTTGACGGGTCAATCCTTTTGAGTTACAACGATTGCGTCACGTATTCGTACCAACATGTAGTTAGCGATTTGTTCCGATCTTACTAAGTTGTATCGCTTTTATAAGAGAAACGATTGACTGTGGGAATTAATTGAACTGTTTCTGGACTGTGATCTTATAAATGTGATAAATGAGCCAATTGAACTCCAAGAAATAACATTCTTTTTAACTCGACATGATTGCCGGAACTCAACGATTACACTGGACCCTGTGGTAGTGCTTCATATAAAAATTTAGATAAATAAGTCATTTTTTACTGTGGGACCAGTCCTAGCCGTTAGTTCGCGCTGAAGAAATAGAGACAGTTTCAAAAACTACATTTCATTGACTTTCTAACGGTGTCAATCCGTTTGAGTTACAACGACTGTGTCACATATTCGTACCAACATGTATTTAGCGTTTTTTCCGATATTACTAAGTTTTATCGCTTTTAAAAGTGAAACGATTGACTGTGGGACTTAATTGAACTGATTCTGGACTGTGACCTTATAAATGTGATAAATGAGCCAATTGGACTCTAAGAAATAACATTCTTTTTAACTCGACATGATTGCCGGAACTCAACGATAACACTGGACCCTGTGGTAGCGCTTCATATAAAAATTTAGATAAATAAGTCGTTTTTTACTATGGGACCAATCCTAGCCGTTAGTTCGCGCTGACAAAACAGAGACAGTTTCAAAAACCACTTTTCATTGACTTTCTAACGGTGTCAATCCGTTTGAGTTACAACGACTGTGTCACATATTCGTACCAACATGTATTTAGTGATTTTGTTCCGATATTACTAATTTGTATCGCTTTTAACGGTTAACCGATTGACTGTGGGAATTAGTTGAACTGATTCTGGACTGTGTCCTGATAAATGTGATAAATGAGCCAATTGAACTCCAAGAAATAACATTCTTTTTAACTCGACATGATTGCCGGAACTCAACGATTACACTGGACCCTGTGGTAGCGCTTCATATAAAAATTTAGATAAATAAGTTATTTTTTACTGTGGGACCAATCCTATCCGTTAGTTCGCGCTGAAGAAATAGAGACAGTTTCAAAAACTACATTTCATTGACTTTCTAACGGTGGCAATCCGTTTGAGTTACAACGGTTGCTTCACATAAGCGTACCAACATGTATTTAGCGTTTTTTCCGATATTACTAAGTTTTATCGCATTTAAAAGTGAAACGATTGACTGCGGGACTTAATTGAACTGTTTCTGGACTGTGACCTTATAAATGTGATAAATGAGCCAATTGAACTCCAAGAAATAACATTCTTTTTAACTCGACATGATTGCCGGAACTCAACGATTACACTGGACCCTGTGGTAGTGCTTCATATAAAAATTTAGATAAATAAGTCATTTTTTACTGTGGGATCAGTCCTAGCCGTTAGTTCGCGCCGAAGAAATAGAGACAGTTTCAAAAACTACATTTCATTGACTTTCTAACGGTGTCAATCCGTTTGAGTTACAACGACTGTGTCACATATTCGTACCAACATGTATTTAGTGATTTTGTTCCGATACTACTAAGTTGTATCGCTTTTAACGGTTAACCGATTGACTGTGGGAATTAGTTGAAATGAGTCTGGACTGTGATCTGATAAATGTGATAAATGAGCCAATTGAACTCCAAGAAATAACATTCTTTTTAACTCGACATGATTGCCGGAACTCAACGATTACACTGGACCCTGTGGTAGCGCTTCATTTAAAAATTTAGATAAATAAGTCATTTTTTACTGTGGGACCAATCCTATCCGTTAGTTCGCGCTGAAGAAATAGAGACAGTTTCAAAAACTACCTTTCATTGACTTTTTAACGGTGTCAATCCGCTTGAGTTACAACGGTTGCTTCACATATTCGTACCAACATGTATTTAGCGTTTTTTGCGATATTACAAGTTTTATCGCTTTTAAAAGTGAAACGATTGACTGTGGGACTTAATTGAACTGATTCTGGACTGTGACCTTATAAATGTGATAAATGAGCCAATTGGACTCTAAGAAATAACATTCTTTTTAACTCGACATGATTGCCGGAACTCAGCGATTACATTGGACCCTGTGGTAGCGCTTTATTTAAAAATTTCGATAAATAAGTAATTTTTTACTGTGGGACCAATCCTATCCGTTAGTTCACGCTGAAGAAATAGAGACAGTTTCAAAAACTACCTTTCATTGACTTTCTAACGGTGTCAATCCGTTTGCGTTACAACGGTTGCTTAACATATCCGTACCAACATGTATTAAGTGTTTTTTTCGATATTACTAAGTGGTATCGCTTTTAAAAGTGAAACGATTGACTGTGGGAATTATTTGAACTGTTTCTGGACTGTGACCTTATAAATGTGATAAATGAGCCAATTGAGCTACAAGAAATAACATTCTTTTTAACTCGACATGATTGCCGGAACTCAGCGATTACACTGGACCCTGTGGTAGCGCTTTATCTAGAAATTTCGAAAAATAAGTAATTTTTTACTGTGGGACCAATCCTATCCGTTAGTTCGCGCTGAAAAAACAGAGACAGTTTCAAAAACTACTTTTCATTGACTTTCTAACGGTGTCAATCCGTTTGAGTTACAACGATTGCGTCACATATTCGTACCAACATGTATTAAGTGTTTTTTTTCGATATTACTAAGTGGTATCGCTTTTGAAAGTGAAACGATTGACTGTGGGAATTAATTGAACTGATTCTGGACTGTGACCTGTTAAATGTGATAAATGAGCCGCTTGGTCTCAAAGGAATGACAATCTTCTTAATTTGACATGATTGATGGAACTCAGCGATTACACTGGGCGGTGTGGTAGCGCTTTATTTAAAAATTAAGATAAATAAGTAATTTTTTACTGTGGGACCAATCCTAGCCCTTAGTTCGCGCTGAAGAAATAGAGACAGTTTCAAAAACTACATTTTATTGACTTTTTAAGGGTGTCAATCCGTTTGAGTTACAACAGTTGCGTCACATATTCGTACCAACATGTATTTAGTGCCTTTGTTCCGATATTACTAAGTTGTATCGCTTTTAACGGTGAACCGATTGACTGTGGGGCTTAGTTGAACTGATTCTGGACTGTGACTTGATAAATGTGATAAATGAGCCAATTCGACTCCAAGGAATGACATTCTTCTTAATTTGACGTGATTGCTGGAACTCAGGGATTACACTTGGCGGTGTGGTAGCGCTTTATTTAAAAATTAAAATAAATAAGTCATTTTTTACTGTGGGACCAATCCTAGCCGTTAGTTCGCACTGAAGAAATAGAGACAGTTTCAAAAACTACATTTCATTGACTTTCTAACGGTGTCAATCCGTTTGAGTTACAACGGTTGCGTCACATATCCGTACCAACATGTATTTAGCGATTTCTTCCGCTATTACTAAGTTGTATCGCTTTTAAAAGTGAAACGATTGACTGTGGGACTTAATTGAACTGACTCTGGACTGTGGCCTGTTAGATGTGATAAATGAGCCGCTTGGTCTCAAAGGAATGACAATCGTCTTAATTTGACATGATTGCTGGAACTCAGCGGTTACACTGGGCGCTGTGGTAGCGCTTCATTTAAAAATTATGATAAATAAGTCATTTTTAACTGTGGGAGCAACCCTAGCCGTTAGTTGGCGCTGAAGAAATAGATACAGTTTCAAAAACTACATTTCATTGACTTTCTAACGGTGTCAATCCGTTTGAGTTACAACGGTTGCGTCACATATTCGTACCAACATGTATTTAGTGATTTTGTTCCGATATTACTAAGTTGTATCGCTTTTAAGGGTGAACCGATTTACTGTGGGACTTAGTTGAACTGATTCTGGACTGTGACCTGATAAATGTGATAAATGAGCCAATTGCACTCCAAGGAATGACATTCTTCTTAATTTGACACGATTGCTGGAACTCAGCGATTACACTGGGCGGTGTGGTAGCACTAAATTTGAAAATTAAGATTACTAAGTCATTTTTTACTGTCGGACCAATCCTAGCCGTTAGTTCACGCTGAAGAAATAGAGACAGTTTCAAAAACTACATTTCATTGTCTTTTTAACGGTGGCAATCCGTTTGAGTTACAACGGTTGCGTCACATATTCGTACCAAAATGTATTTAGTGATTTTGTTGCGATATTACTAAGTTGTATCGCTTTTAACGGTGAACTGATTCACTGTGGGACTTAGTTCAACTGATTCTGGACTGTGACCTGATAAATGTGATAAATGAGACAATTGGACTCCAAGGAATGACATTCTTCTTAATTTGACATGATTGCTAGAACTCAGCGATTACACTGGGCGGTGTGGTGGCGCTTTATTTAAAAATTAAGATAAATAAGTCATTTTTTACTGTGGGACCAATCCTAGCCGTTAGTTCGCACTGTAGAAATAGAGACAGTTTCAAAAACTACATTTCATTGACTTTCGAAGGGTGTCAATCCGTTTGAGTTACAACAGTTGCGTCACATATTCGTACCAATATGTATTTAGCGATTTCTCCCGCTATTACTAAGTTGTATCGCTTTTAAAAGTAAAACGATTGACTGTGGGACTTAATTGAACTAATTCTGAACTGTGACCTGTTAAATGTGATAAATGAGCCGCTTGGTCTCAAAGGAATGACAATCTTCTTAATTTGACATGATTGCTGGAACTCAGCGATTACACTGGGCGGTGTGGTAGCGCTTTATATAAAAATTAAGATAAATAAGTAATTTTTTACTGTGGGATCAATCCTAGCCGTTAGTTCGCGCTGAAGAAATAGAGACAGTTTCAAAAACTACATTTCATTGACTTTTAAAGGGTGTCAATCCGTTTGAGTTACAACAGTTGCGTCACATATTCGTACCAACATGTATTTAGTGCCTTTGTTCCGATATTACTAAGTTGTATCGCTTTTAACGGTGAACCGATTGACTGTGGAACTTAGTTGAACTGATTCTGAACTGTGACTTGATAAATGTGATAAATGAGCCAATTGGACTCCAAGGAATGACATTCTTCTTAATTCGACATGATTGCTGGAACTCAGGGATTACACTTGGCAGTGTGGTAGCGCTTTATTTAAAAATTAAGATAAATAAGTCATTTTTTACTGTGGGACCAATCCTAGCCGTTAGTTCGCACTGAAGAAATAGTTACTGTTTCAAAAACTACATTTCATTGACTTTCTATCGGTGTCAATCCGTTTGAGGTACAACGGTTGCGTCACATATTCGTACCGACATGTACTTAGTGATTTTTTGTCCGACATTACTAAGTTGTATCGCTTTTAACGGTGAATCGATTGCATGTGGGACTTAGTTGAATTGATTCTGGACTGTGGATTGATAAATGTGATAAATGAGCCAATTGGACTCCAAAGAATGACATTCTTCTTAATTTGACATGATTGCTGGAACTCAGCGATTACACTGGGCCCTGTGGTAGCGCTTCATTTAAAAATTAAGATAAATAGTTCATTTTTTACTGTGGGACCAATCCTAGCCGTTAGATTGCGCTGAAGAAATAGAGACAGTTTCAAAAACTATATTTCATTGACCTTCTAACGGTGTCAATCCGTTTAGGTTACAACGGTTGTGTCACATATTC
This sequence comes from Hydractinia symbiolongicarpus, assembly GCF_029227915.1. NCBI lineage: Eukaryota > Metazoa > Cnidaria > Hydrozoa > Anthoathecata > Hydractiniidae > Hydractinia > Hydractinia symbiolongicarpus. Next base: position 978,214 of record NC_079888.1, on the reverse strand, counting down.
GTACCAACATGTATTTAAAGATTTTGTTCCGATATTACTAAGTTGTATCGCTTTTAACGGTGAACCGATTGACTGTGGAACTTAGTTGAACTGATTCTGAACTGTGACTTGATAAATGTGATAAATGAGCCAATTGGACTCCAAGGAATGACATTCTTTTAATTCGACATGATTGCTGGAACTCAGCGATTACACTTGGCGGTGTGGTAGCGCTTTATTTAAAAATTAGGATAAATAAGTCATTTTTTACTGTGGGACTAATCCTAGCCGTTAGTTCGCACTGAAGAAATAGAGACAGTTTCAAAAACTACATTTCATTGACTTTCTAACGGTGTCAATCCGTTTGAGTTACAACGGTTGCGTCACATATCCGTACCAACATGTATTTAGCGATTTCTTCCGCTATTACTAAGTTGTATCGCTTTTAAAAGTGAAACGATTGACTGTGGAACTTAATTGAACTGACTCTGGACTGTGGCCTGTTAAATGTGATAAATGAGCCGCTTGGTCTCAAAGGAATGACAATCGTCTTAATTTGTCATGATTGCTGGAACTCAGCGGTTACACTGGGCGCTGTGGTAGCGCTTCATTTAAAAATTATGATAAATAAGTCATTTTTAACTGTGGGACCAACCCTAGGCGTTAGTTGGCGCTGAAGAAATAGATACAGTTTCAAAAACTACATTTCATTGACTTTCTAACGGTGTCAATCCGTTTGAGTTACAACGGTTGCGTCACATATTCGTACCAAAATGTATTTAGTGATTTTGTTCCGATATTACTAAGTTGTATCGCATTTAACGGTGAACTGATTGACTGTGGGACTTAGTTCAACTGATTCTGGACTGTGACCTAATAAATGTGACAAATGAGCCAATTGGACTCCAAGGAATGACTTTCTTCTTATTTTGACATGATTTCTGGGACTCAGCAATTACACTGGGCGCTGTGGTAGCGCTTTATTTAAAAATTAAGATTAATAAGTCATTTTTTACTGTGGGACCAATCCTATCCCTTAGTTCGCGCTGAAGAAATAGAGACAGTTTCAAAAACTACTTTTCATTGACTTTCTAACGGTGTCAATCCGTTTGAGTTACAACGGTTGCGTCACATATTCGTACCAAAATGTATTTAGTGATTTTGTTCCGATATTACTAAGTTGTATCGCTTTTAACGGTGAACTGATTGAATGTGGGAATTAATTGAACTGTTTCTGGACTGTGACCTTATAAATGTGACAAATGAGCCAATTGAACTCCAAGAAATAACATTCTTTTTAACTCGACATGATTGCCGGAACTCAGCAATTACACTGGGCGCTGAGGGAGCGCTTTATTTAAAAAATAAGATAAATAAGTCATTTTTTACTGTAGGACCAATCCTAGCCGTTAGTTCGCGCTGAAGAAGTAGAGACAGTTTCAAAAACTACATTTCATTGACTTTTTAACGGTGTCAATCCGTTTGAGTTACAACGGTTGCTTCACATATTCGTACCAACATGTATTTAAAGATTTTGTTCCGATATTACTAAGTTGTATCGCTTTTAACGGTGAACCGATTGACTGTGGAACTTAGTTGAACTGATTCTGGACTGTGACTTGATAAATGTGATAAATGAGCCAATTGGACTCCGAGGAATGACATTCTTCTTAATTTGACATGATTGCTGGAACTCAGCGATTACACTGGGCGGTGTGGAAGCTCTTTATTTAAAAATTAAGATAAATAAGTCATTTTTTACTGTGGGACCAATTCTAGCCGTTAGTTAGCACTGAAGAAATAGAGACAGTTTCAAAAACTACATTTCATTGACCTTCTAACGGTGTCAATCCGTTTGAGTTACAACGGTTGCGTCACATATCCGTACCAACATGTATTTAGCGATTTCTTCCGCTATTACTAAGTTGTATCGCTTTTAAAAGTGAAACGATTGACTGTGGGACTTAATTGAACTGACTCTGGACTGTGACCTGTTAGATGTGATAAATGAGCAGCTTGGTCTCAAAGGAATGACAATTGTCTTAATTTGACATGATTGCTGGAATTCATTTAAAAATTATGATAAATAAGTCATTTTTAACTGTGGGAGCAACCCTAGCCGTTAGTTGGCGCTGAAGAAATAGATACAGTTTCAAAAACTACATTTCATTGACTTTTTAACGGTGTCAATCCGTTTGAGTTACAACGGTTGCGTCACATATTCGTACCAACATGTATTTAGTGATTTTGTTCCGATATTACTAAGTTGTATCGCTTTTAACGGTGAACCGATTGACTGTGGGACTTAGTTGAACTGATTCTGGACTGTGACCTGATAAATGTGATAAATGAGCCAATTGGACTCCAAGGAATGACATTCTTCTTAAATTGACACGATTGCTGGAACTCAGCGATTACACTGGGCGGTGTGGTAGCGCTAAATTTGAAAATTAAGATTACTAAGTCATTTTTTACTGTCGGACCAATCCTAGCCGTTAGTTCACGCTGAAGAAATAGAGACAGTTTCAAAAACTACATTTCATTGTCTTTTTAACGGTGGCAATCCGTTTGAGTTACAACGGTTGCGTCACATATTCGTACCAAAATGTATTTAGTGATTTTGTTCCGATATTACTAAGTTGTATCGCTTTTAACGGTGAACTGATTGACTGTGGGACTTAGTTCAACGGATTCTGGACTGTGACCTGATAAATGTGATAAATGAGCCAATTGGACTCCAAGGAATGACTTTCTTCTTATTTCGACATGATTGCTGGGACTCAGCAATTACACTGGGCGCTGTGGTAGCGCTTCATTTAAAAATTAAGATTAATAAGTAATTTTTTACTGTGGGACCAATCCTAGCCGTAAGTTTACGCTGAAGAAATAGAGACAGTATCAAAAACTACATTTCATTGTCTTTTTAACGGTGTCAATCCGTTTAGGTTGCAACGGTTGTGTCACATATTCGTACCAACATGTGTTTAAAGATTTTGTTCCGATATTACTAAGTTGTATCGCTTTTAACGGTGAATCGATTCACTGTGGGACTTAATTGAACTGATTCTGGACTGTGACCTGTTAAATGTGATAAATGAGCCGCTTTGTCTCAAAGGAATGACAATCTTCTTAATTTGACATGATTGCTGGAACTCAGCAATTACACTGGGCGGTGTGGTAGCGCTTTATTAAAAAATTAAGATAAATAAGTAATTTTTTACTGTGGGACCAATCCTAGCCGTTAGTTCGCGCTGAAGAAATAGAGACAGTTTCAAAAACTACATTTCATTGACTTTCTAACGGTGTCAATCCGTTTGAGTTACAACGGTTGCGTCACATATCCGTACCAACATGTATTTAGCGATTTCTTCCGCTATTACTAAGTTGTATCGCTTTTAAAAGTGAAACGATTGACTGTGGAACTTAATTGAACTGACTCTGGACTGTGGCCTGTTAAATGTGATAAATGAGCCGCTTGGTCTCAAAGGAATGACAATCGTCTTAATTTGTCATGATTGCTGGAACTCAGCGGTTACACTGGGCGCTGTGGTAGCGCTTCATTTAAAAATTATGATAAATAAGTCATTTTTAACTGTGGGACCAACCCTAGGCGTTAGTTGGCGCTGAAGAAATAGATACAGTTTCAAAAACTACATTTCATTGACTTTCTAACGGTGTCAATCCGTTTGAGTTACAACGGTTGCGTCACATATTCGTACCAAAATGTATTTAGTGATTTTGTTCCGATATTACTAAGTTGTATCGCATTTAACGGTGAACTGATTGACTGTGGGACTTAGTTCAACTGATTCTGGACTGTGACCTAATAAATGTGACAAATGAGCCAATTGGACTCCAAGGAATGACTTTCTTCTTATTTTGACATGATTTCTGGGACTCAGCAATTACACTGGGCGCTGTGGTAGCGCTTTATTTAAAAATTAAGATTAATAAGTCATTTTTTACTGTGGGACCAATCCTATCCCTTAGTTCGCGCTGAAGAAATAGAGACAGTTTCAAAAACTACTTTTCATTGACTTTCTAACGGTGTCAATCCGTTTGAGTTACAACGGTTGCGTCACATATTCGTACCAAAATGTATTTAGTGATTTTGTTCCGATATTACTAAGTTGTATCGCTTTTAACGGTGAACTGATTGAATGTGGGAATTAATTGAACTGTTTCTGGACTGTGACCTTATAAATGTGACAAATGAGCCAATTGAACTCCAAGAAATAACATTCTTTTTAACTCGACATGATTCCCGGAACTCAGCAATTACACTGGGCGCTGAGGGAGCGCTTTATTTAAAAAATAAGATAAATAAGTCATTTTTTACTGTAGGACCAATCCTAGCCGTTAGTTCGCGCTGAAGAAGTAGAGACAGTTTCAAAAACTACATTTCATTGACTTTTTAACGGTGTCAATCCGTTTGAGTTACAACGGTTGCTTCACATATTCGTACCAACATGTATTTAAAGATTTTGTTCCGATATTACTAAGTTGTATCGCTTTTAACGGTGAACCGATTGACTGTGGAACTTAGTTGAACTGATTCTGGACTGTGACTTGATAAATGTGATAAATGAGCCAATTGGACTCCGAGGAATGACATTCTTCTTAATTTGACATGATTGCTGGAACTCAGCGATTACACTGGGCGGTGTGGAAGCTCTTTATTTAAAAATTAAGATAAATAAGTCATTTTTTACTGTGGGACCAATTCTAGCCGTTAGTTAGCACTGAAGAAATAGAGACAGTTTCAAAAACTACATTTCATTGACCTTCTAACGGTGTCAATCCGTTTGAGTTACAACGGTTGCGTCACATATCCGTACCAACATGTATTTAGCGATTTCTTCCGCTATTACTAAGTTGTATCGCTTTTAAAAGTGAAACGATTGACTGTGGGACTTAATTGAACTGACTCTGGACTGTGACCTGTTAGATGTGATAAATGAGCAGCTTGGTCTCAAAGGAATGACAATCGTCTTAATTTGACATGATTGCTGGAATTCATTTAAAAATTATGATAAATAAGTCATTTTTAACTGTGGGAGCAACCCTAGCCGTTAGTTGGCGCTGAAGAAATAGATACAGTTTCAAAAACTACATTTCATTGACTTTTTAACGGTGTCAATCCGTTTGAGTTACAACGGTTGCGTCACATATTCGTACCAACATGTATTTAGTGATTTTGTTCCGATATTACTAAGTTGTATCGCTTTTAACGGTGAACCGATTGACTGTGGGACTTAGTTGAACTGATTCTGGACTGTGACCTGATAAATGTGATAAATGAGCCAATTGGACTCCAAGGAATGACATTCTTCTTAAATTGACACGATTGCTGGAACTCAGCGATTACACTGGGCGGTGTGGTAGCGCTAAATTTGAAAATTAAGATTACTAAGTCATTTTTTACTGTCGGACCAATCCTAGCCGTTAGTTCACGCTGAAGAAATAGAGACAGTTTCAAAAACTACATTTCATTGTCTTTTTAACGGTGGCAATCCGTTTGAGTTACAACGGTTGCGTCACATATTCGTACCAAAATGTATTTAGTGATTTTGTTCCGATATTACTAAGTTGTATCGCTTTTAACGGTGAACTGATTGACTGTGGGACTTAGTTCAACGGATTCTGGACTGTGACCTGATAAATGTGATAAATGAGCCAATTGGACTCCAAGGAATGACTTTCTTCTTATTTCGACATGATTGCTGGGACTCAGCAATTACACTGGGCGCTGTGGTAGCGCTTCATTTAAAAATTAAGATTAATAAGTAATTTTTTACTGTGGGACCAATCCTAGCCGTAAGTTTACGCTGAAGAAATAGAGACAGTATCAAAAACTACATTTCATTGTCTTTTTAACGGTGTCAATCCGTTTAGGTTGCAACGGTTGTGTCACATATTCGTACCAACATGTGTTTAAAGATTTTGTTCCGATATTACTAAGTTGTATCGCTTTTAACGGTGAATCGATTCACTGTGGGACTTAATTGAACTGATTCTGGACTGTGACCTGTTAAATGTGATAAATGAGCCGCTTTGTCTCAAAGGAATGACAATCTTCTTAATTTGACATGATTGCTGGAACTCAGCAATTACACTGGGCGGTGTGGTAGCGCTTTATTAAAAAATTAAGATAAATAAGTAATTTTTTACTGTGGGACCAATCCTAGCCGTTAGTTCGCGCTGAAGAAATAGAGACAGTTTCAAAAACTACATTTCATTGACTTTTTAAGGGTGTCAATCCGTTTGAGTTACAACAGTTGCGTCACATATTCGTACCAACATGTATTTAGTGCCTTTGTTCCGATATTACTAAGTTGTATCGCTTTTAACGGTGAACCGATTGACTGTGGGGCTTAGTTGAACTGATTCTGGACTGTGACTTGATAAATGAGATAAATGAGCCAATTCAACTCCAAGGAATGGCATTCTTCTTAATTTGACGTGATTGCTGGAACTCAGGGATTACACTTGGCGGTGTGGTAGCGCTTTATTTAAAAATTAAGATAAATAAGTCATTTTTTACTGTGGGACCAATCCTAGCCGTTAGTTCGCACTGAAGAAATAGTTACTGTTTCAAAAGCTACATTTCATTGACTTTCTAGCGGTGTCAATCCGTTTGAGGTACAACGGTTGCGTCACATATTCGTACCGACATGTACTTAGTGATTTTTTGTCCGACATTACTAAGTTGCATCGCTTTTAACGGTGAATCAATTGACTGTGGGACTTAGTTGAATTGATTCTGGACTGTGGATTGATAAATGTGATAAATGAGCCAATTGGACTCCAAAGAATGACATTCTTCTTAATTTGACATGATTGCTGGAACTCAGCGATTACACTGGGCCCTGTGGTAGCGCTTCATTTAAAAATTAAGATGAATAGTTCATTTTTTACTGTGGGACCAATCCTAGCCGTTAGTTCACGCTGAAGAAATAGAGACAGTTTCAAAAACTACATTTCATTGTCTTTTTAACGGTGGCAATCCGTTTGAGTTACAACGGTTGCGTCACATATTCGTACCAAAATGTATTTAGTGATTTTGTTCCGATATTACTAAGTTGTATCGCTTTTAACGGTGAACTGATTGACTGTGGGACTTAGTTCAACTGATTCTGGACTGTGACCTGATAAATGTGATAAATGAGCCAATTGGACTCCAAGGAATGACTTTCTTCTTATTTCGACATGATTGCTGGGACTCAGCAATTACACTGGGCGCTGTGGTAGCGCTTCATTTAAAAATTAAGATTAATAAGTAATTTTTTACTGTGGGACCAATCCTAGCCGTAAGTTTACGCTGAAGAAATAGAGACAGTATCAAAAACTACATTTCATTGTCTTCTTAACGGTGTCAATCCGTTTAGGTTACAACGGTTGTGTCACATATTCGTACCAACATGTGTTTAAAGATTTTGTTCCGATATTACTAAGTTGTATCGCTTTTAACGGTGAATCGATTCACTGTGGGACTTAAATGAACTGATTCTGGACTGTGACTTGATAAATGTGATAAATGAGACAATTGGACTCCAAGGAATGACATTCTTCTTAATTTGACATGATTGCTGGAACTCAGCGATTACACTGGGCGGTGTGGTGGCGCTTTATTTAAAAATTAAGATAAATAATTCATTTTTTACTGTGGGACCAATCCTAGCCGCTAGTTCGCACTGTAGAAATAGAGACAGTTTCAAAAACTACATTTCATTGACTTTCTAAGGGTGTCAATCCGTTTGAGTTACAACAGTTGCGTCACATATTCGTACCAATATGTATTTAGCGATTTCTCCCGCTATTACTAAGTTGTATCGCTTTTAAAAGTAAAACGATTGACTGTGGGACTTAATTGAACTAACTCTGGACTGTGACCTGGTAAATGTGATAAATGAGCCGCTTGGTCTCAAAGGAATGACAATCTTCTTAATTTGACATGATTGCTGGAACTCAGCGATTACACTGGGCGGTGTGGTAGCGCTTTATTTAAAAATTAAGATGAATAGTTCATTTTTTACTGTGGGACCAATCCTAGCCGTTAGATCGCGCTGAAGAAATAGAGACAGTTTCAAAAACTATATTTCATTGACCTTCTAACGGTGTCAATCCGTTTAGGTTACAACGGTTGTGTCACATATTCGTACCAACATGTATTTAAGCATTTTGTTCCGATATTACTAAGTTGTATCGCTTTTAACGGTGAACCGATTGACTGTGGAACTTAGTTGAACTGATTCTGAACTGTGACTTGTTAAATGTGATAAATGAGCCAATTGGACTCCAAGGAATGTCATTCTTCCTAATTTGACATGATTGATGGAACTCAGCGATTACACTGGGCGGTGTGGAAGCGCTTTATTTAAAAATTAAGATAAATAAGTCATTTTTTACTGTGGGACCAATTCTAGCCGTTAGTTCGCACTGAAGAAATAGAGACAGTTTCAAAAACTACATTTCATTGACTTTTTAAGGGTGTCAATCCGTTTGAGTTACAACAGTTGCGTCACATATTCGTACCAACATGTATTTAGTGCCTTTGTTCCAATATTACTAAGTTGTATCGCTTTTAACGGTGAACCGATTGACTGTGGGGCTTAGTTGAACTGATTCTGGACTGTGACATGATAAATATGATAAATGAGCCAATTCGACTCCAAGGAATGACATTCTTCTTAATTTGACGTGATTGCTGGAACTCAGGGATTACACTTGGCGGTGTGGTAGCGCTTTATTTAAAAATTAAGATAAATAAGTCATTTTTTACTGTGGGACTATTCCTAGCCGTTAGTTCGCACTGAAGAAATAGAGACAGTTTCAAAAACTACATTTCATTGACTTTCTAACGGTGTCAATCCGTTTGAGTCACAACGGTTGCGTCACATATCTGTACCAACATGTATTTAGCGATTTCTTCCGCTATTACTAAGTTGTATCGCTTTTAAAAGTGAAACGATTGACTGTGGAACTTAATTGAACTGACTCTGGACTGTGACCTGTTAAATGTGATAAATGAGCCGCTTGGTCTCAAAGGAAAGACAATCGTCTTAATTTGACATGATTGCTGGAACTCAGCGGTTACACTGGGCGCTGTGGTAGCGCTTCATTTAAAAATTATGATAAATAAGTCATTTTTAACTGTGGGACCAACCCTAGCCGTTAGTTGGCGCTGAAGAAATAGATACAGTTTCAAAAACTACATTTCATTGACTTTCTAACGGTGTCAATCCGTTTGAGTTACAACGGTTGCGTCACATATTCGTACCAACATGTATTTAGTGATTTTGTTCCGATATTACTAAGTTGTATCGCTTTTAACGGTGAACCGATTGACTGTGGGACTTAGTTGAACTGATTCTGGACTGTGACCTGATAAATGTGATAAATGAGCCAATTGGACTCCAAGGAATGACATTCTTCTTAATTTCACAGGATTGCTGGAACTCAGCAATTACACTGGTCGGTGTGGTAGCGCTTCATTTGAAAATTAAGATTACTAAGTCGTTTTTTACTGTGGGACCAATCCTAGCCGTAAGTTTACGCTGAAGAAATAGAGACAGTATCAAAAACTACATTTCATTGTCTTTTTACCTGTGGCAATCCGTTTGAGTTACAACGGTTGCGTCACATATTCGTACCAAAATGTATTTAGTGATTTTGTTCCGATATTACTAAGTTGTATCGCTTTTAACGGTGAACTGATTGACTGTGGGACTTAGTTGAACTGATTCTGGACAGTGACCTGATATTAATGATTCTTTGTTCCTGTTATTAGAGGGTCATATCTGCAACTTTGCCGACGGCAACACCATTTTTAGTTGTAAGAGTAGTATTACTGCTGTTCTAGAAAGTTTGCACTCTGACATAGTCAAAGTGGTAAACTGGTTTAACTCAAATGGTATGGTTGCAAATCCAAGCTTGTTTCAGATGATAATTCTGGGAGCTGATGTTGGCAATATCAGCATTCAGATTGGCTCATCTTCTATTGCTCCATCAAAACAAGTTAAGTTACTACGTATTACTCTGGATGAAAAACGTTCATTTTACCCTCACGTAAAAGGGATGTGCAAAAGTGCTTCCTCAAAGACAAAAGCACTCCTGAGGATACGAAATTTTCTCAAACAGGACCAGATTAATTTATTATTTAACTCATTTATTTTACCTTGTTTCAATTATTGCCTTCTTGTGTGGATGTTTTGCAGCAAACAGGCACACAATCGCATTACGGCAACCCATAAAAAAGCGTTGTGTGCAAAAACTGGTCTGGTGCAGAAAACCTATACAGAAATACTGGAAATATCTAGTATGATGCATATCCATGATAAAAATCTGAAAAGCCTTGTAACTGAAATTTATAAGTGTCTTCAAGGATTGAATCCTGAATTAATGTGAAATATTTTTCGAAAGAAGGAGACTGCTTACAGTCTTAGGAGTGGTACTGTACTGGTCATTCCACCCTCTAAAAGCAGTATCGGGCAGAATTCTTTTCAATTTCGCCCTAGCCTAGCCTGGAATTACCAACCTGCGTGTGTGAAAAATGTGACAGATCTAAAAAAATTCAAATTTGTTATCAGGCACGTTGAAATATACTGCCTATGTAAACTCTGTGTTGCTCATTCGGGGATCAATCGATGATTTATTTTAGTATTTTATTTGTAAGTTTATTACTTAGTATTTACATATTTAAATTTGATAGTTGGTGCAAATTAGTACATTGTAAATATGCTGGATCCAACTTTAAATAAAAAAATAAATAAAATAAAATAAAAATAAATAAATAAATAAATAAATGTGATAAATGAGCCAATTGGACTCCAAGGAATGACATTCTTCTTAATTTGACAGGATTGCTGGAACTCAGCGATTACACTGGGCGGTGTGGTAGCGCTTCATTTGAAAATTAAGATTACTAAGTCATTTTTTACTGTCGGACCAATCCTAGCCGTTAGTTCACGCTGAAGAAATAGAGACAGTTTCAAAAACTACATTTCATTGTCTTTTTAACGGTGGCAATCCGTTTGAGTTACAACGGTTGCGTCACATATTCGTACCAAAATGTATTTAGTGATTTTGTTCCGATATTACTAAGTTGTATCGCTTTTAAAAGTGAAACGATTGACTGTGGGACTTAATTGAATTGATTACGGACTGTGACCTGTTAAATGTGATAAATGAGCCGCTTGGTCTCAAAGGAATGACAATCGTCTTAATTTGACATGATTGCTGGAACTCAGCGGTTACACTGGGCGCTGTGGTAGCGCTTCATTTAAAAATTATGATAAATAAGTCATTTTTAACTGTGGGACCAACCCTAGCCGTTAGTTGGCGCTGAAGAAATAGATACAGTTTCAAAAAGTACATTTCATTGACTTTCTAACAGTGTCAATCCGTTTGAGTTACAAAGGTTGCGTCACATATTCGTACCAACATGTATTTAGTGATTTTGTTCCGATATTACTAAGTTGTATCGCTTTTAACGGTGAACCGATTGACTGTGGGACTTAGTTGAACTGATTCTGGACTGTGACCTGATAAATGTGATAAATGAGCCAATTGGACTCCAAGGAATGACATTCTTCTTAATTTGACAGGATTGCTGGAACTCAGCAATTACACTGGCCGGTGTGGTAGCGCTTCATTTGAAAATTAAGATTACTAAGTCGTTTTTTACTGTGGGATCAATCCTAGCCGTAAGTTTACGCTGAAGAAATAGAGACAGTATCAAAAACTACATTTCATTGTCTTTTTAACGGTGGCAATCCGTTTGAGTTACAACGGTTGCGTCACATATTCGTACCAAAATGTATTTAGTGATTTTGTTCCGATATTACTAAGTTGTATCGCTTTTAACGGTGAACTGATTGACTGTGGGACTTAGTTCAACTGATTCTGGACTGTGACCTAATAAATGTGACAAATGAGCCAATTGGACTCCAAGGAATGACTTTCTTCTTATTTTGACATGATTTCTGGGACTCAGCAATTACACTGGGCGCTGTGGTAGCGCTTCATTTAAAAATTAAGATAAATAAGTCATTTTTTACTGTGGGACCAATCCTAGCTGTTAGTTCGCGTTGAAGAAATAGAGACAGTTCAAAAACTACATTTCATTGTCTTATTAACGGTGTCAATCCGTTTGAGTTGCAACGGTTGCGTTACATATTCGTACCAACATGTAATTAGTGTTTTTGTTCCGATAATACTAAGTTGTATCGCTTTTAACGGTGAACCGATTGACTGTGGGACTTAGTTGAACTGATTCTGGACAGTGACCTGATATTAATGATTCTTTGTTCCTGTTATTAGAGGGTCATATCTGCAACTTTGCCGACGGCAACACCATTTTTAGTTGTAAGAGTAGTATTACTGCTGTTCTAGAAAGTTTGCACTCTGACCTAGTCAAAGTGGTAAACTGGTTTAACTCAAATGGTATGGTTGCAAATCCAAGCTTGTTTCAGATGATAATTCTGGGAGCTGATGTTGGCAATATCAGCATTCAGATTGGCTCATCTTCTATTGCTCCATCAAAACAAGTTAAGTTACTACGTATTACTCTAGATGAAAAACGTTCATTTTACCCTCACGTAAAAGGGATGTGCAAAAGTGCTTCCTCAAAGACAAAAGCACTCCTGAGGATACGAAATTTTCTCAAACAGGACCAGATTAATTTATTATTTAACTCATTTATTTTACCTTGTTTCAATTATTGCCTTCTTGTGTGGATGTTTTGCAGCAAACAGGCACACAATCGCATTACGGCAACCCATAAAAAAGCGTTGTGTGCAAAAACTGGTCTGGTGCAGAAAACCTATACAGAATAACTGGAAATATCTAGTATGATGCATATCCATGATAAAAATCTGAAAAGCCTTGTAACTGAAATTTATAAGTGTCTTCAAGGATTGAATCCTGAATTAATGTGAAATATTTTTCGAAAGAAGGAGACTGCTTACATTCTTAGGAGTGGTACTGTACTGGTCATTCCACCCTCTAAAAGCAGTATCGGGCAGAATTCTTTTCAATTTCGCCCTAGCCTAGCCTGGAATTACTAACCTGCGTGTGTGAAAAATGTGACAGATCTAAAAAAATTCAAATTTGTTATCAGGCACGTTGAAATATACTGCCTATGTAAACTCGGTGTTGCTCATTCGGGGATCAATCGATGATTTATTTTAGTACTTTATTTGTAAGTTTATCACTTAGTATTTACATATTTAAATTTGATAGTTGGTGCAAATTAGTACATTGTAAATATGCTGGATCCAACTTTAAATAAAAAAATAAATAAAATAAAATAAAAATAAATAAATAAATAAATAAATAAATGTGATAAATGAGCCAATTGGACTCCAAGGAATGACATTCTTCTTAATTTGACAGGATTGCTGGAACTCAGCGATTACACTGGGCGGTGTGGTAGCGCTTCATTTGAAAATTAAGATTACTAAGTCATTTTTTACTGTCGGACCAATCCTAGCCGTTAGTTCACGCTGAAGAAATAGAGACAGTTTCAAAAACTACATTTCATTGTCTTTTTAACGGTGGCAATCCGTTTGAGTTACAACGGTTGCGTCACATATTCGTACCAAAATGTATTTAGTGATTTTGTTCCGATATTACTAAGTTGTATCGCTTTTAACCGTGAACTGATTGACTGTGGGACTTAGTTCAACTGATTCTGGACTGTGACCTTATAAATTCGATAAATGAGCCAATTGAACTCCAAGAAATAAAATTCTTTTTAACTCGACATGATTCCCGGAACTCAGCGATAACACTGGACCCTGTGGTAGCGCTTCATTTAAAAATTACGATAAATAAGTCATTTTTTACTGTGGGACCAATCCTATGCGTTAGTTCGCACTAAAGAAATAGAGACAGTTTCAAAAACTACCTTTCATTGATTTTCTAACGGTGTCAATCCGTTTGAGTTACAACGGTTGCTTCACATATTCGTACCAACATGTATTTAGCGATTTTTTCCAATATTACTAAGTTGTATCGCTTTTAAAAGTGAAACGATTGACTGTGGGACTTAATTGAATTGATTACGGACTGTGACCTGTTAAATGTGATAAATGAGCCGCTTGGTCTCAAAGGAATGACAATCGTCTTAATTTGATATGATTGCTGGAACTCAGCGGTTACACTGGGCGCTGTGGTAGCGCTTCATTTAAAAATTATGATAAATAAGTCATTTTTAACTGTGGGACCAACCCTAGCCGTTAGTTGGCGCTGAAGAAATAGATACAGTTTCAAAAAGTACATTTCATTGACTTTCTAACGGTGTCAATCCGTTTGAGTTACAACAGTTGCGTCACATATTCGTACCAACATGTATTTAGTGATTTTGTTCCGATATTACTAAGTTGTATCGCTTTTAACGGTGAACCGATTGACTGTGGGACTTAGTTGAACTGATTCTGGACTGTGACCTGATAAATGTGATAAATGAGCCAATTGGACTCCAAGGAATGACATTCTTCTTAATTTGACAGGATTGCTGGAACTCAGCAATTACACTGGCCGGTGTGGTAGCGCTTCATTTGAAAATTAAGATTACTAAGTCGTTTTTTACTGTGGGACCAATCCTAGCCGTAAGTTTACGCTGAAGAAATAGAGACAGTATCAAAAACTACATTTCATTGTCTTTTTAACGGTGGCAATCCGTTTGAGTTACAACGGTTGCGTCACATATTCGTACCAAAATGTATTTAGTGATTTTGTTCCGATATTACTAAGTTGTATCGCTTTTAACGGTGAACTGATTGACTGTGGGACTTAGTTCAACTGATTCTGGACTGTGACCTAATAAATGTGACAAATGAGCCAATTGGACTCCAAGGAATGACTTTCTTCTTATTTTGACATGATTTCTGGGACTCAGCAATTACACTGGGCGCTGTGGTAGCGCTTCATTTAAAAATTAAGATAAATAAGTCATTTTTTACTGTGGGACCAATCCTAGCTGTTAGTTCGCGTTGAAGAAATAGAGACAGTTCAAAAACTGCATTTCATTGTCTTATTAACGGTGTCAATCCGTTTGAGTTGCAACGGTTGCGTTACATATTCGTACCAACATGTAATTAGTGTTTTTGTTCCGATAATACTAAGTTGTATCGCTTTTAACGGTGAACCGATTGACTGTGGGACTTAGTTGAACTGATTCTGGACAGTGACCTGATATTAATGATTCTTTGTTCCTGTTATTAGAGGGTCATATCTGCAACTTTGCCGACGGCAACACCATTTTTAGTTGTAAGAGTAGTATTACTGCTGTTCTAGAAAGTTTGCACTCTGACATAGTCAAAGTGGTAAACTGGTTTAACTCAAATGGTATGGTTGCAAATCCAAGCTTGTTTCAGATGATAATTCTGGGAGCTGATGTTGGCAATATCAGCATTCAGATTGGCTCATCTTCTATTGCTCCATCAAAACAAGTTAAGTTACTACGTATTACTCTGGATGAAAAACGTTCATTTTACCCTCACGTAAAAGGGATGTGCAAAAGTGCTTCCTCAAAGACAAAAGCACTCCTGAGGATACGAAATTTTCTCAAACAGGACCAGATTAATTTATTATTTAACTCATTTATTTTACCTTGTTTCAATTATTGCCTTCTTGTGTGGATGTTTTGCAGCAAACAGGCACACAATCGCATTACGGCAACCCATAAAAAAGCGTTGTGTGCAAAAACTGGTCTGGTGCAGAAAACCTATACAGAAATACTGGAAATATCTAGTATGATGCATATCCATGATAAAAATCTGAAAAGCCTTGTAACTGAAATTTATAAGTGTCTTCAAGGATTGAATCCTGAATTAATGTGAAATATTTTTCGAAAGAAGGAGACTGCTTACAGTCTTAGGAGTGGTACTGTACTGGTCATTCCACCCTCTAAAAGCAGTATCGGGCAGAATTCTTTTCAATTTCGCCCTAGCCTAGCCTGGAATTACCAACCTGCGTGTGTGAAAAATGTGACAGATCTAAAAAAATTCAAATTTGTTATCAGGCACGTTGAAATATACTGCCTATGTAAACTCGGTGTTGCTCATTCGGGGATCAATCGATGATTTATTTTAGTACTTTATTTGTAAGTTTATCACTTAGTATTTACATATTTAAATTTGATAGTTGGTGCAAATTAGTACATTGTAAATATGCTGGATCCAACTTTAAATAAAAAAATAAATAAAATAAAATAAAAATAAATAAATAAATAAATAAATAAATGTGATAAATGAGCCAATTGGACTCCAAGGAATGACATTCTTCTTAATTTGACAGGATTGCTGGAACTCAGCGATTACACTGGGCGGTGTGGTAGCGCTTCATTTGAAAATTAAGATTACTAAGTCATTTTTTACTGTCGGACCAATCCTAGCCGTTAGTTCACGCTGAAGAAATAGAGACAGTTTCAAAAACTACATTTCATTGTCTTTTTAACGGTGGCAATCCGTTTGAGTTACAACGGTTGCGTCACATATTCGTACCAAAATGTATTTAGTGATTTTGTTCCGATATTACTAAGTTGTATCGCTTTTAACCGTGAACTGATTGACTGTGGGACTTAGTTCAACTGATTCTGGACTGTGACCTTATAAATTCGATAAATGAGCCAATTGAACTCCAAGAAATAAAATTCTTTTTAACTCGACATGATTCCCGGAACTCAGCGATAACACTGGACCCTGTGGTAGCGCTTCATTTAAAAATTACGATAAATAAGTCATTTTTTACTGTGGGACCAATCCTATGCGTTAGTTCGCACTAAAGAAATAGAGACAGTTTCAAAAACTACCTTTCATTGATTTTCTAACGGTGTCAATCCGTTTGAGTTACAACGGTTGCTTCACATATTCGTACCAACATGTATTTAGCGATTTTTTCCGATATTACTAAGTTGTATCGCTTTTAAAAGTGAAACGATTGACTGTGGGACTTAATTGAATTGATTACGGACTGTGACCTGTTAAATGTGATAAATGAGCCGCTTGGTCTCAAAGGAATGACAATCGTCTTAATTTGACATGATTGCTGGAACTCAGCGGTTACACTGGGCGCTGTGGTAGCGCTTCATTTAAAAATTATGATAAATAAGTCATTTTTAACTGTGGGACAAACCCTAGCCGTTAGTTGGCGCTGAAGAAATAGATACAGTTTCAAAAAGTACATTTCATTGACTTTCTAACGGTGTCAATCCGTTTGAGTTACAACGGTTGCGTCACATATTCGTACCAACATGTATTTAGTGATTTTGTTCCGATATTACTAAGTTGTATCGCTTTTAACGGTGAACCGATTGACTGTGGGACTTAGTTGAACTGATTCTGGACTGTGACCTGATAAATGTGATAAATGAGCCAATTGGACTCCAAGGAATGACATTCTTCTTAATTTGACAGGATTGCTGGAACTCAGCAATTACACTGGCCGGTGTGGTAGCGCTTCATTTGAAAATTAAGATTACTAAGTCGTTTTTTACTGTGGGACCAATCCTAGCCGTAAGTTTACGCTGAAGAAATAGAGACAGTATCAAAAACTACATTTCATTGTCTTTTTAACGGTGGCAATCCGTTTGAGTTACAACGGTTGCGTCACATATTCGTACCAAAATGTATTTAGTGATTTTGTTCCGATATTACTAAGTTGTATCGCTTTTAACGGTGAACTGATTGACTGTGGGACTTAGTTCAACTGATTCTGGACTGTGACCTAATAAATGTGACAAATGAGCCAATTGGACTCCAAGGAATGACTTTCTTCTTATTTTGACATGATTTCTGGGACTCAACAATTACACTGGGCGCTGTGGTAGCGCTTCATTTAAAAATTAAGATAAATAAGTCATTTTTTACTGTGGGACCAATCCTAGCTGTTAGTTCGCGTTGAAGAAATAGAGAC
Source organism: Hydractinia symbiolongicarpus (assembly GCF_029227915.1). Taxonomy (NCBI): domain Eukaryota; kingdom Metazoa; phylum Cnidaria; class Hydrozoa; order Anthoathecata; family Hydractiniidae; genus Hydractinia; species Hydractinia symbiolongicarpus. The sequence continues at coordinate 960,316 of NC_079888.1, read as the reverse complement.
AGTTCAAAAACTACATTTCATTGTCTTATTAACGGTGTCAATCCGTTTGAGTTGCAACGGTTGCGTTACATATTCGTACCAACATGTAATTAGTGTTTTTGTTCCGATAATACTAAGTTGTATCGCTTTTAACGGTGAACCGATTGACTGTGGGACTTAGTTGAACTGATTCTGGACAGTGACCTGATATTAATGATTCTTTGTTCCTGTTATTAGAGGGTCATATCTGCAACTTTGCCGACGGCAACACCATTTTTAGTTGTAAGAGTAGTATTACTGCTGTTCTAGAAAGTTTGCACTCTGACATAGTCAAAGTGGTAAACTGGTTTAACTCAAATGGTATGGTTGCAAATCCAAGCTTGTTTCAGATGATAATTCTGGGAGCTGATGTTGGCAATATCAGCATTCAGATTGGCTCATCTTCTATTGCTCCATCAAAACAAGTTAAGTTACTACGTATTACTCTGGATGAAAAACGTTCATTTTACCCTCACGTAAAAGGGATGTGCAAAAGTGCTTCCTCAAAGACAAAAGCACTCCTGAGGATACGAAATTTTCTCAAACAGGACCAGATTAATTTATTATTTAACTCATTTATTTTACCTTGTTTCAATTATTGCCTTCTTGTGTGGATGTTTTGCAGCAAACAGGCACACAATCGCATTACGGCAACCCATAAAAAAGCGTTGTGTGCAAAAACTGGTCTGGTGCAGAAAACCTATACAGAAATACTGGAAATATCTAGTATGATGCATATCCATGATAAAAATCTGAAAAGCCTTGTAACTGAAATTTATAAGTGTCTTCAAGGATTAAATCCTGAATTAATGTGAAATATTTTTCGAAAGAAGGAGACTGCTTACAGTCTTAGGAGTGGTACTGTACTGGTCATTCCACCCTCTAAAAGCAGTATCGGGCAGAATTCTTTTCAATTTCGCCCTAGCCTAGCCTGGAATTACCAACCTGCGTGTGTGAAAAATGTGACAGATCTAAAAAAATTCAAATTTGTTATGAGGCACGTTGAAATATACTGCTTATGTGAACTCTGTGTTGCTCATTCGGGGATCAATCGATGATTTATTTTAGTATTTTATTTTTAAGTTTATCACTTAGTACTTACATATTTAAATTTGATAGTTGGCGCAAATTAGTACATTGTAAATATGCTGGATCCAACTTTAAATAAAGAAATAAATAAAATAAAATAAAAATAAATAAATAAATAAATGTGATAAATGAGCCAATTGGACTCCAAGGAATGACATTCTTCTTAATTTGACAGGATTGCTGGAACTCAGCGATTACACTGGGCGGTGTGGTAGCGCTTCATTTAAAAATTAAGATTAATAAGTCATTTTTTATTGTGGGACCAATCCTAGCCGTTAGTTCACGCTGAAGAAATAGAGACAGTTTCAAAAACTACATTTCATTGTCTTTTTAACGGTGGCAATCCGTTTGAGTTACAACGATTGCGTCACGTATTCGTACCAACATGGAATTAGCGATTGTTCCGATCTTACTAAGTTGTATCGCTTTTAAAAGTGAATCGATTGACTGTGGGCATTAATTGAACTGTTTCTGGACTGTGACCTTATAAATGTAATAAATGAGCCAATTGAACTCCAGAAATAATATTCTTTTTAACTCGACATGATTGCCGGAACTCAGCGATTACACTGGACTCTGTGGTAGCGCTTCATTTGAAAATTTCGATAAATAAGTCATTTTTTACTGTGGGACCAATCCTATGCGTTAGTTCCCGCTAAAGAAATAGAGACAGTTTCAAAAACTACCTTTCATTGATTTTCTAACGGTGTCAATCCGTTTGAGTTACAACGGTTGCTTCACATATTCGTACCAACATGTATTTAGCGATTCTTTCCGATATTACTAAGTTGTATCGCTTTTAAAAGTGAAACGATTGACGGTGGGACCTAATTGAATTGATTACGGACGGTGTCCTTATGAACCTGATAAATGAGGAAATTGGATTCCAAGAAATAATATTCTTCTTAACTCGACATGATAGCCGGAACTCAGCGATTACACTGGAACCTGTGGTAGCGCTTCATTTAAAAATTTCGATAAATAAGTCATTTCTTTACTGTGGGACCAATCCTATCCGTTAGTTCACGCTGAAGAAATACAGACAGTTTCAAAAACTACCTTTCATTGACTATCTAACGGTGTCAATCCGTTTGAGTTACAACGGTTGCTTCACATATTCGTACCAACATGTATTTAGCGATTTCTCCCGCTATTACTAAGTTGTATCGCTTTTACAAGTGAAACGATTGACTGTGGGACTTAATTGAACTGATTCTGGACTGTGACCTGTTAAATGTGATAAATGAGCCGCTTGGTCTCAAAGGAATGACAATCTTCTTAATTTGACATGATTGCTGGAACTCAGCGGTTGCACTGGGCGCTGTGGTAGCGCTTCATTTAAAAATTAAGATAAATAAGTCGTTTTTTACTGTGGGACCAATCCTAGCTGTTAGTTCGCGTTGAAGAAATAGAGACAGTTCAAAAACTACATTTCATTGTCTTATTAACGGTGTCAATCCGTTTGAGTTGCAACGGTTGCGTTACATATTCGTACCAACATGTAATTAGTGTTTTTGTTCCGATAATACTAAGTTGTATCGCTTTTAACGGTGAACCGATTGACTGTGGGACTTAGTTGAACTGATTCTGGACAGTGACCTGATATTAATGATTCTTTGTTCCTGTTATTAGAGGGTCATATCTGCAACTTTGCCGACGGCAACACCATTTTTAGTTGTAAGAGTAGTATCACTGCTGTTCTAGAAAGTTTGCACTCTGACATAGTCAAAGTGGTAAACTGGTTTAACTCAAATGGTATGGTTGCAAATCCAAGCATGTTTCAGATGATAATTCTGGGAGCTGATGTTGGCAATATCAGCATTCAGATTGGCTCATCTTCTATTGCTCCATCAAAACAAGTTAAGTTACTACGTATTACTCTGGATGAAAAACGTTCATTTTACCCTCACGTAAAAGGGATGTGCAAAAGTGCTTCCTCAAAGACAAAAGCACTCCTGAGGATACGAAATTTTCTCAAACAGGACCAGATTAATTTATTATTTAACTCATTTATTTTACCTTGTTTCAATTATTGCCTTCTTGTGTGGATGTTTTGCAGCAAACAGGCACACAATCGCATTACGGCAACCCATAAAAAAGCGTTGTGTGCAAAAACTGGTCTGGTGCAGAAAACCTATACAGAAATACTGGAAATATCTAGTATGATGCATATCCATGATAAAAATCTGAAAAGCCTTGTAACTGAAATTTATAAGTGTCTTCAAGGATTGAATCCTGAATTAATGTGAAATATTTTTCGAAAGAAGGAGACTGCTTACAGTCTTAGGAGTGGTACTGTACTGGTCATTCCACCCTCTAAAAGCAGTATCGGGCAGAATTCTTTTCAATTTCGCCCTAGCCTAGCCTGGAATTACCAACCTGCGTGTGTGAAAAATGTGACAGATCTAAAAAAATTCAAATTTGTTATCAGGCACGTTGAAATATACTGCCTATGTAAACTCGGTGTTGCTCATTCGGGGATCAATCGATGATTTATTTTAGTACTTTATTTGTAAGTTTATCACTTAGTATTTACATATTTAAATTTGATAGTTGGTGCAAATTAGTACATTGTAAATATGCTGGATCCAACTTTAAATAAAAAAATAAATAAAATAAAATAAAAATAAATAAATAAATAAATAAATAAATGTGATAAATGAGCCAATTGGACTCCAAGGAATGACATTCTTCTTAATTTGACAGGATTGCTGGAACTCAGCGATTACACTGGACCCTGTGGTAGCGCTTCATTTAAAAATTACGATAAATAAGTCATTTTTTACTGTGGGACCAATCCTATGCGTTAGTTACCGCTAAAGAAATGGAGACAGTTTCAAAAACTACCTTTCATTGTCTTTTTAAAGGTGGCAATCCGTTTGAGTTACAACGGTTGCGTCACATATTCGTACCAAAATGTATTTAGTGATTTTGTTCCGATATAACTAAGTTGTATCGCTTTTAAGGGTGAACCGATTGATTGTGGGACTTAGTTCAACTGATTCTGGACTGTGACCTGATAAATGTGATAAATGAGCCAATTGGACTCCAAGGAATGACATTCTTCTTAATTTGACAGGATTGCTGGAACTCAGCGATTACACTGGGCGGTGTGGTAGCGCTTCATTTAAAAATTAAGATTAATAAGTCATTTTTTATTGTGGGACCAATCCTAGGCGTTAGTTCACGCTGAAGAAATAGAGACAGTTTCAAAAACTACATTTCATTGTCTTTTTAACGGTGGCAATCCGTTTGAGTTACAACGATTGCGTCACGTATTCGTACCAACATGGATTTAGCGATTGTTCCGATCTTACTAAGTTGTATCGCTTTTAAAAGTGAATCGATTGACTGTGGGCATTAATTGAACTGCTTCTGGACTGTGACCTTATAAATGTAATAAATGAGCCAATTGAACTCCAGAAATAATATTCTTTTTAACTCGACATGATTGCCGGAACTCAGCGATTACACTGGACTCTGTGGTAGCGCTTCATTTGAAAATTTCGATAAATAAGTCATTTTTTACTGTGAGACCAATCCTATCCGTTAGTTCACGCTGAAGAAATAGAGACAGTTTCAAAAACTACCTTTCATTGACTTTCTAACGGTGTCAATCCGTTTCAGTTACAACGTTTGTGTCACATATTCGTACCAAGATGTGTTTAGCGACTTCTTCCGCTATTACTAAGTTGTATCGCTTTTAACGGTGAACCGATTGACTGTGGGACTTAATTCAACTGATTCTGGACTGTGACCTTATAAATGTGATAAATGAGCCAATTGGACTCCAAGAAATAACATTCTTTTTAACTCGACATGATTCCCGGAACTCAACGATTACACTGGACCCTGTGGTAGCGCTTCATTTAAACATTTAGAAAAATAAGTCATTTTTCACTGTGGGACCTATCCTAGCCGTTAGTTCGCGCTAAAGAAATAGAGACAGTTTCACAAACTACATTTCATTGACTTTCTAAGGGTGTCAATCCGTTTGAATTACAACGATTGTGTCACATATTCGTACCAACATGTATTTAGTAATTTTGTTCCGATATTACTAAGTTGTATCGCTTTTAACGGTGAACCGATTGACTGTGGGGCTTAGTTGAACTGATTCTGGACTGTGACCTGATAAATGTGATAAATGAGCCAATTGGATTCCAAGAAATAACATTCTTTTTAACTCGACGTGATTGCGGGAACTCAGCGATTACACTGGACCCTGTGGTAGCGCTTCATTTAAAAATTTCGATAAATAAGTCATTTTTTACTGTGAGAACAATCCTATCCGTTAGTTCACGCCGAAGAAATAGAGACAGTTTCAAAAACTACCTTTCATTGACTTTCTAAAGGTGTCAATCCGTTTGAGTTACAACGGTTGCTTCACATATTTGTACCAACATGTATTTAGCGATTTTTTCCGATATTACTAAGTTATATCGCTTTTAAAAGTGAAACGATTGACTGTGGGACTTAATTGAACTGATTCTGGACTGTGACCTTATAAATGTGATAAATCAGCCAATTGGACTCCAAGAAATAACATTCTTTTTAACTCGACATGATTCCCGGAACTCAACGATTACACTGGACCCTGTGTAAGCGGTTCATTTAAAAATTTAGATAAATAAGTCATTTTTCACCGTGGGACCAATCCTAGCCGTTAGTTCGCGCTAAAGAAATTGAGACAGTTTCACAAACTACATTTTATTGACTTTCTAACGGTGTCAATCCGTTTGAGTTACAACGATTGTGTCACATATTCGTACCAACATGTATTTAGTGATTTTGTTCCGATATTACTAAGTTGTATCGCTTTCAACGGTGAAACGATTGACTGTGGGGCTTATTTGAACTGATTCTGGACTGTGACCTGATAAATGTGATAAATGAGCCAATTGGACTCCAAGGAATGACATTCGTCTTAATTTGACAGGATTGCTGGTACTCAGCGATTACACTGGACCCCCTGGTAGCGCTTCATTTAAAAATTTCGATAAATAAGTCATTTTTTACTGTGGGAACAATCCTATCCGTTAGTTCACGCCGAAGAAATAGAGACAGTTTCAAAAACTACCTTTCGTTGACTTTTTAACGGTGTCAATCCGTTTGAGTTACAACGGTTGCTTCACATATTTGTACCAACATGTATTTAGCGATTTTTTCCGATATTACTATGTTGTATCGCTTTTAAAAGTGAAACGATTGACTGTGGGACTTAATTGAACTGATTCTGGACTGTGACCTAATAAATGTGACAAATGAGCCAATTGGACTCCAAGAAATAACATTCTTTTTAACTCGACATGATTCCTGGAACTCAACGATTACACTGGACCCTGTGGTAGCGCTTCATATAAAACTTTAGATAAATAAGTCATTTTTCACTGTGGGACCAATCCTAGCCGTTAGTTCGCGCTGAAGAAATGAAGACAGTTTCAAAAACTACATTTCAATTGACTTTTTAACGGTGTCAATCCGTTTGAGTTACAACGATCGTGTCACATATTCGTACCAACATGTATTTAGTGATTTTGTTCCGATATTACTAAGTTGTATCGCTTTTAACGGTGAACCGATTGACTGTGGGACTTAGTTGAACTGATTCTGGACTGTGACCTGATAAATGTGATAAATCAGCCAATTGGTCTCCAAGGATATGACATTCTTCTTAATTTGACAGGATTGCTGGTACTCAGCGAATACACTGGGCGGTGTGGTACCGCTTCATTTAAAAAGTAACATTAATAAGTCATTTTTTACTGTGGGAACAATCCTAGCCGTTTGTTCACGCTGAAGAAATAGAGACAGTTTCAAAAACTACATTTCATTGTTTTTTTAAAGGTGTCAATCCGTTTGAGTTACAACGGTGGCGTCACATATTCGTATCAACATGTATTTAGTGATCTATAGTCTATTTCAAATTATCTTATCTGGTGTACCACAAGGTTCTATTTTGGGACCTATCATATTCAATATATTTATTAATGATTTGTTTCTTTTTATAGAAAAATATAAGCTACATAATTACGCTGATGATAACACAATGTCCAACTTCTCACTTAGAAATCATGTCAAAATAAGAAGAAAGTCATTCCTTGGAGTCCAATTGGCTCATTTGTCACATTTATTAGGTCACAGTCCAGAATCAGTTGAACTAAGTCCCATTGATTTTCTAACGGTGTCAATCCGTTTGAGTTACAACGGTTGCTTCACATATTCGTACCAACATGTATTTAGCGATTCTTTCCGATATTACTAAGTTGTATCGCTTTTAAAAGTGAAACGATTGACGGTGGGACCTAATTGAATTGATTACGGACGGTGTCCTTATGAACCTGATAAATGAGGAAATTGGATTCCAAGAAATAATATTCTTCTTAACTCGACATGATAGCCGGAACTCAGCGATTACACTGGAACCTGTGGTAGCGCTTCATTTAAAAATTTCGATAAATAAGTCATTTCTTTACTGTGGGACCAATCCTATCCGTTAGTTCACGCTGAAGAAATACAGACAGTTTCAAAAACTACCTTTCATTGACTATCTAACGGTGTCAATCCGTTTGAGTTACAACGGTTGCTTCACATATTCGTACCAACATGTATTTAGCGATTTCTCCCGCTATTACTAAGTTGTATCGCTTTTACAAGTGAAACGATTGACTGTGGGACTTAATTGAACTGATTCTGGACTGTGACCTGTTAAATGTGATAAATGAGCCGCTTGGTCTCAAAGGAATGACAATCTTCTTAATTTGACATGATTGCTGGAACTCAGCGGTTGCACTGGGCGCTGTGGTAGCGCTTCATTTAAAAATTAAGATAAATAAGTCGTTTTTTACTGTGGGACCAATCCTAGCTGTTAGTTCGCGTTGAAGAAATAGAGACAGTTCAAAAACTACATTTCATTGTCTTATTAACGGTGTCAATCCGTTTGAGTTGCAACGGTTGCGTTACATATTCGTACCAACATGTAATTAGTGTTTTTGTTCCGATAATACTAAGTTGTATCGCTTTTAACGGTGAACCGATTGACTGTGGGACTTAGTTGAACTGATTCTGGACAGTGACCTGATATTAATGATTCTTTGTTCCTGTTATTAGAGGGTCATATCTGCAACTTTGCCGACGGCAACACCATTTTTAGTTGTAAGAGTAGTATCACTGCTGTTCTAGAAAGTTTGCACTCTGACATAGTCAAAGTGGTAAACTGGTTTAACTCAAATGGTATGGTTGCAAATCCAAGCATGTTTCAGATGATAATTCTGGGAGCTGATGTTGGCAATATCAGCATTCAGATTGGCTCATCTTCTATTGCTCCATCAAAACAAGTTAAGTTACTACGTATTACTCTGGATGAAAAACGTTCATTTTACCCTCACGTAAAAGGGATGTGCAAAAGTGCTTCCTCAAAGACAAAAGCACTCCTGAGGATACGAAATTTTCTCAAACAGGACCAGATTAATTTATTATTTAACTCATTTATTTTACCTTGTTTCAATTATTGCCTTCTTGTGTGGATGTTTTGCAGCAAACAGGCACACAATCGCATTACGGCAACCCATAAAAAAGCGTTGTGTGCAAAAACTGGTCTGGTGCAGAAAACCTATACAGAAATACTGGAAATATCTAGTATGATGCATATCCATGATAAAAATCTGAAAAGCCTTGTAACTGAAATTTATAAGTGTCTTCAAGGATTGAATCCTGAATTAATGTGAAATATTTTTCGAAAGAAGGAGACTGCTTACAGTCTTAGGAGTGGTACTGTACTGGTCATTCCACCCTCTAAAAGCAGTATCGGGCAGAATTCTTTTCAATTTCGCCCTAGCCTAGCCTGGAATTACCAACCTGCGTGTGTGAAAAATGTGACAGATCTAAAAAAATTCAAATTTGTTATCAGGCACGTTGAAATATACTGCCTATGTAAACTCGGTGTTGCTCATTCGGGGATCAATCGATGATTTATTTTAGTACTTTATTTGTAAGTTTATCACTTAGTATTTACATATTTAAATTTGATAGTTGGTGCAAATTAGTACATTGTAAATATGCTGGATCCAACTTTAAATAAAAAAATAAATAAAATAAAATAAAAATAAATAAATAAATAAATAAATAAATGTGATAAATGAGCCAATTGGACTCCAAGGAATGACATTCTTCTTAATTTGACAGGATTGCTGGAACTCAGCGATTACACTGGACCCTGTGGTAGCGCTTCATTTAAAAATTACGATAAATAAGTCATTTTTTACTGTGGGACCAATCCTATGCGTTAGTTACCGCTAAAGAAATGGAGACAGTTTCAAAAACTACCTTTCATTGTCTTTTTAAAGGTGGCAATCCGTTTGAGTTACAACGGTTGCGTCACATATTCGTACCAAAATGTATTTAGTGATTTTGTTCCGATATAACTAAGTTGTATCGCTTTTAAGGGTGAACCGATTGATTGTGGGACTTAGTTCAACTGATTCTGGACTGTGACCTGATAAATGTGATAAATGAGCCAATTGGACTCCAAGGAATGACATTCTTCTTAATTTGACAGGATTGCTGGAACTCAGCGATTACACTGGGCGGTGTGGTAGCGCTTCATTTAAAAATTAAGATTAATAAGTCATTTTTTATTGTGGGACCAATCCTAGGCGTTAGTTCACGCTGAAGAAATAGAGACAGTTTCAAAAACTACATTTCATTGTCTTTTTAACGGTGGCAATCCGTTTGAGTTACAACGATTGCGTCACGTATTCGTACCAACATGGATTTAGCGATTGTTCCGATCTTACTAAGTTGTATCGCTTTTAAAAGTGAATCGATTGACTGTGGGCATTAATTGAACTGCTTCTGGACTGTGACCTTATAAATGTAATAAATGAGCCAATTGAACTCCAGAAATAATATTCTTTTTAACTCGACATGATTGCCGGAACTCAGCGATTACACTGGACTCTGTGGTAGCGCTTCATTTGAAAATTTCGATAAATAAGTCATTTTTTACTGTGAGACCAATCCTATCCGTTAGTTCACGCTGAAGAAATAGAGACAGTTTCAAAAACTACCTTTCATTGACTTTCTAACGGTGTCAATCCGTTTCAGTTACAACGTTTGTGTCACATATTCGTACCAAGATGTGTTTAGCGACTTCTTCCGCTATTACTAAGTTGTATCGCTTTTAACGGTGAACCGATTGACTGTGGGACTTAATTCAACTGATTCTGGACTGTGACCTTATAAATGTGATAAATGAGCCAATTGGACTCCAAGAAATAACATTCTTTTTAACTCGACATGATTCCCGGAACTCAACGATTACACTGGACCCTGTGGTAGCGCTTCATTTAAACATTTAGAAAAATAAGTCATTTTTCACTGTGGGACCTATCCTAGCCGTTAGTTCGCGCTAAAGAAATAGAGACAGTTTCACAAACTACATTTCATTGACTTTCTAAGGGTGTCAATCCGTTTGAATTACAACGATTGTGTCACATATTCGTACCAACATGTATTTAGTAATTTTGTTCCGATATTACTAAGTTGTATCGCTTTTAACGGTGAACCGATTGACTGTGGGGCTTAGTTGAACTGATTCTGGACTGTGACCTGATAAATGTGATAAATGAGCCAATTGGATTCCAAGAAATAACATTCTTTTTAACTCGACGTGATTGCGGGAACTCAGCGATTACACTGGACCCTGTGGTAGCGCTTCATTTAAAAATTTCGATAAATAAGTCATTTTTTACTGTGAGAACAATCCTATCCGTTAGTTCACGCCGAAGAAATAGAGACAGTTTCAAAAACTACCTTTCATTGACTTTCTAAAGGTGTCAATCCGTTTGAGTTACAACGGTTGCTTCACATATTTGTACCAACATGTATTTAGCGATTTTTTCCGATATTACTAAGTTATATCGCTTTTAAAAGTGAAACGATTGACTGTGGGACTTAATTGAACTGATTCTGGACTGTGACCTTATAAATGTGATAAATCAGCCAATTGGACTCCAAGAAATAACATTCTTTTTAACTCGACATGATTCCCGGAACTCAACGATTACACTGGACCCTGTGTAAGCGGTTCATTTAAAAATTTAGATAAATAAGTCATTTTTCACCGTGGGACCAATCCTAGCCGTTAGTTCGCGCTAAAGAAATTGAGACAGTTTCACAAACTACATTTTATTGACTTTCTAACGGTGTCAATCCGTTTGAGTTACAACGATTGTGTCACATATTCGTACCAACATGTATTTAGTGATTTTGTTCCGATATTACTAAGTTGTATCGCTTTCAACGGTGAAACGATTGACTGTGGGGCTTATTTGAACTGATTCTGGACTGTGACCTGATAAATGTGATAAATGAGCCAATTGGACTCCAAGGAATGACATTCGTCTTAATTTGACAGGATTGCTGGTACTCAGCGATTACACTGGACCCCCTGGTAGCGCTTCATTTAAAAATTTCGATAAATAAGTCATTTTTTACTGTGGGAACAATCCTATCCGTTAGTTCACGCCGAAGAAATAGAGACAGTTTCAAAAACTACCTTTCGTTGACTTTTTAACGGTGTCAATCCGTTTGAGTTACAACGGTTGCTTCACATATTTGTACCAACATGTATTTAGCGATTTTTTCCGATATTACTATGTTGTATCGCTTTTAAAAGTGAAACGATTGACTGTGGGACTTAATTGAACTGATTCTGGACTGTGACCTTATAAATGTGATAAATGAGCCAATTGGACTCCAAGAAATAACATTCTTTTTAACTCGACATGATTCCTGGAACTCAACGATTACACTGGACCCTGTGGTAGCGCTTCATATAAAACTTTAGATAAATAAGTCATTTTTCACTGTGGGACCAATCCTAGCCGTTAGTTCGCGCTGAAGAAATGAAGACAGTTTCAAAAACTACATTTCAATTGACTTTTTAACGGTGTCAATCCGTTTGAGTTACAACGATCGTGTCACATATTCGTACCAACATGTATTTAGTGATTTTGTTCCGATATTACTAAGTTGTATCGCTTTTAACGGTGAACCGATTGACTGTGGGACTTAGTTGAACTGATTCTGGACTGTGACCTGATAAATGTGATAAATCAGCCAATTGGTCTCCAAGGATATGACATTCTTCTTAATTTGACAGGATTGCTGGTACTCAGCGAATACACTGGGCGGTGTGGTACCGCTTCATTTAAAAAGTAACATTAATAAGTCATTTTTTACTGTGGGAACAATCCTAGCCGTTTGTTCACGCTGAAGAAATAGAGACAGTTTCAAAAACTACATTTCATTGTTTTTTTAAAGGTGTCAATCCGTTTGAGTTACAACGGTGGCGTCACATATTCGTATCAACATGTATTTAGTGATCTATAGTCTATTTCAAATTATCTTATCTGGTGTACCACAAGGTTCTATTTTGGGACCTATCATATTCAATATATTTATTAATGATTTGTTTCTTTTTATAGAAAAATATAAGCTACATAATTACGCTGATGATAACACAATGTCCAACTTCTCAAATTCTATTCCTAATTTGATAAATACTTTAGAAAACGAAGCTAAAACTGCCCTCTCCTGGTTAAAAGAGAATAAAATGATTGCAAACCCTGAAAAGTTTCACTCGATAATTCTGACAAAGAATAAGGCAGATAATTTAGGTCTAAAATTTAATATAGGAAATAAATCTATTGAAAGTGAAAATAACGTGAAATTACTAGGTGTGACTATAGACAATAAATTAAATTTTGACAGACACGTTAGTGATTTGTGTCGCAAAGCATCAGCCCAACTAAATGCCTTATTTCGATTTAGAAGTTTCTTATCCTTTCAAGCAAAATATATTTTAGTTCAAAGTTTTATCTACGCAAATTTCAATTATTGTTCCCTTATATGGCATTTTTCTTCTTCTAAATCTTTATCTAAAGTCGAAATGATACAAAAACGAGCATTAAGATTTCTGTATAATGATACGGTAAGTACATACGAAAATTTACTTAAAAATTCCAGCAAGAGTCACATGAATGTAAATCGCTTACGGTCATTGTGTATAGAAATCTCTAAAACTATAAATAACAGCAGCCCTCTTTTTATGAAAGATATATTTTGTTTAAATGATAACGGTAGGACAGTCAGAGAACAAAATACAAATAATTTGGTAGTCTCAAGGAAAAGGACCGCGACTTTTGGAACTAATAGCTTATCAGCCCTGGGACCAAAGATTTGGAATAACCTACCATCACATTTGAAACGATGTGACAACCTTAAAGTTTTTAAAAGCATGATTAAAATGTGGGACGGATCTAAATGTAACTGTGATGAATGTAAGGTCCCTTTATAGAACTTTGTTGTTATTATTATTTATATATATAAAAAAAATGATTTTATTTAATTGTAAACATAAAAAAAATTTAGTCGATTTAGATTAGTTTTCTTAATTACTTTTTTTTTGGAAACTATTGTAAATATGTGAATAATCGACTTTAAATAAATTGAAAAGAAAGAAAGTGATTTTGTTCCGATATTACTAAGTTGTATCGCTTTTAACGGTGAACCGATTGACTGTGGGACTTAGTTGAACTGATTCTGGACTGTGACCTTATAAATGTGATAAATGGGCCAATTGAACTCCAAGAAATAACATTCTTTTTAACTCCACATGATTGCCGGAACTCAACGATTACACTGCACCCTGTGGTAGCGCTTCATTTAAAAAGTAAGATTAATAAGTCAATTTTTACTGTGGGACCAATCCTAGCCGTTTGTTCACGCTGAAGAAATAGAGACAGTTTTAAAAACTACATTTCATTGTCTTTTTAAAGGTGTCAATCCGTTTGAGTTACAACGGTTGCGTCACATATTCGTATCAACATGTATTTAGTGATTTTGTTCCGATATTACTAAGTTGTATCGCTTTTAACGGTGAACCGATTGACTGTGGGACTTAGTTGAACTGATTCTGGACTGTGACCTTATAAATGTGATAAATGGGCCAATTGAACTCCAAGAAATAACATTCTTTTTAACTCCACATGATTGCCGGAACTCAACGATTACACTGCACCCTGTGGTAGCGCTTCATTTAAAAAGTAAGATTAATAAGTCAATTTTTACTGTGGGACCAATCCTAGCCGTTTGTTCACGCTGAAGAAATAGAGACAGTTTTAAAAACTACATTTCATTGTCTTTTTAAAGGTGTCAATCCGTTTGAGTTACAACGGTTGCGTCACATATTCGTATCAACATGTATTTAGTGATTTTGTTCCGATATTACTAAGTTGTATCGCTTTTAACGGTGAACCGATTGACTGTGGGACTTAGTTGAACTGATTCTGGACTGTGACCTTATAAATGTGATAAATGGGCCAATTGAACTCCAAGAAATAACATTCTTTTTAACTCCACATGATTGCCGGAACTCAACGATTACACTGCACCCTGTGGTAGCGCTTTATTTAAAAATTGAGATAAATAAGGCATTTTTTACTGTGGGACCAATCCTAGGCGCTAGTTCGCGCTGAAGAAATAGAGACAGTTTCAAAAACTACATTTCATTGACTTTCTAACGGTGTCAATCCGTTTGAGTTACAACGATTGTGTCACATATACGTACCAACATGTATTTAGTGATTTTGTTCCGATATTACTAAGTTGTATCGCTTTTAACGGTGAACCGATTGACTGTGGGACTTAGTTGAACTGATTCTGGACTGTGATCTGATAAATGTGATAAATGAGCCAATTGGACTCCAAGGAATGACATTCTTCTTAATTTGACAGGATTGCTGGTACTCAGCGATTTCACTGGGCGGTGTGGTAGCGCTTCATTTAAAAAGTAAGATTAATAAGTCAATTTTTACTGTGGGACCAATCCTAGCCGTTAGTTCACGCTGAAGAAATAGAGACAGTTTCAAAAACTACATTTCATTGTCTTTTTAACGGTGTCAATCCGCTTGAGTTACAACGGTTGCGTCACATATTCGTATCAACATGTATTTAGTGATTTTGTTCCGCTATTACTAAGTTGTATCGCTTTTAACGGTGAACCGATTGACTGTGGGACTTAGTTGAACTGATTCTGGACTGTGACCTTATAAATGTGATTAATGGGCCAATTGAACTCCAAGAAATAACATTCTTTTTAACTCCACATGATTGCCGGAACTCAACGATTACACTGCACCCTGTGGTAGCGCTTTATTTAAAAATTTAGATAAATAAGGCATTTTTTACTGTCGGACCAATCCTAGGCGCTAGTTCGCGCTGAAGAAATAGAGACAGTTTCAAAAACTACATTTCATTGACTTTCTAACGGTGTCAATCCGTTTGAGTTACAACGATTGTGTCTCATATTCGTACCAACATGTATTTAGTGATTTTGTTCCGATATTACTAAGTTGTATCGCTTTTAACGGTGAACCGATTGACTGTGGGACTTAGTTGAACTGATTCTGGACTGTGACCTGATAAATGTGATAAATAAGCCAATTGGACTCCAAGGAATGACATTCTTCTTAATTTGAAAGGATTGCTGGTACTCAGCGATTACATTGGGCTGTGTGGTAGCGCTTCATTTAAAAAGTAAGATTAATAAGTCAATTTTTACTGTGAGACCAATCCTAGCCGTTAGTTCACGCTGAAGAAATAGAGACAGTTTCAAAAACTACATTTCATTGTCTTTTTAACGGTGTCAATCCGCTTGAGTTACAACGGTTGCGTCACATATTCGTATCAACATGTATTTAGTGATTTTGTTCCGATATTACTAAGTTGTATCGCTTTTAACGGTGAACCGATTGACTGTGGGACTTAGTTGAACTGATTCTGGACTGTGACCTTATAAATGTGATAAATGGGCCAATTGAACTCCAAGAAATAACATTCTTTTTAACTCCACATGATTGCCGGAACTCAACAATTACACTGCACCCTGTGGTAGCGCTTTATTTAAAAATTTAGATAAATAAGGCATTTTTTACTGTGGGACCAATCCTAGGCGCTAGTTCGCGCTGAAGAAATAGAGACAGTTTCAAAAACTACATTTCATTGACTTTCTAACGGTGTCAATCCGTTTGAGTTACAACGATTGTGTCACATATTCGTACCAACATGTATTTAGTGATTTTGTTCCAATATTACTAAGTTGTATCGCTTTTAACGGTGAACCGATTGACTGTGGGACTTAGTTGAACTGATTCTGGACTGTGACCTGATAAATGTGAAAAATGAGCCAATTGGACTCCAAGGAATGACATTCTTCTTAATTTGACAGGATTGCTGGTACTCAGCAATTACACTGGGCGGTGTGGTAGCGCTTCATTTAAAAAGTAAGATTAATAAGTCAATTTTTACTGTGGGACCAATTCTAGCCGTTAGTTCACGCTGAAGAAATAGAGACAGTTTCAAAACCTACCTTTCTTTGACTTTCTAACGGTGTCAATACGTTTGAGTTACAACGGTTGCTTCACATATTTGTACCAACATGTATTTAGCGATTTTTTCCGATATTACTATGTTGTATCGCTTTTAAAAGTGAAACGATTGACTGTGGGACTTAATTGAACTGATTCTGGACTGTGACCTTATAACTGTGATAAATGAGCCAATTGGACTCAAAGAAATAACATTCTTTATAACTGGACATGATTCCCGGAACTCAACGATTACACTGGACCCTGTGGTAGCGCTTCATATAAAAATTTAGATAAATGAGTCATTTTTCACTGTGGGACCAATCCTAGCCGTTAGTTCGCGCTGAAGAAATAGAGACAGTTTCAAAAACTACATTTCATTGACTTTTTAACGGTGTCAATCCGTTTGAGTTACAACGATCGTGTCACATATTCGTACCAACATGTATTTAGTGATTTTGTTCCGATATTACTAAGTTGTATCGCTTTTAACGGTGAACCGATTGACTGTGGGACTTAGTTGAACTGATTCTGGACTGTGACCTGATAAATGTGATAAATCAGCCAATTGGACTCCAAGGAATGACATTCTTCTTAATTTGACAGGATTGCTGGTACTTAGCGAATACACTGGGCGGTGTGGTACCGCTTCATTTAAAAAGTAAAATTAATAAGTCATTTTTTACTGTGGGACCAATCCTAGCCGTTTGTTCACGCTGAAGAAATAGAGACAGTTTCAAAAACTACATTTCATTGTCTTTTTAAAGGTGTCAATCCGTTTCAGTTACAACGGTTGCGTCACATATTCGTATCAACATGTATTTAGTGATTTTGTTCCGATATTACTAAGTTGTATCGCTTTTAACGGTGAACCGATTGACTGTGGGACTTGGTTGAACTGATTCTGGACTGTGACCTTATAAATGTGATAAATGGGCCAATTGAACTCCAAGAAATAACATTTTTTTTAACTCCACATGATTGCCGGAACTCAACGATTACACTGCACCCTGTGGTGGCGCGTTATTTAAAAATTTAGATCAATAAGTCATTTTTTACTGTGGGACCAATCCTAGCCGTTTGTTCACGCTGAAGAAATAGAGACAGTTTCAAAAACTACATTTCATTGTCTTTTTAAAGGTGTCAATCCATTTGAGTTACAACGGTTGCGTCACATATTCGTATCAACATGTATTTAGTGATTTTGTTCCGATATTACTAAGTTGTATCGCTTTTAACGGTAAACCGATTGAGTGTGGGACTTGGTTGAACTGATTCTGGACTGTGACCTTATAAATGTGATAAATGGGCCAATTGAACTCCAAGAAATAACATTCTTTTTAACTCCACATGATTGCCGGAACTCAACGATTACACTGCACCCTGTGGTGGCGCTTTATTTAAAAATTTAGATCAATAAGGCATTTTTTACTGTGGCACCAATCCTAGGCGCTAGTTCGCGCTGAAGAAATAGAGACAGTTTCAAAAACTACATTTCATTGACTTTCTAACGGTGTCAATCCGTTTGAGTTACAACGATTGTGTCACATATTCGTACCAACATATATTTAGTGATTTTGTTCCGATATTACTAAGGTGTATCGCTTTTAACGGTGAACTGATTGACTGTGGGACTTGGTTGAACTGATTCTGGACTGTGACCTGATAAATGTGATAAATGAGCCAATTGGACTCCAAGGAATGACATTCTTTTTAATTTGACAGGATTGCTGGTACTCAGCGATTACACTGGGCGGTGTGGTAGCGCTTCATTTAAAAAGTAAGATAAATAAGTCAATTTTTACTGTGGGACCAATCCTAGCCGTTAGTTCACGCTGAAGAAATAGAGACAATTTCAAAAACTACATTTCATTGTCTTTTTAACGGTGTCAATCCGCTTGAGTTACAACGGTTGCGTCACATATTCGTACCAACATGTATTTAGTGATTTAGTTCCGATATTACTAAGTTGTATCGCTTTCAACGGTGAACCGATTGACTGTGGGACTTAGTTGAACTGATTCTGGACTGTGACCTTATAAATGTGATAAATGAGCCAACTCGACTCCAAGAAATAACATTCTTATTAACTTGACATGATTGCCGGAACTCAACGATTACACTGGACCCTGTGGTAGCGCTGCATTTAAAGATTTCGATAAATAAGTCATTTTTTACTGTGGGACCAATCCTAGCCGTTAGTTCACGCTGAAGAAATAGAGACAGTTTCAAAAACTACATTTCATTGTCTTTTTAACGGTGTCAATCCGCTTGAGTTACAACGGTTGCGTCACATGTTCGTACCAACATGTATTTAGTGATTTTGTTCCGATATTAATAAGTTGTATCGCTTGTAACGGTGAACCGATTGACTGTGGGACATAGTTGAACTGATTCTGGACTGTGACCTTATAAAAGTGATAAATAAGCCAATTGGACTCCAAGAAATAACATTCTTTTTAACTCGACATGACTGCCAGAACTCAACGATTACACTGGACCCTGTGGTAGCGCTTCATTTAAAAATTTAGATAAATAAGTCATTTTTTACTGTGGGACCAATCCTAGCCGTTAGTTCGCGCTGAAGAAATAGAGACAGTTTCAAAAACCACCTTTCATCGACTTTCTAACGGTGTCAATCCGTTTGAGTTACAACGGTTGCTTCACATATTCGTACCAACATGTATTTGCGATTTTTTCCGATATTACTAAGTTGTATCACTTTTAAAAGTGAAACGATTGACTGTGGGACTTAATTGAACTGATTCTGGACTGTGACCTTATAAATGTGATAAATGAGCCAATTGGACTCCAAGAAATAACATTCTTTTTAACTCCACATGATTGCCGGAACTCAACGATTACACTGCACCCTGTGGTAGCGCTTTACTTAAAAATTTAGATAAATAAGGCATTTTTTACTGTGGGACCAATCCTAGGCGCTAGTTCGCGCTGAAGAAATAGAGACAGTTTCAAAAACTACATTTCATTGACTTTCTAACAGTGTCAATCCGTTTGAGTTACAACGATTGTGTCACATATTCGTACCAACATGTATTTAGTGATTTTGTTCCGATATTACTAAGTTGTATCGCATTTAACGGTGAATCGATTGACTGTGGGACTTAGTTGAACTGATTCTGGACTGTGACCTGATAAATGTGATAAATGAGCCAATTGGACTCCAAGGAATGACATTCTTCTTAATTCGACATGATTGCCGGAACTCAGCGATTACACTGGACCCTGTGGTAGCGCTTCATTTAAAAAGTAAGATAAATAAGTCAATTTTTACTCTGGGACCAATCCTAGCCGTTAGTTCGCGCTGAAGAAATAGAGACAGTTTCAAAAACCACCTTTCAACGACTTTCTAACGGTGTCAATCCGTTTGAGTTACAACGGTTGCTTCACATATTCGTACCAACATGTATTTGCGATTTTTTCCGATATTACTAAGTTGTATCACTTTTAAAAGTGAAACGATTGACTGTGGGACTTAATTGAACTGATTCTGGACTGTGACCTGATAAATGTGATAAATGAGCCAATTGGACTCCAAGGAATGACATTCTTCTTAATTTGACAGGATAGCTGGTACTCAGCGATTACACTGGGCGGTGTGGTAGCGCTTCATATAAAAAGTAAGATTAATAAGTCAATTTTTACTGTGGGACCAATCCTAGCCGTTTGTTCACGCTGAAGAAATAGAGACAGTTTCAAAAACTACATTTCATTGTCTTTTTAAAGGTGTCAATCCGTTTGAGTTACAACGGTTGCGTCACATATTCGTACCAACATATATTTAGTGATTTTGTTCCGATATTACTAAGGTGTATCGCTTTTAACGGTGAACCGATTGACTGTGGGACTTAGTTGAACTGATTCTGGACTGTGACCTGATAAATGTGATAAATGAGCCAATTGGACTCCAAGGAATGACATTCTTCTTAATTTGACAGGATTGCTGGTACTCAGCGATTACACTGGGCGGTGTGGTAGTGCTTCATTTAAAAAGTAAGATAAATAAGTCAATTTTTACTCTTGGACCAATCCTCGCCGTTAGTTCACGCTGAAGAAATAGAGACAATTTCAAAACCTACATTTCATTGTCTTTTTAACGGTGTCAATCCGCTTGAGTTACAACGGTTGCGTCACATATTCGTACCAACATGTATTTAGTGATTTTGTTCCAATATTACTAAGTTGTATCGCTTTCAACGGTGAACCGATTGTCTGTGGGACTTAGTTGAACTGATTCTGGACTGTGACCTTATAAATGTGATAAATGAGCCAGTTGGACTCCAAGAAATAACATTCTCTTTAACTCGACATGATTGCCGGAACTCAACGATTACACTGCACCCTGTGGTAGCGCTTTATTTAAAAATTTAGATAAATAAGGCATTTTTTACTGTCGGACCAATCCTAGGCGCTAGTTCGCGCTGAAGAAATAGAGACAGTTTCAAAAACTACATTTCATTGACTTTCTAACGGTGTCAATCCGTTTGAGTTACAACGATTGTGTCTCATATTCGTACCAACATGTATTTAGTGATTTTGTTCCGATATTACTAAGTTGTATCGCTTTTAACGGTGAACCGATTGACTGTGGGACTTAGTTGAACTGATTCTGGACTGTGACCTGATAAATGTGATAAATAAGCCAATTGGACTCCAAGGAATGACATTCTTCTTAATTTGAAAGGATTGCTGGTACTCAGCGATTACATTGGGCTTTGTGGTAGCGCTTCATTTAAAAAGTAAGATTAATAAGTCAATTTTTACTGTGAGACCAATCCTAGCCGTTAGTTCACGCTGAAGAAATAGAGACAGTTTCAAAAATTACATTTCATTGTCTTTTTAACGGTGTCAATCCGCTTGAGTTACAACGGTTGCGTCACATATTCGTATCAACATGTATTTAGTGATTTTGTTCCGATATTACTAAGTTGTATCGCTTTTAACGGTGAACCGATTGACTGTGGGACTTAGTTGAACTGATTCTGGACTGTGACCTTATAAATGTGATAAATGGGCCAATTGAACTCCAAGAAATAACATTCTTTTTAACTCCACATGATTGCCGGAACTCAACAATTACACTGCACCCTGTGGTAGCGCTTTATTTAAAAATTTAGATAAATAAGGCATTTTTTACTGTGGGACCAATCCTAGGCGCTAGTTCGCGCTGAAGAAATAGAGACAGTTTCAAAAACTACATTTCATTGACTTTCTAACGGTGTCAATCCGTTTGAGTTACAACGATTGCGTCACATATTCGTACCAACATGTATTTAGTGATTTTGTTCCAATATTACTAAGTTGTATCGCTTTTAACGGTGAACCGATTGACTGTGGGACTTAGTTGAACTGATTCTGGACTGTGACCTGATAAATGTGAAAAATGAGCCAATTGGACTCCAAGGAATGACATTCTTCTTAATTTGACAGGATTGCTGGTACTCAGCAATTACACTGGGCGGTGTGGTAGCGCTTCATTTAAAAAGTAAGATTAATAAGTCAATTTTTACTGTGGGACCAATTCTAGCCGTTAGTTCACGCTGAAGAAATAGAGACAGTTTCAAAACCTACCTTTCTTTGACTTTCTAACGGTGTCAATACGTTTGAGTTACAACGGTTGCTTCACATATTTGTACCAACATGTATTTAGCGATTTTTTCCGATATTACTATGTTGTATCGCTTTTAAAAGTGAAACGATTGACTGTGGGACTTAATTGAACTGATTCTGGACTGTGACCTTATAACTGTGATAAATGAGCCAATTGGACTCAAAGAAATAACATTCTTTATAACTGGACATGATTCCCGGAACTCAACGATTACACTGGACCCTGTGGTAGCGCTTCATATAAAAATTTAGATAAATAAGTCATTTTTCACTGTGGGACCAATCCTAGCCGTTAGTTCGCGCTGAAGAAATAGAGACAGTTTCAAAAACTACATTTCATTGACTTTTTAACGGTGTCAATCCGTTTGAGTTACAACGATCGTGTCACATATTCGTACCAACATGTATTTAGTGATTTTGTTCCGATATTACTAAGTTGTATCGCTTTTAACGGTGAACCGATTGACTGTGGGACTTAGTTGAACTGATTCTGGACTGTGACCTGATAAATGTGATAAATCAGCCAATTGGACTCCAAGGAATGACATTCTTCTTAATTTGACAGGATTGCTGGTACTTAGCGAATACACTGGGCGGTGTGGTACCGCTTCATTTAAAAAGTAAAATTAATAAGTCATTTTTTACTGTGGGACCAATCCTAGCCGTTTGTTCACGCTGAAGAAATAGAGACAGTTTCAAAAACTACATTTCATTGTCTTTTTAAAGGTGTCAATCCGTTTCAGTTACAACGGTTGCGTCACATATTCGTATCAACATGTATTTAGTGATTTTGTTCCGATATTACTAAGTTGTATCGCTTTTAACGGTGAACCGATTGACTGTGGGACTTGGTTGAACTGATTCTGGACTGTGACCTTATAAATGTGATAAATGGGCCAATTGAACTCCAAGAAATAACATTTTTTTTAACTCCACATGATTGCCGGAACTCAACGATTACACTGCACCCTGTGGTGGCGCGTTATTTAAAAATTTAGATCAATAAGTCATTTTTTACTGTGGGACCAATCCTAGCCGTTTGTTCACGCTGAAGAAATAGAGACAGTTTCAAAAACTACATTTCATTGTCTTTTTAAAGGTGTCAATCCATTTGAGTTACAACGGTTGCGTCACATATTCGTATCAACATGTATTTAGTGATTTTGTTCCGATATTACTAAGTTGTATCGCTTTTAACGGTAAACCGATTGAGTGTGGGACTTGGTTGAACTGATTCTGGACTGTGACCTTATAAATGTGATAAATGGGCCAATTGAACTCCAAGAAATAACATTCTTTTTAACTCCACATGATTGCCGGAACTCAACGATTACACTGCACCCTGTGGTGGCGCTTTATTTAAAAATTTAGATCAATAAGGCATTTTTTACTGTGGCACCAATCCTAGGCGCTAGTTCGCGCTGAAGAAATAGAGACAGTTTCAAAAACTACATTTCATTGACTTTCTAACGGTGTCAATCCGTTTGAGTTACAACGATTGTGTCACATATTCGTACCAACATATATTTAGTGATTTTGTTCCGATATTACTAAGGTGTATCGCTTTTAACGGTGAACTGATTGACTGTGGGACTTGGTTGAACTGATTCTGGACTGTGACCTGATAAATGTGATAAATGAGCCAATTGGACTCCAAGGAATGACATTCTTTTTAATTTGACAGGATTGCTGGTACTCAGCGATTACACTGGGCGGTGTGGTAGCGCTTCATTTAAAAAGTAAGATAAATAAGTCAATTTTTACTGTGGGACCAATCCTAGCCGTTAGTTCACGCTGAAGAAATAGAGACAATTTCAAAAACTACATTTCATTGTCTTTTTAACGGTGTCAATCCGCTTGAGTTACAACGGTTGCGTCACATATTCGTACCAACATGTATTTAGTGATTTAGTTCCGATATTACTAAGTTGTATCGCTTTCAACGGTGAACCGATTGACTGTGGGACTTAGTTGAACTGATTCTGGACTGTGACCTTATAAATGTGATAAATGAGCCAACTCGACTCCAAGAAATAACATTCTTATTAACTCGACATGATTGCCGGAACTCAACGATTACACTGGACCCTGTGGTAGCGCTGCATTTAAAGATTTCGATAAATAAGTCATTTTTTACTGTGGGACCAACCCTAGCCGTTAGTTCACGCTGAAGAAATAGAGACAGTTTCAAAAACTACATTTCATTGTCTTTTTAACGGTGTCAATCCGCTTGAGTTACAACGGTTGCGTCACATGTTCGTACCAACATGTATTTAGTGATTTTGTTCCGATATTAATAAGTTGTATCGCTTGTAACGGTGAACCGATTGACTGTGGGACATAGTTGAACTGATTCTGGACTGTGACCTTATAAAAGTGATAAATAAGCCAATTGGACTCCAAGAAATAACATTCTTTTTAACACGACATGATTGCCAGAACTCAACGATTACACTGGACCCTGTGGTAGCGCTTCATTTAAAAATTTAGATAAATAAGTCATTTTTTACTGTGGGACCAATCCTAGCCGTTAGTTCGCGCTGAAGAAATAGAGACAGTTTCAAAAACCACCTTTCATCGACTTTCTAACGGTGTCAATCCGTTTGAGTTACAACGGTTGCTTCACATATTCGTACCAACATGTATTTGCGATTTTTTCCGATATTACTAAGTTGTATCACTTTTAAAAGTGAAACGATTGACTGTGGGACTTAATTGAACTGATTCTGGACTGTGACCTTATAAATGTGATAAATGAGCCAATTGGACTCCAAGAAATAACATTCTTTTTAACTCCACATGATTGCCGGAACTCAACGATTACACTGCACCCTGTGGTAGCGCTTTACTTAAAAATTTAGATAAATAAGGCATTTTTTACTGTGGGACCAATCCTAGGCGCTAGTTCGCGCTGAAGAAATAGAGACAGTTTCAAAAACTACATTTCATTGACTTTCTAACAGTGTCAATCCGTTTGAGTTACAACGATTGTGTCACATATTCGTACCAACATGTATTTAGTGATTTTGTTCCGATATTACTAAGTTGTATCGCATTTAACGGTGAATCGATTGACTGTGGGACTTAGTTGAACTGATTCTGGACTGTGACCTGATAAATGTGATAAATGAGCCAATTGGACTCCAAGGAATGACATTCTTCTTAATTTGACAGGATTGCTGGTACTCAGCGATTACACTGGGCAGGGTGGGAGTGCTTCATTTAAAAAGTAAGATAAATAAGTCAATTTTTACTCTGGGACCAATCCTAGCCGTTAGTTCGCGCTGAAGAAATAGAGACAGTTTCAAAAACCACCTTTCAACGACTTTCTAACGGTGTCAATCCGTTTGAGTTACAACGGTTGCTTCACATATTCGTACCAACATGTATTTGCGATTTTTTCCGATATTACTAAGTTGTATCACTTTTAAAAGTGAAACGATTGACTGTGGGACTTAATTGAACTGATTCTGGACTGTGACCTGATAAATGTGATAAATGAGCCAATTGGACTCCAAGGAATGACATTCTTCTTAATTTGACAGGATAGCTGGTACTCAGCGATTACACTGGGCGGTGTGGTAGCGCTTCATATAAAAAGTAAGATTAATAAGTCAATTTTTACTGTGGGACCAATCCTAGCCGTTTGTTCACGCTGAAGAAATAGAGACAGTTTCAAAAACTACATTTCATTGTCTTTTTAAAGGTGTCAATCCGTTTGAGTTACAACGGTTGCGTCACATATTCGTACCAACATATATTTAGTGATTTTGTTCCGATATTACTAAGGTGTATCGCTTTTAACGGTGAACCGATTGACTGTGGGACTTAGTTGAACTGATTCTGGACTGTGACCTGATAAATGTGATAAATGAGCCAATTGGACTCCAAGGAATGACATTCTTCTTAATTTGACAGGATTGCTGGTACTCAGCGATTACACTGGGCGGTGTGGTAGTGCTTCATTTAAAAAGTAAGATAAATAAGTCAATTTTTACTCTTGGACCAATCCTCGCCGTTAGTTCACGCTGAAGAAATAGAGACAATTTCAAAACCTACATTTCATTGTCTTTTTAACGGTGTCAATCCGCTTGAGTTACAACGGTTGCGTCACATATTCGTACCAACATGTATTTAGTGATTTTGTTCCAATATTACTAAGTTGTATCGCTTTCAACGGTGAACCGATTGTCTGTGGGACTTAGTTGAACTGATTCTGGACTGTGACCTTATAAATGTGATAAATGAGCCAGTTGGACTCCAAGAAATAACATTCTTTTTAACTCGACATGATTGCCGGAACTCAACGATTACACTGCACCCTGTGGTAGCGCTTTATTTAAAAATTTAGATAAATAAGGCATTTTTTACTGTGGGACCAATCCTAGGCGCTAGTTCGCGCTGAAGAAATAGAGACAGTTTCAAAAACTACATTTCATTGACTTTCTAACGGTGTCAATCCGTTTGAGTTACAACGATTGTGTCACATATTCGTACCAACATGTATTTAGTGATTTTGTTCCGATATTACTAAGTTGTATCGCATTTAACGGTGAATCGTTTGACTGTGGGACTTAGTTGAACTGATTCTGAACTGTGACCTGATAAATGTGATAAATGAGCCAATTGGACTCC
Organism: Hydractinia symbiolongicarpus; assembly: GCF_029227915.1. Classification (NCBI taxonomy): domain Eukaryota; kingdom Metazoa; phylum Cnidaria; class Hydrozoa; order Anthoathecata; family Hydractiniidae; genus Hydractinia; species Hydractinia symbiolongicarpus. Next base: position 933,512 of record NC_079888.1, on the reverse strand, counting down.
AAGGAATGACATTCTTCTTAATTTGACAGGATTGCTGGTACTCAGCGATTACACTGGGCGGTGTGGTAGCGCTTCATTTAAAAAGTAAGATTAATAAGTCAATTTTTACTGTAGGACCAATCCTAGCCGTTTGTTCACGCTGAAGAAATAGAGACAGTTTCAAAAACTACATTTCATTGTCTTTTTAAAGGTGTCAATCCGTTTGAGTTACAACGGTTGCGTCACGTGTTCGTATCAACATGTATTTAGTGATTTTGTTCCGATATTACTAAGTTGTATCGCTTTCAACGGTGAACCGATTGTCTGTGGGACTTAGTTGAACTGATTCTGGACTGTGACCTTATAAATGTGATAAATGAGCCAATTGGACTCCAAGAAATAACATTCTTTTTAACTCGACATGATTGCCGGAACTCAACGATTACACTGCACCCTGTGGTAGCGCTTTATTTAAAAATTTAGATAAATAAGGCATTTTTTACTGTGGGACCAATCCTAGGCGCTAGTTCGCGCTGAAGAAATAGAGACAGTTTCAAAAACTACATTTCATTGACTTTCTAACGGTGTCAATCCGTTTGAGTTACAACGATTGTGTCACATATTCGTACCAACATGTATTTAGTGATTTTGTTCCGATATTACTAAGTTGTATCGCATTTAACGGTGAATCGTTTGACTGTGGGACTTAGTTGAACTGATTCTGAACTGTGACCTGATAAATGTGATAAATGAGCCAATTGGACTCCAAGGAATGACATTCTTCTTAATTTGACAGGATTGCTGGTACTCAGCGATTACACTGGGCGGTGTGGTAGCGCTTCATTTAAAAAGTAAGATTAATAAGTCAATTTTTACTGTAGGACCAATCCTAGCCGTTTGTTCACGCTGAAGAAATAGAGACAGTTTCAAAAACTACATTTCATTGTCTTTTTAAAGGTGTCAATCCGTTTGAGTTACAACGGTTGCGTCACGTGTTCGTATCAACATGTATTTAGTGATTTTGTTCCGATATTACTAAGTTGTATCGCTTTTAACGGTGAACCGATTGACTGTGGGACTTAGTTGAACTCATTCTGGACTGTGACCTTATAAATGTGATAAATGGGCCAATTGAACTCCAAGAAATAACATTCTTTTTAACTCCACATGATTGCCGGAACTCAACGATTTCACTGCACCCTGTGGTAGCGCTTTATTTAAAAATTTAGATAAATAAGGCATTTTTTACTGTGGGACCAATCCTAGGCGCTAGTTCGCGCTGAAGAAATAGAGACAGTTTCAAAAACTACATTTCATTGACTTTCTAACGGTGTCAATCCGTTTGAGTTACAACGATTGTGTCACATATTCGTACCAACATGTATTTAGTGATTTTGTTCCGATATTACTAAGTTGTATCGCATTTAACGGTGAATCGATTGACTGTGGGACTTAGTTGAACTGATTCTGGACTGTGACCTGATAAATGTGATAAATGAGCCAATTGGACTCCAAGGAATGACATTCTTCTTAATTTGACAGGATTGCTGGTACTCAGCGATTACACTGGGCGGTGTGGTAGCGCTTCATTTAAAAAGTAAGATTAATAAGTCAATTTTTACTGTGGGACCAATCCTAGCCGTTTGTTCACGCTGAAGAAATAGAGACAGTTTCAAAAACTACATTTCATTGTCTTTTTAAAGGTGTCAATCCGTTTGAGTTACAACGGTTGCGTCACATGTTCGTATCAACATGTATTTAGTGATTTTGTTCCGATATTACTAAGTTGTATCGCTTTTAACGGTGAACCGATTGACTGTGGGACTTAGTTGAACTGATTCTGGACTGTGACCTTATAAATGTGATAAATGGTACAATTGAACTCCAAGAAATAACATTCTTTTTAACTCCACATGATTGCCGGAACTCAACGATTACACTGCACCCTGTGGTAGCGCTTTATTTAAAAATTTAGATAAATAAGGCATTTTTTACTGTGGGACCAATCCTAGGCGCTAGTTCGCGCTGAAGAAATAGAGACAGTTTCAAAAACTACATTTCATTGACTTTCTAACGGTGTCAATCCGTTTGAGTTACAACGATTGTGTCACATATTCGTACCAACATGTATTTAGTGATTTTGTTCCGATATTACTAAGTTGTATCGCTTTTAACGGTGAACCGATTGACTGTGGGACTTAGTTGAACTGATTCTGGACTGTGACCTGATAAATGTGATAAATGAGCCAATTGGACTCCAAGGAATGACATTCTTCTTAATTTGACAGGATTGCTGGTACTCAGCGATTACACTGGGCGGTGTGGTAGCGCTTCATTTAAAAAGTAAGATTAATAAGTCAATTTTTACTGTGGGACCAATCCTAGCCGTTAGTTCACGCTGAAGAAATAGAGACAGTTTCAAAAACCCCATTTCATTGTCTTTTTAACGGTGTCAATCCGCTTGAGTTACAACGGTTGCGTCACATATTCGTATCAACATGTATTTAGTGATTTTGTTCCGATATTACTAAGTTGTATCGCTTTTAACGGTGAACCGATTGACTGTTGGACTTAGTAGAACTGATTCTGGACTGTGACCTTATAAATGTGATAAATGGGCTAATTGAACTCCAAGAAATAACATTCTTTTTAACTCCACATGATTGCCGGAACTGAACGATTACACTGCACCCTGTGGTAGCGCTTTATTTAAAAATTTAGATAAATAAGGCATTTTTTACTGTGGGACCAATCCTAGGCGCTAGTTCGCGCTGAAGAAATAGAGACAGTTTCAAAAACTACATTTCATTGACTTTCTAACGGTGTCAATCCGTTTGAGGTACAACGATTGTGTCACATATTCGTACCAACATGTATTTAGTGATTCTGTTCCGATATTACTAAGTTGTATCGCTTTTAACGGTGAACCGATTGACTGTGGGACTTAGTTGAACTGATTCTGGACTGTGACCTGATAAATGTGATAAATGAGCCAATTGGACTCCAAGGAATGACATTCTTCTTAATTTGACAGGATTGCTGGTACTGAGCGATTACACTGGGCGGTGTGGTAGCGCTTCATTTAAAAAGTAAGATTAATAAGTCAATTTTTACTGTGGGACCAATCCTAGCCGTTAGTTCACGCTGAAGAAATAGAGACAGTTTCAAAAACTACATTTTATTGTCTTTTTAACGGTGTCAATCCGTTTGAGTTACAACGGTTGCGTCACATATTCGTATCAACATGTATTTAGTGATTTTGTTCCGATATTACTAAGTTGTATCGCTTTTAACGGTGAACCGATTGACTGTGGGACTTAGTTGAACTGATTCTGGACTGTGACCTTATAAATGTGATAAATGGGCCAATTGAACTCCAAGAAATAACATTCTTTTTAACTCGACATAATTGCCGGAACTCAGCGATTACACTGGACCCTGTGGTAGCGCTTCATTTAAAAATTTCGATAAATAAGTCATTTTTTACTGTGGGAAGAATCCTATCCGTTAGTTCACGCCGAAGAAAGAGAGACAGCTTCAAAACCTACCTTTCTTTGACTTTCTAACGGTGTCAATCCGTTTGAGTTACAACGGTTGCTTCACATATTTGTACCAACATGTATTTACCGATTTTTTCCGATATTACTAAGTGGTATCGCTTTTAACGGTGAACCGATTGACTGTGGGACTTAGTTGAACTGATTCTGGACTGTGACCTTATAAATGTGATAAATGGGCCAATTGAACTCCAAGAAATAACATTCTTTTTAACTCGACATAATTGCCGGAACTCAGCGATTACACTGGACCCTGTGGTAGCGCTTCATTTAAAAATTTCGATAAATAAGTCATTTTTTACTGTGGGAAGAATCCTATCCGTTAGTTCACGCCGAAGAAAGAGAGACAGCTTCAAAACCTACCTTTCTTTGACTTTCTAACGGTGTCAATCCGTTTGAGTTACAACGGTTGCTTCACATATTTGTACCAACATGTATTTACCGATTTTTTCCGATATTACTATGTTGTATCGCTTTTCAAAGTGAAACGATTGACTGTGGGACTTAATTGAACTGATTCTGGACTGTGACCTTATAAATGTGATAAATGAGCCAATTGCACTCAAAGAAAAAACATTCTTTTTAACTCGACATGATTCCCGGAACTCAACGATTACACTGGACCCTGTGGTAGCGCTTCATATAAAAATTTAGATAAATAAGTCATTTTTCACTGTGGGACCAATCCTAGCCGTTAGTTCGCGCTGAAGAAATAGAGACAGTTTCAAAAACTACATTTCATTGACTTTTTAACGGTGTCAATCCGTTTGAGTTACAACGATCGTGTCACATATTCGTACCAACATGTATTTAGTGATTTTGTTCCGATATTACTAAGTTGTATCGCTTTTAACGGTGAACCGATTGACTGTGGGACTTGGTTGAACTGATTCTGGACTGTGACCTTATAAATGTGATAAATGGGCCAATTGAACTCCAAGAAATAACATTCTTTTTAACTCCACATGATTGCCGGAACTCAACGATTACACTGCACCCTGTGGTAGCGCTTTATTTAAAAATTTAGATCAATAAGGCATTTTTTACTGTGGCACCAATCCTAGGCGCTAGTTCGCGCTGAAGAAATAGAGACAGTTTCAAAAACTACATTTCATTGACTTTCTAACGGTGTCAATCCGTTTGAGTTACAACGATTGTGTCACATATTCGTACCAACATGTATTTAGTGATTTTGTTCCGATATTACTAAGTTGTATCGCATTTAACGGTGAATCGATTGACTGTGGGACTTAGTTGAACTGATTCTGGACTGTGACCTGATAAATGTGATAAATGAGCCAATTGGACTCCAAGGAATGACATTCTTCTTAATTTGACAGGATTGCTGGTACTCAGCGATTACACTGGGCGGTGTGGTAGTGCTTCATTTAAAAAGTAAGATAAATAAGTCAATTTTTACTCTGGGACCAATCCTAGCCGTTAGTTCACGCTGAAGAAATAGAGACAATTTCAAAACCTAAATTTCATTGTCTTTTTAACGGTGTCAATCCGCTTGAGTTACAACGGTTGCGTCACATATTCGTACTAACATGTATTTAGTGATTTTGTTCCGATATTACTAAGTTGTATCGCTTTCAATGGTGGACCGATTGTCTGTGGGACTTAGTTGAACTGATTCTGGACTGTGACCTTATAAATGTGATAAATGAGCCAATTGGACTCCAAGAAATAACATTCTTTTTAACTCGACATGATTGCCGGAACTCAACGATTACACTGCACCCTGTGGTAGCGCTTTATTTAAAAATTTAGATAAATAAGGCATTTTTTACTGTGGGACCAATCCTAGGCGCTAGTTCGCGCTGAAGAAATAGAGACAGTTTCAAAAACTACATTTCATTGACTTTCTAACGGTGTCAATCCGTTTGAGTTACAACGATTGTGTCACATATTCGTACCAACATGTATTTAGTGATTTTGTTCCGATATTACTAAGTTGTATCGCATTCAACGGTGAATCGATTGACTGTGGGACTTAGTTGAAATGATTCTGAACTGTGACCTGATAAATGTGATAAATGAGCCAATTGGACTCCAAGGAATGACATTCTTCTTAATTTGACAGGATTGCTGGTACTCAGCGATTACACTGGGCGGTGTGGTAGCGCTTCATTTAAAAAGTAAGATTAATAAGTCAATTTTTACTGTAGGACCAATCCTAGCCGTTTGTTCACGCTGAAGAAATAGAGACAGTTTCAAAAACTACATTTCATTGTCTTTTTAAAGGTGTCAATCCGTTTGAGTTACAACGGTTGCGTCACATGTTCGTATCAACATGTATTTAGTGATTTTGTTCCGATATTACTAAGTTGTATCGCTTTAAACGGTGAACCGATTGACTGTGGGACTTAGTTGAACTGATTCTGGACTGTGACCTTATAAATGTGATAAATGAGCCAATTGAACTCCAAGAAATAACATTCTTTTTAACTCCACAAGATAGCCGGAACTCAACGATTACACTGCACCCTGTGGTAGCGCTTTATTTAAAAATTTAGATAAATAAGTCATTTTTTACTGTGGCACCAATCCTAGGCGCTAGTTCGCGCTGAAGAAATAGAGACAGTTTCAAAAACTACATTTCATTGACTTTCTAACGGTGTCAATCCGTTTGAGTTACAACGATTGTGTCACATATTCGTACCAACATGTATTTAGTGATTTTGTTCCGATATTACTAAGTTGTATCGCATTTAACGGTGAATCGATTGACTGTGGGACTTAGTTGAACTGATTCTGGACTGTGACCTGATAAATGTGATAAATCAGCCAATTGGACTCCAAGGAATGACATTCTTCTTAATTTGACAGGATTGCTGGTACTCAGCGATTACACTGGGCGGTGTGGTAGCGCTTCATTTAAAAAGTAAGATTAATAAGTCAATTTTTACTGTGGGACCAATCCTAGCCGTTTGTTCACGCTGAAGAAATAGAGACAGTTTCAAAAACTACATTTCATTGTCTTTTTAAAGGTGTCAATCCGTTTGAGTTACAACGGTTGCGTCACATGTTCGTATCAACATGTATTTAGTGATTTTGTTCCGATATTACTAAGTTGTATCGCTTTTAACGGTGAAACGATTGACTGTGGGACTTAGTTGAACTGATTCTGCACTGTGACCTTATAAATGTGATAAATGGGCCAATTGAACTCCAAGAAATAACATTCTTTTTAACTCCACATGATTGCCGGAACTCAACGATTACACTGCACCCTGTGGTAGCGCTTTATTTAAAAATTTAGATAAATAAGGCATTTTTTACTGTGGGACCAATCCTAGGCGCTAGTTCGCGCTGAAGAAATAGAGACAGTTTCAAAAACTACATTTCATTGACTTTCTAACGGTGTCAATCCGTTTGAGTTACAACGATTGTGTCACATATTCGTACCAACATGTATTTAGTGATTTTGTTCCGATATTACTAAGTTGTATCGCATTTAACGGTGAATCGATTGACTGTGGGACTTAGTTGAACTGATTCTGGACTGTGACCTGATAAATGTGATAAATCAGCCAATTGGACTCCAAGGAATGACATTCTTCTTAATTTGACAGGATTGCTGGTACTCAGCGATTACACTGGGCGGTGTGGTAGCGCTTCATTTAAAAAGTAAGATTAATAAGTCAATTTTTACTGTGGGACCAATCCTAGCCGTTTGTTCACGCTGAAGAAATAGAGACAGTTTCAAAAACTACATTTCATTGTCTTTTTAAAGGTGTCAATCCGTTTGAGTTACAACGGTTGCGTCACATGTTCGTATCAACATGTATTTACTGATTTTGTTCCGATATTACTAAGTTGTATCGCTTTTAACGGTGAAACGATTGACTGTGGGACTTAGTTGAACTGATTCTGCACTGTGACCTTATAAATGTGATAAATGGGCCAATTGAACTCCAAGAAATAACATTCTTTTTAACTCCACATGATTGCCGGAACTCAACGATTACACTGCACCCTGTGGTAGCGCTTTATTTAAAAATTTAGATAAATAAGGCATTTTTTACTGTGGGACCAATCCTAGGCGCTAGTTCGCGCTGAAGAAATAGAGACAGTTTCAAAAACTACATTTCATTGACTTTCTAACGGTGTCAATCCGTTTGAGTTACAACGATTGTGTCACATATTCGTACCAACATGTATTTAGTAATTTTGTTCCGATATTACTAAGTTGTATCGCTTTTAACGGTGAACCGATTGACTGTGGGACTTAGTTGAACTGATTCTGGACTGTGACCTGATAAATGTGATAAATCAGCCAATTGGACTCCAAGGAATGACATTCTTCTTAATTTGACAGGATTGCTGGTACTCAGCGATTACACTGGGCGGTGTGGTAGCGCTTCATTTAAAAAGTAAGATTAATAAGTCAATTTTTACTGTGGGACCAATCCTAGCCGTTTGTTCACGCTGAAGAAATAGAGACAGTTTCAAAAACTACATTTCATTGTCTTTTTAAAGGTGTCAATCCGTTTGAGTTACAACGGTTGCGTCACATGTTCGTATCAACATGTATTTAGTGATTTTGTTCCGATATTACTAAGTTGTATCGCTTTTAACGGTGAAACGATTGACTGTGGGACTTAGTTGAACTGATTCTGCACTGTGACCTTATAAATGTGATAAATGGGCCAATTGAACTCCAAGAAATAACATTCTTTTTAACTCCACATGATTGCCGGAACTCAACGATTACACTGCACCCTGTGGTAGCGCTTTATTTAAAAATTTAGATAAATAAGGCATTTTTTACTGTGGGACCAATCCTAGGCGCTAGTTCGCGCTGAAGAAATAGAGACAGTTTCAAAAACTACATTTCATTGACTTTCTAACGGTGTCAATCCGTTTGAGTTACAACGATTGTGTCACATATTCGTACCAACATGTATTTAGTAATTTTGTTCCGATATTACTAAGTTGTATCGCTTTTAACGGTGAACCGATTGACTGTGGGACTTAGTTGAACTGATTCTGGACTGTGACCTGATAAATGTGATAAATCAGCCAATTGGACTCCAAGGAATGACATTCTTCTTAATTTGACAGGATTGCTGGTACTCAGCGATTACACTGGGCGGTGTGGTAGCGCTTCATTTAAAAAGTAAGATTAATAAGTCAATTTTTACTGTGGGACCAATCCTAGCCGTTTGTTCACGCTGAAGAAATAGAGACAGTTTCAAAAACTACATTTCATTGTCTTTTTAAAGGTGTCAATCCGTTTGAGTTACAACGGTTGCGTCACATGTTCGTATCAACATGTATTTAGTGTTTTTGTTCCGATATTACTAAGTTGTATCGCTTTTAACGGTGAAACGATTGACTGTGGGACTTAGTTGAACTGATTCTGCACTGTGACCTTATAAATGTGATAAATGGGCCAATTGAACTCCAAGAAATAACATTCTTTTTAACTCCACATGATTGCCGGAACTCAACGATTACACTGCACCCTGTGGTAGCGCTTTATTTAAAAATTTAGATAAATAAGGCATTTTTTACTGTGGGACCAATCCTAGGCGCTAGTTCGCGCTGAAGAAATAGAGACAGTTTCAAAAACTACATTTCATTGACTTTCTAACGGTGTCAATCCGTTTGAGTTACAACGATTGTGTCACATATTCGTACCAACATGTATTTAGTAATTTTGTTCCGATATTACTAAGTTGTATCGCTTTTAACGGTGAACCGATTGACTGTGGGACTTAGTTGAACTGATTCTGGACTGTGACCTGATAAATGTGATAAATCAGCCAATTGGACTCCAAGGAATGACATTCTTCTTAATTTGACAGGATTGCTGGTACTCAGCGATTACACTGGGCGGTGTGGTAGCGCTTCATTTAAAAAGTAAGATTAATAAGTCAATTTTTACTGTGGGACCAATCCTAGCCGTTTGTTCACGCTGAAGAAATAGAGACAGTTTCAAAAACTACATTTCATTGTCTTTTTAAAGGTGTCAATCCGTTTGAGTTACAACGGTTGCGTCACATGTTCGTATCAACATGTATTTAGTGATTTTGTTCTGATATTACTAAGTTGTATCGCTTTTAACGGTGAAACGATTGACTGTGGGACTTAGTTGAACTGATTCTGCACTGTGACCTTATAAATGTGATAAATGGGCCAATTGAACTCCAAGAAATAACATTCTTTTTAACTCCACATGATTGCCGGAACTCAACGATTACACTGCACCATGTGGTAGCGCTTTATTTAAATATTTAGATAAATAAGGCATTTTTTACTGTGGGACCAATCCTAGGCGCTAGTTCGCGCTGAAGAAATAGAGACAGTTTCAAAAACTACATTTCATTGACTTTCTAACGGTGTCAATCCGTTTGAGTTACAACGATTGTGTCACATATTCGTACCAACATGTATTTAGTAATTTTGTTCCGATATTACTAAGTTGTATCGCTTTTAACGGTGAACCGATTGACTGTGGGACTTAGTTGAACTGATTCTGGACTGTGACCTGATAAATGTGATAAATCAGCCAATTGGACTCCAAGGAATGACATTCTTCTTAATTTGACAGGATTGCTGGTACTCAGCGATTACACTGGGCGGCGTGGTAGCGCTTCATTTAAAAAGTAAGATTAATAAGTCAATTTTTACTGTGGGACCAATCCTAGCCGTTTGTTCACGCTGAAGAAATAGAGACAGTTTCAAAAACTACATTTCATTGTCTTTTTAAAGGTGTCAATCCGTTTGAGTTACAACGGTTGCGTCACATGTTCGTATCAACATGTATTTAGTGATTTTGTTCCGATATTACTAAGTTGTATCGCTTTTAACGGTGAAACGATTGACTGTGGGACTTAGTTGAACTGATTCTGCACTGTGACCTTATAAATGTGATAAATGGGCCAATTGAACTCCAAGAAATAACATTCTTTTTAACTCCACATGATTGCCGGAACTCAACGATTACACTGCACCCTGTGGTAGCGCTTTATTTAAAAATTTAGATAAATAAGGCATTTTTTACTGTGGGACCAATCCTAGGCGCTAGTTCGCGCTGAAGAAATAGATACAGTTTCAAAAACTACATTTCATTGACTTTCTAACGGTGTCAATCCGTTTGAGTTACAACGATTGTGTCACATATTCGTACCAACATGTATTTAGTAATTTTGTTCCGATATTACTAAGTTGTATCGCTTTTAACGGTGAACCGATTGACTGTGGGACTTAATTGAACTGATTCTGGACTGTGACCTGATAAATGTGATAAATCAGCCAATTGGACTCCAAGGAATGACATTCTTCTTAATTTGACAGGATTGCTGGTACTCAGCGATTACATTGGGCGGTGTGGTAGCGCTTCATTTAAAAAGTAAGATTAATAAGTCAATTTTTACTGTGGGACCAATCCTAGCCGTTAGTTCACGCTGAAGAAATAGAGACAGTTTCAAAAACTACATTTCATTGTCTTTTAAACGGTGTCAATCCGCTTGAGTTACAACGGTTGCGTCACATATTCGTATCAACATGTATTTAGTGATTTTGTTCCGATATTACTAAGTTGTATCGCTTTTAACGGTGAACCGATTGACTGTTGGACTTAGTTGAACTGATTCTGGACTGTGACCTTATAAATGTGATAAATGGGCCAATTGAACTCCAAGAAATAACATTCTTTTTAACTCCACATGATTGCCGGAACTCAACGATTACAATGCACCCTGTGGTAGCGCTTTATTTAAAAATTTAGATAAATAAGGCATTTTTTACTGTGGGACCAATCCTAGGCGCTAGTTCGCGCTGAAGAAATAGAGACAGTTTCAAAAACTACATTTCATTGACTTTCTAACGGTGTCAATCCGTTTGAGTTACAACGATTGTGTCACATATTCGTACCAACATGTATTTAGTGATTTTGTTCCGATATTACTAAGTTGTATCGCTTTTAACGGTGAACCGATTGACTGTGGGACTTAGTTGAACTGATTCTGGACTGTGACCTGATAAATGTGATAAATGAGCCAATTGGACTCCAAGGAATGACATTATTCTTAATTTGACAGGATTGCTGGTACTCAGCGATTACACTGGGCGGTGTGGTAGCGCTTCATTTAAAAAGTAAGATTAATAAGTCAATTTTTACTGTGGGACCAATCCTAGCCGTTAGTTCACGCTGAAGAAATAGAGACAGTTTCAAAAACTACAATTCATTGTCTTTTTAACGGTGTCAATCCGTTTGAGTTACAACGGTTGCGTCACATATTCGTATCAACATGTATTTAGTGATTTTGTTCCGATATTACTAAGTTGTATCGCTTTTAACGGTGAACCGATTGACTGTGGGACTTAGTTGAACTGATTCTGGACTGTGACCTTATAAATGTGATAAATGGGCCAATTGAACTCCAAGAAATAAAATTCTTTTTAACTCCACATGATTGCCGGAACTGAACGATTACACTGCACCCTGTGGTAGCGCTTTATTTAAAAATTTAGATAAATAAGGCATTTTTTACTGTGGGACCAATCCTAGGCGCTAGTTCGCGCTGAAGAAATAGAGACAGTTTCAAAAACTACATTTCATTGACTTTCTAACGGTGTCAATCCGTTTGAGTTACAACGATTGGGTCACATATTCGTACCAACATGTATTTAGTGATTTTGTTCCGATATTACTAAGTTGTATCGCTTTTAACGGTGAACCGATTGACTGTGGGACTTAGTTGAACTGATTCTGGACTGTGACCTGATAAATGTGATAAATGAGCCAATTGGACTCCAAGGAATGACATTCTTCTTAATTTGACAGGATTGCTGGTACTCAGCGATTACACTGAGCAGTGTGGTAGCGCTTCATATAAAAAGTAAGATTAATAAGTCAATTTTTACTGTGGGAACAATCCTAGCCGTTAGTTCACGCTGAAGAAATAGAGACAGTTTCAAAAACTACATTTCATTGTCTTTTTAACGGTGTCAATCCGCTTGAGTTACAACGGTTGCGTCACATATTCGTACCAACATGTATTTAGTGATTTTGTTCCGATATTACTAAGTTGTATCGCTTTTAACGGTGAACCGATTGACTGTGGGACTTAGTTGAACTGATTCTGGACTGTGACCTGATAAATGTGATAAATGAGCCAATTGAACTCCAAGAAATAACATTCTTTTTAACTCGACATAATTGCCGGAACTCAGCGATTACACTGGACCCTGTGGTAGCGCTTCATTTAAAAATTTCGATAAATAAGTCATTTTTTACTGTGGGAACAATCCTATCCGTTAGTTCACGCCGAAGAAAGAGAGACAGCTTCAAAACCTACCTTTCTTTGACTTTCTAACGGTGTCAATCCGTTTGAGTTACAACGGTTGCATCACATATTTGTACCAACATGTATTTACCGATTTTTTCCGATATTACTATGTTGTATCGCTTTTAAAAGTGAAACGATTGACTGTGGGACTTAATTGAACTGATTCTGGACTGTGACCTTATAAATGTGATAAATGAGCCAATTGGACTCAAAGAAATAACATTCTTTTTAACTCGACATGATTCCCGGAACTCAACGATTACACTGGACCCTGTGGTAGCGCTTCATATAAAAATTTAGATAAATAAGTCATTTTTCACTGTGGGACCAATCCTAGCCGTTAGTTCGCGCTGAAGAAATAGAGACAGTTTCAAAAACCACATTTCATTGACTTTTTAACGGTGTCAATCCGTTTGAGTTACAACGATCGTGTCACATATTCGTACCAACATGTATTTAGTGATTTTGTTCCGATATTACTAAGTTGTATCGCTTTTAACGGTGAACCGATTGACTGTGGGACTTGGTTGAACTGATTCTGGACTGTGACCTTATAAATGTGATAAATGGGCCAATTGAACTCCAAGAAATAACATTCTTTTTAACTCCACATGATTGCCGGAACTCAACGATTACACTGCACCCTGTGGTAGCGCTTTATTTAAAAATTTAGATCAATAAGGCATTTTTTACTGTGGCACCAATCCTAGGCGCTAGTTCGCGCTGAAGAAATAGAGACAGTTTCAAAAACTACATTTCATTGACTTTCTAACGGTGTCAATCCGTTTGAGTTACAACGATTGTGTCACATATTTGTACCAACATGTATTTAGTGATTTTGTTCCGATATTACTAAGTTGTATCGCTTTTAACGGTGAACCGATTGACTGTGGGACTTAGTTGAACTGATTCTGGACTGTGACCTGATAAATGTGATAAATGAGCCAATTGTACTCCAAGGAATGACATTCTTCTTAATTTGACAGGATTGCTGGTACTCAGCGATTACACTGGGCGGTGTGGTAGCGCTTCATATAAAAAGTAAGATAAATAAGTCAATTTTTACTGTGGGACCAATCCTAGCCGTTAGTTCACGCTGAAGAAATAGAGACAGTTTCAAAAACTACATTTCATTGTCTTTTTAACGATGTCAATCCGCTTGAGTTGCAACGGTTGCGTCACATATTCGTACCAACATGTATTTAGTGATTTTGTTCCGATATTACTAAGGTGTATCGCTTTTAACGGTGAACCGATTGACTGTGGGACTTAGTTGAACTGATTCTGGACTGTGACCTGATAAATGTTATAAATGAGCCAATTGGACTCCAAGAAATAACATTCTTTTTAACTCGACATGATTGCCGGAACTCAACGATTACACTGGACCCTGTGGTAGCGCTTCATTTAAAGATTTCGATAAATAAGTCATTTTTTACTGTGGGACCAATCCTAGCCGTTAGTTCACGCTGAAGAAATAGAGACAGTTTCAAAAACTACATTTCATTGTCTTTTTAACGGTGTCAATCCGCTTGAGTTACAACGGTTGCGTCACATATTCGTACCAACATGTATTTAGTGATTTTGTTCCGATATTAATAAGTTGTATCGCTTGTAACGGTGAACCGATTGACTGTGGGACATAGTTGAACTGATTCTGGACTGTGACCTTATAAAAGTGATAAATAAGCCAATTGGACTCCAAGAAATAACATTCTTTTTAACTCGACATGATTGCCGGAACTCAACGATTACACTGGACCCTGTGGTAGCGCTTCATTTAAAAATTTAGATAAATAAGTCATTTTTCACTGTGGGACCAATCCTAGCCGTTAGTTTGCGCTGAAGAAATAGAGACAGTTTCAAAAACTACATTTCATTGACTTTTTAACGGTGTCAATCCGTTTGAGTTACAACGATCGTGTCACATATTCGTACCAACATGTATTTAGTGATTTTGTTCCGATTATACTAAGTTGTATCGCTTTTAACGGTGAACCGATTGACTGTGGGACTTAGTTGAACTGATTCTGGACTGTGACCTGATAAATGTGATAAATCAGCCAATTGTACTCCAAGGATATGACATTCTTCTTAATTTGACAGGATTGCTGGTACTTAGCGAATACACTGGGCGGTGTGGTACCGCTTCATTTAAAAAGTAACATTAATCAGTCATTTTTTACTGTGGGACCAATCATAGCCGTTTGTTCACGCTGAAGAAATAGAGACAGTTTCAAAAACTACATTTCATTGTCTTTTTAAAAGTGTCAATCCGTTTGAGTTACAACGGTTGCGTCACATATTCGTATCAACATGTATTTAGTGATTTTGTTCCGATATTACTAAGTTGTATCGCTTTTAACGGTGAACCGATTGACTGTGGGACTTGGTTGAACTGATTCTGGACTGTGACCTTATAAATGTGATAAATGGGCCAATTGAACTCCAAGAAATAACATTTTTTTTAACTCCACATGATTGCCGGAACTTAACGATTACACTGCATCCTGTGGTAGCGCTTTATTTAAAAATTTAGATCAATAAGGCATTTTTTACTGTGGCACCAATCCTAGGCGCTAGTTCGCGCTGAAGAAATAGAGACAATTTCAAAAACTACATTTCATTGACTTTCTAACGGTGTCAATCCGTTTGAGTTACAACGATTGTGTCACATATTCGTACCAACATGTATTTAGTGATTTTGTTCCGATATTACTAAGTTGTATCGCTTTTAACGGTGAACCGATTGACTGTGGGACATAGTTGAACTGATTCTGGACTGTGACCTGATAAATGTGATAAATGAGCCAATTGGACTCCAAGGAATGACATTCTTCTTAATTTGACAGGATTGCTGGTACTCAGCGATTACACTGGGCGGTGTGGTAGCGCTTCATTTAAAAAGTAAGATAAATAAGTCAATTTTTACTGTGGGACAAATTCTAGCCGTTAGTTCACGCTGAAGAAATAGAGACAGTTTCAAAAACTACATTTCATTGTCTTTTTAACGATGTCAATCCGCTTGAGTTACAACGGTTGCGTCACATATTCGTACCAACATGTATTTAGTGATTTTGTTCCGATATTACTAAGTTGTATCGCTTTCAACGGTGAACCGATTGACTGTGGGACTTAGTTGAACTGATTCTGGACTGTGACCTTATAAATGTGATAAATGAGCCAATTGGACTCCAAGAAATAACATTCTTTTTAACTCGACATGATTGCCGGAACTCAACGATTACACTGGACCCTGTGGTAGCGCTTCATTTAAAGATTTCGATAAATAAGTCATTTTTTACTGTGGGACCAATCTTAGCCGTTAGTTCACGCTGAAGAAATAGAGACAGTTTCAAAAACTACTTTTCATTGACTTTCTAACGGTGTCAATCCGCTTGAGTTACAACGGTTGCGTCACATATTCGTACCAACATGTATTTAGTGATTTTGTTCCGATATTAATAAGTTGTATCGCTTGTAACGGTGAACCGACTGACTGTGGGACATAGTTGAACTGATTCTGGACTGTGACCTTATAAAAGTGATAAATAAGCCAATTGGACTCCAAGAAATAACATTCTTTTTAACTCGACATGATTGCCGGAACTCAACGATTACACTGGACCCTGTGGTAGCGCTTAATTTAAAAATTTAGATAAATAAGTCATTTTTTACTGTGGGACCAATCCTATCCGTTAGTTCACGCTGAAGAAATAGAGACAGTTTCAAAAACTACCTTTCATTGACTTTCTAACGGTGTCAATCCGTTTGAGTTACAACGATTGTATCACATATTCGTACCAACATGTATGTAGTGATTTTGTTCCGATATTACTAAGTTGTATCGCTTTTAACGGTGAACCGATTGACTGTGGGACTTAGTTGAACTGATTCTGGACTGTGACCTGATAAATGTGATAAATGAGCCAATTGGACTCCAAGGAATGACATTCTTCTTAATTTGACAGGATTGCTGGTACTCAGCGATTACACTGAGCAGTGTGGTAGCGCTTCATATAAAAAGTAAGATTAATAAGTCAATTTTTACTGTGGGAACAATCCTAGCCGTTAGTTCACGCTGAAGAAATAGAGACAGTTTCAAAAACTACATTTCATTGTCTTTTTAACGGTGTCAATCCGCTTGAGTTACAACGGTTGCGTCACATATTCGTACCAACATGTATTTAGTGATTTTGTTCCGATATTACTAAGTTGTATCGCTTTTAACGGTGAACCGATTGACTGTGGGACTTAGTTGAACTGATTCTGGACTGTGACCTGATAAATGTGATAAATGAGCCAATTGAACTCCAAGAAATAACATTCTTTTTAACTCGACATAATTGCCGGAACTCAGCGATTACACTGGACCCTGTGGTAGCGCTTCATTTAAAAATTTCGATAAATAAGTCATTTTTTACTGTGGGAACAATCCTATCCGTTAGTTCACGCCGAAGAAAGAGAGACAGCTTCAAAACCTACCTTTCTTTGACTTTCTAACGGTGTCAATCCGTTTGAGTTACAACGGTTGCTTCACATATTTGTACCAACATGTATTTACCGATTTTTTCCGATATTACTATGTTGTATCGCTTTTAAAAGTGAAACGATTGACTGTGGGACTTAATTGAACTGATTCTGGACTGTGACCTTATAAATGTGATAAATGAGCCAATTGGACTCAAAGAAATAACATTCTTTTTAACTCGACATGATTCCCGGAACTCAACGATTACACTGGACCCTGTGGTAGCGCTTCATATAAAAATTTAGATAAATAAGTCATTTTTCACTGTGGGACCAATCCTAGCCGTTAGTTCGCGCTGAAGAAATAGAGACAGTTTCAAAAACCACATTTCATTGACTTTTTAACGGTGTCAATCCGTTTGAGTTACAACGATCGTGTCACATATTCGTACCAACATGTATTTAGTGATTTTGTTCCGATATTACTAAGTTGTATCGCTTTTAACGGTGAACCGATTGACTGTGGGACTTGGTTGAACTGATTCTGGACTGTGACCTTATAAATGTGATAAATGAGCCAATTGAACTCCAAGAAATAACATTCTTTTTAACTCCACATGATTGCCGGAACTCAACGATTACACTGCACCCTGTGGTAGCGCTTTATTTAAAAATTTAGATCAATAAGGCATTTTTTACTGTGGCACCAATCCTAGGCGCTAGTTCGCGCTGAAGAAATAGAGACAGTTTCAAAAACTACATTTCATTGACTTTCTAACGGTGTCAATCCGTTTGAGTTACAACGATTGTGTCACATATTTGTACCAACATGTATTTAGTGATTTTGTTCCGATATTACTAAGTTGTATCGCTTTTAACGGTGAACCGATTGACTGTGGGACTTAGTTGAACTGATTCTGGACTGTGACCTGATAAATGTGATAAATGAGCCAATTGGACTCCAAGGAATGACATTCTTCTTAATTTGACAGGATTGCTGGTACTCAGCGATTACACTGGGCGGTGTGGTAGCGCTTCATATAAAAAGTAAGATAAATAAGTCAATTTTTACTGTGGGACCAATCCTAGCCGTTAGTTCACGCTGAAGAAATAGAGACAGTTTCAAAAACTACATTTCATTGTCTTTTTAACGATGTCAATCCGCTTGAGTTGCAACGGTTGCGTCACATATTCGTACCAACATGTATTTAGTGATTTTGTTCCGATATTACTAAGTTGTATCGCTTTCAACGGTGAACCGATTGACTGTGGGACTTAGTTGAACTGATTCTGGACTGTGACCTTATAAATGTTATAAATGAGCCAATTGGACTCCAAGAAATAACATTCTTTTTAACTCGACATGATTGCCGGAACTCAACGATTACACTGGACCCTGTGGTAGCGCTTCATTTAAAAATTTAGATAAATAAGTCATTTTTCACTGTGGGACCAATCCTAGCCGTTAGTTCGCGCTGAAGAAATAGAGACAGTTTCAAAAACTACATTTCATTGACTTTTTAACGGTGTCAATCCGTTTGAGTTACAACGATCGTGTCACATATTCGTACCAACATGTATTTAGTGATTTTGTTCCGATTATACTAAGTTGTATCGCTTTTAACGGTGAACCGATTGACTGTGGGACTTAGTTGAACTGATTCTGGACTGTGACCTAATAAATGTGATAAATCAGCCAATTGGACTCCAAGGATATGACATTCTTCTTAATTTGACAGGATTGCTGGTACTTAGCGAATACACTGGGCGGTGTGGTACCGCTTCATTTAAAAAGTAACATTAATAAGTCATTTTTTACTGTGGGACCAATCATAGCCGTTTGTTCACGCTGAAGAAATAGAGACAGTTTCAAAAACTACATTTCATTGTCTTTTTAAAAGTGTCAATCCGTTTGAGTTACAACGGTTGCGTCACATATTCGTATCAACATGTATTTAGTGATTTTGTTCCGATATTACTAAGTTGTATCGCTTTTAACGGTGAACCGATTGACTGTGGGACTTGGTTGAACTGATTCTGGACTGTGACCTTATAAATGTGATAAATGGGCCAATTGAACTCCAAGAAATAACATTTTTTTTAACTCCACATGATTGCCGGAACTCAACGATTACACTGCATCCTGTGGTAGCGCTTTATTTAAAAATTTAGATCAATAAGGCATTTTTTACTGTGGCACCAATCCTAGGCGCTAGTTCGCGCTGAAGAAATAGAGACAGTTTCAAAAACTACATTTCATTGACTTTCTAACGGTGTCAATCCGTTTGAGTTACAACGATTGTGTCACATATTCGTACCAACATGTATTTAGTGATTTTGTTCCGATATTACTAAGTTGTATCGCTTTCAACGGTGAACCGATTGACTGTGGGACTTAGTTGAACTGATTCTGGACTGTGACCTTATAAATGTGATAAATGAGCCAATTGGACTCCAAGAAATAACATTCTTTTTAACTCGACATGATTGCCGGAACTCAACGATTACACTGGACCCTGTGGTAGCGCTTCATTTAAAGATTTCGATAAATAAGTCATTTTTTACTGTGGGACCAATCCTAGCCGTTAGTTCACGCTGAAGAAATAGAGACAGTTTCAAAAACTACTTTTCATTGACTTTCTAACGGTGTCAATCCGCTTGAGTTACAACGGTTGCGTCACATATTCGTACCAACATGTATTTAGTGATTTTGTTCCGATATTAATAAGTTGTATCGCTTTTAAAAGAGAAACGATTGACTGTGGGAATTAATTGAACTTTTTCTGGACTGTGACCTTATAAATGTGATAAATGAGCCAATTGAACTCCAAGAAATAACATTCTTTTTAACTCGACATGATTGCCGGAACTCAGCGATTACACTGGACCCTGTGGTAGCGCTTTATTTAGAAATTTCGATAAATAAGTAATTTTTTACTGTGGGACCAATCCTATCCGTTAGTTCGCGCAGAAAAAACAGACACAGTTTCAAAAACTACTTTTCATTGACTTTCTAACGGTGTCAATCCGTTTGAGTTACAACGATTGCGTCACGTATTCGTACCAACATGTATTTAGCGATTTGTTCCGATCTTACTAAGTTGTATCGCTTTTAAAAGTGAAACGATTGACTGTGGGAATTAATTGAACTGTTTCTGGACTGTGAACTTATAAATGTGATAAATGAGCCAATTGAGCTCCAAGAAATAACATTCTTTTTAACTCGACATGATTGCCGGAACTCAGCGATTACACTGGGCGCTGTGGGAGCGCTTTATTAAAAAATTAAGATAAATAAGTCATTTTTAACTGTAGGACCAATCCTAGCCGTTAGTTCGCGCTGAAGAAGTAGAGACAGTTTCAAAAACTACATTTCATTGACTTTTTAACGGTGTCAATCCGTTTGAGTTACAACGGTTGCTTCACATATTCGTACCAACATGTATTTAGCGATTTGTTCCGATCTTACTAAGTTGTATCGCTTTTAAAAGTGAAACAATTGACTGTGGGACTTAATTGAACTGATTCTGGACTGTGACCTTATAAATGTGATAAATGAGCCAATTGGACTCCAAGAAATAACATTCTTTTTAACTCGACATGATTGCCGGAACTCAACGATTACACTGGACCCTGTGGTAGCGCTTCATATAAAAATTTAGATAAATAAGTCGTTTTTTACTATGGGACCAATCCTAGCCGTTAGTTTGCGCTGAAAAAACAGAGACAGTTTCAAAAACTACTTTTCATTGACTTTCTAACGGTGTCAATCCGTTTGAGTTACAACGATTGCGTCACGTATTCGTACCAACATGTATTTAGCGATTTGTTCCGATCTTACTAAGTTGTATCGCTTTTAAAAGAGAAACGATTGACTGTGGGAATTAATTGAACTGTTTCTGGACTGTGACCTTATAAATGTGATAAATGAGCCAATTGAACTCCAAGAAATAACATTCTTTTTAACTCGACATGATTGCCGGAACTCAGCGATTACACTGGACCCTGTGGTAGCGCTTTATTTAGAAATTTCGATAAATAAGTAATTTTTTACTGTGGGACCAATCCTATCCGTTAGTTTGCGCTGAAAAAACAGACACAGTTTCAAAAACTACTTTTCATTGACTTTCTAACGGTGTCAATCCGTTTGAGTTACAACGATTGCGTCACGTATTCGTACCAACAAGTATATAGCGATTTGTTCCGATCTTACTAAGTTGTATCGCTTTTAAAAGTGAAACGATTGACTGTGGGAATTAATTGAACTGTTTCTGGACTGTGAACTTATAAATGTGATAAATGAGCCAATTGAGCTCCAAGAAATAACATTCTTTTTAACTCGACATGATTGCCGGAACTCAGCGATTACACTGGACCCTGTGGTAGCGCTTAATCTAGAAATTTCGATAAATAAGTAATTTTTTACTGTGGGACCAATCCTATCCGTTCGTTCGCGCTGAAAAAACAGAGACAGTTTCAAAAACTACTTTTCATTGACTTTCTAACGGTGTCAATCCGTTTGAGTTACAACGATTGCGTCACGTATTCGTACCAACATGTATTTAGCGATTTGTTCCGATCTTACTAAGTTGTATCGCTTTTAAAAGTGAAACGATTGACTGTGGGAATTAATTGAACTGTTTCTGGACTGTGACCTTATAAATGTGATAAATGAGCCAATTGAACTCCAAGAAATAACATTCTTTTTAACTCGACATGATTGCCGGAACTCAGCGATTACACTGGACCCTGTGGTAGCGCTTTATTTAGAAATTTCGATAAATAAGTAATTTTTTACTGTGGGACCAATCCTATCCGTTAGTTCGCGCTGAAAAAACAGACACAGTTTCAAAAACTACTTTTCATTGACTTTCTAACGGTGTCAATCCGTTTGAGTTACAACGATTGCGTCACGTATTCGTACCAACAAGTATATAGCGATTTGTTCCGATCTTACTAAGTTGTATCGCTTTTAAAAGTGAAACGATTGACTGTGGGAATTAATTGAACTGTTTCTGGACTGTGAACTTATAAATGTGATAAATGAGCCAATTGAGCTCCAAGAAATAACATTCTTTTTAACTCGACATGATTGCCGGAACTCAGCGATTACACTGGACCCTGTGGTAGCGCTTAATCTAGAAATTTCGATAAATAAGTAATTTTTTACTGTGGGACCAATCCTATCCGTTAGTTCGCGCTGAAAAAACAGAGACAGTTTCAAAAACTACTTTTCATTGACTTTCTAACGGTGTCAATCCGTTTGAGTTACAACGATTGCGTCACGTATTCGTACCAACATGTATTTAGCGATTTGTTCCGATCTTACTAAGTTGTATCGCTTTTAAAAGTGAAACGATTGACTGTGGGAATTAATTGAACTGTTTCTGGACTGTGATCTTATAAATGTGATAAATGAGCCAATTGAGCTCCAAGAAATAACATTCTTTTTAACTCGACATGATTGCCGGAACTCAGCGATTACACTGGGCGCTGTGGGAGCGCTTTATTAAAAAATTAAGATAAATAAGTCATTTTTAACTGTAGGACCAATCCTAGCCGTTAGTTCGCGCTGAAGAAGTAGAGACAGTTTCAAAAACTACATTTCATTGACTTTTTAACGGTGTCAATCCGTTTGAGTTACAACGGTTGCTTCACATATTCGTACCAACATGTATTTAGCGATTTTTTCCGATCTTACTAAGTTGTATCGCTTTTAAAAGTGAAACAATTGACTGTGGGACTTAATTGAACTGATTCTGGACTGTGACCTTATAAATGTGATAAATGAGCCAATTGGACTCCAAGAAATAACATTCTTTTTAACTCGACATGATTGCCGGAACTCAACGATTACACTGGACCCTGTGGTAGCGCTTCATATAAAAATTTAGATAAATAAGTCGTTTTTTACTATGGGACCAATCCTAGCCGTTAGTTCGCGCTGAAAAAACAGAGACAGTTTCAAAAACTACTTTTCATTGACTTTCTAACGGTGTCAATCCGTTTGAGTTACAACGATTGCGTCACGTATTCGTACCAACATGTATTTAGCGATTTGTTCCGATCTTACTAAGTTGTATCGCTTTTAAAAGAGAAACGATTGACTGTGGGAATTAATTGAACTGTTTCTGGACTGTGACCTTATAAATGTGATAAATGAGCCAATTGAACTCCAAGAAATAACATTCTTTTTAACTCGACATGATTGCCGGAACTCAGCGATTACACTGGACACTGTGGTAGCGCTTTATTTAGAAATTTCGATAAATAAGTAATTTTTTACTGTGGGACCAATCCTATCCGTTAGTTCGCGCTGAAAAAACAGACACAGTTTCAAAAACTACTTTTCATTGACTTTCTAACGGTGTCAATCCGTTTGAGTTACAACGATTGCGTCACGTATTCGTACCAACATGTATTTAGCGATTTGTTCCGATCTTACTAAGTTGTATCGCTTTTAAAAGTGAAACGATTGACTGTGGGAATTAATTGAACTGTTTCTGGACTGTGAACTTATAAATGTGATAAATGAGCCAATTGAGCTCCAAGAAATAACATTCTTTTTAACTCGACATGATTGCCGGAACTCAGCGATTACACTGGGCGCTGTGGGAGCGCTTTATTTAAAAATTAAGATAAATAAGTCATTTTTAACTGTAGGACCAATCCTAGCCGTTAGTTCGCGCTGAAGAAGTAGAGACAGTTTCGAAAACTACATTTCATTGACTTTTTAACGGTGTCAATCCGTTTGAGTTACAACGGTTGCTTCACATATTCGTACCAACATGTATTTAGCGATTTTTTCCGATCTTACTAAGTTGTATCGCTTTTAAAAGTGAAACAATTGACTGTGGGACTTAATTGAACTGATTCTGGACTGTGACCTTATAAATGTGATAAATGAGCCAATTGGACTCCAAGAAATAACATTCTTTTTAACTCGACATGATTGCCGGAACTCAACGATTACACTGGACCCTGTGGTAGCGCTTCATATAAAAATTTAGATAAATAAGTCGTTTTTTACTATGGGACCAATCCTAGCCGTTAGTTTGCGCTGAAAAAACAGAGACAGTTTCAAAAATTACTTTTCATTGACTTTCTAACGGTGTCAATCCGTTTGAGTTACAACGATTGCGTCACGTATTTGTACCAACATGTATTTAGCGATTTGTTCCGATCTTACTAAGTTGTATCGCTTTTAAAAGAGAAACAATTGACTGTGGGAATTAATTGAACTGTTTCTGGACTGTGACCTTATAAATGTGATAAATGAGCCAATTGAACTCCAAGAAATAACATTCTTTTTAACTCGACATGATTGCCGAAACTCAGCGATTACACTGGACCCTGTGGTAGCGCTTTATTTAGAAATTTCGATAAATAAGTAATTTTTTACTGTGGGACCAATCCTATTCGTTAGTTCGCGCTGAAAAAACAGACACAGTTTCAAAAACTACTTTTCATTGACTTTCTAACGGTGTCAATCCGTTTGAGTTACAACGATTGCGTCACGTATTCGTACCAACATGTATATAGCGATTTGTTCCGATCTTACTAAGTTGTATCGCTTTTAAAAGTGAAACGATTGACTGTGGGAATTAATTGAACTGTTTCTGGACTGTGAACTTATAAATGTGATAAATGAGCCAATTGAGCTCCAAGAAATAACATTCTTTTTAACTCGACATGATTGCCGGAACTCAGCGATTACACTGGACCATGTGGTAGCGCTTAATCTAGAAATTTCGATAAATAAGTAATTTTTTACTGTGGGACCAATCCTATCCGTTAGTTCGCGCTGAAAAAACAGACACAGTTTCAAAAACTACTTTTCATTGACTTTCTAACGGTGTCAATCCGTTTGAGTTACAACGATTGCGTCACGTATTCGTACCAACATGTATTTAGCGATTTGTTCTGATCTTACTAAGTTGTATCGCTTTTAAAAGTGAAACGATTGACTGTGGAAATTAATTGAACTGTTTCTGGACTGTGAACTTATAAATGTGATAAATGAGCCAATTGAGCTCCAAGAAATAACATTCTTTTTAACTCGACATGATTGCCGGAACTCAGCGATTACACTGGGCGCTGTGGGAGCGCTTTATTTAAAAATTAAGATAAATAAGTCATTTTTAACTGTAGGACCAATCCTAGCCGTTAGTTCGCGCTGAAGAAGTAGAGACAGTTTCAAAAACTACATTTCATTGACTTTTTAACGGTGTCAATCCGTTTGAGTTACAACGGTTGCTTCACATATTCGTACCAACATGTATTTAGCGATTTTTTCCGATCTTACTAAGTTGTATCGCTTTTAAAAGTGAAACAATTGACTGTGGGACTTAATTGAACTGATTCTGGACTGTGACCTTATAAATGTGATAAATGAGCCAATTGGACTCCAAGAAATAACATTCTTTTTAACTCGACATGATTGCCGGAACTCAACGATTACACTGGACCCTGTGGTAGCGCTTCATATAAAAATTTAGATAAATAAGTCGTTTTTTACTATGGGACCAATCCTAGCCGTTAGTTCGCGCTGAAAAAACAGAGACAGTTTCAAAAACTACTTTTCATTGACTTTCTAACGGTGTCAATCCGTTTGAGTTACAACGATTGCGTCACGTATTCGTACCAACATGTATTTAGCGATTTGTTCCGATCTTACTAAGTTGTATCGCTTTTAAAAGAGAAACGATTGACTGTGGGAATTAATTGAACTGTTTCTGGACTGTGACCTTATAAATGTGATAAATGAGCCAATTGAACTCCGAGAAATAACATTCTTTTTAACTCGACATGATTGCCGGAACTCAGCGATTACACTGGACCCTGTGGTAGCGCTTTATTTAGAAATTTC
This sequence comes from Hydractinia symbiolongicarpus, assembly GCF_029227915.1. Taxonomy (NCBI): domain Eukaryota; kingdom Metazoa; phylum Cnidaria; class Hydrozoa; order Anthoathecata; family Hydractiniidae; genus Hydractinia; species Hydractinia symbiolongicarpus. The sequence continues at coordinate 907,332 of NC_079888.1, read as the reverse complement.
GATAAATAAGTAATTTTTTACTGTGGGACCAATCCTATCCGTTAGTTCGCGCTGAAAAAAACAGACACAGTTTCAAAAACTACTTTTCATTGACTTTCTAACGGTGTCAATCCGTTTGAGTTACAACGATTGCGTCACGTATTCGTACCAACATGTATTTAGCGATTTGTTCCGATCTTACTAAGTTGTATCGCTTTTAAAAGTGAAACGATTGACTGTGGGAATTAATTGAACTGTTTCTGGACTGTGAACTTATAAATGTGATAAATGAGCCAATTGAGCTCCAAGAAATAACATTCTTTTTAACTCGACATGATTGCCGGAACTCAGCGATTACACTGGGGGCTGTGGGAGCGCTTTATTTAAAAATTAAGATAAATAAGTCATTTTTAACTGTAGGACCAATCCTAGCCGTTAGTTCGCGCTGAAGAAGTAGAGACAGTTTCAAAAACTACATTTCATTGACTTTTTAACGGTGTCAATCCATTTGAGTTACAACGGTTGCTTCACATATTCGTACCAACATGTATTTAGCGATTTTTTCCGATCTTACTAAGTTGTATCGCTTTTAAAAGTGAAACAATTGACTGTGGGACTTAATTGAACTGATTCTGGACTGTGACCTTATAAATGTGATAAATGAGCAAATTGGACTCCAAGAAATAACATTCTTTTTAACTCGACATGATTGCCGGAACTCAACGATTACACTGGACCCTGTGGTAGCGCTTCATATAAAAATTTAGATAAATAAGTCGTTTTTTACTATGGGACCAATCCTAGCCGTTAGTTTGCGCTGAAAAAACAGAGACAGTTTCAAAAACTACTTTTCATTGACTTTCTAACGGTGTCAATCCGTTTCAGTTACAACGATTGCGTCACGTATTCGTACCAACATGTATTTAGCGATTTGTTCCGATCTTACTAAGTTGTATCGCTTTTAAAAGAGAAACGATTGACTGTGGGAATTAATTGAACTGTTTCTGGACTGTGACCTTATAAATGTGATAAATGAGCCAATTGAACTCCAAGAAATAACATTCTTTTTAACTCGACATGATTGCCGGAACTCAGCGATTACACTGGATTCTGTGGTAGCGCTTTATTTAGAAATTTCGATAAATAAGTAATTTTTTACTGTGGGACCAATCCTATCCGTTAGTTCGCGCTGAAAAAACAGACACAGTTTCAAAAACTACTTTTCATTGACTTTCTAACGGTGTCAATCCGTTTGAGTTACAACGATTGCGTCACGTATTCGTACCAACATGTATATAGCGATTTGTTCCGATCTTACTAAGTTGTATCGCTTTTAAAAGTGAAACGATTGACTGTGGGAATTAATTGAACTGTTTCTGGACTGTGAACTTATAAATGTGATAAATGAGCCAATTGAGCTCCAAGAAATAACATTCTTTTTAACTCGACATGATTGCCGGAACTCAGCGATTACACTGGACCCTGTGGTAGCGCTTAATCTAGAAATTTCGATAAATAAGTAATTTTTTACTGTGGGACCAATCCTATCCGTTAGTTCGCGCTGAAAAAACAAAGACAGTTTCAAAAACTACTTTTCATTGACTTTCTAACGGTGTCAATCCGTTTGAGTTACAACGATTGCGTCACGTATTCGTACCAACATGTATTTAGCGATTTGTTCCGATCTTACTAAGTTGTATCGCTTTTAAAAGTGAAACGATTGACTGTGGGAATTAATTGAACTGTTTCTGGACTGTGAACTTATAAATGTGATAAATGAGCCAATTGAGCTCCAAGAAATAACATTCTTTTTAACTCGACATGATTGCCGGAACTCAGCGATTACACTGGGCGCTGTGGGATTGCTTTATTTAAAAATTAAGATAAATAAGTCATTTTTAATTGTAGGACCAATCCTAGCCGTTAGTTCGCGCTGAAGAAGTAGAGACAGTTTCAAAAACTACATTTCATTGACTTTTTAACGGTGTCAATCCGTTTGAGTTACAACGGTTGCTTCACATATTCGTACCAACATGTATTTAGCGATTTTTTCCGATCTTACTAAGTTGTATCGCTTTTAAAAGTGAAACAATTGACTGTGGGACTTAATTGAACTGATTCTGGACTGTGACCTTATAAATGTGATAAATGAGCCAATTGAACTCCAAGAAATAACATTCTTTTTAACCTGACATGATTGCCGGAACTCAACGATTACACTGGACCCTGTGGTAGCGCTTCATATAAAAATTTAGATAAATAAGTCGTTTTTTACTGTGGGACCAATCCTAGCCGTTAGTTAGCACTGAAAAAACAGAGACAGTGTCAAAAACTACTTTTCATTGACTTTCTGACGGTGTCAATCCGTTTGAGTTACAACGATTGCGTCCCGTATTCGTACCAACATGTATTTAGCGATTTGTTCCGATCTTACTAAGTTGTATCGCTTTTAAAAGAGAAACGATTGACTGTGGGAATTAATTGAACTGTTTCTGGACTGTGACCTTATAAATGTGATAAATGAGCCAATTGAACTCCAAGAAATAACATTCTTTTTAACTCGACATGATTGCCGGAACTCAGCGATTACACTGGACCCTGTGGTAGCGCTTTATTTAGAAATTTCGATAAATAAGTAATTTTTTACTGTGGGACCAATCCTATCCGTTAGTTCGCGCTGAAAAAACAGACACAGTTTCAAAAACTACTTTTCATTGACTTTCTAACGGTGTCAATCCGTTTGAGTTACAACGATTGCGTCACGTATTCGTACCAACATGTATTTAGCGATTTGTTCCGATCTTACTAAGTTGTATCGCTTTTAAAAGTGAAACGATTGACTGTGGGAATTAATTGAACTGTTTCTGGACTGTGAACTTATAAATGTGATAAATGAGCCAATTGAGCTCCAAGAAATAACATTCTTTTTAACTCGACATGATTGCCGGAACTCAGCGATTACACTGGACCCTGTGGTAGCGCTTTATCTAGAAATTTCGATAAATAAGTCATTTTTTACTGCGGGACCAATCCTATCCGTTAGTTCGTGCTGAAAAAACAGAGACAGTTTCAAAAACTACTTTTCATTGACTTTCTAACGGTGTCAATCCGTTTGAGTTACAACGATTGCGTCACGTATTGGTACCAACATGTATTTAGCGATTTGTTCCGATCTTACTAAGTTGTATCGCTTTTAAAAGTGAAACGATTGAATGTGGGAATTAATTGAACTGTTTCTGGACTGTGACCTTATAAATGTGATAAATGAGCCAATTGAACTCCAAGAAATAACATTCTTTTTAACTCGACATGATTGCCGGAACTCAGCGATTACACTGGGCGCTGTGGGAGCGCTTTATTTAAAAATTAAGATAAATAAGTCATTTTTTACTGTAGAACCAATCCTAGCCGTTAGTTCGCGCTGAAGAAGTACAGACAGTTTTAAAAACTATATTTCAATGACTTTTTAACGGTGTCAATCCGTTTGAGTTACAACGGTTGCTTCACATATTCGTACCAACATGTATTTAGCGATTTTTTCCGATCTTACTAAGTTGTATCGCTTTTAAAAGTGAAACAATTGACTGTGGGACTTAATTGAACTGATTCTGGACTGTGACCTTATAAATGTGATAAATGAGCCAATTGGACTCCAAGAAATAACATTCTTTTTAACTCGACATGATTGCCGGAACTCAACGATTACACTGGACCCTGTGGCAGCGCTTCATTTAAAAATTTAGATAAATAAGTCATTTTTTACTGTGGGACCAATCCTAGCCGTTAGTTCGCGCTGAATAAACAGAGACAGTTTCAAAAACTACTTTTCATTGACTTTCTAACGGTGTCAATCCGTTTGAGTTACAAGGATTGCGTCACGTATTCGTACCAACATGTATTTAGTGATTTGTTCCGATCTTACTAAGTTGTATCGCTTTTAAAAGTGAAAATATTGACTGTGGGAATTAATTGAACTGATTCTGGACTGTGACCTTATAAATGTGATAAATGAGCCAATTGGATTCCAAGAAATAACATTCTTTTTAACTCGACATGATTGCCGGAACTGAACGATTACACTGGACCCTATGGTAGCGCTTCATTTAAAAATTTAGATAAATAAGTCATTTTTTACTGTGGGACCAATCCTAGCCGTTAGTTCGCGCTGAAGAAGTAGAGACAGGTTCAAAAACTACATTTCATTGACTTTCTAACAGTGTCAATCCGTTTGAGTTACAACGGTTGCTTCACATATTCGTACCAACATGTATTTAGCGATTTTTTCCGATCTTACTAAGTTGTATCGCTTTTAAAAGTGAAAATATTGACTGTGGGAATTAATTGAACTGATTCTGGACTGTGACCTTATAAATGTGATAAATGAGCCAATTGGATTCCAAGAAATAACATTCTTTTTAACTCGACATGATTGCCGGAACTGAACGATTACACTGGACCCTATGGTAGCGCTTCATTTGAAAATTTAGATAAATAAGTCATTTTTTACTGTGGGACCAATCCTAGCCGTTAGTTCGCGCTGAAGAAGTAGAGACAGGTTCAAAAACTACATTTCATTGACTTTCTAACAGTGTCAATCCGTTTGAGTTACAACGGTTGCTTCACATATTCGTACCAACATGTATTTAGCGATTTTTTCCGATCTTACTAAGTTGTATCGCTTTTAAAAGTGAAACGATTGACTGTGGGAATTAATTGAACTGTTTCTAGACTGTGACTTTATAAATGTGATAAATGAGCCAATTGAACTCCAAGAAATAACATTCTTTTTAACTCGACATGATTGCCAGAACTCAGCGATTACATTGGACCCTGTGGTAGCGCTTTATTTAAAAATTTCAATAAATAAGTAATTTTTTACTGTGGGACCAATCCTATCCGTTAGTTCACGCTGAAAAAATAGAGACAGTTTCAAAAACTACATTTCATTGACTTTCTAACGGTGTCAATCCGTTTGAGTTACAACGGTTGCTTCACATATCCGTACCAACATGTATTAAGTGTTTTTTTTCGATATTACTAAGTGGTATCGCTTTTGAAAGTGAAACGATTGACTGTGGGACTTAATTGAACTGATTCTGGACCGTCATCTTATAAATGTGATAAATGAGCCAACTGGACTCCAAGAAATAACATTCTTTTTAACTCGACATGATTGCCGGAACTCAGCGATTACACTGGGCGCTGTGGGAGCGCTTTATTTAAAAATTAAGATAAATAAGTAATTTTTTACTGTGGGACCAATCCTATCCGTTAGTTCACGCTGAAGAAATAGAAACAGTTTCAAAAACTACCTTTCATTGACTTTCTAACGGTGTCAATCCGTTTGAGTTATAACGGTTGCTTCACATATCCGTACCAACATGTATTAAGTGTTTTTTTTCGATATTACTAAGTGGTATCGCTTTTGAAAGTGAAACAATTGACTGTGGGACTTAATTGAACTGATTCTGGACTGTGACCTGCTAAATGTGATAAATGAGTCACTTGGTCTCCAAGGAATGACAATCTTCTTAATTTGACATGATTGCCGGAACTCAGCGATTACACTGGACCCTGTGGTAGCGCTTTGATTAAAAATTTCAATAAATAAGTCATTTTTTACTTTGGGACCAATCCTATCCATTAGTTCACGCTGAAGAAATAGAGACAGTTTCAAAAACTACATTTCATTGACTTTCTAACGGTGTCAATCCGTTTGAGTTACAACGGTTGCTTCACATATCCGTACCAACATGTATTAAGTGTTTTTTTTCGATATTACTAAGTGGTATCGCTTTTGAAAGTGAAACGATTGACTGTGGGACTTAATTGAACTGATTCTGGACTTTCATCTTATAAATGTGATAAATGAGCCAATTGGACTCCAAGAAATAACATTCTTTTTAACTCGACATGATTGCCGGAACTCAGCGATTACACTGGGCGCTGTGGGAGCGCTTTATTTAAAAATTAAGATAAATAAGTCATTTTTTACTGTGGGACCAATCCTAGCCGTTAGTTCGCGCTGAAGAAGTAGAGACAGGTTCAAAAACTACATTTCATTGACTTTCTAACGGTGTCAATCCGTTTGAGTTACAACTGTTGCTTCACATATTCGTACCAACATGTATTTAGCGATTTTTTCCGATCTTACTAAGTTGTATCGCTTTTAAAAGTGAAACAATTGACTGTGGGACTTAATTGAACTGATTCTGGACTGTGACCTTATAAATGTGATAAATGATCCAATTGGATTCCAAGAAATAACATTCTTTTTAACTCGACATGATTGCCGGAACTGAACGATTACACTGGACCCTATTGTAGCGCTTCTTTTAAAAATTTAGATAAATAAGTCATTTTTTACTGTGGGAACAATCCTTGCCGTTAGTTCGCGCTGAAAAAACAGAGACAGTTTCAAAAACTACTTTTCTTTGACTTTCTGACGGTGTCAATCCGTTTGAGTTACAACGATTGCGTCACGTATTCGTACCAACATGTATTTAGCGATTTGTTCCGATCTTACTAAGTTGTATCGCTTTTAAAAGTGAAACGATTGACTGTGGGAATTAATTGAACTGTTTCTGGACTGTGACTTTATAAATGTGATAAATGAGCCAATTGAACTCCAAGAAATAACATTCTTTTTAACTCGACATGATTGCCAGAACTCAGCGATTACATTGGACCCTGTGGTAGCGCTTTATTTAAAAATTTCAATAAATAAGTAATTTTTTACTGTGGGACCAATCCTATCCATTAGTTCACGCTGAAGAAATAGAGACAGTTTCAAAAACTACATTTCATTGACTTTCTAACGGTGTCAATCCGTTTGAGTTACAACGGTTGCTTCACATATCCGTACCAACATGTATTAAGTGTTTTTTTTCGATATTACTAAGTGGTATCGCTTTTGAAAGTGAAACGATTGACTGTGGGACTTAATTGAACTGATTCTGGACTGTCATCTTATAAATGTGATAAATGAGCCAATTGGACTCCAAGAAATAACATTCTTTTTAACTCGACATGATTGCCGGAACTCAGCGATTACACTGGGCGCTGTGGGAGCGCTTTATTTAAAAATTAAGATAAATAAGTAATTTTTTACTGTGGGACCAATCCTATCCGTTAGTTCACGCTGAAGAAATAGAAACAGTTTCAAAAACTACCTTTCATTGCCTTTCTAACGGTGTCAATCCGTTTGAGTTACAACGGTTGCTTCACATATCCGTACCAACATGTATTAAGTGTTTTTTTTCGATATTACTAAGTGGTATCGCTTTTGAAAGTGAAACAATTGACTGTGGGACTTAATTGAACTGATTCTGGACTGTGACCTGCTAAATGTGATAAATGAGTCACTTGGTCTCCAAGGAATGACAATCTTCTTAATTTGACATGATTGCCGGAACTCAGCGATTACACTGTACCCTGTGGTAGCGCTTTGATTAAAAATTTCAATAAATAAGTCATTTTTTACTTTGGGACCAATCCTATCCATTAGTTCACGCTGAAGAAATAGAGACAGTTTCAAAAACTACAATTCATTGTCTTTTTAACGGTGTCAATCCGTTTGAGTTACAACGGTTGCGTCACATATTCGTACCAAGATGTATTTAGTGATTTTGTTCCGATATTACTAAGTTGTATCGCTTTTAACGGTGAACCGATTGACTGTGGGACTTAGTTGAAATGATTCTGGACTGTGACCTGATAAATGTGATAAATGAGCCAATTGAACTCCAAGAAATAACATTCTTTTTAACTCAACATAATTGCCGGAACTCAGCGATTACACTGGACTCTGTGGTAGCGCTTCATTTAAAAATTTCGATAAATAAGTCATTTTTTACTGTGGGACCAATCCTATCCGTTAGTTCACGCTGAAGAAATAGAGACAGTTTCAAAAACCACCTTTCATCGACTTTCTAACGGTGTCAATCCGTTTGAGTTACAACGGTTGCCTCACATATTCGTACCAACATGTATTTAGCAATTTTTTCCGATATTACTAAGTTGTATCGCTTTTAAAAGTGAAACAATTGACTGTGGGACTTAATTGAACTGATTCTGGACTGTGACCATATAAGTGTGATAAATGAGCCAATTGGACTCCAAGAAATAACATTCTTTTTAACTCGACATGATTGCCGGAACTCAGCGATTACACTGGCCACTGTGAGAGCGCTTTATTTAAAAATTAAGATAAATATGTCATTTTTTACTGAGGGACCAATCCTAGCCGTTAGTTCGCGCTGAAGAAGTAGAGACAGTTTCAAAATCTACATTTCATTGACTTTCTAACGGTGTCAATCCGTTTGAGTTACAACGGTTGCTTCACATATTCGTACCAACATGTATTTAACGATTTTTTCCGATCTTACTAAGTTGTATCGCTTTTAAAAGTGAAACAATTGACTGTGGGACTTAATTGAACTGATTCTGGACTGTGACCTTATGAATGTGATAAATGAGTCACTTGGTCTCAAAGGAATGACAATCTTCTTAATTTGACATGATTGCCGGAACTCAGCGATTGCACTGGACTCTGTGGTAGCGCTTCATTTAAAAATTTCGATAAATAAGTCATTTTTTACTGTGAGACCAATCCTATCCGATAGTTCACGCTGAAGAAATAGAGACAGTTTCAAAAACTACATTTCATTGTCTTTTTAACGGTGTCAATCCGTTTGAGTTACAACGGTTGCGTCACATATTCGTACCAACATGTATTTAGTGATTTTGTTCCGATATTACTAAGTTGTATCGCTTTTAACGGTGAACAGATTGACTGTGGGACTTAATTGAACTGATTCTGGACTGTGACCTTATAAATGTGATAAATGAGCCAATTGGACTCCAAGAAATAACATTCTTTTTAACTCGACAGGATTGCCGGAACTCAACGATTACACTGGACCCTGTGGTAGCGCTTTATTTAAAAATTTTGATAAATAAGTCATTTTTTACTGTGGTACCAATCCTATCCGTTAGTTCACGCTGAAGAAATAGAGACAGTTTCAAAAACTACGTTTCATTGACTTTCTAACGGTGTCAATCCGTTTGAGTTACAACGGTTGCTTCACATATCCGTACCAACATGTATTAAGTGTTTTTTTTCGATATTACTAAGTGGTATCGCTTTTGAAAGTGAAACAATTGACTGTGGGACTTAATTGAACTGATTCTGGGCAGTGACCTGCTAAATGTGATAAATGAGTCACTTGGTCTCCAAGGAATGACAATCTTCTTAATTTGACATGATTGCCGGAACTCAGCGATTACACTGGACCCTGTGGTAGCGCTTTGATTAAAAATTTCAATAAATAAGTCATTTTTTACTTTGGGACCAATCCTATCCATTAGTTCACGCTGAAGAAATAGAGACAGTTTCAAAAACTACATTTCATTGTCTTTTTAACGGTGTCAATCCGTTTGAGTTACAACGGTTGCGTCACATATTCGTACCAAGATGTATTTAGTGATTTTGTTCCGATATTACTAAGTTGTATCGCTTTTAACGGTGAACCGATTGACTGTGGGACTTAGTTGAAATGATTCTGGACTGTGACCTGATAAATGTGATAAATGAGCCAATTGAACTCCAAGAAATAACATTCTTTTTAACTCAACATAATTGCCGGAACTCAGCGATTACACTGGACCCTGTGGTAGCGCTTCATTTAAAAATTTCGATAAATAAGTCATTTTTTACTGTGGGACCAATCCTATCCGTTAGTTCACGCTGAAGAAATAGAGACAGTTTCAAAAACCACCTTTCATCGACTTTCTAACGGTGTCAATCCGTTTGAGTTACAACGGTTGCTTCACATATTCGTGCCAACATGTATTTAGCGATTTTTTCCGATATTACTAAGTTGTATCGCTTTTAAAAGTGAAACAATTGACTGTGGGACTTAATTGAACTGATTCTGGACTGTGACCTTATAAGTGTGATGAATGAGCCAATTGGACTCCAAGAAATAACATTCTTTTTAACTCGACATGATTGCCGGAACTCAACGGTTACACTGGACCCTGTGGTAGCGCTTCATTTAAAAATTTAGATAAATAAGTCATTTTTTACTGTGGGACCAATCCTAGGGGTTAGTTCGTGCTGAAAAAACAGAGACAGTTTCAAAAACTACTTTTCATTGACTTTCTAACGGTGTCAATCCGTTTGAGTTACAACGGTTGCTTCACATATCCGTACCAACATGTATTAAGTGTTTTTTTTCGATATTACTAAGTGGTATCGCTTTTGAAAGTAAAACGATTGACTGTGGGACTTAATTGAACTGATTCTGGACTGTCATCTTATAAATGTGATAAATGAGCCAATTGGACTCCAAGAAATAACATTCTTTTTAACTCGACATGATTGCCGGAACTCAGCGATTACACTGGGCGCTGTGGGAGCGCTTTATTTAAAAATTAAGATAAATATGTCATTTTTTACTGTGGGACCAATCCTAGCCGTTAGTTCTCGCTGAAGAAATAGAGACAGTTTCAAAAACTAGATTTCATTGAGTTTCTAACGGTGTCAATCCGTTTGAGTTACAACGGTTGCGTCGAAGATTCATACCAACATATATTTAGCGATTTCTTCCGGTATTACTAAGTTGTCTCGCTTTTAAAAGTGAAACGATTGACTGTGGGACTTAATTGAACTGATTCTGGACTGTGACCTGCTAAATGTGATAAATGAGTCACTTGGTCTCCAAGGAATGACAATCTTCTTAATTTGACATGATTGCCGAACTCAGCGATTACACTGGACTCTGTGGTAGCGCTTCATTTAAAAACTTCGATAAATAATTCATTTTTTACTGTGAGACCAATCCTATCCGATAGTTCACGCTGAAGAAATAGAGACAGTTTCAAAAACTATATTTCATTGTCTTTTTAACGGTGTCAATCCGTTTGAGTTACAACGGTTGCGTCACATATTCGTACCAACATGTATTTAGTGATTTTGTTCCGATATTACTAAGTTGTATCGCTTTTAACGGTGAACAGATTGACTGTGGGACTTAATTGAACTGATTCTGGACTGTGACCTTATAAATGTGATAAATGAGCCAATTGGACTCCAAGAAATAACATTCTTTTTAACTCGACAGGATTGCCGGAACTCAACGATTACACTGGACCCTGTGGTAGCGCTTTATTTAAAAATTTAGATAAATAAGTCATTTTTTACTGTGGTACCAATCCTATCCGTTAGTTCACGCTGAAGAAATAGAGACAGTTTCAAAAACTACCTTTCATTGACTTTCTAACGGTGTCAATCCGTTTGAGTTACAGCGGTCGCTTCACATATTCGTACCAACATGTATTTAGCGATTTTTTCCGATCTTACTAAGTTGTATCGCTTTTAAAAGTGAAACAATTGACTGTGGGACTTAATTGAACTGATTCTGCACTCTGACCTTATAAATGTGATATGTGAGCCAATTGGACTCCAAGAAATAACATTCTTTTTAAATCGACATGATTGCCGGAACTCAACGATTACACTGGACCCTGTGGTAGCGCTTCATTTAAAAATTTAGATAAATAAGTCATTTTTTACTATGGGACCAATCCTAGCCGTTAGTTCGCGCTGAAGAAGTAGAGACAGTTTCAAAATCTACATTTCATTGACTTTCTAACGGTGTCAATCCGTTTTAGTTACAACGATTGCGTCAAAGATTCATACCAACATATATTTAGCGATTTCTTCCGGTATTACTAAGTTGTCTCGCTTTTAAAAGTGAAACGATTGACTGTGGGACTTAATTGAACTGATTCTGGACTGTGACCTGCTAAATGTGATAAATGAGTCACTTGGTCTCCAAGGAATGACGATCTTCTTAATTTGACATGATTGCCGGAACTCAGCGATTACACTGGATCTGTGGTAGCGCTTCATTTAAAAATTTCGATAAATAAGTCATTTTTTACTGTGAGACCAATCCTATCCGATAGTTCACGCTGAAGAAATAGAGACAGTTTCAAAAACTACATTTCATTGTCTTTTTAACGGTGTCAATCCGTTTGAGTTACAACGGTTGCGTCACATATTCGTACCAACATGTATTTAGTGATTTTGTTCCGATATTACTAAGTTGTATCGCTTTTAACGGTGAACAGATTGACTGTGGGACTTAATTGAACTGATTCTGGACAGTGACCTTATAAATGTGATAAATGAGCCAATTGGACTCCAAGAAATAACATTCTTTTTAACTCGACAGGATTTCCGGAACTCAACGATTACACTGGACCCTGTGGGAGCGCTTTATTTAAAAATTTAGATAAATAAGTCATTTTTTACTGTGGTACCAATCTTATCCGTTAGTTCACGCTGAAGAAATAGAGACAGTTTCAAAAACTACCTTTCATTGACTTTCTAACGGTGTCAATCCGTTTGAGTTACAGCGGTTGCTTCACATATTCGTACCAACATGTATTTAGCGATTTTTTCCGATCTTACTAAGTTGTATCGCTTTTAAAAGTGAAACAATTGACTGTGGGACTTAATTGAACTGATTCTGGACTCTGACCTTATAAATGTGATATGTGAGCCAATTGGACTCCAAGAAATAACATTCTTTTTAACTCGACATGACTGCCGGAACTCAACGATTACACTGGACCCTGTGGTAGCGCTTCATTTAAAAATTTAGATAAATAAGTCATTTTTTACTATGGGACCAATCCTAGCCGTTAGTTCGCGCTAAAAAAACAGAGACAGTTTCAAAAACTACTTTTCATTGAATTTCTAACGGTGTCAATCCGTTTGAGTTACAACGATTGCGTCATGTATTCGTACCAACATGTATTTAGCGATTTTCTCCGATATTACTAAGTTGTATCGCTTTTAAAAGTGAAACGATTGACTGTGGGACTTAATTGAACTGATTCTGCACTGTGACCTTATAAGTGTGATAAATGAGCCAATTGGACTCCAAGAAATAACATTCTTTTTAACTCGACATGATTGCCGGAACTCAGCAATTACACTGGGCACTGTGAGAGCGCTTTATTTAAAAATTAAGATAAATATGTCATTTTTTACTGTGGGACCAATCCTAGCCGTTAGTTCGCACTGAAAAAGTAGAGACAGTTTCAAAAACTACATTTCATTGACTTTCTAACGGTGTCAATCCGTTTGAGTTACAACGGTTGCTTCACATATTCGTACCAACATGTATTTAACGATTTTTTCCGATCTTACTAAGTTGTATCGCTTTTAAAAGTGAAACAATTGACTGTGGGACTTAATTGAACTGATTCTGGACTGTGACCTTATAAATGTGATAAATGAGCCAATTGGACTCCAAGAAATAACATTCTTTTTAACTCGACATGATTGCCGGAACTCAACGATTACACTGGACCCTGTGGTAGCGCTTCATTTAAAAATTTAGATAAATAATTTATTTTTTACTGTGGGACCAATCCTAGGCGTTAGTTCGCGCTAAAAAAACAGAGACAATTTCAAAAACTACTTTTCATTGACTTTCTAACGGTGTCAATCCGTTTGAGTTACAACGGTTGCTTCACATATCCGTACCAACATGTATTAAGTGTTTTTTTTCGATATTACTAAGTGGTATCGCTTTTGAAAGTGAAACGATTGACTGTGGGACTTAATTGAACTGATTCTGGACTGTCATCTTATAAATGTGATAGATGAGCCAATTGGACTCCAAGAAATAACATTCTTTTTAACTCGACATGATTGCCGAAACTCAGCGATTACACTGGACCCTGTGGTAGCGCTTCATTTAAAAATTTAGATAAATAATTTATTTTTTACTGTGGGACCAATCCTAGGCGTTAGTTCGCGCTAAAAAACAGAGACAGTTTCAAAAACTACTTTTCATTGACTTTCTAACGGTGTCAATCCGTTTGAGTTACAACGGTTGCTTCACATATCCGTACCAACATGTATTAAGTGTTTTTTTTCGATATTACTAAGTGGTATCGCTTTTGAAAGTGAAACGATTGACTGTGGGACTTAATTGAACTGATACTGGACTGTCATCTTATAAATGTGATAGATGAGCCAATTGGACTCCAAGAAATAACATTCTTTTTAACTCGACATGATTGCCGGAACTCAGCGATTACACTGGGCGCTGTGGGAGCGCTTTTATTAAAAATTAAGATAAATATGTCATTTTTTACTGTGGGACCAATCCCCGCCGTTAGTTCGCGCTGAAAAAGTAGAGACAGTTTCAAAAACTAGATTTCATTGACTTTCTAACGGTGTCAATCCGTTTGAGTTACAACGGTTGCGTCAAAGATTCATACCAACATATGTTTAGCGATTTCTTCCGGTATTACTAAGTTGTATCGCTTCTAAAAGTGAAACAATTGACTGTGGGACTTAATTGAACTGATTCTGGACTGTGACCTTATAAATGTGATAAATGAGCCAATTGGACTCCAAGAAATAACATTCTTTTTAACTCGACATGATTGCCGGAGCTCAACGATTACACTGGACCCTGTGGTAGCGCTTCATTTAAAAATTTAGATAAATAAGTCATTTTTTACTGTGGGACCAATCCTAGGCGTTAGTTCGCGCTGAAAAAACAGAGACAGTTTCAAAAACTACTTTTCATTGACTTTCTATCGGTGTCAATCCGTTTGAGTTACAACGGTTGCTTCACATATCCGTACCAACATGTATTAAGTGTTTTTTTTCGATATTACTAAGTGGTTTCGCTTTTGAAAGTGAAACGATTGACTGTGGGACTTAATTGAACTGATTCTGGACTGTCATCTTAAAAATGTGATAAATGAGCCAATTCGACTCCAAGAAATAACATTCTTTTTAACTCAACATGATTGCCGGAACTCAGCGATTACACTGGGCGCTGTGGGAGCGCTTTATTTAAAAATTAAGATAAATATGTCATTTTTACTGTGGGACCAATCCTAGCCGTTAGTTCGCGCTGAAGAAGTAGAGTCAGTTTCAAAAACTACATTTCATTGGCTTTCTAACGGTGTCAATCCGTTTGAGTTACAACGGTTGCTTCACATATTCGTACCAACATGTATTTAACGATTTTTTCCGATCTTACTAAGTTGTATCGCTTTTAAAAGTGAAACAATTGACTGTGGGACTTAATTGAACTGATTCTGGACTGTGACCTTATAAATGTGATAAATGAGCCAATTGGACTCCAAGAAATAACATTCTTTTTAACTCGACATGATTGCCGGAACTCAACGATTACACTGGACCCTGTGGTAGCGCTTCATTTAAAAATTTAGATAAATAAGTCATTTTTTACTGTGGGACCAATCCTAGGCGTTAGTTCGCGCTGAAAAAACAGAGACAGTTTCAAAAACTACTTTTCATTGACTTTCTAACGGTGTCAATCCGTTTGAGTTACAACGGTTGCTTCACATATCCGTACCAACATGTATTAAGTGTTTTTTTTCGATATTACTAAGTGGTATCGCTTTTGAAAGTGAAACGATTGACTGTGGGAATTAATTGAACTGATTCTGGACTGTCATCTTATAAATCTGATAAATGAGGCAATTGGACTCCAAGAAATAACATTCTTTTTAACTCGACATGATTGCCGGAACTCAGCGATTACACTGGGCGCTGTGGGAGCGCTTTTATTAAAAATTAAGATAAATATGTCATTTTTTACTGTGGGACTAATCCCAGCCTTAGTTCGCGCTGAAGAAATAGAGACAGTTTCAAAAACTAGATTTCATTGACTTTCTAACGGTGTCAATCCGTTTGAGTTACAACGGTTGCGTCTAAGATTCATACCAACATATATTTAGCGATTTTTTCCGGTATTACTAAGTTGTATCGCTTTTAAAAGTAAAACAATTGACTGTGGGACTTAATTGAACTGATTCTGGACTGTGACCTTATAAATGTGAAAAATGAGCCAATTGGACTCCAAGAAATAACATTCTTTTTAACTCGACATGATTGCCGGAACTCAGCGATTACACTGGACTCTGTGGTAGCGCTTTATTTAAAAATTTCGATAAATAAGTCATTTTTTACTGTGGGACCAATCCTATCCGTTAGTTCGCGCTGAAAAAACAGAGACAGTTTCAAAAACTACTTTTCATTGACTTTCTATCGGTGTCAATCCGTTTGAGTTACAACGGTTGCTTCACATATCCGTACCAACATGTATTAAGTGTTTTTTTTCGATATTACTAAGTGGTATCGCTTTTGAAAGTGAAACGATTGACTGTGGGACTTAATTGAACTGATTCTGGACTGTCATCTTAAAAATGTGATAAATGAGCCAATTGGACTCCAAGAAATAACATTCTTTTTAACTCGACATGATTGCCGGAACTCAGCGATTACACTGGGCGCTGTGGGAGCGCTTTATTTAAAAATTAAGATAAATATGTCATTTTTACTGTGGGACTAATCCTAGCCGTTAGTTCGCGCTGAAGAAGTAGAGACAGTTTCAAAAACTAGATTTCATTGACTTTCTAACGCTGTCAATCCGTTTGAGTTACAACGGTTGCTTCACATATTCGTACCAACATGTATTTAGCGATTTTATCCGATATTACTAAGTTGTATCGCTTTTAAAAGTGAAACGATTGACTGTGGGAATTAATTGAACTGATTCTGGACTGTGACCTGATAAATGTGATAAATGAGCCAATTGAACTCCAAGAAATAACATTCTTTTTAACTCGACATAATTGCCGGAACTCAGCGATTACACTGGACCATGTGGGCGCGCTTTATTTAAAAATTAAGATAAATATGTCATTTTTTACTGTGGGACCAATCCTATTCGTTAGTTCACGCTGAAGAAATAGAGACAGTTTCAAAAACCACTTTTCATCGACTTTCTAACGGTGTCAATACGTTTGAGTTACAACGGTTGCTTCACATATTCGTACCAACATGTATTTAGCGATTTTATCCGATATTACTAAGTTGTATCGCTTTTAAAAGTGAAACGATTGACTGTGGGAATTAATTGAACTGATTCTGGACTGTGACCTTATAAGTGTTAAAAATGAGCCAATTGGACTCCAAGAAATAACATTCTTTTTAACTCGACAGGATTGCCGGAACTCAACGATTACACTGGACCCTGTGGTAACTGATTCTGGACTGTGACCTTATAAGTGTGATAAATGAGCCAATTGGACTTCAACAAATAACATTCTTTTTAACTCGACATGATTGCCGGAACTCAACGATTACACTGGACCCTGTGGTAGCGTTTTATTTAAAAATTTAGATAAATAAGTCATTTTTTGCTGTGGGACCAATCCTATCCGTTAGTTCACGCTGAAGAAATAGAGACAGTTTCAAAAACTACCTTTCATTGACTTTCTAACGGTGTCAATCCGTTTGAGTTACAGCGGTCGCTTCACATATTCGTACCAACATATATTTAGCGTTTTTTTCCGATATTACTAAGTTGTATCGCTTTTAAAAGTGAAACAATTGACTGTGGGACTTATTTGAACTGATTCTGGACTGTGATCTTATAAATATGATAAATGAGCCAATTGGAATCCAAGAAATAACATTCTTTTTAACTCGACATGATTGCCGGAACTCAGCGATTACACTGGGCGCTGTGGGAGCGCTTTATTTAAAAATTAAGATAAATAAGTCATTTTTTACTGTGGGACCAATCCTAGCCGTTAGTTCGCGCTGAAGAAGTAGACACAGTTTCAAAAACTACATTTTATTGACTTTCTAACGGTGTCAATCCGTTTGAGTTACAACGGTTGCTTCACATATTCGTACCAACATGTATTTAGCGATTTTTTCCGATCTTACTAAGTTGTATCGCTTTTAAAAGTGAAACAATTGACTGTGGGACTTAATTGAACTGATTCTGGACTGTGACCTTATAAATGTGATAAATGAGCCACTTGGACTCCAAGAAATAACATTCTTTTTAACTCGACATGATTGCCGGAACTCAACGATTACACTGGACTCTGTGGTAGCGCTTCATTTAAAAATTTAGATAAATAAGTCATTTTTTACTATGGGACCAATCCTAGCCGTTAGTTCGCGCTGAAAAAACAGAGACAGTTTCAAAAACTACTTTTCATTGACTTTCTAACGGTGTCAATCCGTTTGAGTTACAACGATTGCGTCACGTATTCGTACCAACATGTATTTAGCGATTTGTTCCGATCTTACTAAGTTGTATCGCTTTTAAAAGTGAAACGATTGACTGTGGGAATTAATTGAACTGTTTCTGCACTGTGACATCATAAATGTGATAAATGAGCCAATTGGACTCCAAGAAATAACATTCTTTTTAACTCGACATGATTGCCGGAACTCAGCGATTACACTGGCCACTGTGAGAGCGCTTTTTTTAAAAATTAAGATAAATATGTCATTTTTTACTGTGGGACCAATCCTAGCCGTTAGTTCGCGCTGAAGAAGTAGAGACAGTTTCAAAATCTACATTTCATTGACTTTCTAACGGTGTCAATCCGTTTGAGTTACAACGGTTGCTTCACATATTCGTACCAACATGTATTTAACGATTTTTTCCGATCTTACTAAGTTGTATCGCTTTTAAAAGTGAAACAATTGACTGTGGGACTTAATTGAACTGATTCTGGACTGTCATCTTATAAATGTGATAAATGAGTCAATTGGACTCCAAGAAATAACATTCTTTTTAACTCGACATGATTGCCGGAACTCAGCGATTACATTGGGCGCTGTGGGAGCGCTTTATTTAAAAATTAAGATAAATATGTCATTTTTTACTGTGGGACCAATCCTAGCTGTTAGTTCTCGCTGAAGAAATAGAGACAGTTTCAAAAACTAGATTTCATTGACTTTCTAACGGTGTCAATCCGTTTGAGTTACAACGGTTGCGTCAAAGGTTCATACCAACATATATTTAGCGATTTCTTCCGGTATTACTAAGTTGTCTCGCTTTTAAAAGTGAAAGGATTGACTGTGGGACTTAATTGAACTGATTCTGGACTGTGACCTGCTATATGTGATAAATGAGTCACTTGGTCTCCAAGGAATGACAATCTTCTTAATTTGACATGATTGCCGGAACTCAGCGATTACACTGGACTCTGTGGTAGAGCTTCATTTAAAAATTTCGATAAATAAGTCATTTTTTACTGTGAGACCAATCCTATCCGATAGTTCACGCTGAAGAAATAGAGACAGTTTCAAAAACTACATTTCATTGTCTTTTTAACGGTGTCAATCCGTTTGAGTTACAACGGTTGCGTCACATATTCGTACCAACATGTATTTAGTGATTTTGTTCCGATATTACTAAGTTGTATCGCTTTTAACGGTGAACAGATTGACTGTGGGACTTAATTGAACTGATTCTGGACTGTGACCTTATAAATGTGATAAATGAGCCACTTGGACTCCAAGAAATAACATTCTTTTTAACTCGACAGGATTGCCGGAACTCAACGATTACACTGGACCCTGTGGTAGCGCTTTATTTAAAAATTTAGATAAATAAGTCATTTTTTACTGTGGTACCAATCCTATCCGTTAGTTCACGCTGAAGAAATAGAGACATTTTCAAAAACTACCTTTCATTGACTTTCTAACGGTGTCAATCCGTTTGAGTTACAGCGGTTGCTTCACATATTCGTACCAACATGTATTTAGCGATTTTTTTCAATCTTACTAAGTTGTATCGCTTTTAAAAGTGAAACAATTGACTGTGGGACTTAATTGAACTGATTCTGGACTCTGACCTTATAAATGTGATAAATGAGCCAATTGGACTCCAAGAAATAACATTCTTTTTAACTCGACATGATTGCCGGAACTCAACGATTACACTGGACCCTGTAGTAGCGCTTCATTTAAAAATTTAGATAAATAAGTCATTTTTTACTATGGGACCAATCCTAGCCGTTAGTTCGCGCTGAAAAAACAGAGACAGTTTCAAAAACTACTTTTCATTGAATTTCTAACGGTGTCAATCCGTTTGAGTTACAACGATTGCGTCATGTATTCGTACCAACATGTATTTAGCGATTTTCTCCGATATTACTAAGTTGTATCGCTTTTAAAAGTGAAACGATTGACTGTGGGACTTAATTGAACTGATTCTGCACTGTGACCTTATAAGTGTGATAAATGAGCCAATTGGACTCCAAGAAATAACATTCTTTTTAACTCGACATGATTGCCGGAAATCAGCAATTACACTGGGCACTGTGAGAGCGCTTTATTTAAAAATTAAGATAAATATGTCATTTTTTACTGTGGGACCAATCCTAGCCGTTAATTCGCGCTGAAAAAGTAGAGACAGTTTCAAAAACTACATTTCATTGACTTTCTAACGGTGTCAATCCGTTTGAGTTACAACGGTTGCTTCACATATTCGTACCAACATGTATTTAACGATTTTTTCCGATCTTACTAAGTTGTATCGCTTTTAAAAGTGAAACAATTGACTGTGGGACTTAATTGAACTGATTCTGGACTGTGACCTTATAAATGTGATAAATGAGCCAATTGGACTCCAAGAAATAACATTCTTTTTAACTCGACATGATTGCCGGAACTCAACGATTACACTGGACCCTGTGGTAGCGCTTCATTTAAAAATTTAGATAAATAATTTATTTTTTACTGTGGGACCAATCCTAGGCGTTAGTTCGCGCTAAAAAAACAGAGACAGTTTCAAAAACTACTTTTCATTGACTTTCTAACGGTGTCAATCCGTTTGAGTTACAACGGTTGCTTCACATATCCGTACCAACATGTATTAAGTGTTTTTTTTCGATATTACTAAGTGGTATCGCATTTGAAAGTGAAACGATTGACTGTGGGACTTAATTGAACTGATTGTGGACTGTCATCTTATAAATGTGATAGATGAGCCAATTGGACTCCAAGAAATAACATTCTTTTTAACTCGACATGATTGCCGGAACTCAGCGATTACACTGGGCGCTGTTGGAGCGCTTTTATTAAAAATTCAGATAAATATGTCATTTTTTACTGTGGGACCAATCCCAGCCGTTAGTTCGCTCTGAAAAGTAGAGACAGTTTCAAAAACTACTTTTCATTGACTTTCTATCGGTGTCAATCCGTTTGAGTTACAACGGTTGCTTCACATATCCGTACCAACATGTATTAAGTGTTTTTTTTCGATATTACTAAGTGGTATCGCTTTTGAAAGTAAAACGATTGACTGTGGGACTTAATTGAACTGATTCTGGACTGTCATCTTAAAAATGTGATAAATGAGCCAATTGGACTCCAAGAAATAACATTCTTTTTAACTCGACATGATTGCCGGAACTCAACGATTACACTGCACCCTGTGGTAGCGCTTCATTTAAAAATTTAGATAAATAATTTATTTTTTACTGTGGGACCAATCCTAGGCGTTATTTCGCGCTAAAAAAACAGAGACAGTTTCAAAAACTACTTTTCATTGACTTTCTAACGGTGTCAATCCGTTTGAGTTACAACGGTTGCTTCACATATTCGTACCAACATGTATTAAGTGTTTTTTTTCGATATTACTAAGTGGTATCGCTTTTGAAAGTGAAACGATTGACTGTGGGACTTAATTGAACTGATTCTGGACTGTCATCTTATAAATGTGATAGATGAGCCAATTGGACTCCAAGAAATAACATTCTTTTTAACTCGACATGATTGCCGGAACTCAGCGATTATACTGGGCGCTGTGGGAGCGCTTTTATTAAAAATTAAGATAAATATGTCATTTTTTACTGTGGGACCAATCCCAGCCGTTAGTTCGCGCTGAAAAAGTAGAGACAGTTTCAAAAACTAGATTTCATTGACTTTCTAACGGTGTCAATCCGTTTGAGTTACAACGGTTGCGTCAAAGATTCATACCAACATATATTTAGCGATTTCTTCCGGTATTACTAAGTTGTATCGCTTTTAAAAGTGAAACAATTGACTGTGGGACTTAATTGAACTGATTCTGGACTGTGACCTTATAAATGTGATAAATGAGCCCATTGGACTCCAAGAAATAACATTCTTTTTAACTCGACATGATTGCCGGAACTCAACGATTACACTGGACCCTGTGGTAGCGCTTCATTTAAAAATTTAGATAAATAAGTCATTTTTTACTGTGGTACCAATCCTATCCGTTAGTTCACGCTGAAGAAATAGAGACATTTTCAAAAACTACCTTTCATTGACTTTCTAACGGTGTCAATCCGTTTGAGTTACAGCGGTTGCTTCACATATTCGTACCAACATGTATTTAGCGATTTTTTTCAATCTTACTAAGTTGTATCGCTTTTAAAAGTGAAACAATTGACTGTGGGACTTAATTGAACTGATTCTGGACTCTGACCTTATAAATGTGATAAATGAGCCAATTGGACTCCAAGAAATAACATTCTTTTTAACTCGACATGATTGCCGGAACTCAACGATTACACTGGACCCTGTAGTAGCGCTTCATTTAAAAATTTAGATAAATAAGTCATTTTTTACTATGGGACCAATCCTAGCCGTTAGTTCGCGCTGAAAAAACAGAGACAGTTTCAAAAACTACTTTTCATTGAATTTCTAACGGTGTCAATCCGTTTGAGTTACAACGATTGCGTCATGTATTCGTACCAACATGTATTTAGCGATTTTCTCCGATATTACTAAGTTGTATCGCTTTTAAAAGTGAAACGATTGACTGTGGGACTTAATTGAACTGATTCTGCACTGTGACCTTATAAGTGTGATAAATGAGCCAATTGGACTCCAAGAAATAACATTCTTTTTAACTCGACATGATTGCCGGAAATCAGCAATTACACTGGGCACTGTGAGAGCGCTTTATTTAAAAATTAAGATAAATATGTCATTTTTTACTGTGGGACCAATCCTAGCCGTTAATTCGCGCTGAAAAAGTAGAGACAGTTTCAAAAACTACATTTCATTGACTTTCTAACGGTGTCAATCCGTTTGAGTTACAACGGTTGCTTCACATATTCGTACCAACATGTATTTAACGATTTTTTCCGATCTTACTAAGTTGTATCGCTTTTAAAAGTGAAACAATTGACTGTGGGACTTAATTGAACTGATTCTGGACTGTGACCTTATAAATGTGATAAATGAGCCAATTGGACTCCAAGAAATAACATTCTTTTTAACTCGACATGATTGCCGGAACTCAACGATTACACTGGACCCTGTGGTAGCGCTTCATTTAAAAATTTAGATAAATAATTTATTTTTTACTGTGGGACCAATCCTAGGCGTTAGTTCGCGCTAAAAAAACAGAGACAGTTTCAAAAACTACTTTTCATTGACTTTCTAACGGTGTCAATCCGTTTGAGTTACAACGGTTGCTTCACATATCCGTACCAACATGTATTAAGTGTTTTTTTTCGATATTACTAAGTGGTATCGCATTTGAAAGTGAAACGATTGACTGTGGGACTTAATTGAACTGATTGTGGACTGTCATCTTATAAATGTGATAGATGAGCCAATTGGACTCCAAGAAATAACATTCTTTTTAACTCGACATGATTGCCGGAACTCAGCGATTACACTGGGCGCTGTTGGAGCGCTTTTATTAAAAATTCAGATAAATATGTCATTTTTTACTGTGGGACCAATCCCAGCCGTTAGTTCGCTCTGAAAAGTAGAGACAGTTTCAAAAACTACTTTTCATTGACTTTCTATCGGTGTCAATCCGTTTGAGTTACAACGGTTGCTTCACATATCCGTACCAACATGTATTAAGTGTTTTTTTTCGATATTACTAAGTGGTATCGCTTTTGAAAGTAAAACGATTGACTGTGGGACTTAATTGAACTGATTCTGGACTGTCATCTTAAAAATGTGATAAATGAGCCAATTGGACTCCAAGAAATAACATTCTTTTTAACTCGACATGATTGCCGGAACTCAACGATTACACTGCACCCTGTGGTAGCGCTTCATTTAAAAATTTAGATAAATAATTTATTTTTTACTGTGGGACCAATCCTAGGCGTTATTTCGCGCTAAAAAAACAGAGACAGTTTCAAAAACTACTTTTCATTGACTTTCTAACGGTGTCAATCCGTTTGAGTTACAACGGTTGCTTCACATATTCGTACCAACATGTATTAAGTGTTTTTTTTCGATATTACTAAGTGGTATCGCTTTTGAAAGTGAAACGATTGACTGTGGGACTTAATTGAACTGATTCTGGACTGTCATCTTATAAATGTGATAGATGAGCCAATTGGACTCCAAGAAATAACATTCTTTTTAACTCGACATGATTGCCGGAACTCAGCGATTATACTGGGCGCTGTGGGAGCGCTTTTATTAAAAATTAAGATAAATATGTCATTTTTTACTGTGGGACCAATCCCAGCCGTTAGTTCGCGCTGAAAAAGTAGAGACAGTTTCAAAAACTAGATTTCATTGACTTTCTAACGGTGTCAATCCGTTTGAGTTACAACGGTTGCGTCAAAGATTCATACCAACATATATTTAGCGATTTCTTCCGGTATTACTAAGTTGTATCGCTTTTAAAAGTGAAACAATTGACTGTGGGACTTAATTGAACTGATTCTGGACTGTGACCTTATAAATGTGATAAATGAGCCCATTGGACTCCAAGAAATAACATTCTTTTTAACTCGACATGATTGCCGGAACTCAACGATTACACTGGACCCTGTGGTAGCGCTTCATTTAAAAATTTAGATAAATAAGTCATTTTTTACTGTGGTACCAATCCTTTGCGTTAGTTCGCGCTGAAAAAACAGAGTGAGTTTCAAAAACTACTTTTCATTGACTTTCTATCGGTGTCAATCCGTTTGAGTTACAACGGTTGCTTCACATATCCGTACCAACATGTATTAAGTGTTTTTTTTCGATATTACTAAGTGGTATCGCTTTTGAAAGTGAAACGATTGACTGTGGGACTTAATTGAACTAATTCTGGACTGTCATCTTAAAAATGTGATAAATGAGCCAATTGGACTCCAAGAAATAACATTCTTTTTAACTTGACATGATTGCCGGAACTCAGCGATTACACTGGGCGCTGTGGGAGCGCTTTATTTAAAAATTAAGATAAATATGTCATTTTTACTGTGGGACCAATCCTAGCCGTTAGTTCGCGCTGAAGAAGTAGAGACAGTTTCAAAAACTACATTTCATTAACTTTCTAACGGTGTCAATCCGTTTGAGTTACAACGGTTGCTTCACATATTCGTACCAACATGTATTTAACGATTTTTTCCGATCTTACTAAGTTGTATCGCTTTTAAAAGTGAAACAATTGACTGTGGGACTTAATTGAACTGATTCTGGACTGTAACCTTATAAATGTGATAAATGAGCCAATTGGACTCCAAGAAATAACATTCTTTTTAACTCGACATGATTGCCGGAACTCAACGATTACACTGGACCCTGTGGTAGCGCTTCATTTAAAAATTTAGATAAATAAGTCATTTTTTACTGTGGGACCAATCCTAGGCGTTAGTTTGCGCTGAAAAAACAGAGACAGTTTCAAAAACTACTTTTCATTGACTTTCTAACGGTGTCAATCCGTTTGAGTTACAACGGTTGCTTCACATATCCGTACCAACATGTATTAAGTGTTTTTTTTCGATATTACTAAGTGGTATCGCTTTTGAAAGTGAAACGATTGACTGTGGGACTTAATTGAACTGATTCTGGACTGTCATCTTATAAATGTGATAAATGAGGCAATTGGACTCCAAGAAATAACATTCTTTTTAACTCGACATGATTGCCGGAACTCAGCGATTACACTGGGCGCTGTGGGAGCGCTTTTATTAAAAATTAAGATAAATATGTCATTTTTTACTGTGGGACCAATCCCAGCCTTAGTTCGCGCTGAAGAAATAGAGACAGTTTCAAAAACTAGATTTCATTGACTTTCTAACGGTGTCAATCCGTTTGAGTTACAACGGTTGCGTCAAAGATTCATACCAACATATATTTAGCGATTTCTTCCGGTATTACTAAGTTGCATTGCTTTTAAAAGTAAAACAATTGACTGTGGGACTTAATTGAACTGATTCTGGACTGTGACCTGCTAAATGTGATAAATGAGTCACTTGGTCTCCAAGGAATGACAATCTTCTTAATTTGACATGATTGCCGGAACTCAGCGATTACACTGGACTCTGTGGTAGCGCTTCATTTAAAAATTTCGATAAATAAGTCATTTTTTACTGTGGGACCAATCCTCTCCGTTAGTTCACGCTGAAGAAATAGAGACAGTTTCAAAAACTACATTTCATTGTCTTTTTAACGGTGTCAATCCGTTTGAGTTACAACGGTTGCGTCACATATTCGTACCAACATGTATTTAGTGATTTTGTTCTGATATTACTAAGTTGTATCGCTTTTAACGGTGAACCGATTGACTGTGGGAATTAGTTGAACTGATTCTGGACTGTGACCTGATAAATGTGATAAATGAGCCAATTGAACTCCAAGAAATAACATTCTTTTTAACTCGACATAATTGCCGGAACTCAGCGATTACACTGGACCATGTGGGCGCGCTTTATTTAAAAATTAAGATAAATATGTCATTTTTTACTGTGGGACCAATGCTATTCGTTAGTTCACGCTGAAGAAATAGAGACAGTTGCAAAAACCACCTTTCATCGACTTTCTAACGGTGTCAATCCGTTTGAGTTACAACGGTTGCTTCACATATTCGTACCAACATGTATTTAGCGATTTTATCCGATATTACTAAGTTGTATCGCTTTTAAAAGTGAAACGATTGACTGTGGGAATTAATTGAACTGATTCTGGACTGTGACCTGATAAATGTGATAAATGAGCCAATTGAACTCCAAGAAATAACATTCTTTTTAACTCGACATAATTGCCGGAACTCAGCGATTACACTGGACCATGTGAGCGCGCTTTATTTAAAAATTAAGATAAATATGTCATTTTTTACTGTGGGACCAATCCTATTCGTTAGTTCACGCTGAAGAAATAGAGACAGTTTCAAAAACCACCTTTCATCGACTTTCTAACGGTGTCAATCCGTTTGAGTTACAACGGTTGCTTCACATATTCGTACCAACATGTATTTAGCGATTTTATCCGATATTACTAAGTTGTATCGCTTTTAAAAGTGAAACGATTGACTGTGGAAATTAATTGAACTGATTCTGGACTGTGACCTTATACGTGTGAAAAATGAGCCAATTGGACTCCAAGAAATGACATTCTTTTTAACTCGACAGGATTGCCGGAACTCAACGATTACACTGGACTCTGTGGTAACTGATTCTGGACTGTGACCTTATAAGTGTTATAAATGAGCCAATTGGACTCCAACAAATAACATTCTTTTTAACTCGACATGATTGCCGGAACTCAGCGATTACACTGGGCACTGTGGGAGCGCTTTATTGAAAAATTAAGACAAATGTGTCATTTTTTATTGTGGGACCAATCCTGGCCGTTAGTTCGCGCTGAAGAAATAGAGACAGTTTTAAAAACTAGATTTCATTGACTTTCTAACGGGGTCAATCCGTTTGAGTTACAACGGTTGCGTCTAAGATTCATACCAACATGTATTTAACGATTTTTTCCGATCTTACTAAGTTGTATCGCTTTTAAAAGTGAAACAATTGACTGTGGGACTTAATTGAACTGATTCTGGACTGTGACCTTATAAATGTGATAAATGAGCCAATTGGACTCCAAGAAATAACATTCTTTTTAACTCGACATGATTGCCGGAACTCAACGATTACACTGGACCCTGTGGTAGCGCTTCATTTAAAAATTTAGATAAATAAGTCATTTTTTACTGTGGGACCAATCCTATCCGTTAGTTCGCGCTGAAAAAACAGAGACAGTTTCAAAAACTACTTTTCATTGACTTTCTATCGGTGTCAATCCGTTTGATTTACAACGGTTGCTTCACATATCCGTACCAACATGTATTAAGTGTTTTTTTTCGATATTACTAAGTGGTATCGCTTTTGAAAGTGAAACGATTGACTGTGGGACTTAATTGAACTGATTCTGGACTGTCATCTTAAAAATATGATAAATGAGCCAATTGGACTCCAAGAAATAACATTCTTTTTAACTCGACATGATTGCCGGAACTCAGCGATTACACTGGGCGCTGTGGGAGCGCTTTATTTAAAGATTAAGATAAATATGTCATTTTTACTGTGGGACCAATCCTAGCCGTTAGTTCGCGCTGAAGAAGTAGAGACAGTTTCAAAAACTACATTTCATTGACTTTCTAACGGTGTCAATCCGTTTGAGTTACAACGGTTGCTTCACATATTCGTACCAACATGTATTTAACGATTTTTTCCGATCTTACTAAGTTGTATCGCTTTTAAAAGTGAAACAATTGACTGTGGGACTTAATTGAACTGATTCTGGACTGTGACCTTATAAATGTGATAAATGAGCCAATTGGACTCCAAGAAATAACATTCTTTTTAACTCGACATGATTGCCGGAACTCAACGATTACACTGGACCCTGTGGTAGCGCTTCATTTAAAAATTTAGATAAATAAGTCATTTTTTACTGTGGGACCAATCCTAGGCGTTAGTTCGCGCTGAAAAAACAGAGACAGTTTCAAAAACTACTTTTCATTGACTTTCTAACGGTGTCAATCCGTTTGAGTTACAACGGTTGCTTCACATATCCGTACCAACATGTATTAAGTGTTTTTTTCGATATTACTAAGTGGTATCGCATTTGAAAGTGAAACGATTGACTGTGGGACTTAATTGAACTAATTCTGGACTGTCATCTTATAAATTTGATAAATGAGGCAATTGGACTCCAAGAAATAACATTCTTTTTAACTCGACATGATTGCCGGAACTCAGCGATTACACTGGACCATGTGGGCACGCTTTATTTAAAAATTAAGATAAATATGTCATTTTTTACTGTGGGACCAATCCTATTCGTTAGTTCACGCTGAAGAAATAAAGACAGTTTCAAAAACCACTTTTCATCGACTTTCTAACGGTGTCAATCCGTTTGAGTTACAACGGTTGCTTCACATATTCGTACCAACATGTATTTAGCGATTTTATCCGATATTACTAAGTTGTATCGCTTTTAAAAGTGAAACGATTGACTGTGGGAATTAATTGAACTGATTCTGGACTGTGACCTTATAAGTGTGAAAAATGAGCCAATTGGACTCCAAGAAATAACATTCTTTTCAACTCGACAGGATTGCCGGAACTCAACGATTACACTGGACCCTGTGGTAACTGATTCTGGACTGTGACCTTATAAGTGTGATAAATGAGCCAATTGGACTCCAACAAATAACATTCTTTTTAACTCGACATGATTGCCAGAACTCAGCGATTACACTGGGCACTGTGGGAGCGCTTTATTTAAAAATTAAGACAAATATGTCATTTTTTATTGTGGGACCAATCCTAGCCGTTAGTTCGCGCTGAAGAAATAGAGACAGTTTCAAAAACTAGATTTCATTGACTTTCTAACGGTGTCAATCCGTTTGAGTTACAACGGTTGCGTCTAAGATTCATACCAACATGTATTTAGCGATTTCTTCCGGTATTACTAAGTTGTATCGCTTTTAAAAGTGAACCGATTGACTGTGGGACTTAATTGAACTGATTCTGGACTGTGACCTTATAAATGTGAAAAATGAGCCAATTGGACTCCAAGAAATAACATTCTTTTTAACTCGACATGATTGCCGGAACTCAACGATTACACTGGACCCTGTGGTAGCGCTTTATTTAAAAATTTAGATAAATCAGTCATTTTTTGCTGTGGGACCAATCCTATCCGTTAGTTCACGCTGAAGAAATAGAGACAGTTTCAAAAACTACCTTTCATTGACTTTCTAACGGTGTCAATCCGTTTGAGTTACAGCGGTCGCTTCACATATTCGTACCAACATGTATTTAGCGTTTTTTTCCGATGTTACTAAGTTGTATCGCTTTTAGAAGTGAAACAATTGACTGTGGGACTTAATTGAACTGATTCTGGACTGTGATCTTATAAATATGATAAATGAGCCAATTGGAATCCAAGAAATAACATTCTTTTTAACTCGACATGATTGCCGGAACTCAGCGATTACACTGGGCGCTGTGGGAGCGCTTTATTTAAAAATTAGGATAAATAAGTCATTTTTTACTGTGGGACCAATCCTAGCCGTTTGTTCGCGCTGAAGAAGTAGAGACAGTTTCAAAAACTACATTTCATTGACTTTCTAACGGTGTCAATCCCTTTGAGTTACAACGGTTGCTTCACATATTCGTACCAACATGTATTTAGCGATTTTTTCCGATCTTACTAAGTTGTATCGCTTTTAAAAGTGAAACAATTGACTGTGGGACTTAATTGAACTGATTCTGGACTGTGACCTTATAAATGTGATAAATGAGCCACTTGGATTCCAAGAAATAACATTCTTTTTAACTCGACATGATTGCCGGAACTCAACGATTACACTGGACTCTGTGGTAGCGCTTCATTTAAAAATTTAGATAAATAAGTCATTTATTACTATGGGACCAATCCTAGCCGTTAGTTCGGGCTGAAAAAATAGAGACAGTTTCAAAAACTACTTTTCATTGACTTTCTAACGGTGTCAATCCGTTTGAGTTACAACGATTGCGTCACGTATTCGTACCAACATGTATTTAGCGATTTGTTCCGATCTTACTAAGTTGTATCGCTTTTAAAAGTGAAACGATTGACTGTGGGAATTAATTGAACTGTTTCTGCACTGTGATCTTATAAATGTGATAAATGAGCCAATTGAACTCCAAGAAATGACATTCTTTTTAACTCGACATGATTGTCGGAACTCAGCGATTACACTGGGCGCTGTGGGAGCGCTTTATTTAAAAGTTAAGATAAATAAGTCATTTTTTACTTTGGGACCAATCCTAGACGTTAGTTCACGCTGAAGAAATAGAGACAGTTTCAAAAACTAAATTTCATTGACTTTCTAACGGTGTCAATCCGTTTGAGTTACAACGGTTGCTTCACATATTCGTACCAACATGTATTTAGCGATTTTTTCCGATCTTACTAAGTTGTATCGCTATTAAAAGTGAAACAATTGACTGTGGGACTTAATTGAACTGATTCTGGACTGTGACCTTATAAATGTGATAAATGAGCCAATTGGACTCCAAGAAATAACATTCTTTTTAACTCGACATGATTGCCGGAACTCAACGATTACACTGGACCCTGTGGTAGCGCTTCATTTAAAAATTTAGATAAATAAGTCATTTTTTACTGTGGGACCAATCCTAGGCGTTAGTTCGCGCTGAAAAAACAGAGACAGTTTCAAAAACTACTTTTCATTGACTTTCTAACGGTGTCAATCCGTCTGAGTTACAACGGTTGCGTCTAAGATTCATACCAACATGTATTTAGCGATTTCTTCCGGTATTACTAAGTTGTATCACTTTTAAAAGTGAACCGATTGACTGTGGGACTTAATTGAACTGATTCTGGACTGTGACCTTATAAATGTGAAAAATGAGCCAATTGGACTCCAAGAAATAACATTCTTTTTAACTCGACATGATTGCCGGAACTCAACGATTACACTGGACCCTGTGGTAGCGCTTTATTTAAAAATTTAGATAAATAAGTCATTTTTTGCTGTGGGACCAATCCTATCCGTTAGTTCACGCTGAAGAAATAGAGACACTTTCAAAAACTACCTCTCATTGACTTTCTAACGGTGTCAATCCGTTTGACTTACAGCGGTCGCTTCACATATTCGTACCAACATGTATTTAGCGTTTTTTTCCGATATTACTAAGTTGTATCGCTTTTAAAAGTGAAACAATTGACTGTGGGACTTAATTGAACTGATTCTGGACTGTGATCTTATAAATATGATAAATGAGCCAATTGGAATCCAAGAAATAACATTCTTTTTAACTCGACATGATTGCCGGAACTCAGCGATTACACTGGGCGCTGTGGGAGCGCTTTATTTAAAAATTAAGATAAATAAGTCATTTTTTACTGTGGGACCAATCCTAGCCGTTAGTTCGCGCTGAAGAAGTAGAGACAGTTTCAAAAACTACATTTCATTGACTTTCTAACGGTGTCAATCCCTTTGAGTTACAACGGTTGCTTCACATATTCGTACCAACATGTATTTAGCGATTTTTTCCGATCTTACTAAGTTGTATCGCTTTTAAAAGTGAAACAATTGACTGTGGGACTTGATTGAACTGATTCTGGACTGTGACCTTATAAATGTGATAAATGAGCCACTTGGATTCCAAGAAATAACATTCTTTTTAACTCGACATGATTGCCGGAACTCAACGATTACACTGGACTCTGTGGTAGCGCTTCATTTAAAAATTTAGATAAATAAGTCATTTATTACTATGGGACCAATCCTAGCCGTTAGTTCGCGCTGAAAAAACAGAGACAGTTTCAAAAACTACTTTTCATTGACTTTCTAACGGTGTCAATCCGTTTGAGTTACAACGATTGCGTCACGTATTCGTACCAACATGTATTTAGCGATTTGTTCCGATCTTACTAAGTTGTATCGCTTTTAAAAGTGAAACGATTGACTGTGGGACTTAATTGAACTGATTCTGGACTGTCATCTTCTAAATGTGATAAATGAGCCAATTGGACTCCAAGAAATAACATTCTTTTTAACTAGACATGATTGCCGGAACTCAACGATTACACTGGACTCTGTGGTAGCGCTTCATTTAAAAATTTAGATAAATAAGTCATTTTTTACTGTGGGACCAATCCTAGACGTTAGTTCACGCTGAAGAAATAGAGACAGTTTCAAAAACTAAATTTCATTGACTTTCTAACGGTGTCAATCCGTTTGAGTTACAACGGTTGCTTCACATATTCGTACCAACATGTATTTAGCGATTTTTTCCGATCTTACTAAGTTGTATCGCTTTTAAAAGTGAAACAATTGACTGTGGGACTTAATTGAACTGATTCTGGACTGTGACCTTATAAATGTGATAAATGAGCCAATTGGACTCCAAGAAATAACATTCTTTTTAACTCGACATGATTGCCGGAACTCAACGATTACACTGGACCCTGTGGTAGCGCTTCATTTAAAAATTTAGATAAATAAGTCATTTTTTACTGTGGGACCAATCCTAGGCGTTAGTTCGCGCTGAAAAAACAGAGACAGTTTCAAAAACTACTTTTCATTGACTTTCTAACGGTGTCAATCCGTTTGAGTTACAACGGTTGCGTCTAAGATTCATACCAACATGTATTTAGCGATTTCTTCCGGTATTACTAAGTTGTATCGCTTTTAAAAGTGAACCGATTGACTGTGGGACTTAATTGAACTGATTCTGGACTGTGACCTTATAAATGTGAAAAATGAGCCAATTGGACTCCAAGAAATAACATTCTCTTTAACTCGACATGATTGCCGGAACTCAACGATTACACTGGACCCTGTGGTAGCGCTTTATTTAAAAATTTATATAAATAAGTCATTTTTTGCTGTGGGACCAATCCTATCCGTTAGTTCACGCTGAAGAAATAGAGACAGTTTCAAAAACTACCTCTCATTGACTTTCTAACGGTGTCAATCCGTTTGACTTACAGCGGTCGCTTCACATATTCGTACCAACATGTATTTAGCGTTTTTTTCCGATATTACTAAGTTGTATCGCTTTTAAAAGTGAAACAATTGACTGTGGGACTTAATTGAACTGATTCTGTACTGTGATCTTATAAATATGATAAATGAGCCACTTGGATTCCAAGAAATAACATTCTTTTTAACTCGACATGATTGCCGGAACTCAACGATTACACTGGACTCTGTGGTAGCGCTTCATTTAAAAATTTAGATAAATAAGTCATTTATTACTATGGGACCAATCCTAGCCGTTAGTTCGCGCTGAAAAAACAGAGACAGTTTCAAAAACTACCTTTCATTGACTTTCTAACGGTGTCAATCCGTTTGAGTTACAACGATTGCGTCACGTATTCGTACCAACATGTATTTAGCGATTTGTTCCGATCTTACTAAGTTGTATCGCTTTTAAAAGTGAAACGATTGACTGTGGGAATTAATTGAACTGTTTCTGCACTGTGATCTTATGAATGTGATAAATGAGCCAATTGAACTCCAAGAAATGACATTCTTTTTAACTCGACATGATTGTCGGAACTCAGCGATTACACTGGGCGCTGTGGGAGCGCTTTATTTAAAAGTTAAGATAAATAAGTCATTTTTTACTGTGGGACCAATCCTAGACGTTAGTTCACGCTGAAGAAATAGAGACAGTTTCAAAAACTAAATTTCATTGACTTCTAACGGTGTCAATCCGTTTGAGTTACAACGGTTGCTTCACATATTCGTACCAACATGTATTTAGCGATTTTTTCCGATCTTACTAAGTTGTATCGCTTTTAAAAGTGAAACAATTGACTGTGGGACTTAATTGAACTGATTCTGGACTGTGACCTTATAATTGTGATAAATGAGCCAATTGGACTCCAAGAAATAACATTCTTTTTAACTCGACATGATTGCCGGAACTCAACGATTACACTGGACCCTGTGGTAGCGCTTCATTTAAAAATTTAGATAAATAAGTCATTTTTTACTGTGGGACCAATCCTAGCCGTTAGTTCGCGCTGAAAAAACAGAGACAGTTTCAAAAACTACTTTTCATTGACTTTCTAACGGTGTCAATCCGTTTGAGTTACAACGGTTGCGTCTAAGATTCATACCAACATGTATTTAGCGATTTCTTCCGGTATTACTAAGTTGTATCGCTTTTAAAAGTGAACCGATTGACTGTGGGACTTAATTGAACTGATTCTGGACTGTGACCTTATAAATGTGAAAAATGAGCCAATTGGACTCCAAGAAATAACATTCTCTTTAACTCGACATGATTGCCGGAACTCAACGATTACACTGGACCCTGTGGTAGCGCTTTATTTAAAAATTTAGATAAATAAGTCATTTTTTGCTGTGGGACCAATCCTATCCGTTAGTTCACGCTGAAGAAATAGAGACAGTTTCAAAAACTACCTCTCATTGACTTTCTAACGGTGTCAATCCGTTTGACTTACAGCGGTCGCTTCACATATTCGTACCAACATGTATTTAGCGTTTTTTTCCGATATTACTAAGTTGTATCGCTTTTAAAAGTGAAACAATTGACTGTGGGACTTAATTGAACTGATTCTGTACTGTGATCTTATAAATATGATAAATGAGCCAATTGGAATCCAAGAAATAACATTCTTTTTAACTCGACATGATTGCCGGAACTCAGCGATTACACTGGGCGCTGTGGGAGCGCTTTATTTAAAAATTAAGATAAATAAGTCATTTTTTACTGTGGGACCAATCCTAGCCGTTAGTTCGCGCTGAAGAAGTAGAGACAGTTTCAAAAACTACATTTCATTGACTTTCTAACGGTGTCAATCCCTTTGAGTTACAACGGTTGCTTCACATATTCGTACCAACATGTATTTAGCGATTTTTTCCGATCTTACTAAGTTGTATCGCTTTTAAAAGTGAAACAATTGACTGTGGGACTTGATTGAACTGATTCTGGACTGTGACCTTATAAATGTGATAAATGAGCCACTTGGATTCCAAGAAATAACATTCTTTTTAACTCGACATGATTGCCGGAACTCAACGATTACACTGGACTCTGTGGTAGCGCTTCATTTAAAAATTTAGATAAATAAGTCATTTATTACTATGGGACCAATCCTAGCCGTTAGTTCGCGCTGAAAAAACAGAGACAGTTTCAAAAACTACCTTTCATTGACTTTCTAACGGTGTCAATCCGTTTGAGTTACAACGATTGCGTCACGTATTCGTACCAACATGTATTTAGCGATTTGTTCCGATCTTACTAAGTTGTATCGCTTTTAAAAGTGAAACGATTGACTGTGGGAATTAATTGAACTGTTTCTGCACTGTGATCTTATGAATGTGATAAATGAGCCAATTGAACTCCAAGAAATGACATTCTTTTTAACTCGACATGATTGTCGGAACTCAGCGATTACACTGGGCGCTGTGGGAGCGCTTTATTTAAAAGTTAAGATAAATAAGTCATTTTTTACTGTGGGACCAATCCTAGACGTTAGTTCACGCTGAAGAAATAGAGACAGTTTCAAAAACTAAATTTCATTGACTTCTAACGGTGTCAATCCGTTTGAGTTACAACGGTTGCTTCACATATTCGTACCAACATGTATTTAGCGATTTTTTCCGATCTTACTAAGTTGTATCGCTTTTAAAAGTGAAACAATTGACTGTGGGACTTAATTGAACTGATTCTGGACTGTGACCTTATAATTGTGATAAATGAGCCAATTGGACTCCAAGAAATAACATTCTTTTTAACTCGACATGATTGCCGGAACTCAACGATTACACTGGACCCTGTGGTAGCGCTTCATTTAAAAATTTAGATAAATAAGTCATTTTTTACTGTGGGACCAATCCTAGCCGTTAGTTCGCGCTGAAAAAACAGAGACAGTTTCAAAAACTACTTTTCATTGACTTTCTAACGGTGTCAATCCGTTTGAGTTACAATGGTTGCTTCACATATCCGTACCAACATGTATTAAGTGTTTTTTTTCGATATTACTAAGTGGCATTGCTTTTGAAAGTGAAACGATTGACTGTGGGACTTAATTGAACTGATTCTGGACTGTCATCTTCTAAATGTGATAAATGAGCCAATTGGACTCCAAGAAATAACATTCTTTTTAACTAGACATGATTGCCGGAACTCAGCGATTACACTGGGCGCTGTGGGAGCGCTTTATTTAAAAATTAAGATAAATAAGACATTTTTTACTGTGGGACCAATCCTAGCCGTTAGTTCGCGCTGAAGAAGTAGATACATGTGCAAAAACTACATTTCATTGACTTTCTAACAATGTCAATCCGTTTGAGTTACAACGGTTGCTTCACATATTCGTACCAACATGTATTTAGCGATTTTTTCCGATCTTACTAAGTTGTATCGCTTTTAAAAGTGAAACAATTGACTGTGGGACTTAATTGAACTGATTCTGGACTGTGACCTTATAAATGTGATAAATGAGCCACTTGGACTCCAAGAAATAACATTCTTTTTAACTCGACATGATTGCCGGAACTCAACGATTACACTGGACTCTGTGGTAGCGCTTCATTTAAAAATTTAGATAAATAAGTCATTTTTTACTATGGGACCAATCCTAGCCGTTAGTTCGCGCTGAAAAAACAGAGACAGTTTCAAAAACTACTTTTCATTGACTTTCTAACGGTGTCAATCCGTTTGAGTTACAACGATTGCGTCACGTATTCGTACCAACATGTATTTAGCGATTTGTTCCGATCTTACTAAGTTGTATCGCTTTTAAAAGTGAAACGATTGACTGTGGGAATTAATTGAACTGTTTCTGCACTGTGACCTTATAAATGTGATAAATGAGCTAATTGAACTCCAAGAAATAACATTCTTTTTAACTCGACATGATTGTCGGAACTCAGCGATTACACTGGGCGCTGTGGGAGCGCTTTATTTAAAAGTTAAGATAAATAAGTCATTTTTTACTGTGGGACCAATCCTAGACGTTAGTTCACGCTGAAGAAATAGAGACAGTTTCAAAAACTAAATTTCATTGACTTTCTAACGGTGTCAATCCGTTTGAGTTACAACGGTTGCTTCACATATTCGTACCAACATGTATTTAGCGATTTTTTCCGATCTTACTAAGTTGTATCGCTTTTAAAAGTGAAACAATTGACTGTGGGACTTAATTGAACTGATTCTGGACTGTGACCTTATAAATGTGATAAATGAGCCAATTGGACTCCAAGAAATAACATTCTTTGTAACTGGACATGATTGCCGGAACTCAACGATTACACTGGACCCTGTGGTAGCGCTTCATTTAAAAATTTAGATAAATAAGTCATTTTTTACTGTGGGACCAATCCTAGCCGTTAGTTCGCGCTGAAAAAACAGAGACAGTTTCACAAACTACTTTTCATTGACTTTCTAACGGTGTCAATCCGTTTGAGTTACAATGGTTGCTTCACATATCCGTACCAACATGTATTAAGTGTTTTTTTTCGATATTACTAAGTGGCATTGCTTTTGAAAGTGAAACGATTGACTGTGGGACTTAATTGAACTGATTCTGGACTGTCATCTTCTAAATGTGATAAATGAGCCAATTGGACTCCAAGAAATAACATTCTTTTTAACTAGACATGATTGCCGGAACTCAGCGATTACACTGGGCGCTGTGGGAGCGCTTTATTTGAAAATTAAGATAAATCAGACATTTTTTACTGTGGGACCAATCCTAGCCGTTAGTTCGCGCTGAAGAAGTAGATACATGTGCAAAAACTACATTTCATTGACTTTCTAACGGTGTCAATCCGTTTGAGTTACAACGGTTGCTTCACATATTCGTACCAACATGTATTTAGCGATTTTTTCCGATCTTACTAAGTTGTATCGCTTTTAAAAGTGAAACAATTGACTGTGGGACTTAATTGAACTGATTCTGGACTGTGACCTTATAAATGTTATAAATGACCCAATTTGACTCCAAGAAATAACATTCTTTTTAACTCCACATGATTGCCGGAACTCAATGATTACACTGGACACTATGGTAGCGCTTCATTTAAAAATTTAGATAAATAAGTCATTTTTTACTGTGGGACCAATCCTAGCCGTTAGTTTGCGCTGAAGAAGTAGAGACAGGTTCAAAAACTACATTTCATTGACTTTCTAACGGGGTCAATCCGTTTGAGTTACAAAGATTGCGTCACGTATTCGTACCAACATGTATTTAGCGATTTGTTCCGATCTTACTAAGTTGTATCGCTTTTAAAAGTGAAACGATTGACTGTGGGAATTAATTGAACTGTTTCTGGACTGTGACCTTATAAATGTAATAAATGAGCCAATTGAACTCCAAGAAATAACATTCTTTTTAACTCGACATGATTGCCGGAACTCAGCGATTACACTGGACCCTGTGGTAGCGCTTTATTTAAAAATTTCGATAAATAAGTAATTTTTTACTGTGGGACCAATCCTATCCGTTAGTTTACGTTGAAGAAATAGAGACAGTTTTAAAAACTACCTTTCATTGACTTTCTAACGGTGTCAATCCGTTTGAGTTACAACGGTTGCTTCACATATCCGTACCAACATGTATTAAGTGTTTTTTTTCGATATTACTAAGTTGTATCGCTTTTAAAAGTGAAACGATTAACTGTGGGACTTAATTGAACTGATTCTGGACTGTCATCTTATAAATGTGATAAAGGAGCCAATTGGACTCCAAGAAATAACATTCTTTTTAACTCGACATAATTGCCGGAACTCAGCGATTACACTGGACCCTGTGGTAGCGCTTCATTTAAAAATTTCGATAAATAAGTCATTTTTTACTGTGGGACCAATCCTATCCGTTAGTTCACGCTGAAGAAATAGAGACAGTTTCAAAAACTACATTTCATTGTCTTTTTAACTGTGTCAATCCGTTTGAGTTACAACGGTTGCTTCACATATTCGTACCAACATGTATTTAGCGATTTTTTCCGATATTACTAAGTTGTATCGCTTTTAAAAGTGAAACGATTGACTGTGGGACTTAATTGAACTGATTCTGGACTGTGACCTTATAAGTGTGATAAATGAGCCAATTAGACTCCCAGAAATAACATTCTTTTTAACTCGACATGATTGCCGGAATTCAGCGATTACACTGGACCCTGTGGTAGGGCTTCATTTAAAAATTTAGATAAATAAGTCATTTTTACTGTGGGACCAATCCTATCCGGTAGTTCGCGCTGAAGAAATAGAGACAGTTTCAAAAACTACCTTTCATTGACTTTCTAACGGTGTCAATCCGTTTGAGTTACAACGGTTGTTTCACATATTCGTACCAACATGTATTTAGCGTTTTTTTACGATATTACTAAGTTGTATCGCTTTTAAAAGTGAAACGATTGACTGTGGGACTTAATTGAACTGATTCTGGACTGTGATCTTATAAATGTGATAAATGAGCCAATCGGAATCCAAGAAATATCATTCTTTTTAACTCAAAATAATTGCCGGAACACAGCGATTACACTGGGCGCTGTGGGAGCGCTTCATTTAAAAACTAAGATAAATAAGTCTTTTTTTACTGTGGGACCAATCCTAGCCGTTAGTTCGCGCTGAAGAAATAGAGACAGTTTCAAAAACTACCTTTCATTAACTTTCTAACGGTGTCAATCCGTTTGAGTTACAACGGTTGCTTCACATATTCGTACCAACATGTATTTAGTGATTTTGTTCCGATATTATAAATTTGTATCGCTTTTAACGGTGAACCGATTGACTGTGGGAATTAGTTGAACTGATTCTGGACTGTGACCTGATAAAGGTGATAAATGAGCCAATTGGACTCCAAGAAATAACATTCTTTTTAACTCGACATGATTGCCGGAACTCAACGATTACACTGGACCCATTGGTAGCGCTTCATTCAAAAATTTGGATAAATAAGTCATTTTTTACTGTGGGACCAATCCTATCCGTTAGTTCACGCTGAAGAAATAGAGACAGATTCAAAAACCACCTTTCATCGACTTTCTAACGGTGTCAATCCGTTTGAGTTACAACGGTTGCTTCACACATTCGTACCAACGTGTTTTTAACGATTTTTTCTGATATTACTAAGTTGTATCGCTTTTAAAAGTGAAACGATTGACTGTGGGACTTAATTGAACTGATTCTGGACTGTGACCTTAAAAGTGTGATAAATGAGCCAATTAGACTCCAAGAAATTACATTCTTTTTAACTCTACATGATTGCCGGAACTCAACGATTACACTGGACCCTGTGGTAGCGCTTCATATAAAAATTTAGATAAATAAGTCATTTTTTACTGTTGGACCAATCCTATCCGGTAGTTCGCACTGAAAAAACAGAGACAGTTTCAAAAACTACCTTTCATTGACTTTCTAACGGTGTCAATCCGTTTGAGTTACAACGGTTGCTTCACATATTCGTACCAACATGTATTTAGCGTTTTTTCCGATATTACTAAGTTGTATCGCTTGTAAAAGTGAAACGATTGACTGTGGGACTTAATTGAACTGATTCTGGACTGTGATCTTATAAATGTGATAAATGAGCCAATCGGAATCCAAGAAATATCATTCTTTTTAACTCGACATGATTGCCGGAACACAGCGATTACACTGGGCGCTGTGGGAGCGCTTTAATTAAAAACTAAGATAAATAAGTCATTTTTTACTGTGGGACCAATCCTAGCCGTTAGTTCGCGCTGAAGAAATAGAGACAGTTTTAAAAACTACCTTTCATTAACTTTCTAACAGTGTCAATCCGTTTGAGTTACAACGGTTGCTTCACATATTCGTACCAACATGTATTTAGCGTTTTTTCCGATCTTACTAAGTTGTATCGCTTTTAAAAGTGAAACGATTGACTGTGGTACTTAATTGAACTGATTCTGGACTGTGACCTTATAAATGTGATAAATGAGCCAATTGGACTCCAAGAAATAACATTCTTTTTAACTCGACATGATTGCCGGAACTCAACGATTACACTGGACCCTTTGGTAGCGCTTTATTTAAAAATTTAGATAAATAAATCATTTTTTACTGTGGGACCAATCCTAGCCGTTAGTTCGCGCTGAAGAAGTAGAGACAGTTTCAAAAACTACTTTTCATTGACTTTCTAACGGTGTCAATCCGTTTGACTTACAACGGTTGCTTCACATATTCGTACCAACATGTATTTAGCGATTTTTTCCGATCTTACTAAGTTGTATCGCTTTTAAAAGTGAAACAATTGACTGTGGGACTTAATTGAACTGATTCTGGACTGTGACCTGCTAAATGTGATAAATGAGCCAATTGGACTCCAAGAAATAACATTCTTTTTAACTCGACATGATTGCCGGAACTCCACGATTACACTGGACCCTGTGGTAGCGCTTCATTTAAAAATTTAGATAAATAAGTCATTTTTTACTGTGGGACCAATCCTAGCTGTTAGTTCGCGCTGAAAAAACAGAGACAGTTTCAAAAACTACTTTTCATTGACTTTCTAACGGTGTCAATCCGTTTGAGTTACAACGATTGCGCCACGTATTCGTACCAACATGTATTTAGCGATTTGTTCCGATCTTACTAAGTTGTATCGCTTTTAAAAGTGAAACGATCGACTGTGGGAATGAATTGAACTGTTTCTGGACTGTGACCTTATAAATGTGATAAATGAGCCAATTGAACTCCAAGAAATAACATTCTTTTTAACTCGACATGATTGCCGGACTTCAGCGATTACACTGGACCCTGTGGTAGCGCTTTATTTAAAAATTTCGATAAACAAGTAATTTTTTACTGTGGGACCAATCCTATCCGTTAGTTCACGCTGAAGAAATAGAGACAGTTTCAAAAAGTACCTTTCATTGACTTTCTAACGGTGTCAATCCGTTTTAGTTACAACGGTTGCTTCACATATTCGTACCAACATGTATTTAGTGATTTTGTTCCGATATTACTAAGTTGTATCACTTTTAACGGTGAACCGTTTGACTGTGGGACTTAGTTGAACTGATTCTGGACTGTGACCTGATAAATGTGATAAATGAGCCAAATGGACTCCAAGAAATAACATTCTTTTTAACTCGACATGATTGCCGGAACTCAGCGATTACACTGGGCGCTGTGGGAGCGCTTTATTTAAAAATTTAGATAAATATGTCATTTTTTACTGTGGGACCAATCCTAGCCGTTAGTTCGCGCTGAAGAAATAGAGACAGTTTCAAAAACTAGATTTCATTGACTTTCTAACGGTGTCAATCCGTTTGAGTTACAACGGTTGCGTCAAAGATTCATAACAACATGTATTTAGCGATTTCTTCCGGTATTACTAAGTTGTATCGCTTTTAAAAGTGAAACGATTGACTGTGGGACTTAATTGAACTGATTCTGGACTGTGACCTGCTAAATGTGATAAATGAGTCACTTGGTCTCCAAGGAATGACATTCTTTTTAACTCGACATGATTGCCGGAACTCAGCGATTACACTGGACCCTGTGGTAGCGCTTTATTTAAAAATTTCGATAAACAAGTAATTTTTTACTGTGGGACCAATCCTATCCGTTAGTTCACGCTGAAGAAATAGAGACAGTTTCAAAAAGTACCTTTCATTGACTTTCTAACGGTGTCAATCCGTTTTAGTTACAACGGTTGCTTCACATATTCGTACCAACATGTATTTAGTGATTTTGTTCCGATATTACTAAGTTGTATCACTTTTAACGGTGAACCGTTTGACTGTGGGACTTAGTTGAACTGATTCTGGACTGTGACCTGATAAATGTGATAAATGAGCCAAATGGACTCCAAGAAATAACATTCTTTTTAACTCGACATGATTGCCGGAACTCAGCGATTACACTGGGCGCTGTGGGAGCGCTTTATTTAAAAATTAAGATAAATATGTCATTTTTTACTGTGGGACCAATCCTAGCCGTTAGCTCGCGCTGAAGAAATAGAGACAGTTTCAAAAAC
Organism: Hydractinia symbiolongicarpus; assembly: GCF_029227915.1. Lineage (NCBI taxonomy): Eukaryota > Metazoa > Cnidaria > Hydrozoa > Anthoathecata > Hydractiniidae > Hydractinia > Hydractinia symbiolongicarpus. The sequence goes on along the minus strand of NC_079888.1, from coordinate 863,744 downwards.
TAGATTTCATTGACTTTCTAACGGTGTCAATCCGTTTGAGTTACAACGGTTGCGTCAAAGATTCATAACAACATGTATTTAGCGATTTCTTCCGGTATTACTAAGTTGTATCGCTTTTAAAAGTGAAACGATTGACTGTGGGACTTAATTGAACTGATTCTGGACTGTGACCTGCTAAATGTGATAAATGAGTCACTTGGTCTCCAAGGAATGACAATCTTTTTAACTCGACATAATTGCTGGAACTCAGCGATTACACTGGACCCTGTGGTAGCGCTTCATTTAAAAATTTCGATAAATAAGTCATTTTTTACTGTGGGACCAATCCTATCCGTTAGTTCACACTGAAGAAATAAAGACAGTTTCAAAAACTACATTTCATTGTCTTTTTAACGGTGTCGATCCGTTTGAGTTACAACGGTTGCGTCACATATTCTTACCAACATGTATTTAGTGACTTTGTTCCGATATTACTAAGTTGCATCGCTTTTAACGGTGAATCGATTAACTGTGGGACTTAGTTCAACTGATTCTGGACTGTGACCTGATAAATGTGATAAATGAGGCAATTGGACTCCAATGAATGACATTCTTTTTAATTTGACAGGATTAATGAAACTCAGCGATTACACTGGGCGGTGTGGTAGTGCTTCATTTAAAAATTAAGATTAATAAGTCATTTTTTACTGTGGGACCAATCCTAGCCGTTAGTTCACGCTGGAGATATAGAGACAGTTTCAAAAATTACATTTCATTGTCTTTTTAACGGTGGCAATCCGTTTGAGTTACAACGGTTGCGTCAACAATTTGTACCAACATGTATTTAGTGATTTTGTTCCGATATTACTAAGTTGTACAGCTTTTAAAAGTGAAACGATTGCCTGTGGGACTTAATTGGACTGATTTTGGACTGTGATTTTATAAATGTGATAAATGAGCCAATTGGACTCCAATGAATGACAATCTTCTTAATTTGACATGATTGCCGGAACTCAGCGATTACACTGGACCCTGTGGTAGCGCTTTATTTAAAAATTTAGATAAATAAGTCATTTTTTACTGTGGGAACAATCCTTGCCGTTAGTTCGCTCTGAAAAAACAGAGACAGTTTCAAAAACTACTTTTCTTTGACTTTCTGTCGGTGTCAATCCGTTTGAGATACAACGATTGCGTCACGTATTCGTACCAACATGTATTTAGCGATTTGTTTCGATCTTACTAAGTTGTATCGCTTTTAAAAGTGAAACGATTGACTGTGGGAATTAATTGAACTGTTTCTGGACTGTGACTTTATAAATGTGATAAATGGGCCAATTGAACTCCAAGAAATAACATTCTTTTTAACTCGACATGATTGCCAGAACTCAGCGATTACACTGGACCCTGTGGTAGCGCTTTATTTAAAAATTTCAATAAATAAGTCATTTTTTACTGTGGGACCAATCCTAGGCGTTAGTTCGCGCTGAAAAAACAGAGACAGTTTCAAAAACTACTTTTCATTGACTTTCTAACGGTGTCAATCCGTTTGAGTTACAACGGTTGCTTCACATATCCGTACCAACATGTATTAGGTGTTTTTTTTCGATATTACTAAGTGGTATCGCTTTTGAAAGTGAAACGATTGACTGTGGGACTTAATTGAACTGATTCTGGACTGTCATCTTATAAATGTGATAAATGAGCCAATTGGACTCCAAGAAATAACATTCTTTTTAACTCGAGATGATTGCCGGAACTCAGCGATTACACTGGGCGCTGTGGGAGCGCTTTTATTAAAAATTAAGATAAATATGTCATTTTTTACTGTGGGACCAATCCCAGCCGTTAGTTCGCGCTGAAGAAATAGAGACAGTTTCAAAAACTAGATTTCATTGACTTTCTAACGGTGTCAATCCGTTTGAGTTACAACGGTTGCGTCAAAGATTCATACCAACATATATTTAGCGATTTCTTCCGGTATTACTACGTTGTATCGCTTTTAAAAGTGAAACGATTGACTGTGGGACTTAATTGAACTGATTCTGGACTGTGATCTGCTAAATGTGTTAAATGAGTCACTTGGTCTCCAAGGAATGACAATCTTCTTAATTTGACATGATTGCCGGAACTCAGCGATTACACTGGACTCTGTGGTAGCGCTTCATTTAAAAATTTCGATAAATAAGTCATTTTTTACTGTGGGACCAATCCTATCCGTTAGTTCACGCTGAAGAAATAGAGACAGTTTCAAAAACTACATTTCATTGTCTTTTTAACGGTGTCAATCCGTTTGAGTTACAACGGTTGCGTCACATATTCGTACCAACATGTATTTAGTGATTTTGTTCCGATATTACTAAGTTGTATCGCTTTTAACGGTGAACTGATTGACTGTGGGAATTAGTTGAACTGATTCTGGACTGTGACCTGATAAATGTGATAAATGAGCCAATTGAACTCCAAGAAATAACATTCTTTTTAACTCGACATAATTGCCAGAACTCAGCGATTACACTGGACCATGTGGGAGCGCTTTATTTAAAAATTATGATAAATATGTCATTTTTTACTGTGGGACCAATCCTATTCGTTAGTTCACGCTGAAGAAATAGAGACAGTTTCAAAAACCACCTTTCATCGAGTTTCTAACGGTGTCAATCCGTTTGAGTTACAACGGTTGCTTCACATATTCGTACCAACATGTATTTAGCGATTTTATCCGATATTACTAAGTTGTATCGCTTTTAAAAGTGAAACGATTGACTGTGGGAATTAATTGAACTGATTCTGGACTGTGACCTTATAAGTGTGATAAATGAGACCATTGGACTCCAAGAAATAACATTCTTTTTAACTCGACATGATTGCCGGAACTCAGCGATTACACTGGGCACTGTGGGAGCGCTTTATTTAAAAATTAAGATAAATATGTCATTTTTTACTGTGCGACCAATCCTATCCGTTAGTTTACGCTGAAGAAATAGAGACAGTTTCAAAAACTACATTTCATTGTCTTTTTAACGGTGGCAATCCGTTTGAGTTACAACGGTTGCGTCAACAATTTGTACCAACATGTATTTAGTGATTTTGTTCCGATATTACTAAGTTGTATAGCTTTTAAAAGTGAAACGATTGCCTGTGGGACTTAATTGGACTGATTTTGGATTGTGATCTTATAAATGTGATAAATGAGCCAATTGGACTCCAAGGAATGACATTCTTCTTAATTTGACAGGATTAATGAAACTCAGCGATTACACTGGGCGGTGTGGTGGTGCTTCATTTAAAAATAAAGATTAATAAGTCATTTTTTACTGTGGGACCAATCCTAGCCGTTAGTTCACGCTGGAGAAATAGAGACAGTTTCAATAATTACATTTCATTGTCTTTTTAACGGTGGCAATCCGTTTGAGTTACAACGGTTGCGTCAACAATTTGTACCAACATGTATTTAGTGATTTTGTTCCGATATTACTAAGTTATACAGCTTTTAAAAGTGAAACGATTGCCTGTGGGACTTAATTGGACTGATTTTGGACTGTGATTTTATAAATGTGATAAATGAGCCAATTGGACTCCAATGAATGACAATCTTCTTAATTTGACATGATTGCCGGAACTCAGCGATTACACTGGACCCTTTGGTAGCGCTTTATTTAAAAATTTAGATAAATAAGTCATTTTTTACTGTGGGAACAATCCTTGCCGTTAGTTCGCGCTGAAAAAACAGAGACAGTTTCAAAAACTACTTTTCTTTGACTTTCTGTCGGTGTCAATCCGTTTGAGATACAACGATTGCGTCACGTATTCGTACCAACATGTATTTAGCGATTTGTTCCGATCTTACTAAGTTGTATCGCTTTTAAAAGTGAAACGATTGACTGTGGGAATTAATTGAACTGTTTCTGGACTGTGACTTTATAAATGTGATAAATGAGCCAATTGAACTCCAAGAAATAACATTCTTTTTAACTCGACATGATTGCCAGAACTCAGCGATTACACTGGACCCTGTGGTAGCGCTTTATTTAAAAATTTCAATAAATAAGTCATTTTTTACTGTGGGACCAATCCTAGGCGTTAGTTCGCGCTGAAAAAACAGAGACAGTTTCAAAAACTACTTTTCATTGACTTTCTAACGGTGTCAATCCGTTTGAGTTACAACGGTTGCTTCACATATCCGTACCAACATGTATTAAGTGTTTTTTTTCGATATTACTAAGTGGTATCGCTTTTGAAAGTGAAACGATTGACTGTGGGACTTAATTGAACTGATTCTGGACTGTCATCTTATAAATGTGATAAATGAGCCAATTGGACTCCAAGAAATAACATTCTTTTTAACTCGAGATGATTGCCGGAACTCAGCGATTACACTGGGCGCTGTGGGAGCGCTTTTATTAAAAATTAAGATAAATATGTCATTTTTTACTGTGGGACCAATCCAGGCGTTAGTTCACGCTGAAGAAATAGAGACAGTTTCAAAAACTAGATTTCATTGACTTTCTAACGGTGTCAATCCGTTTGAGTTACAACGGTTGCGTCAAAGATTCATACCAACATATATTTAGCGATTTCTTCCGGTATTACTACGTTGTATCGCTTTTAAAAGTGAAACGATTGACTGTGGGACTTAATTGAACTGATTCTGGACTGTCATCTGCTAAATGTGATAAATGAGTCACTTGGTCTCCAAGGAATGACAATCTTCTTAATTTGACATCATTGCCGGAACTCAGCGATTACACTGGACTCTGTGGTAGCGCTTCATTTAAAAATTATGATAAATATGTCATTTTTTACTGTGGGACCAATCCTATTCGTTAGTTCACGCTGAAGAAACAGAGACAGTTTCAAAAACTACATTTCATTGTCTTTTTAACAGTGTCAATCCGTTTGAGTTACAACGGTTGCGTCACATATTCGTACCAACATGTATTTAGTGATTTTGTTCCGATATTACTAAGTTGTATCGCTTTTAACGGTGAACCGATTGACTGTGGGAATTAGTTGAACTGATTCTGGACTGTGACCTGATAAATGTGTTAAATGAGCCAATTGAACTCCAAGAAATAACATCCTTTTTAACTCGACATAATTGCCGGAACTCAGCGATTACACTGGACCATGTGGGAGCGCTTTATTTAAAAATTATGATAAATATGTCATTTTTTACTGTGGGACCAATCCTATTCGTTAGTTCACGCTGAAAAAATAGAGACAGTCTCAAAAAACACCTTTCATCGAGTTTCTAACGGTGTCAATCCGTTTGAGTTACAACGGTTGCTTCACATATTCGTACCAACATGTATTTAGCGATTTTATCCGATATTACTAAGTTTTATCGCTTTTAAAAGTGAAACGATTGACTGTGGGAATTAATTGAACTGATTCTGGACTGTGACCTTATAAGTGTGATAAATGAGACAATTGGACTCCAAGAAATAACATTCTTTTTAACTCGACATGATTGCCGGAACTCAGCGATTACACTGGGCACTGTGGGAGCGCTTTATTTAAAAATTAAGATAAATATGTCATTTTTTATTGTGGGACCAATCCTAGCCGTTAGTTCGCGCTGAAGAAATAGAGACAGTTTCAAAAACTAGATTTCATTGACTTTCTAACGGTGTCAATCCGTTTGAGTTACAACGGTTGCGTCTAAGATTCATACCAACATGTATTTAGCGATTTCTTCCGGTATTACTAAGTTGTATCGCTTTTAAAAGTGAACCGATTGACTGTGGGACTTAATTGAACTGATTCTGGACTGTGACCTGCTAAATGTGATAAATGAGTCACTTGGTCTCCAAGGAATGACAATCTTCTTAATTTGACATGATTGCCGGAACTCAGCGATTACACTGGACTCTGTGGTAGCGCTTCATTTAAAAATTTCGATAAATAAGTCATTTTTTACTGTGAGACCAATCCTATCCGATAGTTCACGCTGAAGAAATAGAGACAGTTTCAAAAACTACATTTCATTGTCTTTTTAACGGTGTCAATCCGTTTGAGTTACAACGGTTGCGTCACATATTCGTACCAACATGTATTTAGCGTTTTTTCCGATATTACTAAGTTGTATCGCTTTTAAAAGTGAAACAATTGACTGTGGGACTTAATTGAACTGATTCTGGACTGTGATCTTATAAATATGAGAAATGAGCCAATTGGAATCCAAGAAATAACATTCTTTTTAACTCGACATGATTGCCGGAACTCAGCGATTACACTGGGCGCTGTGGGAGCGCTTTATTTAAAAATTAAGATAAATAAGTCATTTTTTACTGTGGGACCAATCCTAGCCGTTAGTTCGCGCTGAAGAAGTAGAGACAGTTTCAAAAACTACATTTCATTGACTTTCTAACGGTGTCAATCCGTTTGAGTTACAACGGTTGCTTCTCATATTCGTACCAACATGTACTTAGCGATTTTTTCCGATCTTACTAAGTTGTATCGCTTTTAAAAGTGAAACAATTGACTGTGGGACCTAATTGAACTGATTCTGGACTGTGACCTGATAAATGTGATAAATGAGCCAATTGAACTCCAAGAAATAACATTCTTTTTAACTCGACATAATTGCCGCAACTCAGCGATTACACTGGACCATGTGGGAGCGCTTTATTTAAAAATTATGATAAATATGTCATTTTTTACTGTGGGACCAATCCTATTCGTTAGTTCACGCTGAAGAAATAGAGACAGTTTCAAAAACCACCTTTCATCGAGTTTCTAACGGTGTCAATCCGTTTGAGTTACAACGGTTGCTTCACATATTCGTACCAACATGTATTTAGCGATTTTATCCGATATTACTAAGTTGTATCGCTTTTAAAAGTGAAACGATTGACTGTGGGAATTAATTGAAATGATTCTGGACTGTGACCTTATAAGTGTGATAAATGAGACAATTGGACTCCAAGAAATAACATTCTTTTTAACTCGACATGATTGCCATAACTCAGCGATTACACTGGGCACTGTGGGAGTGCTTTATTTAAAAATTAAGATAAATATGTCATTTTTTATTGTGGGACCAATCCTAGCCGTTAGTTCGCGCTGAAGAAACAGAGACAGTTTCAAAAACTAATTTTCATTGACTTTCTAACGGTGTCAATCCGTTTGAGTTACAACGGTTGCTTCACATATCCGTACCAACATGTATTAAGTGTTTTTTTTCGATATTACTAAGTGGTATCGCTTTTGAAAGTGAAACGATTGACTGTGGGACTTAATTGAACTGATTCTGGACTGTCATCTGCTAAATGTGATAAATGAGTCACTTGGTCTCCAAGGAATGACAATCTTCTTAATTTGACATCATTGCCGGAACTCAGCGATTACACTGGACTCTGTGGTAGCGCTTCATTTAAAAATTATGATAAATATGTCATTTTTTACTGTGGGACCAATCCTATTCGTTAGTTCACGCTGAAGAAACAGAGACAGTTTCAAAAACTACATTCCATTGTCTTTTTAACGGTGTCAATCCCTTTGACTTACAACGGTTGCGTCACATATTCGTACCAACATGTATTTAGTGATTTTGTTCCGATATTACTAAGTTGTATCGCTTTTAACGGTGAACCGATTGACTGTGGGAATTAGTTGAACTGATTCTGGACTGTGACCTGATAAATGTGTTAAATGAGCCAATTGAACTCCAAGAAATAACATCCTTTTTAACTCGACATAATTGCCGGAACTCAGCGATTACACTGGACCATGTGGGAGCGCTTTATTTAAAAATTATGATAAATATGTCATTTTTTATTGTGGGACCAATCCTAGCCGTTAGTTCGCGCTGAAGAAATAGAGACAGTTTCAAAAACTAGATTTCATTGACTTTCTAACGGTGTCAATCCGTTTGAGTTACAACGGTTGCGTCTAAGATTCATACCAACATGTATTTAGCGATTTCTTCCGGTATTACTAAGTTGTATCGCTTTTAAAAGTGAACCGATTGACTGTGGGACTTAATTGAACTGATTCTGGACTGTGACCTGCTAAATGTGATAAATGAGTCACTTGGTCTCCAAGGAATGACAATCTTCTTAATTTGACATGATTGCCGGAACTCAGCGATTACACTGGACTCTGTGGTAGCGCTTCATTTAAAAATTTCGATAAATAAGTCATTTTTTACTGTGAGACCAATCCTATCCGATAGTTCACGCTGAAGAAATAGAGACAGTTTCAAAAACTACATTTCATTGTCTTTTTAACGGTGTCAATCCGTTTGAGTTACAACGGTTGCGTCACATATTCGTACCAACATGTATTTAGCGTTTTTTCCGATATTACTAAGTTGTATCGCTTTTAAAAGTGAAACAATTGACTGTGGGACTTAATTGAACTGATTCTGGACTGTGATCTTATAAATATGAGAAATGACCCAATTGGAATCCAAGAAATAACATTCTTTTTAACTCGACATGATTGCCGGAACTCAGCGATTACACTGGGCGCTGTGGGAGCGCTTTATTTAAAAATTAAGATAAATAAGTCATTTTTTACTGTGGGACCAATCCTAGCCGTTAGTTCGCGCTGAAGAAGTAGAGACAGTTTCAAAAACTACATTTCATTGACTTTCTAACGGTGTCAATCCGTTTGAGTTACAACGGTTGCTTCTCATATTCGTACCAACATGTACTTAGCGATTTTTTCCGATCTTACTAAGTTGTATCGCTTTTAAAAGTGAAACAATTGACTGTGGGACCTAATTGAACTGATTCTGGACTGTGACCTTATAAATGTGATAAATGAGCCACTTGGACTCCAAGAAATAACATTCTTTTTAACTCGACATGATTGCCGGAACTCAACGATTACACTGGACCCTGTGGTAGCGCTTCATTTAAAAATTTAGATAAATAAGTCATTTTTTACTGTGGGACCAATCCTAGCCGTTAGTTCGCGCTGAAAAAACAGAGACAGTTTCAAAAACTACTTTTCATTGACTTTCTAACGGTGTCAATCCGTTTGAGTTACAACGGTTGCTTCACATATCCGTACCAACATGTATTAAGTGTTTTTTTTCGATATTACTAAGTGGTATTGCTTTTGAAAGTGAAACGATTGACTGTGGGACTTAATTGAACTGATTCTGTACTGTCATCTTATAAATGTGATAAATGAGCCAATTGGACTCCAAGAAAAAACATTCTTTTTAACTCGAAGGAATTGCCGGAACTCAGCGATTACACTGGGCGCTGTGGGAGCGCTTTATTTAAACTTAAGATAAATATGTCATTTTTTACTGTGGGACCAATCGTAGCCGTTAGTTCGCGCTGAAGAAATAGAGACAGTTTCAAAAACGAGATTTCATTGACTTTCTAACGGTGTCAATCCGTTTGAGTTACAACGGTTGCTTCACATATTCGTACCAACATGTATTTAGCGATTTTTTCCGATCTTACTAAGTTGTCTCGCTTTTAAAAGTGAAACAATTGTCTGTGGGACTTAATTGAACTGATTCTGGACTGTGACCTTATAATTGTGATAAATGAGCCAATTGGACTCCAAGAAATAACATTCTTTTTAACTCGACATGATTGCCGGAACTCAACGATTACACTGGACCCTGTGGTAGCGCTTCATTTAAAAATTTAGATAAATAAGTCATTTTTTACTGTGGGACCAATCCTAGCCGTTAGTTCGCGCTGAAAAAACAGAGACAGTTTCAAAAACTACATTTCATTGACTTTCTAACGGTGTCAATCCGTTTGAGTTACAACGGTTGCTTCACATATCCGTACCAACATGTATTAAGTGTTTTTTTTCGATATTACTAAGTGGTATTGCTTTTGAAAGTGAAACGATTGACTGTTGGACTTAATTGAACTGATTCTGGACTGTCATCTTCTAAATGTGATAAATGTGCCAATTTGACTCCAAGAAATAACATTCTTTTTAACTCCACATGATTGCCGGAACTCAATGATTACACTGGACACTATGGTAGCGCTTCATTTAAAAATTTAGATAAATAATCATTTTTTACTGTGGGACCAATCCTAGCCGTTAGTTCGCGCTGAAGAAATAGAGACAGTTTCAAAAACTAGATTTCATTGACTTTCTAACGGTGTCAATCCGTTTGAGTTACAACGGTTGCGTCAAAGATTCATACCAACATATATTTAGCGATTTCTTCCGGTATTACTACGTTGTATCGCTTTTAAAAGTGAAACGATTGACTGTGGGACTTAATTGAACTGATTCTGGACTGTGATCTGCTAAATGTGATAAATGAGTCACTTGGTCTCCAAGGAATGACAATCTTCTTAATTTGACATGATTGCCGGAACTCAGCGATTACACTGGACTCTGTGGTAGCGCTTCATTTAAAAATTTCGATAAAAAAGTCATTTTTTACTGTGGGACCAATCCTATCCGTTAGTTCACGCTGAAGAAATAGAGACAGTTTCAAAAACTACATTTCATTGTCTTTTTAACGGTGTCAATCCGTTTGAGTTACAACGGTTGCGTCACATATTCGTACCAACATGTATTTAGTGATTTTGTTCCGATATTACTAAGTTGTATCGCTTTTAACGGTGAACTGATTGACTGTGGGAATTAGTTGAACTGATTCTGGACTGTGACCTGATAAATGTGATAAATGAGCCAATTGAACTCCAAGAAATAACATTCTTTTTAACTCGACATAATTGCCGCAACTCAGCGATTACACTGGACCATGTGGGAGCGCTTTATTTAAAAATTATGATAAATATGTCATTTTTTACTGTGGGACCAATCCTATTCGTTAGTTCACGCTGAAGAAATAGAGACAGTTTCAAAAACCACCTTTCATCGAGTTTCTAACGGTGTCAATCCGTTTGAGTTACAACGGTTGCTTCACATATTCGTACCAACATGTATTTAGCGATTTTGTCCGATATTACTAAGTTGTATCGCTTTTAAAAGTGAAACGATTGACTGTGGGAATTAATTGAACTGATTCTGGACTGTGACCTTATAAGTGTGATAAATGAGACAATTGGACTCCAAGAAATAACATTCTTTTTAACTCGACATGATTGCCGGAACTCAGCGATTACGCTGGGCACTGTGGGAGTGCTTTATTTAAAAATTAAGATAAATATGTCATTTTTTATTGTGGGACCAATCCTAGCCGTTAGTTCGCGCTGAAAAAACAGAGACAGTTTCAAAAACTACATTTCATTGACTTTCTAACGGTGTCAATCCGTTTGAGTTACAACGGTTGCTTCACATATCCGTACCAACATGTATTAAGTGTTTTTTTTCGATATTACTAAGTGGTATTGCTTTTGAAAGTGAAACGATTGACTGTTGGACTTAATTGAACTGATTCTGGACTGTCATCTTCTAAATGTGATAAATGTGCCAATTTGACTCCAAGAAATAACATTCTTTTTAACTCCACATGATTGCCGGAACTCAATGATTACACTGGACACTATGGTAGCGCTTCATTTAAAAATTTAGATAAATAATCATTTTTTACTGTGGGACCAATCCTAGCCGTTAGTTCGCGCTGAAGAAATAGAGACAGTTTCAAAAACTAGATTTCATTGACTTTCTAACGGTGTCAATCCGTTTGAGTTACAACGGTTGCGTCAAAGATTCATACCAACATATATTTAGCGATTTCTTCCGGTATTACTACGTTGTATCGCTTTTAAAAGTGAAACGATTGACTGTGGGACTTAATTGAACTGATTCTGGACTGTGATCTGCTAAATGTGATAAATGAGTCACTTGGTCTCCAAGGAATGACAATCTTCTTAATTTGACATGATTGCCGGAACTCAGCGATTACACTGGACTCTGTGGTAGCGCTTCATTTAAAAATTTCGATAAAAAAGTCATTTTTTACTGTGGGACCAATCCTATCCGTTAGTTCACGCTGAAGAAATAGAGACAGTTTCAAAAACTACATTTCATTGTCTTTTTAACGGTGTCAATCCGTTTGAGTTACAACGGTTGCGTCACATATTCGTACCAACATGTATTTAGTGATTTTGTTCCGATATTACTAAGTTGTATCGCTTTTAACGGTGAACTGATTGACTGTGGGAATTAGTTGAACTGATTCTGGACTGTGACCTGATAAATGTGATAAATGAGCCCATTGAACTCCAAGAAATAACATTCTTTTTAACTCGACATAATTGCCGCAACTCAGCGATTACACTGGACCATGTGGGAGCGCTTTATTTAAAAATTATGATAAATATGTCATTTTTTACTGTGGGACCAATCCTATTCGTTAGTTCACGCTGAAGAAATAGAGACAGTTTCAAAAACCACCTTTCATCGAGTTTCTAACGGTGTCAATCCGTTTGAGTTACAACGGTTGCTTCACATATTCGTACCAACATGTATTTAGCGATTTTGTCCGATATTACTAAGTTGTATCGCTTTTAAAAGTGAAACGATTGACTGTGGGAATTAATTGAACTGATTCTGGACTGTGACCTTATAAGTGTGATAAATGAGACAATTGGACTCCAAGAAATAACATTCTTTTTAACTCGACATGATTGCCGGAACTCAGCGATTACGCTGGGCACTGTGGGAGTGCTTTATTTAAAAATTAAGATAAATATGTCATTTTTTATTGTGGGACCAATCCTAGCCGTTAGTTCGCGCTGAAGAAACAGAGACAGTTTCAAAAACTACTTTTCATTGACTTTCTAACGGTGTCAATCCGTTTGAGTTACAACGGTTGCTTCACATATCCGTACCAACATGTATTAAGTGTTTTTTTTCGATATTACTAAGTGGTATCGCTTTTGAAAGTGAAACGATTGACTGTGGGACTTAATTGAACTGATTCTGGACTGTCATCTGCTAAATGTGATAAATGAGTCACTTGGTCCCCAAGGAATGACAATCTTCTTAATTTGACATCATTGCCGGAACTCAGCGATTACACTGGACTCTGTGGTAGCGCTTCATTTAAAAATTATGATAAATATGTCATTTTTTACTGTGGGACCAATCCTATTCGTTAGTTCACGCTGAAGAAACAGAGACAGTTTCAAAAACTACATTTCATTGTCTTTTTAACGGTGTCAATCCGTTTGAGTTACAACGGTTGCTTCACATATTCGTACCAACATGTATTTAGCGATTTTATCCGATATTACTAAGTTTTATCGCTTTTAAAAGTGAAACGATTGACTGTGGGAATTAATTGAACTGATTCTGGACTGTGACCTTATAAGTGTGATAAATGAGACAATTGGACTCCAAGAAATAACATTCTTTTTAACTCGACATGATTGCCGGAACTCAGCGATTACACTGGGCACTGTGGGAGCGCTTTATTTAAAAATTAAGATAAATATGTCATTTTTTATTGTGGGACCAATCCTAGCCGTTAGTTCGCGCTGAAGAAATAGAGACAGTTTCAAAAACTAGATTTCATTGACTTTCTAACGGTGTCAATCCGTTTGAGTTACAACGGTTGCGTCTAAGATTCATACCAACATGTATTTAGCGATTTCTTCCGGTATTACTAAGTTGTATCGCTTTTAAAAGTAAACCGATTGACTGTGGGACTTAATTGAACTGATTCTGAACTGTGACCTGCTAAATGTGATAAATGAGTCACTTGGTCTCCAAGGAATGACAATCTTCTTAATTTGACATGATTGCCGGAACTCAGCGATTACACTGGACTCTGTGGTAGCGCTTCATTTAAAAATTTCGATAAATAAGTCATTTTTTACTGTGAGACCAATCCTATCCGATAGTTCACGCTGAAGAAATAGAGACAGTTTCAAAAACTACATTTCATTGTCTTTTTAACGGTGTCAATCCGTTTGAGTTACAACGGTTGCGTCACATATTCGTACCAACATGTATTTAGCGTTTTTTCCGATATTACTAAGTTGTATCGCTTTTAAAAGTGAAACAATTGACTGTGGGACTTAATTGAACTGATTCTGGACTGTGATCTTATAAATATGAGAAATGAGCCAATTGGAATCCAAGAAATAACATTCTTTTTAACTCGACATGATTGCCGGAACTCAGCGATTACACTGGGCGCTGTGGGAGCGCTTTATTTAAAAATTAAGATAAATAAGTCATTTTTTACTGTGGGACCAATCCTAGCCGTTAGTTCGCGCTGAAGAAGTAGAGACAGTTTCAAAAACTACATTTCATTGACTTTCTAACGGTGTCAATCCGTTTGAGTTACAACGGTTGCTTCTCATATTCGTACCAACATGTACTTAGCGATTTTTTCCGATCTTACTAAGTTGTATCGCTTTTAAAAGTGAAACAATTGACTGTGGGACCTAATTGAACTGATTCTGGACTGTGACCTTATAAATGTGATAAATGAGCCACTTGGACTCCAAGAAATAACATTCTTTTTAACTCGACATGATTGCCGGAACTCAACGATTACACTGGACCCTGTGGAAGCGCTTCATTTAAAAATTTAGATAAATAAGTCATTTTTTACTGTGGGACCAATCCTAGCCGTTAGTTCGCGCTGAAAAAACAGAGACAGTTTCAAAAACTACTTTTCATTGACTTTCTAACGGTGTCAATCCGTTTGAGTTACAACGGTTGCTTCACATATCCGTACCAACATGTATTAAGTGTTTTTTTTCGATATTACTAAGTGGTATTGCTTTTGAAAGTGAAACGATTGACTGTGGGACTTAATTGAACTGATTCTGTACTGTCATCTTATAAATGTGATAAATGAGCCAATTGGACTCCAAGAAAAAACATTCTTTTTAACTCGAAATGATTGCCGGAACTCAGCGATTACACTGGGCGCTGTGGGAGCGCTTTATTTAAACTTAAGATAAATATGTCATTTTTTACTGTGGGACCAATCGTAGCCGTTAGTTCGCGCTGAAGAAATAGAGACAGTTTCAAAAACGAGATTTCATTGACTTTCTAACGGTGTCAATCCGTTTGAGTTACAACGGTTGCTTCACATATTCGTACCAACATGTATTTAGCGATTTTTTCCGATCTTACTAAGTTGTCTCGCTTTTAAAAGTGAAACAATTGTCTGTGGGACTTAATTGAACTGATTCTGGACTGTGACCTTATAATTGTGATAAATGAGCCAATTGGACTCCAAGAAATAACATTCTTTTTAACTCGACATGATTGCCGGAACTCAACGATTACACTGGACCCTGTGGTAGCGCTTTATTTAAAAATTTAGATAAATAAGTCATTTTTTACTGTGGGACCAATCCTAGCCGTTAGTTCGCGCTGAAAAAACAGAGACAGTTTCAAAAACTACATTTCATTGACTTTCTAACGGTGTCAATCCGTTTGAGTTACAACGGTTGCTTCACATATCCGTACCAACATGTATTAAGTGTTTTTTTTCGATATTACTAAGTGGTATTGCTTTTGAAAGTGAAACGATTGACTGTTGGACTTAATTGAACTGATTCTGGACTGTCATCTTCTAAATGTGATAAATGTGCCAATTTGACTCTAAGAAATAACATTCTTTTTAACTCCACATGATTGCCGGAACTCAATGATTACACTGGACACTATGGTAGCGCTTCATTTAAAAATTTGGATAAATAATTATTTTTTACTGTGGGACCAATCCTAGCCGTTAGTTCGCGCTGAAAAAACCGAGACAGTTTCAAAAACTACTCTTCATTGACTTTCTGACGGTGTCAATCCGTTTGAGTTACAACGATTGCGTCACGTATTCGTACCAACATGTATTTAGCGATTTGTTCCGATCTTACTAAGTTGTATCGCTTTTAAAAGTGAAACGATTGACTGTGGGAATTAATTGAACTGTTTCTGGACTGTGACCTTATAAATGTGATAAATGAGCCAATTGAACTCCAAGAAATAACATTCTTTTTAACTCGACATGGTTGCCGGAACTCAGCGATTACACTGGACCCTGTGGTAGCGCTTTATTTAAAAATTTCGATAAATAAGTAATTTTTTACTGTGGGACCAATCCTATCCGTTAGTTTACGCTGAAGAAATAGAGCCAGTTTCAAAAACTACATTTCATTGACTTTCTAACGGTGTCAATCCGTTTGAGTTAAAACGGTTGCTTCACATATCCGTACCAACATGTCTTAAGTGTTTTTTTTCGATATTACTAAGTGGTATCGCTTTTGAAAGTGAAACGATTGACTGTGGGACATAATTGAACTGATTCTGGACTGTCATCTTATAAATGTGATAAATGAGCCAATTGGACTCCAAGAAATAACATTCTTTTTAACTCGACATGATTGCCGGAACTCAGCGATTACACTGGGCGCTGTGGGAGCGCTTTATTTAAAAATTAAGATAAATAAGTCATTTTTTACTGTGGGACCAATCCTAGCCGTTAGTTCGCGCTGAAGAAATAGAGACAGGTTCAAAAACTACCTTTCATTGACTTTCTAACGGTGTCAATCCGTTTGAGTTACAACGGTTGATTCACATATCCGTACCAACATGTATTAAGTGTTTTTTTTCGATATTACTAAGTGGTATCGCTTTTGAAAGTGAAACGATTGACTGTGGGACTTAATTGAACTGATTCTGGACTGTTACCTTATAATTGTGATAAATGAGCCAATTGGACTCCAAGAAATAACATTCTTTTTAACTCGACATGATTGCCGGAACTCAACGATTACACTGGACCCTGTGGTAGCGCTTTATTTAAAAATTTAGATAAATAAGTCATTTTTTACTGTGGGACCAATCCTAGCCGTTAGTTCGCGCTGAAAAAACAGAGACAGTTTCAAAAACTACATTTCATTGACTTTCTAACGGTGTCAATCCGTTTGAGTTACAACGGTTGCTTCACATATCCGTACCAACATGTATTAAGTGTTTTTTTTCGATATTACTAAGTGGTATTGCTTTTGAAAGTGAAACGATTGACTGTTGGACTTAATTGAACTGATTCTGGACTGTCATCTTCTAAATGTGATAAATGTGCCAATTTGACTCTAAGAAATAACATTCTTTTTAACTCCACATGATTGCCGGAACTCAATGATTACACTGGACACTATGGTAGCGCTTCATTTAAAAATTTGGATAAATAATTATTTTTTACTGTGGGACCAATCCTAGCCGTTAGTTCGCGCTGAAAAAACCGAGACAGTTTCAAAAACTACTCTTCATTGACTTTCTGACGGTGTCAATCCGTTTGAGTTACAACGATTGCGTCACGTATTCGTACCAACATGTATTTAGCGATTTGTTCCGATCTTACTAAGTTGTATCGCTTTTAAAAGTGAAACGATTGACTGTGGGAATTAATTGAACTGTTTCTGGACTGTGACCTTATAAATGTGATAAATGAGCCAATTGAACTCCAAGAAATATCATTCTTTTTAACTCGACATGGTTGCCGGAACTCAGCGATTACACTGGACCCTGTGGTAGCGCTTTATTTAAAAATTTCGATAAATAAGTAATTTTTTACTGTGGGACCAATCCTATCCGTTAGTTTACGCTGAAGAAATAGAGCCAGTTTCAAAAACTACATTTCATTGACTTTCTAACGGTGTCAATCCGTTTGAGTTAAAACGGTTGCTTCACATATCCGTACCAACATGTCTTAAGTGTTTTTTTTCGATATTACTAAGTGGTATCGCTTTTGAAAGTGAAACGATTGACTGTGGGACATAATTGAACTGATTCTGGACTGTCATCTTATAAATGTGATAAATGAGCCAATTGGACTCCAAGAAATAACATTCTTTTTAACTCGACATGATTGCCGGAACTCAGCGATTACACTGGGCGCTGTGGGAGCGCTTTATTTAAAAATTAAGATAAATAAGTCATTTTTTACTGTGGGACCAATCCTAGCCGTTAGTTCGCGCTGAAGAAATAGAGACAGGTTCAAAAACTACCTTTCATTGACTTTCTAACGGTGTCAATCCGTTTGAGTTACAACGGTTGATTCACATATCCGTACCAACATGTATTAAGTGTTTTTTTTCGATATTACTAAGTGGTATCGCTTTTGAAAGTGAAACGATTGACTGTGGGACTTAATTGAACTGATTCTGGACTGTTACCTTATAATTGTGATAAATGAGCCAATTGGACTCCAAGAAATAACATTCTTTTTAACTCGACATGATTGCCGGAACTCAACGATTACACTGGACCCTGTGGTAGCGCTTCATTTAAAAATTTAGATAAATAAGTCATTTTTTACTGTGGGACCAATCCTAGCCG
Organism: Hydractinia symbiolongicarpus; assembly: GCF_029227915.1. Lineage (NCBI taxonomy): Eukaryota > Metazoa > Cnidaria > Hydrozoa > Anthoathecata > Hydractiniidae > Hydractinia > Hydractinia symbiolongicarpus. The sequence goes on along the minus strand of NC_079888.1, from coordinate 845,555 downwards.
TTAGTTCGCGCTGAAAAAACAGAGACAGTTTCAAAAACTACTTTTCATTGACTTTCTAACGGTGTCAATCCGTTTGAGTTACAACGGTTGCTTCACATATCCGTACCAACATGTATTAAGTGCTTTTTTTCGATATTACTAAGTGGTATTGCTTTTGAAAGTGAAACGATTGACTGTGGGACTTAATTGAACTGATTCTGGACTGTCATCTTCTAAATGTGATAAATGAGCCAATTGGACTCCAAGAAATAACATTCTTTTTAACTAGACATGATTGCCAGAACTCAGCGATTACACTGGGCGCTGTGGGAGCGCTTTATTTAAAAATTTATACAAATAAGTCATTTTTTACTGTGGGACCAATCCTAGCCGTTAGTTCGCGCTGAAAAAACAGAGACAGTTTCAAAAACTACTTTTCATTGACTTTCTGACGGTGTCAATCCGTTTGAGTCCGTACCAACATGTATTAAGTGTTTTTTTTCGATATTACTAAGTGGTATTGCTTTTGAAAGTGAAACGATTGACTGTGGGACTTAATTGAACTGATTCTGGACTGTCATCTTCTAAATGTGATAAATGAGCCAATTGGACTCCAAGAAATAACATTCTTTTTAACTCGACATGATTGCCGGAACTCAACGATTACACTGGACCCTGTGGTAGCGCTTCATTTAAAAATTTAGATAAATAAGTCATTTTTTACTGTGGGACCAATCCTAGCCGTTAGTTCGCGCTGAAAAAACAGAGACAGTTTCAAAAACTACATTTCATTGACTTTCTAACGGTGTCAATCCGTTTGAGTTACAACGGTTGCTTCACATATCCGTACCAACATGTATTAAGTGTTTTTTTTCGATATTACTAAGTGGTATTGCTTTTGAAAGTGAAACGATTGACTGTTGGACTTAATTGAACTGATTCTGGACTGTCATCTTCTAAATGTGATAAATGTGCCAATTTGACTTCAAGAAATAACATTCTTTTTAACTCGACATGGTTGCCGGAACTCAGCGATTACACTGGACCCTGTGGTAGCGTTTTATTTAAAAATTTCGATAAATAAGTAATTTTTTACTGTGGGACCAATCCTATCCGTTAGTTTACGCTGAAGAAATAGAGCCAGTTTCAAAAACTACATTTCATTGACTTTCTAACGGTGTCAATCCGTTTGAGTTAAAACGGTTGCTTCACATATCCGTACCAACATGTATTAAGTGTTTTTTTTCGATATTACTAAGTGGTATTGCTTTTGAAAGTGAAACGATTGACTGTGGGACTTAATTGAACTGATTCTGGACTGTCATCTTCTAAATGTGATAAATGAGCCAATTGGACTCCAAGAAATAACATTCTTTTTAACTAGACATGATTGCCAGAACTCAGCGATTACACTGGGCGCTGTGGGAGCGCTTTATTTAAAAATTTATACAAATAAGTCATTTTTTACTGTGGGACCAATCCTAGCCGTTAGTTCGCGCTGAAAAAACAGAGACAGTTTCAAAAACTACTTTTCATTGACTTTCTGACGGTGTCAATCCGTTTGAGTCCGTACCAACATGTATTAAGTGTTTTTTTTCGATATTACTAAGTGGTATTGCTTTTGAAAGTGAAACGATTGACTGTGGGACTTAATTGAACTGATTCTGGACTGTCATCTTCTAAATGTGATAAATGAGCCAATTGGACTCCAAGAAATAACATTCTTTTTAACTCGACATGATTGCCGGAACTCAACGATTACACTGGACCCTGTGGTAGCGCTTCATTTAAAAATTTAGATAAATAAGTCATTTTTTACTGTGGGACCAATCCTAGCCGTTAGTTCGCGCTGAAAAAACAGAGACAGTTTCAAAAACTACATTTCATTGACTTTCTAACGGTGTCAATCCGTTTGAGTTACAACGGTTTCTTCACATATCCGTACCAACATGTATTAAGTGTTTTTTTTCGATATTACTAAGTGGTATTGCTTTTGAAAGTGAAACGATTGACTGTTGGACTTAATTGAACTGATTCTGGACTGTCATCTTCTAAATGTGATAAATGTGCCAATTTGACTTCAAGAAATAACATTCTTTTTAACTCCACATGATTGCCGGAACTCAATGATTACACTGGACACTATGGTAGCGCTTCATTTAAAAATTTAGATAAATAAGTCATTTTTTACTGTGGGACCAATCCTAGCCGTTAGTTCGCGCTGAAAAAACCGAGACAGTTTCAAAAACTACTTTTCATTGACTTTCTGACGGTGTCAATCCGTTTGAGTTACAACGATTGCGTCACGTATTCGTACCAACATGTATTTAGCGATTTGTTCCGATCTTACTAAGTTGTATCGCTTTTAAAAGTGAAACGATTGACTGTGGGAATTAATTGAACTGTTTCTGGACTGTGACCTTATAAATGTGATAAATGAGCCAATTGAACTCCAAGAAATAACATTCTTTTTAACTCGACATGGTTGCCGGAACTCAGCGATTACACTGGACCCTGTGGTAGCGTTTTATTTAAAAATTTCGATAAATAAGTAATTTTTTACTGTGGGACCAATCCTATCCGTTAGTTTACGCTGAAGAAATAGAGCCAGTTTCAAAAACTACATTTCATTGACTTTCTAACGGTGTCAATCCGTTTGAGTTAAAACGGTTGCTTCACATATCCGTACCAACATGTATTAAGTGTTTTTTTTCGATATTACTAAGTGGTATCGCTTTTGAAAGTGAAACGATTGACTGTGGGACATAATTGAACTGATTCTGGACTGTCATCTTATAAATGTGATAAATGAGCCAATTGGACTCCAAGAAATAACATTCTTTTTAACTCGACATGATTGCCGGAACTCAGCGATTACACTGGGCGCTGTGGGAGCGCTTTATTTAAAAATTAAGATAAATAAGTCATTTTTTTCTGTGGGACCAATCCTAGCCGTTAGTTCGCGCTGAAGAAGTAGAGACAGGTTCAAAAACTACCTTTCATTGACTTTCTAACGGTGTCAATCCGTTTGAGTTACAACGGTTGATTCACATATCCGTCCCAACATGTATTAAGTGTTTTTTTTCGATATTACTAAGTGGTATCGCTTTTGAAAGTGAAACGATTGACTGTGGGACTTAATTGAACTGATTCTGGACTGTGACCTTATAATTGTGATAAATGAGCCAATTGGACTCCAAGAAATAACATTCTTTTTAACTCGACATGATTGCCGGAACTCAACGATTACACTGGACCCTGTGGTAGCGCTTCATTTAAAAATTTAGATAAATAAGTCATTTTTTACTGTGGGACCAATCCTAGCCGTTAGTTCGCGCTGAAAAAACAGAGACAGTTTCAAAAACTACTTTTCATTGACTTTCTAACGGTGTCAATCCGTTTGAGTTACAACGGTTGCTTCACATATCCGTACCAACATGTATTAAGTGCTTTTTTTCAATATTACTAAGTGGTATTGCTTTTGAAAGTGAAACGATTGACTGTGGGACTTAATTGAACTGATTCTGGACTGTCATCTTCTAAATGTGATAAATGAGCCAATTGGACTCCAAGAAATAACATTCTTTTTAACTAGACATGATTGCCGGAACTCAGCGATTACACTGGGCGCTGTGGGAGCGCTTTATTTAAAAATTTAGACAAATAAGTCATTTTTTACTGTGGGACCAATCCTAGCCGTTAGTTTGCGCTGAAAAAACAGAGACAGTTTCAAAAACTACTTTTCATTGACTTTCTGACGGTGTCAATCCGTTTGAGTCCGTACCAACATGTATTAAGTGTTTTTTTTCGATATTACTTAGTGGTATTGCTTTTGAAAGTGAAACGATTGACTGTGGGACTTAATTGAACTGATTCTGGACTGTCATCTTCTAAATGTGATAAATGAGCCAATTGGACTCCAAGAAATAACATTCTTTTTAACTAGACATGATTGCCGGAACTCAGCGATTACACTGGGCGCTGTGGGAGCGCTTTATTTAAAAATTAAGATAAATAAGTCATTTTTTACTGTGGGACCAATCCTAGCCGTTAGTTCGCTCTGAAGAAGTAGGTACAGGTTCAAAAACTACATTTCATTGACTTTCTAACGGTGTCAATCCGTTTGAGTTACAACGGTTGCTTCAAATATTCGTACCAACATGTATTTAGCGATTTTTTCCGATCTTACTAAGTTGTATCGCTTTTAAAAGTGAAACAATTGACTGTGGGACTTAATTGAACTGATTCTGGACTGTGACCTTATAAATGCGATAAATGTGCCAATTTGACTCCAAGAAATAACATTCTTTTTAACTCCACATGTTTGCCGGAACTCAATGATTACACTGGACACTATGGTAGCGCTTCATTTAAAAATTTCGATAAATAAGTCATTTTTTACTGTGGGACCAATCCTAGCCGTTAGTTCGCGCTGAAAAAACAGAGACAGTTTCAAAAACTACTTTTCATTGACTTTCTGACGGTGTCAATCCGTTTGAGTTACAACGGTTGCTTCACATTTTCGTACCAACATGTATTTAGCGATTTTTTCCGATCTTACTAAGTTGTATGGCTTTTAAAAGTGAAACAATTGACTGTGGGACTTAATTGAACTGATTCTGGACTGTGACCTTATAAATGTGATAAATGAGCCAATTGGACTCCAAGAAATAACATTCTTTTTAACTCGACATGATTGCCGGAACTCAACGATTACACTGGACCCTGTGGTAGCGCTTTATTTAAAAATTTCGATAAATAAGTAATTTTTTACTGTGGGACCAATCCTATCCGTTAGTTCACGCTGAAGAAAGAGAGCCAGTTTCAAAAACTACATTTCATTGACTTTCTAACGGTGTCAATCCGTTTGAGTTAAAACGGTTGCTTCACATATCCGTACCAACATGTATTAAGTGTTTTTTTTCGATACTACTAAGTGGTATCGCTTTTGAAGGTGAAACGATTGACTGTGGGACATAATTGAACTGATTCTGGACTGTCATCTTATAAATGTGATAAATGAGCCAATTGAACTCCAAGAAATAACATTCTTTTTAACTCGACATGATTGCCGGAACTCAGCGATTACACTGGGCCCTGTGGGAGCGCTTTATATAAAAATTAAGATAAATAAGTCATTTTTTACTGTGGGACCAATCCTAGCCGTTAGTTCGCGCTGAAGAAGTAGAGACAGGTTCAAAAACTACATTTCATTGACTTTCTAACGGCGTCAATCCGTTTCAGTTACAACGGTTGCTTAACATATTCGTACCAACATGAATTTAGCGATTTTTTCCGATCTTACTAAGTTGTATCGCTTTTAAAAGTGAAACAATTGACTGTGGGACTTAATTGAACTGATTCTGGACTGTGACCTTATAAATGTGATAAATGAGCCAATTGGACTCCAAGAAATAACATTCTTTTTAACTCGACATGATTGCCGGAACTCAACGATTGCACTGGACCCTGTGGTAGCGCTTCATTTAAAAATTTAGATAAATAAGTCATTTTTTACTGTGGGACCAATCCTAGCCGTTAGTTCGCGCTGAAAAAACAGAGACAGTTTCAAAAACTACTTTTCATTGACTTTCTAACGGTATCAATCCATTTGAGTTACAACGATTGCGTCACGTATTCGTACCAACATGTATTTAGCGATTTGTTCCGATCTTACTAAGTTGTATCGCTTTTAAAAGTGAAACAATTGACTGTGGGACTTAATTGAACTGATTCTGGACTGTGACCTTATAAATGTGATAAATGTGCCAATTTGACTCCAAGAAATAACATTCTTTTTAACTCCACATGATTGCCGGAACTCAATGATTACACTGGACACTATGGTAGCGCTTCATTTAAAAATTTAGATAAATAAGTCATTTTTTCCTGTGGGACCAATCCTAGCCGGTAGTTCGCGCTGAAAAAACAGAGACAGTTTCAAAAACTACTTTTCATTGACTTTCTGACGGTGTCAATCCGTTTGAGTTACAACGATTGCGTCACGTATTCGTACCAACATGTATTTAGCGATTTGTTCCGATCTTACTAAGTTGTATCGCTTTTAAAAGTGAAACGATTGACTGTGGGAATTAATTGAACTGTTTCTGGACTGTGACCTTATAAATGTAATAAATGAGCCAATTGAACTCCAAGAAACAACATTCTTTTTAACTCGACATGATTGCCGGAACTCAGCGATTACACTTGACCCTGTGGTAGCGCTTTATTTAAAAATTTCGATAAATAAGTAATTTTTTACTGTGGGACCAGTCCTATCCGTTAGTTCACGTTGAAGAAATAGAGACAGTTTCAAAAACTACCTTTCATTGACTTTCTAACGGTGTCAATCCGTTTGAGTTACAACGGTTGATTCACATATCCGTACCAACATGTATTAAGTGTTTTTTTTCGATATTACTAAGTGGTATCGCTTTTGAAAGTGAAACGATTGACTGTGGGACTTAATTGAACTGATTCTGGACTGTGACCTTATAATTGTGATAAATGAGCCAATTGGACTCCAAGAAATAACATTCTTTTTAACTCGACATGATTGCCGGAACTCAACGATTACACTGGACCCTGTGGTAGCGCTTTATTTAAAAATTTAGATAAATATGTCATTTTTTACTGTGGGACCAATCCTAGCCGTTAGTTCGCGCTGAAAAAACAGAGACAGTTTCAAAAACTACTTTTCATTGACTTTCTAACGGTGTCAATCCGTTTGAGTTACAACGGTTGCTTCACATATCCGTACCAACATGTATTAAGTGTTTTTTTTTCGATATTACTAAGTGGTATTGCTTTTGAAAGTGAAACGATTGACTGTGGGACTTAATTGAACTGATTCTGGACTGTCATCTTCTAAATGTGATAAATGAGCCAATTGGACTCCAAGAAATAACATTCTTTTTAACTAGACATGATTACCGGAACTCAGCGATTACACTGGGCGCTGTGGGAGCGCTTTATTTAAAAATTAAGATAAATAAGTCATTTTTTACTGTGGGACCAATCCTAGCCGTTAGTTCGCGCTGAAGAAGTAGATACAGGTTCAAAAACTACATTTCATTGACTTTCTAACGGTGTTAATCCGTTTGAGTTACAACGGTTGCTTCACATATTCGTACCAACATGTATTTAGCGATTTTTTCCGATCTTACTAAGTTGTATCGCTTTTAAAAGTGAAACAATTGACTGTGGGACTTAATTGAACTGATTCTGGACTGTGACATTATAAATGTGATAAATGTGCCAATTTGACTCCAAGAAATAACATTCTTTTTAACTCCACATGATTGCCGGAACTCAATGATTACACTGGACACTATGATAGCGCTTCATTTAAAAATTTAGATAAATAAGTCATTTTTTACTGTGGGACCAATCCTAGCCGTTAGTTCGCGCTGAAAAAACAGAGACAGTTTCAAAAACTACTTTTCATTGACTTTCTGACGGTGTCAATCCGTTTGAGTTACAACGATTGCGTCACGTATTCGTACCAACATGTATTTAGCGATTTGTTCCGATCTTACTAAGTTGTATCGCTTTTAAAAGTGAAACGATTGACTGTGGGAATTAATTGAACTGTTTCTGGACTGTGACCTTGTAAATGTAATAAATGAGCCAATTGAACTCCAAGAAATAACATTCTTTTTAACTCGACATGATTGCCGGAACTCAGCGATTACACTGGACCCTGTGGTAGCGGTTTATTTAAAAATTTCGATAAATAAGTAATTTTTTACTGTGGGACCAATCCTATCCGTTAGTTCACGTTGAAGAAATAGAGACAGTTTCAAAAACTACCTTTCATTGACTTTCTAACGGTGTCAATCCGTTTGAGTTACAACGGTTGCTTCACATATCCGTACCAACATGTATTAAGTGTTTTTTTTCCATATTACTAAGTGGTATCGGTTTTGAAAGTGAAACGATTGACTGTGGGACTTAATTGAACTGATTCTGGACTGTCATCTTATAAATGTGATAAAGGAGCCAATTGGACTCCAAGAAATAACATTCTTTTTAACTCGACATGATTGCCGGAACTCAGCGATTACACTGGGCGCTGTGGGAGCGCTTTATTTAAAAATTAGGATAAATATGTCATTTTTTACTGTGGGACCAATCCTAGCCGTTAGTTCGCGCTGAAGAAATAGAGACAGTTTCAAAAATTAGATTTCATTGACTTTCTAACGGTTTCAATCCGTTTGAGTTACAACGGTTGCGTCAAAGACTCATACCAACATATATTTAGCGATTTCTTCCGGTATTACTAAGTTGTATCGCTTTTAAAAGTGAAACAATTGACTGTGGGACTTAATTGAACTGATTCTGGATTGTGACCTGCTAAATGTGATAAATGAGTCACTTGGTATCCAAGGAATGACAATCTTCTTAATTTGACATGATTGCCGGAACTCAGCGATTACACTGGACCCGGTGGTAGCGCTTCATTTAAAAATTTCGATAAATAAGTCATTTTTTACTGTGGGACCAATCCTATCCGTTAGTTCACGCTGAAGAAATAGAGACAGTTTCAAAAACTACATTTCGTTGTCTTTTTAACAGTGTCAATCCGTTTGAGTTACAACGGTTGCGTCACATATTCGTACCAACATGTATTTAGTGATTTTGTTCCGATATTACTAAGTTGTATCGCTTTTAACGGTGAACCGATTGACTGTGGGACTTAGTTGGAATGATTCTGGACTGTGACCTGATAAATGTGATAAATGAGCCAATTGAACTCCCAGAAATAACATTCTTTTTAACTCGACATAATTGCCGGAACTCAGCGATTACACTGGACCCTGTGGTAGCGCTTCATTCAAAAATTTGGATAAATAAGCCATTTTTTACTGTGGGATCAATCTTATTCGTTAGTTCACGCTGAAGAAATAGAGACAGTTTCAAGAACCACCTTTCATCGACTTTCTAACGGTGTCAATCCGTTTGAGTTACAACGGTTGCTTCACACATTCGTACCAACATGTATTTAGCGATTTTTTCTGATATTACTAAGTTGTATCGCTTTTAAAAGTGAAACGATTGACTGTGGGACTTAATTGAACTGATTCTGGACTGTGACCTTATAAGTGTGATAAATGAGCCAATTAGACTCCCAGAAATAACATTCTTTTTAACTCTACATGATTGCCGGAACTCAACGATTACACTGGACCCTGTGGTAGCGCTTCATTTAAAAATTTAGATAAATAAGTCATTTTTTTGCTGTGGGACCAATCCTATCCGGTAGTTCGCACTGAAGAAATAGAGACAGTTTCAAAAACTACCTTTCATTGACTTTCTAACGGTGTCAATCCGTTTGAGTTACAACGGTTGCTTCACATATTCGTACCAACATGTATTTAGCGTTTTTTCCGATATTACTAAGTTGTATCGCTTGTAAAAGTGAAACGATTGACTGTGGGACTTAATTGAACTGATTCCGGACTGTGACCTTATAAATGTGATAAATGAGCCAATTGGATTCCAAGAAATAACATTCTTTTTAACTCGACATGATTGCCGGAACTCAACGATTAGACTGGACCCTTTGGTTGCGCTTTATTTAAAAATTTAGATAAATAAATCATTTTTTACTGTGGGACCAATCCTAGCCGTTAGTTCGCGCTGAAGAAGTAGAGACAGTTTCAAAAACTACCTTTCATTAACTTTCTAACGGTGTCAATCCGTTTGAGTTACAACGGTTGCTTCACATATTCGTACCAACATGTATTTAGTGATTTTGTTCCGATATTACTAAGTTGTATCGCTTTTAACGGTGAACGGATTGACTGTGGGAATTAGTTGAACTGATTCTGGACTGTGACCTGATAAAGGTGATAAATGAGCCAATTGGACTCCAAGAAATAACATTCTTTTTAACTCGACATGATTGCCGGAACTCAACGATTACACTGGACCCTTTAGTAGCGTTTCATTCAAAAATTTGGATAAATAAGCCATTTTTTACTGTGGGATCAATCCTATTCGTTAGTTCACGCTGAAGAAATAGAGACAGTTTCAAAAACCACCTTTCATCGACTTTCTAACGGTGTCAATCCGTTTGAGTTACAACGGTTGCTTCACACATTCGTACCAACATGTATTTAGCGATTTTTTCTGATATTACTAAGTTGTATCGCTTTTAAAAGTGAAACGATTGACTGTGGGACTTAATTGAACTGATTCTGGACTGTGACCTTATAAGTGTGATAAATGAGCCAATTAGACTCCCAGAAATAACATTCTTTTTAACTCTACATGATTGCCGGAACTCAACGATTACACTGGACACTATGGTAGCGCTTCATTTAAAAATTTAGATAAATAAGTCATTTTTTACTGTGGGACCAATCCTAGCCGTTAGTTCGCGCTGAAAAAACAGAGACAGTTTCAAAAACTACTTTTCATTGACTTTCTGACGGTGTCAATCCGTTTGAGTTACAACGATTGCGTCACGTATTCGTACCAACATGTATTTAGTGATTTTGTTCCGATATTACTAAGTTGTATCGCTTTTAACGGTGAACCGATTGACTGTGGGACTTAGTTGGAATGATTCTGGACTGTGACCTGATAAATGTGATAAATGATCCAATTGAACTCCCAGAAATAACATTCTTTTTAACTCGACATAATTGCCGGAACTCAGCGATTACACTGGACCCTGTGGTAGCGCTTCATTCAAAAATTTGGATAAATAAGCCATTTTTTACTGTGGGATCAATCCTATCCGGTAGTTCGCACTGAAGAAATAGAGACAGTTTCAAAAACTACCTTTCATTGACTTTCTAACGGTGTCAATCCGTTTGAGTTACAACGGTTGCTTCACATATTCGTACCAACATGTATTTAGCGTTTTTTCCGATATTACTAAGTTGTATCGCTTGTAAAAGTGAAACGATTGACTGTGGGACTTAATTGAACTGATTCCGGACTGTGACCTTATAAATGTGATAAATGAGCCAATTGGACTCCAAGAAATAACATTCTTTTTAACTCGACATGATTGCCGGAACTCAACGATTAGACTGGACCCTTTGGTAGCGCTTTATTTAAAAATTTAGATAAATAAATCATTTTTTACTGTGGGACCAATCCTAGCCGTTAGTTCGCGCTGAAGAAGTAGAGACAGTTTCAAAAACTACCTTTCATTAACTTTCTAACGGTGTCAATCCGTTTGAGTTACAACGGTTGCTTCACATATTCGTACCAACATGTATTTAGTGATTTTGTTCCGATATTACTAAGTTGTATCGCTTTTAACGGTGAACCGATTGACTGTGGGAATTAGTTGAACTGATTCTGGACTGTGACCTGATAAAGGTGATAAATGAGCCAATTGGACTCCAAGAAATAACATTCTTTTTAACTCGACATGATTGCCGGAACTCAACGATTACACTGGACCCTTTAGTAGCGTTTCATTCAAAAATTTGGATAAATAAGCCATTTTTTACTGTGGGATCAATCCTATTCGTTAGTTCACGCTGAAGAAATAGAGACAGTTTCAAAAACTACCTTTCATTGACTTTCTAACGGTGTCAATCCGTTTGAGTTACAACGGTTGATTCACATATCCGTACCAACATGTATTAAGTGTTTTTTTTCGATATTACTAAGTGGTATCGCTTTTGAAAGTGAAACGATTGACTGTGGGACTTAATTGAACTGATTCTGGACTGTGACCTTATAATTGTGATAAATGAGCCAATTGGACTCCAAGAAATAACATTCTTTTTAACTCGACATGATTGCCGGAACTCAACGATTACACTGGACCCTGTGGTAGCGCTTTATTTAAAAATTTAGATAAATATGTCATTTTTTACTGTGGGACCAATCCTAGCCGTTAGTTCGCGCTGAAAAAACAGAGACAGTTTCAAAAACTACTTTTCATTGACTTTCTAACGGTGTCAATCCGTTTGAGTTACAACGGTTGCTTCACATATCCGTACCAACATGTATTAAGTGTTTTTTTTTCGATATTACTAAGTGGTATTGCTTTTGAAAGTGAAACGATTGACTGTGGGACTTAATTGAACTGATTCTGGACTGTCATCTTCTAAATGTGATAAATGAGCCAATTGGACTCCAAGAAATAACATTCTTTTTAACTAGACATGATTACCGGAACTCAGCGATTACACTGGGCGCTGTGGGAGCGCTTTATTTAAAAATTAAGATAAATAAGTAATTTTTTACTGTGGGACCAATCCTAGCCGTTAGTTCGCGCTGAAGAAGTAGATACAGGTTCAAAAACTACATTTCATTGACTTTCTAACGGTGTTAATCCGTTTGAGTTACAACGGTTGCTTCACATATTCGTACCAACATGTATTTAGCGATTTTTTCCGATCTTACTAAGTTGTATCGCTTTTAAAAGTGAAACAATTGACTGTGGGACTTAATTGAACTGATTCTGGACTGTGACATTATAAATGTGATAAATGTGCCAATTTGACTCCAAGAAATAACATTCTTTTTAACTCCACATGATTGCCGGAACTCAATAATTACACTGGACACTATGGTAGCGCTTCATTTAAAAATTTAGATAAATAAGTCATTTTTTACTGTGGGACCAATCATAGCCGTTAGTTCGCGCTGAAAAAACAGAGACAGTTTCAAAAACTACTTTTCATTGACTTTCTGACGGTGTCAATCCGTTTGAGTTACAACGATTGCGTCACGTATTCGTACCAACATGTATTTAGCGATTTGTTCCGATCTTACTAAGTTGTATCGCTTTTAAAAGTGAAACGATTGACTGTGGGAATTAATTGAACTGTTTCTGGACTGTGACCTTGTAAATGTAATAAATGAGCCAATTGAACTCCAAGAAATAACATTCTTTTTAACTCGACATGATTGCCGGAACTCAGCGATTACACTGGACCCTGTGGTAGCGGTTTATTTAAAAATTTCGATAAATAAGTAATTTTTTACTGTGGGACCAATCCTATCCGTTAGTTCACGTTGAAGAAATAGAGACAGTTTCAAAAACTACCTTTCATTGACTTTCTAACGGTGTCAATCCGTTTGAGTTACAACGGTTGCTTCACATATCCGTACCAACATGTATTAAGTGTTTTTTTTCCATATTACTAAGTGGTATCGCTTTTGAAAGTGAAACGATTGACTGTGGGACTTAGTTGGAATGATTCTGGACTGTGACCTGATAAATGTGATAAATGAGCCAATTGAACTCCCAGAAATAACATTCTTTTTAACTCGACATAATTGCCGGAACTCAGCGATTACACTGGACCCTGTGGTAGCGCTTCATTCAAAAATTTGGATAAATAAGCCATTTTTTACTGTGGGATCAATCCTATTCGTTAGTTCACACTGAAGAAATAGAGACAGTTTCAAGAACCACCTTTCATCGACTTTCTAACGGTGTCAATCCGTTTGAGTTACAACGGTTGCTTCACACATTCGTACCAACATGTATTTAGCGATTTTTTCTGATATTACTAAGTTGTATCGCTTTTAAAAGTGAAACGATTGACTGTGGGACTTAATTGAACTGATTCTGGACTGTGACCTTATAAGTGTGATAAATGAGCCAATTGGACTCCAAGAAATAACATTCTTTTTAACTCGACATGATTGCCGGAACTCAACGATTAGACTGGACCCTTTGGTAGCGCTTTATTTAAAAATTTAGATAAATAAATCATTTTTTACTGTGGGACCAATCCTAGCCGTTAGTTCGCGCTGAAGAAGTAGAGACAGTTTCAAAAACTACCTTTCATTAACTTTCTAACGGTGTCAATCCGTTTGAGTTACAACGGTTGCTTCACATATTCGTACCAACATGTATTTAGTGATTTTGTTCCGATATTACTAAGTTGTATCGCTTTTAACGGTGAACGGATTGACTGTGGGAATTAGTTGAACTGATTCTGGACTGTGACCTGATAAAGGTGATAAATGAGCCAATTGGACTCCAAGAAATAACATTCTTTTTAACTCGACATGATTGCCGGAACTCAACGATTACACTGGACCCTTTAGTAGCGTTTCATTCAAAAATTTGGATAAATAAGCCATTTTTTACTGTGGGATCAATCCTATTCGTTAGTTCACGCTGAAGAAATAGAGACAGTTTCAAAAACCACCTTTCATAGCCTTTCTAACGGTGTCAATCCGTTTGAGTTACAACGGTTGCTTCACACATTCGTACCAACATGTATTTAGCGATTTTTTCTGATATTACTAAGTTGTATCGCTTTTAAAAGTGAAACGATTGACTGTGGGACTTAATTGAACTGATTCTGGACTGTGACCTTATAAGTGTGATAAATGAGCCAATTAGACTCCCAGAAATAACATTCTTTTTAACTCTACATGATTGCCGGAACTCAACGATTACACTGGACCCTGTGGTAGCGCTTCATTTAAAAATTTAGATAAATAAGTCATTTTTTTGCTGTGGGACCAATCCTATCCGGTAGTTCGCACTGAAGAAATAGAGACAGTTTCAAAAACTACCTTTCATTGACTTTCTAACGGTGTCAATCCGTTTGAGTTACAACGGTTGCTTCACATATTCGTACCAACATGTATTTAGCGTTTTTTCCGATATTACTAAGTTGTATCGCTTGTAAAAGTGAAACGATTGACTGTGGGACTTAATTGAACTGATTCCGGACTGTGACCTTATAAATGTGATAAATGAGCCAATTGGACTCCAAGAAATAACATTCTTTTTAACTCGACATGATTGCCGGAACTCAACGATTAGACTGGACCCTTTGGTAGCGCTTTATTTAAAAATTTAGATAAATAAATCATTTTTTACTGTGGGACCAATCCTAGCCGTTAGTTCGCGCTGAAGAAGTAGAGACAGTTTCAAAAACTACCTTTCATTAACTTTCTAACGGTGTCAATCCGTTTGAGTTACAACGGTTGCTTCACATATTCGTACCAACATGTATTTAGTGATTTTGTTCCGATATTACTAAGTTGTATCGCTTTTAACGGTGAACCGATTGACTGTGGGAATTAGTTGAACTGATTCTGGACTGTGACCTGATAAAGGTGATAAATGAGCCAATTGGACTCCAAGAAATAACATTCTTTTTAACTCGACATGATTGCCGGAACTCAACGATTACACTGGACCCTTTAGTAGCGTTTCATTCAAAAATTTGGATAAATAAGCCATTTTTTACTGTGGGATCAATCCTATTCGTTAGTTCACGCTGAAGAAATAGAGACAGTTTCAAAAACCACCTTTCATCGACTTTCTAACGGTGTCAATCCGTTTGAGTTACAACGGTTGCTTCACACATTCGTACCAACATGTATTTAGCGATTTTTTCTGATATTACTAAGTTGTATCGCTTTTAAAAGTGAAACGATTGACTGTGGGACTTAATTGAACTGATTCTGGACTGTGACCTTATAAGTGTGATAAATGAGCCAATTAGACTCCCAGAAATAACATTCTTTTTAACTCTACATGATTTCCGGAACTCAACGATTACACTGGACACTATGGTAGCGCTTCATTTAAAAATTTAGATAAATAAGTCATTTTTTACTGTGGGACCAATCCTAGCCGTTAGTTCGCGCTGAAAAAACAGAGACAGTTTCAAAAACTACTTTTCATTGACTTTCTGACGGTGTCAATCCGTTTGAGTTACAACGATTGCGTCACGTATTCGTACCAACATGTATTTAGCGATTTGTTCCGATCTTACTAAGTTGTATCGCTTTTAAAAGTGAAACGATTGACTGTGGGAATTAATTGAACTGTTTCTGGACTGTGACCTTGTAAATGTGATAAATGAGCCATATGAACTCCAAGAAATAACATTCTTTTTAACTCGACATGGTTGCCGGAACTCAGCGATTACACTGGACCCTGTGGTAGCGCTTTATTTAAAAATTTCGATAAATAAGTAATTTTTTACTGTGGGACCAATCCTATCCGTTAGTTCACGCTCAAGAAATAGAGCTAGTTTCACAAACTACATTTCATTGACTTTCTAACGGTGTCAATCCGTTTGAGTTAAAACGGTTGCTTCACATATCCGTACCAACATGTATTAAGTGTTTTTTTTCCATATTACTAAGTGGTATCGCTTTTGAAAGTGAAACGATTGACTGTGGGACTTAATTGAACTGATTCTGGACTGTCATCTTATAAATGTGATAAAGGAGCCAATTGGACTCCAAGAAATAACATTCTTTTTAACTCGACATGATTGCCGGAACTCAGCGATTACACTGGGCGCTGTGGGAGCGCTTTATTTAAAAATTAAGATAAATATGTCATTTTTTACTGTGGGACCAATCCTAGCCGTTAGTTCGCGCTGAAGAAATAGAGACAGTTTCAAAAATTAGATTTCATTGACTTTCTAACGGTTTCAATCCGTTTGAGTTACAACGGTTGCGTCAAAGACTCATACCAACATATATTTAGCGATTTCTTCCGGTATTACTAAGTTGTATCGCTTTTAAAAGTAAAACAATTGACTGTGGGACTTAATTGAACTGATTCTGGATTGTGACCTGCTAAATGTGATAAATGAGTCACTTGGTATCCAAGGAATGACAATCTTCTTAATTTGACATGATTGCCGGAACTCAGCGATTACACTGGACCCGGTGGTAGCGTTTCATTCAAAAATTTGGATAAATAAGCCATTTTTTACTGTGGGATCAATCCTATTCGTTAGTTCACGCTGAAGAAATAGAGACAGTTTCAAAAACCACCTTTCATCGACTTTCTAACGGTGTCAATCCGTTTGAGTTACAACGGTTGCTTCACACATTCGTACCAACATGTATTTAGCGATTTTTTCTGATATTACTAAGTTGTATCGCTTTTAAAAGTGAAACGATTGACTGTGGGACTTAATTGAACTGATTCTGGACTGTGACCTTATAAGTGTGATAAATGAGCCAATTAGACTCCCAGAAATAACATTCTTTTTAACTCTACATGATTGCCGGAACTCAACGATTACACTGGACACTATGGTAGCGCTTCATTTAAAAATTTAGATAAATAAGTCATTTTTTACTGTGGGACCAATCCTAGCCGTTAGTTCGCGCTGAAAAAACAGAGACAGTTTCAAAAACTACTTTTCATTGACTTTCTGACGGTGTCAATCCGTTTGAGTTACAACGGTTGCGTCACGTATTCGTACCAACATGTATTTAGCGATTTGTTCCGATCTTACTAAGTTGTATCGCTTTTAAAAGTGAAACGATTGACTGTGGGAATTAATTGAACTGTTTCTGGACTGTGACCTTGTAAATGTGATAAATGAGCCATATGAACTCCAAGAAATAACATTCTTTTTAACTCGACATGGTTGCCGGAACTCAGCGATTACACTGGACCCTGTGGTAGCGCTTTATTTAAAAATTTCGATAAATAAGTAATTTTTTACTGTGGGACCAATCCTATCCGTTAGTTCACGCTCAAGAAATAGAGCTAGTTTCAAAAACTACATTTCATTGACTTTCTAACGGTGTCAATCCGTTTGAGTTAAAACGGTTGCTTCACATATCCGTACCAACATGTATTAAGTGTTTTTTTTCCATATTACTAAGTGGTATCGCTTTTGAAAGTGAAACGATTGACTGTGGGACTTAATTGAACTGATTCTGGACTGTCATCTTATAAATGTGATAAAGGAGCCAATTGGACTCCAAGAAATAACATTCTTTTTAACTCGACATGATTGCCGGAACTCAGCGATTACACTGGGCGCTGTGGGAGCGCTTTATTTAAAAATTAAGATAAATATGTCATTTTTTACTGTGGGACCAATCCTAGCCGTTAGTTCGCGCTGAAGAAATAGAGACAGTTTCAAAAATTAGATTTCATTGACTTTCTAACGGTTTCAATCCGTTTGAGTTACAACGGTTGCGTCAAAGACTCATACCAACATATATTTAGCGATTTCTTCCGGTATTACTAAGTTGTATCGCTTTTAAAAGTAAAACAATTGACTGTGGGACTTAATTGAACTGATTCTGGATTGTGACCTGCTAAATGTGATAAATGAGTCACTTGGTATCCAAGGAATGACAATCTTCTTAATTTGACATGATTGCCGGAACTCAGCGATTACACTGGACCCGGTGGTAGCGCTTCATTTAAAAATTTCGATAAATAAGTCATTTTTTACTGTGGGACCAATCCTATCCGTTAGTTCACGCTGAAGAAATAGAGACAGTTTCAAAAACTACATTTCGTTGTCTTTTTAACAGTGTCAATCCGTTTGAGTTACAACGGTTGCGTCACATATTCGTACCAACATGTATTTAGTGATTTTGTTCCGATATTACTAAGTTGTATCGCTTTTAACGGTGAACCGATTGACTGTGGGACTTAGTTGGAATGATTCTGGACTGTGACCTGATAAATGTGATAAATGAGCCAATTGAACTCCCAGAAATAACATTCTTTTTAACTCGACATAATTGCCGGAACTCAGCGATTACACTGGACCCTGTGGTAGCGCTTCATTTAAAAATTTCAATAAATAAGTCATTTTTTAATGTGGGACCAATCCTATCCGTTAGTTCACGCTGAAGAAATAGAGACAGTTTCAAAAACTACCTTTGATTAACTTTCTAACGGTGTCAATCCGTTTGAGTTACAACGGTTGCTTCACATATTCGTACCAACATGTATTTAGCGATTTTTTCCGATATTACTAAGTTGTATCGCTTTTAAAAGTGAAACGATTGACTGTGGGACTTAATTGAACTGATTCTGGACTGTGACCTTATAAGTGTGATAAATGAGCCAATTAGACTCCCAGAAATAACATTCTTTTTAACTCCACATGATTGCCGGAAGTCAACGATTACACTGGACCCTGTGGTAGGGCTTCATTTAAAAATTTAGATAAATAAGTCATTTTTACTGTGGGACCAATCCTATCCGGTAGTTCGCGCTGAAGAAATAGAGACAATTTCAAAAACTACCTTTCATTGACTTTCTAACGGTGTCAATCCGTTTGAGTTACAACGGTTGCTTCACATATTCGTACCAACATGTATTTAGCGTTTTTTCCGATATTACTAAGTTGTATCGCTTTTAAAAGTGAAACGATTGACTGTGGGACTTAATTGAACTGATTCTGGACTGTGATCTTATAAATGTGATAAATGAGCCAATCGGAATCCAAGAAATATCATTCTTTTTAACTCGAAATAATTGGCGGAACACAGCGATTACCCTGGGCGCTGTGGGAGCGCTTCATTTAAAAACTAAGATAAATAAGTCTTTTTTTACTGTGGGACCAATCCTAGCCGTTAGTTCGCGCTGAAGAAATAGAGACAGTTTCAAAAACTACCTTTGATTAACTTTCTAACGGTGTCAATCCGTTTGAGTTACAACGGTTGCTTCACATATTCGTACCAACATGTATTTAGTGATTTTGTTCCGATATTACTAAGTTGTATCGCTTTTAACGGTGAACCGATTGACTGTGGGAATTAGTTGAACTGATTCTGGACTGTGACCTGATAAAGGTCATAAATGAACCAATTGGACTCCAAGAAATAACATTCTTTTTAACTCGACATGATTGCCGGAACTCAACGATTACACTGGACCCATTGGTAGCGCTTCATTCAAAAATTTGGATAAATAAGCCATTTTTTACTGTGGGATCAATCCTATTCGTTAGTTCACGCTGAAGAAATAGAGACAGTTTCAAAAACCACCTTTCATCGACTTTCTAACGGTGTCAATCCGTTTGAGTTACAACGGTTGCTTCACACATTCGTACCAACATGTATTTAGCGATTTTTTCTGATATTACTAAGTTGTATCGCTTTTAAAAGTGAAACGATTGACTGTGGGACTTAATTGAACTGATTCTGGACTGTGACCTTATAAGTGAGAAAAATGAGCCAATTAGACTCCCAGAAACAACATTCTTTTAAACTCTACATGATTGCCGGAACTCAACGATTACACTGGACCCTGTGGTAGCGCTTCATTTAAAAATTTAGATAAATAATTCATTTTTTTGCTGTGGGACCAATCCTATCCGGTAGTTCGCACTGAAGAAATAGAGACAGTTTCAAAAACTACCTTTCATTAACTTTCTAACGGTGTCAATCCGTTTGAGTTACAACGGTTGCTTCACATATTCGTACCAACATGTATTTAGCGTTTTTTCCGATATTACTAAGTTGTATCGCTTTTAACGGTGAACCGATTGACTGTGGGAATTAGTTGAACTGATTCTGGACTGTGACCTGATAAAGGTGATAAATGAGCCAATTGGACTCCAAGAAATAACATTCTTTTTAACTCGACATGATTGCCGGAACTCAACGATTACACTGGACCCTTTAGTAGCGCTTCATTCAAAAATTTGGATAAATAAGCCATTTTTTACTGTGGGATCAATCCTATTCGTTAGTTCACGCTGAAGAAATAGAGACAGTTTCAAAAACTACATTTCATTGTCTTTTTAACGGTGTCAATCCGTTTGAGTTACAACGGTTGCTTCACATATTCGTACCAACATGTATTTAGCGATTTTTTCCGATATTACTAAGTTGTATCGCTTTTAAAAGTGAAACGATTGACTGTGGGACTTAATTGAACTGATTCTGGACTGTGACCTTATAAGTGTGATAAATGAGCCAATTAGACTCCCAGAAATAACATTCTTTTTAACTCCACATGATTGCCGGAAGTAAACGATTACACTGGACCCTGTGGTAGGGCTTCATTTAAAAATTTAGAAAAAATAAGTCATTTTTACTGTGGGACCAATCCTATCCGGTAGTTCGCGCTGAAGAAATAGAGACAGTTTCAAAAACTACCTTTCATTGACTTTCTAACGGTGTCAATCCGTTTGAGTTACAACGGTTGCTTCACATATTCGTACCAACATGTATTTAGCGTTTTTTCCGATATTACTAAGTTGTATCGCTTTTAAAAGTGAAACGATTGACTGTGGGACTTAATTGAACTGATTCTGGACTGTGATCTTATAAATGTGATAAATGAACGAATCGGAATCCAAGAAATATCATTCTTTTTAACTCGAAATAATTGGCGGAACACAGCGATTACCCTGGGCGCTGTGGGAGCGCTTCATTTAAAAACTAAGATAAATAAGTCTTTTTTTACTGTGGGACCAATCCTAGCCGTTAGTTCGCGCTGAAGAAATAGAGACGGTTTCAAAAACTACCTTTGATTAACTTTCTAACGGTGTCAATCCGTTTGAGTTACAACGGTTGCTTCACATATTCGTACCAACATGTATTTAGTGATTTTGTTCCGATATTACTAAGTTGTATCGCTTTTAACGGTGAACCGATTGACTGTGGGACTTAATTGAACTGATTCTGGACTGTGACCTTATAAGTGTGATAAATGAGCCAATTAGACTCCCAGAAATAACATTCTTTTTAACTCCACATGATTGCCGGAAGTAAACGATTACACTGGACCCTGTGGTAGGGCTTCATTTAAAAATTTAGAAAAAATAAGTCATTTTTACTGTGGGACCAATCCTATCCGGTAGTTCGCGCTGAAGAAATAGAGACAGTTTCAAAAACTACCTTTCATTGACTTTCTAACGGTGTCAATCCGTTTGAGTTACAACGGTTGCTTCACATATTCGTACCAACATGTATTTAGCGTTTTTTCCGATATTACTAAGTTGTATCGCTTTTAAAAGTGAAACGATTGACTGTGGGACTTAATTGAACTGATTCTGGACTGTGATCTTATAAATGTGATAAATGAACGAATCGGAATCCAAGAAATATCATTCTTTTTAACTCGAAATAATTGGCGGAACACAGCGATTACCCTGGGCGCTGTGGGAGCGCTTCATTTAAAAACTAAGATAAATAAGTCTTTTTTTACTGTGGGACCAATCCTAGCCGTTAGTTCGCGCTGAAGAAATAGAGACGGTTTCAAAAACTACCTTTGATTAACTTTCTAACGGTGTCAATCCGTTTGAGTTACAACGGTTGCTTCACATATTCGTACCAACATGTATTTAGTGATTTTGTTCCGATATTACTAAGTTGTATCGCTTTTAACGGTGAACCGATTGACTGTGGGAATTAGTTGAACTGATTCTGGACTGTGACCTGATAAAGGTCATAAATGAACCAATTGGACTCCAAGAAATAACATTCTTTTTAACTCGACATGATTGCCGGAACTCAACGATTACACTGGACCCTTTGGTAGCGCTTCATTCAAAAATTTGGATAAATAAGCCATTTTTTACTGTGGGATCAATCCTATTCGTTAGTTCACGCTGAAGAAATAGAGACAGTTTCAAAAACCACCTTTCATCGACTTTCTAACGGTGTCAATCCGTTTGAGTTACAACGGTTGCTTCACACATTCGTACCAACATGTATTTAGCGATTTTTTCTGATATTACTAAGTTGTATCGCTTTTAAAAGTGAAACGATTGACTGTGGGACTTAATTGAACTGATTCTGGACTGTGACCTTATAAGTGAGATAAATGAGCCAATTAGACTCCCAGAAACAACATTCTTTTTAACTCTACATGATTGCCGGAACTCAACGATTACACTGGACCCTGTGGTAGCGCTTCATTTAAAAATTTAGATAAATAAGTCATTTTTTTGCTGTTGGACCAATCCTATCCGGTAGTTCGCACTGAAGAAATAGAGACAGTTTCAAAAACTACCTTTCATTGACTTTCTAACGGTGTCAATCCGTTTGAGTTACAACGGTTGCTTCACATATTCGTACCAACATGTATTTAGCGTTTTTTCCGATATTACTAAGTTGTATCGCTTGTAAAAGTGAAACGATTGACTGTGGGACTTAATTGAACTGATTCCGGACTGTGACCTTATAAATGTGATAAATGAGCCAATTGGACTCAAAGAAATAACATTCTTTTTAACTCGACATGATTGCCGGAACTCAACGATTAGACTGGACCCTTTGGTAGCGCTTTATTTAAAAATTTAGATAAATAAATCATTTTTTACTGTGGGACCAATCCTAGCCGTTAGTTCGCGCTGAAGAAGTAGAGACAGTTTCAAAAGCTACCTTTCATTAACTTTCTAACGGTGTCAATCCGTTTGAGTTACAACGGTTGCTTCACATATTCGTACCAACATGTATTTAGTGATTTTGTTCCGATATTACTAAGTTGTATCGCTTTTAACGGTGAACCGATTGACTGTGGGAATTAGTTGAACTGATTCTGGACTGTGACCTGATAAAGGTGATAAATGAGCCAATTGGACTCCAAGAAATAACATTCTTTTTAACTCGACATGATTGCCGGAACTCAACGATTACACTGGACCCTTTAGTAGCGCTTCATTCAAAAATTTGGATAAATAAGCCATTTTTTACTGTGGGATCAATCCTATTCGTTAGTTCACGCTGAAGAAATAGAGACAGTTTCAAAAACCACCTTTCATCGACTTTCTAACGGTGTCAATCCGTTTGAGTTACAACGGTTGCTTCACACATTCGTACCAACATGTATTTAGCGATTTTTTCTGATATTACTAAGTTGTATCGCTTTTAAAAGTGAAACGATTGACTGTGGGACTTAATTGAACTGATTCTGGACTGTGACCTTATAAGTGTGATAAATGAGCCAATTAGACTCCCAGAAATAACATTCTTTTTAACTCTACATGATTGCCGGAACTCAACGATTACACTGGACCCTGTGGTAGCGCTTCATTTAAAAATTTTGATAAATAAGTCATTTTTTTGCTGTGGGACCAATCCTATCCGGTAATTCGCACTGAAGAATTAGAGACAGTTTCAAAAACTACATTTCGTTGTCTTTTTAACAGTGTCAATCCGTTTGAGTTACAACAGTTGCGTCACATATTCGTACCAACATGTATTTAGTGATTTTGTTCCGATATTACTAAGTTGTATCGCTTTTAACGGTGAACCGATTGACTGTGGGACTTAGTTGGAATGATTCTGGACTGTGACCTGATAAATGTGATAAATGAGCCAATTGAACTCCCAGAAACAACATTCTTTTTAACTCGACATAATTGCCGGAACTCAGCGATTACACTGGACCCTGTGGTAGCGCTTCATTTAAAAATTTCGATAAATAAGTCATTTTTTACTGTGGGACCAATCCTATCCGTTAGTTCACGCTGAAGAAATAGAGACAGTTTCAAAAACTACATTTCATTGTCTTTTTAACGGTGTCAATCCGTTTGAGTTACAACGGTTGCTTCACATATTCGTACCAACATGTATTTAGCGATTTTTTCCGATATTACTAAGTTGTATCGCTTTTAAAAGTGAAACGATTGACTGTGGGACTTAATTGAACTGATTCTGGACTGTGACCTTATAAGTGTGATAAATGAGCCAATTAGACTCCCAGAAATAACATTCTTTTTAACTCGACATGATTGCCGGAACTCAACGATTACACTGGACCCTGTGGTAGGGCTTCATTTAAAAATTTAGATAAATAAGTCATTTTTACTGTGGGACCAATCCTATCCGGTAGTTCGCGCTGAAGAAATAGAGACAGTTTCAAAAACTACCTTTCATTGACTTTCTAACGGTGTCAATCCGTTTGAGTTACAACGGTTGCTTCACATATTCGTACCAACATGTATTTAGCGTTTTTTCCGATATTACTAAGTTGTATCGCTTTTAAAAGTGAAACGATTGACTGTGGGACTTAATTGAACTGTGACCTTATAAATGTGATAAATGAGCCAATTGGACTCAAAGAAATAACATTCTTTTTAACTCGACATGATTGCCGGAACTCAACGATTAGACTGGACCCTTTGGTAGCGCTTTATTTAAAAATTTAGATAAATAAATCATTTTTTACTGTGGGACCAATCCTAGCCGTTAGTTCGCGCTGAAGAAGTAGAGACAGTTTCAAAAGCTACCTTTCATTAACTTTCTAACGGTGTCAATCCGTTTGAGTTACAACGGTTGCTTCACATATTCGTACCAACATGTATTTAGTGATTTTGTTCCGATATTACTAAGTTGTATCGCTTTTAACGGTGAACCGATTGACTGTGGGAATTAGTTGAACTGATTCTGGACTGTGACCTGATAAAGGTGATAAATGAGCCAATTGGACTCCAAGAAATAACATTCTTTTTAACTCGACATGATTGCCGGAACTCAACGATTACACTGGACCCTTTAGTAGCGCTTCATTCAAAAATTTGGATAAATAAGCCATTTTTTACTGTGGGATCAATCCTATTCGTTAGTTCACGCTGAAGAAATAGAGACAGTTTCAAAAACCACCTTTCATCGACTTTCTAACGGTGTCAATCCGTTTGAGTTACAACGGTTGCTTCACACATTCGTACCAACATGTATTTAGCGATTTTTTCTGATATTACTAAGTTGTATCGCTTTTAAAAGTGAAACGATTGACTGTGGGACTTAATTGAACTGATTCTGGACTGTGACCTTATAAGTGTGATAAATGAGCCAATTAGACTCCCAGAAATAACATTCTTTTTAACTCTACATGATTGCCGGAACTCAACGATTACACTGGACCCTGTGGTAGCGCTTCATTTAAAAATTTTGATAAATAAGTCATTTTTTTGCTGTGGGACCAATCCTATCCGGTAATTCGCACTGAAGAATTAGAGACAGTTTCAAAAACTACATTTCGTTGTCTTTTTAACAGTGTCAATCCGTTTGAGTTACAACAGTTGCGTCACATATTCGTACCAACATGTATTTAGTGATTTTGTTCCGATATTACTAAGTTGTATCGCTTTTAACGGTGAACCGATTGACTGTGGGACTTAGTTGGAATGATTCTGGACTGTGACCTGATAAATGTGATAAATGAGCCAATTGAACTCCCAGAAACAACATTCTTTTTAACTCGACATAATTGCCGGAACTCAGCGATTACACTGGACCCTGTGGTAGCGCTTCATTTAAAAATTTCGATAAATAAGTCATTTTTTACTGTGGGACCAATCCTATCCGTTAGTTCACGCTGAAGAAATAGAGACAGTTTCAAAAACTACATTTCATTGTCTTTTTAACGGTGTCAATCCGTTTGAGTTACAACGGTTGCTTCACATATTCGTACCAACATGTATTTAGCGATTTTTTCCGATATTACTAAGTTGTATCGCTTTTAAAAGTGAAACGATTGACTGTGGGACTTAATTGAACTGATTCTGGACTGTGACCTTATAAGTGTGATAAATGAGCCAATTAGACTCCCAGAAATAACATTCTTTTTAACTCGACATGATTGCCGGAACTCAACGATTACACTGGACCCTGTGGTAGGGCTTCATTTAAAAATTTAGATAAATAAGTCATTTTTACTGTGGGACCAATCCTATCCGGTAGTTCGCGCTGAAGAAATAGAGACAGTTTCAAAAACTACCTTTCATTGACTTTCTAACGGTGTCAATCCGTTTGAGTTACAACGGTTGCTTCACATATTCGTACCAACATGTATTTAGCGTTTTTTCCGATATTACTAAGTTGTATCGCTTTTAAAAGTGAAACGATTGACTGTGGGACTTAATTGAACTGATTCTGGACTGTGATCTTATAAATGTGATAAATGAGCCAATCGGAATCCAAGAAATATCATTCTTTTTAACTCGAAATAATTGCCGGAACACAGCGGTTACCCTGGGCGCTGTGGGAGCGCTTCATTTAAAAACTAAGATAAATAAGTCTTTTTTTACTGTAGGACCAATCCTAGCCGTTAGTTCGCGCTGAAGAAATAGAGACAGTTTCAAAAACTACCTTTCATTAACTTTCAACGGTGTCAATCCGTTTGAGTTACAACGGTTGCTTCACATATTCGTACCAACATGTATTTAGTGATTTTGTTCCGATATTACTAAGTTGTATCGCTTTTAACGGTGAACCGATTGACTGTGGGAATTAGTTGAACTGATTCTAGACTGTGACCTGATAAAGGTTATAAATGAACCAATTGGACTCCAAGAAATAACATTCTTTTTAACTCGACATGATTGCCGGAACTCAACGATTACACTGGACCCTTTGGTAGCGCTTCATTCAAAAATTTGGATAAATAAGCCATTTTTTACTGTGGGATCAATACTATTCGTTAGTTCACGCTGAAGAAATAGAGACAGTTTCAAAAAACACCTTTCATCGACTTTCTAACGGTGTCAATCCGTTTGAGTTACAACGGTTGCTTCACACATTCGTACCAACATGTATCTAGCGATTTTTTCTGATATTACTAAGCTGTATCGCTTTTAAAAGTGAAACGATTGACTGTGGGACTTAATTGAACTGATTCTGGACTGTGACCTTATAAGTGTGATAAATGAGCCAATTAGACTCCCAGAAATAACATTCTTTTTAACTCTACATGATTGCCGGAACTCAACGATTACACTGGACCCTGTGATAGCGCTTCATTTAAAAATTTAGATAAATAAGTCATTTTTTTGCTGTGGGACCAATCCTATCCGGTAGTTCGCACTGAAGAAATAGAGACAGTTTCAAAAACTACCTTTCATTGACTTTCTAATGGTGTCAATCCGTTTGAGTTACAACGGTTGCTTCACATATTCGTACCAACATGTATTTAGCGTTTTTTCCGATATTACTAAGTTGTATCGCTTGTAAAAGTGAAACGATTGACTGTGGGACTTAATTGAACTGATTCCGGACTGTGATCTTATAAATGTGATAAATGAGCCAATTGGACTCCAAGAAATAACATTCTTTTTAACTCGACATGATTGCCGGAACTCAACGATTAGACTGGACCCTTTGGTAGCGCTTTATTTAAAAATTTAGATAAATAAATCATTTTTTACTGTGGGACCAATCCTAGCCGTTAGTTCGCGCTGAAGAAGTAGAGACAGTTTCAAAAACTACCTTTCATTAACTTTCTAACGGTGTCAATCCGTTTGAGTTACAACGGTTGCTTCACATATTCGTACCAACATGTATTTAGTGATTTTGTTCCGATATTACTAAGTTGTATCGCTTTTAACGGTGAACCGATTGACTGTGGGAATTAGTTGAACTGATTCTGGACTGTGACCTGATAAAGGTGATAAATGAGCCAATTGGACTCCAAGAAATAACATTCTTTTTAACTCGACATGATTGCCGGAACTCAACGATTACACTGGACCCTTTAGTAGCGCTTCATTCAAAAATTTGGATAAATAAGCCATTTTTTACTGTGGGATCAATCCTATTCGTTAGTTCACGAAGAAGAAATAGAGACAGTTTCAAAAACCACCTTTCATTGACTTTCTAACGGTGTCAATCCGTTTGAGTTACAACGGTTGCTTCACACATTCGTACCAACATGTATTTAGCGATTTTTTCTGATATTACTAAGTTGTATCGCTTTTAAAAGTGAAACGATTGACTGTGGGACTTAATTGAACTGATTCTGGACTGTGACCCTATAAGTGTGATAAATGAGCCAATTAGACTCCCAGAAATAACATTCTTTTTAACTCTACATGATTGCCGGAACTCAACGATTACACTGGACCCTGTGGTAGCGCTTCATTTAAAAATTTTGATAAATAAGTCATTTTTTTGCTGTGGGACCTATCCTATCCGGTAGTTCGCACTGAAGAATTAGAGACAGTTTCAAAAACTACATTTCGTTGTCTTTTTAACAGTGTCAATCCGTTTGAGTTACAACGGTTGCGTCACATATTCGTACCAACATGTATTTAGTGATTTTGTTCCGATATTACTAAGTTGTATCGCTTTTAACGGTGAACCGATTGACTGTGGGACTTAGTTGGAATGATTCTGGACTGTGACCTGATAAATGTGATAAATGAGCCAATTGAACTCCCAGAAATAACATTCTTTTTAACTCGACATAATTGCCGGAACTCAGCGATTACACTGGACCCTGTGGTAGCGCTTCATTTAAAAATTTCGATAAATAAGTCATTTTTTACTGTGGGACCAATCCTATCCGTTAGTTCACGCTGAAGAAATAGAGACAGTTTCAAAAACTACATTTCATTGTCTTTTTAACGGTGTCAATCCGTTTGAGTTACAACGGTTGCTTCACATATTCGTACCAACATGTATTTAGCGATTTTTTCCGATATTACTAAGTTGTATCGCTTTTAAAAGTGAAACGATTGACTGTGGGACTTAATTGAACTGATTCTGGACTGTGACCTTATAAGTGTGATAAATGAGCCAATTAGACTCCCAGAAATAACATTCTTTTTAACTCCACATGATTGCCGGAACTCAACGATTACACTGGACCCTGTGGTAGGGCTTCATTTAAAAATTTAGATAAATAAGTCATTTTTACTGTGGGACCAATCCTATCCGGTAGTTCGCGCTGAAGAAATAGAGACAGTTTCAAAAACTACCTTTCATTGACTTTCTAACGGTGTCAATCCGTTTGAGTTACAACGGTTGCTTCACATATTCGTACCAACATGTATTTAGCGTTTTTTCCGATATTACTAAGTTGTATCGCTTTTAAAAGTGAAACGATTGACTGTGGGACTTAATTGAACTGATTCTGGACTGTGATCTTATAAATGTGATAAATGAGCCAATCGGAATCCAAGAAATATCATTCTTTTTAACTCGAAATAATTGCCGGAACACAGCGATTACCCTGGGCGCTGTGGGAGCGCTTCATTTAAAAACTAAGATAAATAAGTCTTTTTTTACTGTGGGACCAATCCTAGCCGTTAGTTCGCGCTGAAGAAATAGAGACAGTTTCAAAAACTACCTTTCATTAACTTTCTAACGGTGTCAATCCGTTTGAGTTACAACGGTTGCTTCACATATTCGTACCAACATGTATTTAGCGTTTTTTCCGATATTACTAAGTTGTATCGCTTTTAAAAGTGAAACGATTGACTGTGGGACTTAATTGAACTGATTCTGGACTGTGATTTTATAAATGTGATAAATGAGCCAATCGGAATCCAAGAAATATCATTCTTTTTAACTCGAAATAATTGCTGGAACACAGCGATTACCCTGGGCGCTGTGGGAGCGCTTCATTTAAAAACTAAGATAAATAAGTCTTTTTTTGCTGTGGGACCAATCCTAGCCGTTAGTTCGCGCTGAAGAAATAGAGACAGTTTCAAAAACTACCTTTCATTAACTTTCTAACGGTGTCAATCCGTTTGAGTTACAACGGTTGCTTCACATATTCGTACCAACATGTATTTAGTGATTTTGTTCCGATATTACTAAGTTGTATCGCTTTTAACGGTGAACCGATTGACTGTGGGAATTAGTTGAACTGATTCTGGACTGTGACCTGATAAAGGTCATAAATGAACCAATTGGACTCCAAGAAATAACATTCTTTTTAACTCGACATGATTGCCGGAACTCAACGATTACACTGGACCCTTTGGTAGCGCTTCATTCAAAAATTTGGATAAATAAGCCATTTTTTACTGTGGGATCAATCCTATTCGTTAGTTCACGCTGAAGAAATAGAGACAGTTTCAAAAACCACCTTTCATCGACTTTCTAACGGTGTCAATCCGTTTGAGTTACAACGGTTGCTTCACACATTCGTACCAACATGTATTTAGCGATTTTTTCTGATATTACTAAGTTGTATCGCTTTTAAAAGTGAAACGATTGACTGTGGGACTTAATTGAACTGATTCTGGACTGTGACCTTATAAGTGTGATAAATGAGCCAATTAGACTCCCAGAAATAACATTCTTTTTAACTCTACATGATTGCCGGAACTCAACGATTACACTGGACCCTGTGGTAGCGCTTCATTTAAAAATTTAGATAAATAAGTCATTTTTTTGCTGTGGGACCAATCCTATCCGGTAGTTCGCACTGAAGAAATAGAGACAGTTTCAAAAACTACCTTTTATTGACTTTCTAATGGTGTCAATCCGTTTGAGTTACAACGGTTGCTTCACATATTCGTACCAACATGTATTTAGCGTTTTTTCCGATATTACTAAGTTGTATCGCTTGTAAAAGTGAAACGATTGACTGTGGGACTTAATTGAACTGATTCCGGACTGTGACCTTATAAATGTGATAAATGAGCCAATTGGACTCCAAGAAATAACATTCTTTTTAACTCGACATGATGGCCGGAACTCAACGATTAGACTGGACCCTTTGGTAGCGCTTTATTTAAAAATTTAGATAAATAAATCATTTTTTACTGTGGGACCAATCCTAGCCGTTAGTTCGCGCTGAAGAAGTAGAGACAATTTCAAAAACTACCTTTCATTAACTTTCTAACGGTGTCATTCCGTTTGAGTTACAACGGTTGCTTCACATATTCGTACCAACATGTATTTAGTGATTTTGTTCCGATATTA
The DNA here is from genome assembly GCF_029227915.1 of Hydractinia symbiolongicarpus. Taxonomy (NCBI): domain Eukaryota; kingdom Metazoa; phylum Cnidaria; class Hydrozoa; order Anthoathecata; family Hydractiniidae; genus Hydractinia; species Hydractinia symbiolongicarpus. The sequence goes on along the minus strand of NC_079888.1, from coordinate 814,232 downwards.
CTAAGTTGTATCGCTTTTAACGGTGAACCGATTGACTGTGGGAATTAGTTGAACTGATTCTGGACTGTGACCTGATAAAGGTGATAAATGAGCCAATTGGACTCCAAGAAATAACATTCTTTTTAACTCGACATGATTGCCGGAACTCAACGATTACACTGGACCCTTTAGTAGCGCTTCCTTCAAAAATTTGGATAAATAAGCCATTTTTTACTGTGGGATCAATCCTATTCGTTAGTTCACGCTGAAGAAATAGACACAGTTTCAAAAACCACCTTTCATCGACTTTCTAACGGTGTCAATCCGTTTGAGTTACAACGGTGGCTTCACACATTCGTACCAACATGTATTTAGCGATTTTTTCTGATATTACTAAGTTGTATCGCTTTTAAAAGTGAAACGATTGACTGTGGGACTTAATTGAACTGATTCTGGACTGTGACCTTATAAGTGTGATAAATGAGCCAATTAGACTCCCAGAAATAACATTCTTTTTAACTCTACATGATTGCCGGAACTCAACGATTACACTGGACCCTGTGGTAGCGCTTCATTTAAAAATTTTGATAAATAAGTCATTTTTTTGCTGTGGGACCAATCCTATCCGGTAGTTCGCACTGAAGAATTAGAGACAGTTTCAAAAACTACCTTTCATTGACTTTCTAACGGTGTCAATCCGTTTGAGTTACAACGGTTGCTTCACATATTCGTACCAACATGTATTTAGGGTTTTTTCCGATATTACTAAGTTGTGTCGCTTGTAAAAGTGAAACGATTGACTGTGGGACTTAATTGAACTGATTCCGGACTGTGACCTTATAAATGTGATAAATGAGCCAATTGGACTCCAAGAAATAACATTCTTTTTAACTCGACATGATTGCCGGAACTCAACGATTAGACTGGACCCTTTGGTAGCGCTTTATTTAAAAATTTAGATAAATAAATCATTTTTTACTGTGGGACCAATCCTAGCCGTTAGTTCGCGCTGAAGAAGTAGAGACAGTTTCAAAAACTACATTTCATTGACTTTCTAACGGTGTCAATCCGTTTGACTTACAACGGTTGCTTCACATATTCGTACCAACATGTATTTAGCGATTTTTTCCGATCTTACTAAGTTGTATCGCTTTTAAAAGTGAAACAATTGACTGGGGGACTTAATTGAACTGATTCTGGACTGTGACCTTATAAATGTGATAAATGAGCCATTTGGACTCCAAGAAATAACATTCTTTTTAACTCGACATGATTGCCGGAACTCCACGATTACACTGGACCCTGTGGTAGCGCTTCATTTAAAAATTTAGATAAATAAGTCATTTTTTACTGTGGAACCAATCCTAGCCGTTAGTTCGCGCTGAAAAAACAGAGACAGTTTCAAACACTACTTTTCATTGACTTTCTAACGGTGTCAATCCGTTTGAGTTACAACGATTGCGTCACGTATTCGTACCAACATGTATTTAGCGATTTGTTCCGATCTTACTAATTTGTATCGCTTTTAAAAGTGAAACGATTGACTGTGGGAATGAATTGAACTGTTTCTGGACTGTGACCTTATAAATGTGATAAATGAGCCAATTGAACTCCAAGAAATAACATTCTTTTTAACTTGACATGATTGCCGGAACTCAGCGATTACACTGGACCCTGTGGTAGCGCTTTATTTAAAAATTTCGATAAACTAGTAATTTTTTACTGTGGGACCAATCCTATCCGTTAGTTCACGCTGAAGAAATAGAGACAGTTTCAAAAAGTACCTTTCATTGACTTTCTAACGGTGTCAATCCGTTTTAGTTACAACGGTTGCTTCACATATTCGTACCAACATGTATTTAGTGATTTTGTTCCGATATTACTAAGTTGTATCACTTTTAACGGTGAACCGATTGACTGTGGGACTTAGTTGAACTGATTCTGGACTGTGACCTGATAAATGTGATAAATGAGCCAAATGGACTCCAAGAAATAACATTCTTTTTAACTCGACATGATTGCCGGAACTCAGCGATTACACTGGGCGCTGTGGGAGCGCTTTATTTAAAAATTAAGATAAATATGTCATTTTTTTTTACTGTGGGACCAATCCTAGCCGTTAGTTCGCGCTGGAGAAATAGAGACAGTTTCAAAAACTAGATTTCATTGACTTTCTAACGGTGTCAATCCGTTTGAGTTACAACGGTTGCGTCAAAGATTCATAACAACATGTATTTAGCTATTTCTTCCGGTATTACTAAGTTGTATCGCTTTTAAGACTGAAACGATTGACTGTGGGACTTAATTGAACTGATTCTGGACTGTGACCTGCTAAATGTGAGAAATGAGTCACTTGGTCTCCTAGGAATGACAATCTTTTTAACTCGACATAATTGCTGGAACTCAGCAATTACACTGGACCCTGTGGTAGCGCTTCATTTAAAAATTTCGATAAATAAGTCATTTTTTACTGTGGGACCAATCCTATCCGTTAGTTCACACTGAAGAAATAGAGACAGTTTCAAAAACTACATTTCATTGTCTTTTTAACGGTGTCAATCCGTTTGAGTTACAACGGTTGCGTCACATATTCTTACCAACATGTATTTAGTGAATATGTTCCGATATTACTAAGTTGTATCGCTTTTAACGGTGAACCGATTAACTGTGGGACTTAGTTCAACTGATTCTGGACTGTGACCTGATAAATGTGATAAATGAGGCAATTGGACTCCAATGAATAACATTCTTTTTAATTTGACAGGATTAATGAAACTCAGCGATTACACTGGGCGGTGTGGTAGTGCTTCATTTAAAAATTAAGATTAATAAGTTATTTTTTTACTGTGGGACCAATCGTATCCGTTAGTTCACGCTGAAGAAATAGAGACAGTTTCAAAAACTACATTTCATTGTCTTTTTAACGGTGTCAATCCGTTTGAGTTACATCGGTTGCGTCACATATTCGTACCAACATGTATTTAGTGATTTTGTTCCGATATTACTAAGTTGTATCGCTTTTAACGGTGAACCGATTGACTGTGGGACTTAGTTGAAATGATTCTGGACTGTGACCTGATAAATGTGATAAATGAGCCAATTGAACTCCAAGAAATAACATACTTTTTAACTCGACATAATTGCCGGAACTCAGCGATTACACTGGATCCTGTGGTAGCGCTTCATTTAAAAATTTCGATAAATAAGTCATTTTTTACTGTGAGACCAATCCTATCCGTTAGTTCACGCTGAAGAAATAGAGACAGTTTCAAAAACTACATTTCATTGTCTTTTTAACGGTGTCAATCCGTTTCAGTTACAACGGTTGCGTCACATATTCGTACCAACATGTATTTAGTGATTTTGTTCCGATATTACTAAGTTGTATCGCTTTTAACGGCGAACCGATTAACTGTGGGACTTAGTTCAACTGATTCTGGACTGTGACCTGATAAATGTGATAAATGAGCCAATTGGACTCCAAGGAATGACATTCTTCTTAATTTGACAGGATTGCCGGAACTCAGCGATTACACTGGACCCTGTGGTAGCGCTTCATTTAAAGATTTCGATAAATAAGTCATTTTTTACTGTGGGACCAATCCTATCTGTTAGTTCACTCTGAACAAATAGAGACAGTTTCAAAAACTACATTTCATTGTCTTTTTAACGGTGTCAATCCGTTTGAGTTACAACGGTTGCGTCACATATTCGTACCAACATGTATTTAGTGATTTTGTTCCGATATTACTAAGTTGTATCGCTTTTAACGGTGAACCGATTAACTGTGGGACTTAGTTCAACTGTTTCTGGACTGTGACCTTATAAATGTGATAAATGAGCCAATTGAACTCCAAGAAATAACATTCTTTTTAACTTGACATGATTGCCGGAACTCAGCGATTACACTGGACCCTGTGGTAGCGCTTTATTTAAAAATTTCGATAAACTAGTAATTTTTTACTGTGGGACCAATCCTATCCGTTAGTTCACGCTGAAGAAATAGAGACAGTTTCAAAAAGTACCTTTCATTGACTTTCTAACGGTGTCAATCCGTTTTAGTTACAACGGTTGCTTCACATATTCGTACCAACATGTATTTAGTGATTTTGTTCCGATATTACTAAGTTGTATCACTTTTAACGGTGAACCGATTGACTGTGGGACTTAGTTGAACTGATTCTGGACTGTGACCTGATAAATGTGATAAATGAGCCAAATGGACTCCAAGAAATAACATTCTTTTTAACTCGACATGATTGCCGGAACTCAGCGATTACACTGGGCGCTGTGGGAGCGCTTTATTTAAAAATTAAGATAAATATGTCATTTTTTTTTACTGTGGGACCAATCCTAGCCGTTAGTTCGCGCTGGAGAAATAGAGACAGTTTCAAAAACTAGATTTCATTGACTTTCTAACGGTGTCAATCCGTTTGAGTTACAACGGTTGCGTCAAAGATTCATAACAACATGTATTTAGCGATTTCTTCCGGTATTACTAAGTTGTATCGCTTTTAAGACTGAAACGATTGACTGTGGGACTTAATTGAACTGATTCTGGACTGTGACCTGCTAAATGTGAGAAATGAGTCACTTGGTCTCCTAGGAATGACAATCTTTTTAACTCGACATAATTGCTGGAACTCAGCAATTACACTGGACCCTGTGGTAGCGCTTCATTTAAAAATTTCGATAAATAAGTCATTTTTTACTGTGGGACCAATCCTATCCGTTAGTTCACACTGAAGAAATAGAGACAGTTTCAAAAACTACATTTCATTGTCTTTTTAACGGTGTCAATCCGTTTGAGTTACAACGGTTGCGTCACATATTCTTACCAACATGTATTTAGTGACTTTGTTCCGATATTACTAAGTTGTATCGCTTTTAACGGTGAACCGATTAACTGTGGGACTTAGTTCAACTGATTCTGGACTGTGACCTGATAAATGTGATAAATGAGGCAATTGGACTCCAATGAATAACATTCTTTTTAATTTGACAGGATTAGTGAAACTCAGCGATTACACTGGGCGGTGTGGTAGTGCTTCATTTAAAAATTAAGATTAATAAGTTATTTTTTTACTGTGGGACAAATCGTATCCGTTAGTTCACGCTGAAGAAATAGAGACAGTTTCAAAAACTACATTTCATTGTCTTTTTAACGGTGTCAATCCGTTTGAGTTACATCGGTTGCGTCACATATTCGTACCAACATGTATTTAGTGATTTTGTTCCGATATTACTAAGTTGTATCGCTTTTAACGGTGAACCGATTGACTGTGGGACTTAGTTGAAATGATTCTGGACTGTGACCTGATAAATGTGATAAATGAGCCAATTGAACTCCAAGAAATAACATACTTTTTAACTCGACATAATTGCCGGAACTCAGCGATTACACTGGATCCTGTGGTAGCGCTTCATTTAAAAATTTCGATAAATAAGTCATTTTTTACTGTGAGACCAATCCTATCCGTTAGTTCACGCTGAAGAAATAGAGACAGTTTCAAAAACTACATTTCATTGTCTTTTTAACGGTGTCAATCCGTTTCAGTTACAACGGTTGCGTCACATATTCGTACCAACATGTATTTAGTGATTTTGTTCCGATATTACTAAGTTGTATCGCTTTTAACGGCGAACCGATTAACTGTGGGACTTAGTTCAACTGATTCTGGACTGTGACCTGATAAATGTGATAAATGAGCCAATTGGACTCCAAGGAATGACATTCTTCTTAATTTGACAGGATTAATGAAACTCAGCGGTTACACTGGCCGTGTGGTAGTGCTTCATTTAAAAATAAAGATTAATAAGTCATTTTTTACTGTGGGACCAATCCTAGCCGTTAGTTCACGCTGAAGAAATAGAGACAGTTTCAAGAACTACATTTCATTGTCTTTTTAACGGTGGCAATCCGTTTGAGTTACAACGGTTGCGTCAACAATTTGTACCAACATGTATTTAGTGATTTTGTCCGATATTACTAAGTTGTATAGCTTTTAAAAGTGAAACGATTTCCTGTGGGACTTAATTGGACTGATTTTGGACTGTGATCTTATAAATGTGATAAATGAGCCAATTGGACTCCAAGGAATGACATTCTTCTTAATTTGACAGGATTGCCGGAACTCAGCGATTACACTGGACCCTGTGGTAGCGCTTCATTTAAAGATTTCGATAAATAAGTCATTTTTTACTGTGGGACCAATCCTATCTGTTAGTTCACTCTGAACAAATAGAGACAGTTTCAAAAACTACATTTCATTGTCTTTTTAACGGTGTCAATCCGTTTTAGTTACAACGGTTGCTTCACGTATTCGTACCAACATGTATTTAGCGATTTGTTCCGATCTTACTAATTTGTATCGCTTTTAAAAGTGAAACGATTGACTGTGGGAATGAATTGAACTGTTTCTGGACTGTGACCTTATAAATGTGATAAATGAGCCAATTGAACTCCAAGAAATAACATTCTTTTTAACTTGACATGATTGCCGGAACTCAGCGATTACACTGGACCCTGTGGTAGCGCTTTATTTAAAAATTTCGATAAACTAGTAATTTTTTACTGTGGGACCAATCCTATCCGTTAGTTCACGCTGAAGAAATAGAGACAGTTTCAAAAAGTACCTTTCATTGACTTTCTAACGGTGTCAATCCGTTTTAGTTACAACGATTGCTTCACATATTCGTACCAACATGTATTTAGTGATTTTGTTCCGATATTACTAAGTTGTATCACTTTTAACGGTGAACCGATTGACTGTGGGACTTAGTTGAACTGATTCTGGACTGTGACCTGATAAATGTGATAAATGAGCCAAATGGACTCCAAGAAATAACATTCTTTTTAACTCGACATGATTGCCGGAACTCAGCGATTACACTGGGCGCTGTGGGAGCGCTTTATTTAAAAATTAAGATAAATATGTCATTTTTTTTTACTGTGGGACCAATCCTAGCCGTTAGTTCGCGCTGGAGAAATAGAGACAGTTTCAAAAACTAGATTTCATTGACTTTCTAACGGTGTCAATCCGTTTGAGTTACAACGGTTGCGTCAAAGATTCATAACAACATGTATTTAGCGATTTCTTCCGGTATTACTAAGTTGTATCGCTTTTAAGACTGAAACGATTGACTGTGGGACTTAATTGAACTGATTCTGGACTGTGACCTGCTAAATGTGAGAAATGAGTCACTTGGTCTCCTAGGAATGACAATCTTTTTAACTCGACATAATTGCTGGAACTCAGCAATTACACTGGACCCTGTGGTAGCGCTTCATTTAAAAATTTCGATAAATAAGTCATTTTTTACTGTGGGACCAATCCTATCCGTTAGTTCACACTGAAGAAATAGAGACAGTTTCAAAAACTACATTTCATTGTCTTTTTAACGGTGTCAATCCGTTTGAGTTACAACGGTTGCGTCACATATTCTTACCAACATGTATTTAGTGACTTTGTTCCGATATTACTAAGTTGTATCGCTTTTAACGGTGAACCGATTAACTGTGGGACTTAGTTCAACTGATTCTGGACTGTGACCTGATAAATGTGATAAATGAGGCAATTGGACTCCAATGAATAACATTCTTTTTAATTTGACAGGATTAATGAAACTCAGCGATTACACTGGGCGGTGTGGTAGTGCTTCATTTAAAAATTAAGATTAATAAGTTATTTTTTTACTGTGGGACCAATCGTATCCGTTAGTTCACGCTGAAGAAATAGAGACAGTTTCAAAAACTACATTTCATTGTCTTTTTAACGGTGTCAATCCGTTTGAGTTACATCGGTTGCGTCACATATTCGTACCAACATGTATTTAGTGATTTTGTTCCGATATTACTAAGTTGTATCGCTTTTAACGGTGAACCGATTGACTGTGGGACTTAGTTGAAATGATTCTGGACTGTGACCTGATAAATGTGATAAATGAGCCAATTGAACTCCAAGAAATAACATACTTTTTAACTCGACATAATTGCCGGAACTCAGCGATTACACTGGATCCTGTGGTAGCGCTTCATTTAAAAATTTCGATAAATAAGTCATTTTTTACTGTGAGACCAATCCTATCCGTTAGTTCACGCTGAAGAAATAGAGACAGTTTCAAAAACTACATTTCATTGTCTTTTTAACGGTGTCAATCCGTTTCAGTTACAACGGTTGCGTCACATATTCGTACCAACATGTATTTAGTGATTTTGTTCCGATATTACTAAGTTGTATCGCTTTTAACGGCGAACCGATTAACTGTGGGACTTAGTTCAACTGATTCTGGACTGTGACCTGATAAATGTGATAAATGAGCCAATTGGACTCCAAGGAATGACATTCTTCTTAATTTGACAGGATTAATGAAACTCAGCGGTTACACTGGCCGTGTGGTAGTGCTTCATTTAAAAATAAAGATTAATAAGTCATTTTTTACTGTGGGACCAATCCTAGCCGTTAGTTCACGCTGAAGAAATAGAGACAGTTTCAAGAACTACATTTCATTGTCTTTTTAACGGTGGCAATCCGTTTGAGTTACAACGGTTGCGTCAACAATTTGTACCAACATGTATTTAGTGATTTTGTCCGATATTACTAAGTTGTATAGCTTTTAAAAGTGAAACGATTTCCTGTGGGACTTAATTGGACTGATTTTGGACTGTGATCTTATAAATGTGATAAATGAGCCAATTGGACTCCAAGGAATGACATTCTTCTTAATTTGACAGGATTGCCGGAACTCAGCGATTACACTGGACCCTGTGGTAGCGCTTCATTTAAAGATTTCGATAAATAAGTCAATTTTTACTGTGGGACCAATCCTATCTGTTAGTTCACTCTGAACAAATAGAGACAGTTTCAAAAACTACATTTCATTGTCTTTTTAACGGTGTCAATCCGTTTTAGTTACAACGGTTGCTTCACGTATTCGTACCAACATGTATTTAGCGATTTGTTCCGATCTTACTAATTTGTATCGCTTTTAAAAGTGAAACGATTGACTGTGGGAATGAATTGAACTGTTTCTGGACTGTGACCTTATAAATGTGATAAATGAGCCAATTGAACTCCAAGAAATAACATTCTTTTTAACTTGACATGATTGCCGGAACTCAGCGATTACACTGGACCCTGTGGTAGCGCTTTATTTAAAAATTTCGATAAACTAGTAATTTTTTACTGTGGGACCAATCCTATCCGTTAGTTCACGCTGAAGAAATAGAGACAGTTTCAAAAAGTACCTTTCATTGACTTTCTAACGGTGTCAATCCGTTTTAGTTACAACGGTTGCTTCACATATTCGTACCAACATGTATTTAGTGATTTTGTTCCGATATTACTAAGTTGTATCACTTTTAACGGTGAACCGATTGACTGTGGGACTTAGTTGAACTGATTCTGGTCTGTGACCTGATAAATGTGATAAATGAGCCAAATGGACTCCAAGAAATAACATTCTTTTTAACTCGACATAATTGCCGGAACTCAGCGATTACACTGGGCGCTGTGGGAGCGCTTTATTTAAAAATTAAGATAAATATGTCATTTTTTTTTACTGTGGGACCAATCCTAGCCGTTAGTTCGCGCTGGAGAAATAGAGAAAGTTTCAAAAACTAGATTTCATTGACTTTCTAACGGTGTCAATCCGTTTGAGTTACAACGGTTGCGTCAAAGATTCATAACAACATGTATTTAGCGATTTCTTCCGGTATTACTAAGTTGTATCGCTTTTAAGACTGAAACGATTGACTGTGGGACTTAATTGAACTGATTCTGGACTGTGACCTGCTAAATGTGAGAAATGAGTCACTTGGTCTCCTAGGAATGACAATCTTTTTAACTCGACATAATTGCTGGAACTCAGCAATTACACTGGACCCTGTGGTAGCGCTTCATTTAAAAATTTCGATAAATAAGTCATTTTTTACTGTGGGACCAATCCTATCCGTTAGTTCACACTGAAGAAATAGAGACAGTTTCAAAAACTACATTTCATTGTCTTTTTAACGGTGTCAATCCGTTTGAGTTACAACGGTTGCGTCACATATTCTTACCAACATGTATTTAGTGACTTTGTTCCGATATTACTAAGTTGTATCGCTTTTAACGGTGAACCGATTGACTGTGGGACTTAGTTGAAATGATTCTGGACTGTGACCTGATAAATGTGATAAATGAGCCAATTGAACTCCAAGAAATAACATACTTTTTAACTCGACATAATTGCCTGAACTCAGCGATTACACTGGATCCTGTGGTAGCGCTTCATTTAAAAATTTCGATAAATAAGTCATTTTTTACTGTGAGACCAATCCTATCCGTTAGTTCACGCTGAAGAAATAGAGACAGTTTCAAAAACTACATTTCATTGTCTTTTTAACGGTGTCAATCCGTTTCAGTTACAACGGTTGCGTCACATATTCGTACCAACATGTATTTAGTGATTTTATTCCGATATTACTAAGTTGTATCGCTTTTAACGGCGAACCGATTAACTGTGGGACTTAGTTCAACTGATTCTGGACTGTGACCTGATAAATGTGATAAATGAGCCAATTGGACTCCAAGGAATGACATTCTTCTTAATTTGACAGGATTAATGAAACTCAGCGGTTACACTGGCCGTGTGGTAGTGCTTCATTTAAAAATAAAGATTAATAAGTCATTTTTTACTGTGGGACCAATCCTAGCCGTTAGTTCACGCTGAAGAAATAGAGACAGTTTCAAGAACTACATTTCATTGTCTTTTTAACGGTGGCAATCCGTTTGAGTTACAACGGTTGCGTCAACAATTTGTACCAACATGTATTTAGTGATTTTGTCCGATATTACTAAGTTGTATAGCTTTTAAAAGTGAAACGATTTCCTGTGGGACTTAATTGGACTGATTTTGGACTGTGATCTTATAAATGTGATAAATGAGCCAATTGGACTCCAAGGAATGACATTCTTCTTAATTTGACAGGATTGCCGGAACTCAGCGATTACACTGGACCCTGTGGTAGCGCTTCATTTAAAGATTTCGATAAATAAGTCATTTTTTACTGTGGGACCAATCCTATCTGTTAGTTCACTCTGAACAAATAGAGACAGTTTCAAAAACTACATTTCATTGTCTTTTTAACGGTGTCAATCCGTTTTAGTTACAACGGTTGCTTCACGTATTCGTACCAACATGTATTTAGCGATTTGTTCCGATCTTACTAATTTGTATCGCTTTTAAAAGTGAAACGATTGACTGTGGGAATGAATTGAACTGTTTCTGGACTGTGACCTTATAAATGTGATAAATGAGCCAATTGAACTCCAAGAAATAACATTCTTTTTAACTTGACATGATTGCCGGAACTCAGCGATTACACTGGACCCTGTGGTAGCGCTTTATTTAAAAATTTCGATAAACTAGTAATTTTTTACTGTGGGACCAATCCTATCCGTTAGTTCACGCTGAAGAAATAGAGACAGTTTCAAAAAGTACCTTTCATTGACTTTCTAACGGTGTCAATCCGTTTTAGTTACAACGGTTGCTTCACATATTCGTACCAACATGTATTTAGTGATTTTGTTCCGATATTACTAAGTTGTATCACTTTTAACGGTGAACCGATTGACTGTGGGACTTAGTTGAACTGATTCTGGACTGTGACCTGATAAATGTGATAAATGAGCCAAATGGACTCCAAGAAATAACATTCTTTTTAACTCGACATGATTGCCGGAACTCAGCGATTACACTGGGCGCTGTGGGAGCGCTTTATTTAAAAATTAAGATAAATATGTCATTTTTTTTTACTGTGGGACCAATCCTAGCCGTTAGTTCGCGCTGGAGAAATAGAGACAGTTTCAAAAACTAGATTTCATTGACTTTCTAACGGTGTCAATCCGTTTGAGTTACAACGGTTGCGTCAAAGATTCATAACAACATGTATTTAGCGATTTCTTCCGGTATTACTAAGTTGTATCGCTTTTAAGACTGAAACGATTGACTGTGGGACTTAATTGAACTGATTCTGGACTGTGACCTGCTAAATGTGAGAAATGAGTCACTTGGTCTCCTAGGAATGACAATCTTTTTAACTCGACATAATTGCTGGAACTCAGCAATTACACTGGACCCTGTGGTAGCGCTTCATTTAAAAATTTCGATAAATAAGTCATTTTTTACTGTGGGACCAATCCTATCCGTTAGTTCACACTGAAGAAATAGAGACAGTTTCAAAAACTACATTTCATTGTCTTTTTAACGGTGTCAATCCGTTTGAGTTACAACGGTTGCGTCACATATTCTTACCAACATGTATTTAGTGACTTTGTTCCGATATTACTAAGTTGTATCGCTTTTAACGGTGAACCGATTAACTGTGGGACTTAGTTCAACTGATTCTGGACTGTGACCTGATAAATGTGATAAATGAGGCAATTGGACTCCAATGAATAACATTCTTTTTAATTTGACAGGATTAATGAAACTCAGCGATTACACTGGGCGGTGTGGTAGTGCTTCATTTAAAAATTAAGATTAATAAGTTATTTTTTTACTGTGGGACCAATCGTATCCGTTAGTTCACGCTGAAGAAATAGAGACAGTTTCAAAAACTACATTTCATTGTCTTTTTAACGGTGTCAATCCGTTTGAGTTACATCGGTTGCGTCACATATTCGTACCAACATGTATTTAGTGATTTTGTTCCGATATTACTAAGTTGTATCGCTTTTAACGGTGAACCGATTGACTGTGGGACTTAGTTGAAATGATTCTGGACTGTGACCTGATAAATGTGATAAATGAGCCAATTGAACTCCAAGAAATAACATACTTTTTAACTCGACATAATTGCCGGAACTCAGCGATTACACTGGATCCTGTGGTAGCGCTTCATTTAAAAATTTCGATAAATAAGTCATTTTTTACTGTGAGACCAATCCTATCCGTTAGTTCACGCTGAAGAAATAGAGACAGTTTCAAAAACTACATTTCATTGTCTTTTTAACGGTGTCAATCCGTTTCAGTTACAACGGTTGCGTCACATATTCGTACCAACATGTATTTAGTGATTTTGTTCCGATATTACTAAGTTGTATCGCTTTTAACGGCGAACCGATTAACTGTGGGACTTAGTTCAACTGATTCTGGACTGTGACCTGATAAATGTGATAAATGAGCCAATTGGACTCCAAGGAATGACATTCTTCTTAATTTGACAGGATTAATGAAACTCAGCGGTTACACTGGCCGTGTGGTAGTGCTTCATTTAAAAATAAAGATTAATAAGTCATTTTTTACTGTGGGACCAATCCTAGCCGTTAGTTCACGCTGAAGAAATAGAGACAGTTTCAAGAACTACATTTCATTGTCTTTTTAACGGTGGCAATCCGTTTGAGTTACAACGGTTGCGTCAACAATTTGTACCAACATGTATTTAGTGATTTTGTCCGATATTACTAAGTTGTATAGCTTTTAAAAGTGAAACGATTTCCTGTGGGACTTAATTGGACTGATTTTGGACTGTGATCTTATAAATGTGATAAATGAGCCAATTGGACTCCAAGGAATGACATTCTTCTTAATTTGACAGGATTGCCGGAACTCAGCGATTACACTGGACCCTGTGGTAGCGCTTCATTTAAAGATTTCGATAAATAAGTCATTTTTTACTGTGGGACCAATCCTATCTGTTAGTTCACTCTGAACAAATAGAGACAGTTTCAAAAACTACATTTCATTGTCTTTTTAACGGTGTCAATCCGTTTGAGTTACAACGGTTGCGTCACATATTCGTACCAACATGTATTTAGTGATTTTGTTCCGATATTACTAAGTTGTATCGCTTTTAACGGTGAACCGATTAACTGTGGGACTTAGTTCAACTGATTCTGGACTGTGACCTGATAAATGTGATAAATGAGGCAATTGGACTCCAAGGAATGGCATTCTTTTTAATTTGACAGGATTAATGAAACTCACCGATTACACTGGGCGGTGTGGTAGTGCTTCATTTAAAAATTAAGATTAATAAGTCATTTTTTAACTGTGGGACCAATCCTATCCGTTAGTTCACGCTGAAGAAATAGAGACAGTTTCAAAAATTCATCTCATTGTCTTTTTAACGGTGTCAATCCTTTTGAGTTACAACGGTTGCGTCACATATTCGTACCAACATGTATTTAGTGATTTTGTTCCGATATTACTAAGTTGTATCGCTTTTAACGGTGAACCGATTGACTGTGGGACTTAGTTGAAATGATTCTGGACTGTGATCTTATAAATGTGATAAATGAGCCAATTGGACTCCAAGGAATGACAATCTTCTTAATTTGACATGATTGCCGGAACTCAGCGATTACACTGGACCCTGTGGTAGCGCTTCATTTAAAAATTTCGATAAATAAGTCAGTTTTTGCTGTGGGACCAATCCTATCTGTTAGTTCACGCTGAACAAATAGAGACAGTTTCAAAAACTACATTTCATTGCCTTTTCAACGGTGTCAATCCGTTTGAGTTACAACGGTTGCGTCACATATTCGTACCAACATGTATTTAGTGATTTTGTTCCGATATTACTAAGTTGTATCGCTTTTAACGTTGAACCAATTGACTGTGGGACTTAATTGAAATGATTCTGGACTGTGACCTGATATTTGTGATAAATGAGCCAATTGAACTCCAAGAAATAACATTCTTTTTAACTTGACATAATTGCCGGAACTCAGCGATTACACTGGACCCTGTGGTAGCGCTTCATTTAAAAATTTCGATAAATAAGTCATTTTTTACTGTGGGACCAATCCTATCCGTTAGGTCACGCTGAAGAAATAGAGACAGATTCAAAAACTACATTTCATGTCTTTTTAACGGTGTCAATCCGTTTGAGTTGCAACGGTTGCGCCACATATTCGTACCAACATGTATTTAGTGATTTTGTTCCGATATTACTAAGTTGTATCGCTTTTAACGTTGAACCAATTGACTGTGGGACTTAGTTGAAATGATTCTGGACTGTGACCTGATAAATGTGATAAATGAGCCAATTGGACTCCAAGGAATGACATTCTTCTTAATCTGACAGGATTAATGAAACTCAGCGATTACACTGGGCGGTGTGGTAGTGCTTCATTTAAAAATTAAGATTAATAAGTCATTTTTTACTGTGGGACCAATCATAGCCGTTAGTTCACGCTGAAGAAATAGAGACAGTTTCAAAAACTACATTTCATTGTCTTTTTAACGGTGGCAATCCGTTTGAGTTACAACGGTTGCGTCAACAATTTGTGCCAACATGTATTTAGTGATTTTGCTCCGATATTACTAAGTTGTATAGCTTTTAAAAGTAAAACGATTGCCTGTGGGACTTAATTGGACTGATTTTGGACTGTGATCTTATAAATGTGATAAATGAGCCAATTGGACTCCAAGGAATGACAATCTTCTTAATTTGACATGATTGCCGGAACTCAGCGATTACACTGGACCCTGTGGTAGCGCTTCATTTAAAAATTCGATAAATAAGTCATTTTTTACTGTGGGACCAATCCTATCTGTTAGTTCACGCTGAACAAATAGAGACAGTTTCAAAGACTACATTTCATTGACTTTCTAACGGTGTCAATCCGTTTGAGTTACAACGGTTGCGTCAACAATTTGTGCCAACATGTATTTAGTGATTTTGCTCCGATATTACTAAGTTGTATAGCTTTTAAAAGTAAAACGATTGCCTGTGGGACTTAGTTGAAATGATTCTGGACTGTGACCTGATATTTGTGATAAATGAGCCAATTGGACTCCAAGGAATGACATTCTTCTTAATCTGACAGGATTAATGAAACTCAGCGATTACACTGGGCGGTGTGGTAGTGCTTCATTCAAAAATTAAGATTAATAAGTCATTTTTTACTGTGGGACCAATCATAGCCGTTAGTTCACGCTGAAGAAATAGAGACAGTTTCAAAAACTACATTTCATTGTCTTTTTAAGGGTGGCAATCCGTTTGAGTTACAACGGTTGCGTCACATATTCGTACCAACATGTATTTAGTGATTTTGTTCCGATATAACTAAGTTGTATCGCTTTTAAAAGTGAAACAATTGACTGTGGGAATTAATTGAACTGTTTCTGGACTGTGACCTTATAATTGGACTGATTTTGGACTGTGATCTACTAAATGTGATAAATGAGCCAATTGGATTCCAAGGAATGACAATCTTCTTAATTTGACATGATTGCCGGAACTCAGCGATTACACTGGGCGCTGTGGGAGCGCTTTATTTAAAAATTAAGATAAATAAGTCATTTTTTAATGTGGGACCAATCGTAGCCGTTAGTTCGCGCTGAAGAAGTACAGAAAGTTTCAAAAACTACATTTCATTGACTTTCTAACGGTGTCAATCCGTTTGAGTTACAACGGTTGCTTCACATATTCGTACCAACATGTATTTAGCGATTTTTTCCGATCTTACTAAGATGTATCGCTTTTAAAAGTGAAACGATTGACTGTGGGATTTAATTGGACTGATTTTGGACTGTGACCTTATAAATGTGATAAATGAGCCAATTGGACTCCAAGAAATAACATTCTTTTTAACTTCTCATGATTGCCGGAACTCAGCGATTACACTGGACCCTGTGGTAGCGCTTTATTTAAAAATTTCGATAAATAAGTCATTTTTTACTGTGGGACCAATCCTAGCCGTTAGTTTGCGCTGAAGAAATAGAGACAGTTTCAAAAACTGCCTTTCATTGACTTTCTAACGGTGTCAATCCGTTTGAGTTACAACGGTTGCTTCACATATTCGTACCAACATGTATTTAGCTTTTTTTTCCGATATTACTAAGTTGTATCGCTTTTAAAAGTGAAACGATTGACTGTGGGACTTAATTGAACTGATTCTGGACTGTGATCTTATAAATGTGATAAATGAGCCAATTGGAATCCAAGAAATAACATTCTCTTTAACTCGACATGATTTCCGGAACTCAACGATTACACTGGACCCTGTGGTAGTGCTTTATTTAAAAACTTAGATAAATAAGTCATTTTTTACTGTGGGACCAATCAAATCCGTTGGTTCACACTGAAGAAGTAGAGACAGTTTCAAAAACTTCCTTTCATTGACTTTCTAACGGTGTCAATTCGTTTGAGTTACAACGGTTGCTTCACATATTCGTACCAACATGTATTTAGCGTTTTTTTCAGATATTACTAAGTTGTATCGCTTTTAAAAGTGAAACGATTGACTGTGGGACTTAATTGAACTGATTCTGGGCTGTGATCTTATAAATGTGATAAATGAGCCAATTGGACTCCAAGGAATGACAATCTTCTTAATTTGACATGATTGCCGGAACTCAGCGATTACACTGGACCCTGTGGTAGCGCTTTATTTAAAAATTTCGACAAAAAAGTAATTTTTTACTCTGGGACCAATCCTATCCGTTACTTCACGCTGAAGAAATAGAGACAGTTTCAAAAACTACCTTTCATTGACTTTCTAACGGTGTCAATCCGTTTGAGTTACAACGGTTGCTTCACATATCCGTACCAACATGTATTAAGTGTTTTTTTTCGATATTACTAAGTGGTATCGCTTTTGAAAGTGAAACGATTGACAGTGGGACTTAATTGAACTGATTCTGGACTGTCATCTTATAAATGTGATAAATGAGCCAATTGGACTCCAAGAAATAACATTCTTTTTAACTCGACATGATTGCCGGAACTCAACGATTACACTGGACCCTATGGTAGCGCTTCATTTAAAAATTTAGATAAATATGTCATTTTTTACTGTGGGACCAATCCTAGCCGTTTGTTCACGCTGAAGAAATAGAGACAGTTTCAAAAACTACATTTCATTGTCGTTTTAACGGTGGCAATCCGTTTGAGTTACAACGGTTGCGTCAACAATTTGTACCAACATGTATTTAGTGATTTTGTTCCGATATTACTAAGTTGTATCGCTTTTAAAAGTGAAACGATTGACTGTGGGATTTAATTGGACCGATTTTGGACTGTGACCTTATAAATGTGATAAATGAGCCAATTGGACTCCAAGAAATAACATTCTTTTTAACTCGACATGCTTGCCGGAACTCAACGATTACACTGGACCCTATGGTAGCGCTTCATTTAAAAATTTAGATAAATAAGTCATTTTTTACTGTGGGACCAATCCTAGCCGTTAGTTCACGCTGAAGAAATAGAGACAGTTTCAAAAACTACATTTCATTGTCTTTTTAACGGTGGCAATCCGTTTGAGTTACAACGGTTGCGTCAACAATTTGTACCAACATGTATTTAGTGATTTTGTTCCGATATTTCTAAGTTGTATCGCTTTTAAAAGTGAAACGATTGACTGTGGGATTTAATTGGACTGATTTTGGACTGTGACCTTATAAATGTGATAAATGAGCCAATTGGACTCCAAGAAATAACATTCTTTTTAACTTCTCGTGATTGCCGGAACTCAGCGATTACACTGGACCCTGTGGTAGCGCTTTATTTAAAAATTTCGATAAATAAGTCATTTTTTACTGTGGGACCAATCCTAGCCGTTAGTTTGCGCTGAAGAAATAGAGACAGTTTCAAAAACTACTTTTCATTGACTTTCTAACGGTGTCAATCCGTTTGAGTTACAACGATTGCGTCACGTATTCGTACCAACATGTATTTAGCGATTTGTTCCGATCTTACTAAGATGTATCGCTTTTAAAAGTGAAACGATTGACTGTGGGAGTTAATTGAACTGATTCTGGACTGTGACCTTATAAATGTGATGAATGAGCCAATTGAACTACAAGAAATAACATTCTTTTTAACTCGACATGATTGCCGGAACTCAACGATTACACTGGACCCTGTGGTAGCGCTTTATTCAAAAACTTGGATAAATAAGTCATTTTTTACTGTGGGACCAATCCTATCTGTTATTTCACGCTGAAGAAATAGAGACAGTTTCAAAAACTACCTTTCATTGACTTTCTAACGGTTTCAATCCGTTTCAGTTACAACGGTTGCTTCACATATTCGTACCAACATGTATTTAGCGTTTTTTCCCGATATTACTAAGTTGTATCGCTTTTAAAAGTGAAACGATTGACTGTGGGACTTAATTGAACTGATTCTGGACTGTGATCTTATAAATGTGATAAATGAGCTAATTGGAATCCAAGAAATAACATTCTTTTTAACTCGACATGATTGCCGGAACTTAACGATTACACTGGACCCTGTGGTAGTGCTTTATTTAAAAACTTAGATAAATAAGTCATTTTTTACTGTGGGACCAATCAAATCCGTTAGTTTGCGCTGAAGAAATAGAGACAGTTTCAAAAACTGCCTTTCATTGACTTTCTAACGGTGTCAATCCGTGTGAGTTACAACGGTTGCTTCACATATTCGTACCAACATGTATTTAGCGTTTTTTCCGATCTTACTAAGTTGTATCGCTTTTAAAAGTGAAACGATTGACTGTGGGACTTAATTGAACTGATTCTGGACTGTGACCTTATAAATGTGATGAATGAGCCAATTGAACTACAAGAAATAACATTCTTTTTAACTCGACATGATTGCCGGAACTCAACGATTACACTGGACCCTGTGGTAGCGCTTTATTCAAAAACTTAGATAAATAAGTCATTTTTTACTGTGGGACCAATCCTATCTATTATTTCACGCTGAAGAAATAGAGACAGTTTCAAAAACTACCTTTCATTGAATTTCTAACGGTGTCAATCCGTTTGAGTTACAACGGTTGCTTCACATATTCGTACCAACATGTATTTAGCGTTTTCTCCGATCTTACTAAGTTGTATCGCTTTTAAAAGTGAAACGATTGACTGTGGGACTTAATTGAACTGATTCTGGACTGTGACCTTATAAATGTGATGAATGAGCCAATTGAACTACAAGAAATAACATTCTTTTTAACTCGACATGATTACTGGAACTCAACGATTACACTGGACCCTGTGGTAGCGCTTTATTCAAAAACTTAGATAAATAAGTCATTTTTTACTGTGGGACCAATCCTATCTATTATTTCACGCTGAAGAAATAGAGACAGTTTCAAAAACTACCTTTCATTGAATTTCTAACGGTGTCAATCCGTTTGAGTTACAACGGTTGCTTCACATATTCGTACCAACATGTATTTAGCGTTTTTTTCCGATATTACTAAGTTGTATCGCTTTTAAAAGTGAAACGATTGACTGTGGGACTTAATTGAACTGATTCTGGACTGTGATCTTATAAATGTGATAAATGAGCCAATTGGAATCCAAGAAATAACATTCTTTTTAACTCGACATGATTGCCGGAACTCAACGATTACACTGGACCCTGTGGTAGTGCTTTATTTAAAAACTTAGATAAATAAGTCATTTTTTACTGTGGGACCAATCAAATCCGTTGGTTCACGCTGAAGAAGTAGAGACAGTTTCAAAAACTTCCTTTCATTGACTTTCTAACGGTGTCAATTCGTTTGAGTTACAACGGTTGCTTCACATATTCGTACCAACATGTATTTAGCGTTTTTTTCAGATTTTACTAAGTTGTATCGCTTTTAAAAGTGAAACGATTGACTGTGGGACTTAATTGAACTGATTCTGGGCTGTGATCTTATAAATGTGATAAATGAGCCAATTGGACTCCAAGGAATGACAATCTTCTTAATTTGACATGATTGCCGGAACTCAGCGATTACACTGGACCCTGTGGTAGCGCTTTATTTAAAAATTTCGACAAAAAAGTAATTTTTTACTCTGGGACCAATCCTATCCGTTACTTCACGCTGAAGAAATAGAGACAGTTTCAAAAACTACATTTCATTGTCTTTTTAACGGTGGCAATCCGTTTGAGTTACAACGGTTGCGTCAACAATTTGTACCAACATGTATTTAGTGATTTTGTTCCGATATTACTAAGTTGTATCGCTTTTAAAAGTGAAACGATTGACTGTGGGATTTAATTACACCGATTTTGGACTGTGACCTTATAAATGTGATAAATGAGCCAATTGGACTCCAAGAAATAACATTCTTTTTAACTCGACATGATTGCCGGAACTCAACGATTACACTGGACCCTATGGTAGCGCTTCATTTAAAAATTTAGATAAATATGTCATTTTTTACTGTGGGACCAATCCTAGCCGTTAGTTCACGCTGAAGAAATAGAGACAGTTTCAAAAACTACATTTCATTGTCTTTTTAACGGTGGCAATCCGTTTGAGTTACAACGGTTGCGTCAACAATTTGTACCAACATGTATTTAGTGATTTTGTTCCGATATTACTAAGTTGTATCGCTTTTAAAAGTGAAACGATTGACTGTGGGATTTAATTACACCGATTTTGGACTGTGACCTTATAAATGTGATAAATGAGCCAATTGGACTCCAAGAAATAACATTCTTTTTAACTCGACATGATTGCCGGAACTCAACGATTACACTGGACCCTATGGTAGCGCTTCATTTAAAAATTCAGATAAATAAGTCATTTTTTACTGTGGGACCAATCCTAGCCGTTAGTTCACGCTGAAGAAATAGAGACAGTTTCAAAAACTACATTTCATTGTCTTTTTAACGGTGGCAATCCGTTTGAGTTACAACGGTTGCGTCAACAATTTGTACCAACATGTATTTAGTGATTTTGTTCCGATATTACTAAGTTGTATCGCTTTTAAAAGTGAAACGATTGACTGTGGGATTTAATTGGACTGATTTTGGACTGTGACCTTATAAATGTGATAGATGAGCCAATTGGACTCCAAGAAATAACATTCTTTTTAACTTCTCATGATTGCCGGAACTCAGCGATTACACTGGACCCTGTGGTAGCACTTTATTTAAAAATTTCGATAAATAAGTCATTTTTTACTGTGGGACCAATCCTAGCCATTAGTTTGCGCTGAAGAAATAGAGACAGTTTCAAAAACTACTTTTCATTGACTTTCTAACGGTGTCAATCCGTTTGAGTTACAACGATTGCGTCACGTATTCGTACCAACATGTATTTAGCGATTTGTTCCGATCTTACTAAGTTGTATCGCTTTTAAAAGTGAAACGATTGACTGTGGGACTTAATTGAACTGATTCTGGACTGTGACCTTATAAATGTGATGAATGAGCCAATTGAACTACAAGAAATAACATTCTTTTTAACTCGACATGATTGCCGGAACTCAACGATTACACTGGACCCTGTGGTAGCGCTTTATTCAAAAACTTGGATAAATAAGTCATTTTTTACTGTGGGACCAATCCTATCTGTTATTTCACGCTGAAGAAATAGAGACAGTTTCAAAAACTACCTTTCATTGACTTTCTAACGGTTTCAATCCGTTTGAGTTACAACGGTTGCTTCACATATTCGTACCAACATGTATTTAGCGTTTTTTCCCGATATTACTAAGTTGTTTCGCTTTTAAAAGTGAAACGATTGACTGTGGGACTTAACTGAACTGATTCTGGACTGTGATCTTATAAATGTGATAAATGAGCCAATTGGAATCCAAGAAATAACATTCTTTTTAACTCGACATGATTGCCGGAACTTAACGATTACACTGGACCCTGTGGTAGTGCTTTATTTAAAAACTTAGATAAATAAGTCATTTTTTACTGTGGGACCAATCAAATCCGTTAGTTTGCGCTGAAGAAATAGAGACAGTTTCAAAAACTGCCTTTCATTGACTTTCTAACGGTGTCAATCCGTGTGAGTTACAACGGTTGCTTCACATATTCGTACCAACATGTATTTAGCGTTTTTTCCGATCTTACTAAGTTGTATCGCTTTTAAAAGTGAAACGATTGACTGTGGGACTTAATTGAACTGATTCTGGACTGTGACCTTATAAATGTGATGAATGAGCCAATTGAACTACAAGAAATAACATTCTTTTTAACTCGACATGATTGCCGGAACTCAACGATTACACTGGACCCTGTGGTAGCGCTTTATTCAAAAACTTAGATAAATAAGTCATTTTTTACTGTGGGACCAATCCTATCTATTATTTCACGCTGAAGAAATAGAGACAGTTTCAAAAACTACCTTTCATTGAATTTCTAACGGTGTCAATCCGTTTGAGTTACAACGGTTGCTTCACATATTCGTACCAACATGTATTTAGCGTTTTTTTCCGATATTACTAAGTTGTATCGCTTTTAAAAGTGAAACGATTGACTGTGGGACTTAATTGAACTGATTCTGGACTGTGATCTTATAAATGTGATAAATGAGCCAATTGGAATCCAAGAAATAACATTCTTTTTAACTCGACATGATTGCCGGAACTCAACGATTACACTGGACCCTGTGGTAGTGCTTTATTTAAAAAATTCGATAAATAAGTCATTTTTTCCTGTGGGACCAATCAAATCCGTTGGTTCACGCTGAAGAAATAGAGACAGTTTCAAAAACTTCCTTTCATTGACTTTCTAACGGTGTCAATTCGTTTGAGTTACAACGGTTGCTTCACATATTCGTACCAACATGTATTTAGCGTTTTTTTCAGATATTACTAAGTTGTATCGCTTTTAAAAGTGAAACGATTGACTGTGGGACTTAATTGAACTGATTCTGGGCTGTGATCTTATAAATGTGATAAATGAGCCAATTGGACTCCAAGGAATGACAATCTTCTTAATTTGACATGATTGCCGGAACTCAGCGATTACACTGGACCCTGTGGTAGCGCTTCATTTAAAAATTTCGATAAATAAGTCATTTTTTACTGTGGGACCAATCCTATCTGTTAGTTCACGCTGAACAAATAGAGACAGTTTCAAAAACTACATTTCATTGCCTTTTTAACGGTGTCAATCCGTTTGAGTTACAACGGTTGCGCCATATATTCGTACCAACATGTATTTAGTGATTTTGTTCCGATATTACTAAGTTGTATCGCTTTTAACGGTGAACCAATTGACTGTGGGACTTAGTTGAAATGATTCTGGACTGTGACATGATATTTGTGATAAATGAGCCAATTGGACTCCAAGGAATGACATTCTTCTTAATCTGACAGGATTAATGAAACTCAGCGATTACACTGGGCGGTGTGGTAGTGCTTCATTCAAAAATTAAGATTATTAAGTCATTTTTTACTGTGGGACCAATCATAGCCGTTAGTTCACGCTGAAGAAATAGAGACAGTTTCAAAAACTAAATTTCATTGTCTTTTTAAGGGTGGCAATCCGTTTGACTTACAACGGTTGCGTCACATATTCGTACCAACATGTATTTAGTGATTTTGTTCCGATATAACTAAGTTGTATCGCTTTTAAAAGTGAAACGATTGACTGTGGGAATTAATTGAACTGTTTCTGCACTGTGACCTTATAAATGTGATAAATGAGCCAATTGAACTCCAAGAAATAACATTCTTTTTAACTCGACATGATTGCCGGAACTCAGCGATTACTCTGGACCTGTGGTAGGGCTTTATTTAAAAATTTCGACAAAAAAGTAATTTTTTACTCTGGGACCAATCCTATCCGTTACTTCACGCTGAAGAAATGGAGACAGTTTCAAAAACTACCTTTCATTGACTTTCTAACGGTGTCAATCCGTTTGAGTTACAACGGATGCTTCACATATCCGTACCAACATGTATTAAGTGTTTTTTTCGATATTACTAAGTGGTATCGCTTTTGAAAGTGAAACGATTGACAGTGGGACTTAATTGAACTGATTCTGGACTGTCATCTTATAAATGTGATAAATGAGCAAATTGGACTCCAAGAAATAACATTCTTTTTAACTCGACATGATTGCCGGAACTGAACGATTACACTAGACCCTATGGTAGCGCTTCATTTAAAAATTTAGAAAAATAAGTCATTTTTTACTGTGGGACCAATCCTAGCCGTTAGTTCACGCTGAATAAATAGAGACAGTTTCAAAAACTACATTTCATTGTCTTTTTAACGGTGGCAATCCGTTTGAGTTACAACGGTTGCGTCAACAATTTGTACCAACATGTATTTAGTGATTTTGTTCCGATATTACTAAGTTGTATCGCTTTTAAAAGTGAAACAATTGACTGTGGGATTTAATTGGACTGATTTTGGACGGTGACCTTATAAATGTGATAAATGAGCCAATTGGACTCCAAGAAATAACATTCTTTTTAACTTCTCATGATTGCCGGAACTCAGCGATTACACTGGACCCTGTGGTAGCGCTTTATTTAAAAATTTCGATAAATAAGTCATTTTTTACTGTGGGACCAATCCTAGCCGTTAGTTTGCGCTGAAGAAATAGAGACAGTTTCAAAAACTACCTTTCATTGACTTTCTAACGGTGTCAATCCGTTTGAGTTACAACGGTTGCTTCACATATTCGTACCAACATGTATTTAGCGTTTTTTTCCGATATTACTAAGTTGTATCGCTTTTAAAAGTGAAACGATTGACTGTGGGACTTAATTGAACTGATTCTGGACTGTGATCTTATAAATGTGATAAATGAGCCAATTGGAATCCAAGAAATAACATTCTTTTTAACTCGACATGATTGCCGGAACTCAACGATTACACTGGACCCTGTGGTAGTGCTTTATATAAAAACTTAGATAAATAAGTCATTTTTTACTGTGGGACAAATCAAATCCGTTTGTTTGCGCTGAAGAAATAGAGACAGTTTCAAAAACTGCCTTTCATTGACTTTCTAACGGTGTCAATCCGTTTGAGTTACAACGGTTGCTTCACATATTTGTACCAACATGTATTTAGCGTTTTTTCCGATCTTACTAAGTTGTATCGCTTTTAAAAGTGAAACGATTGACTGTGGGACTTAATTGAACTGATTCTTGACTGTGACCTTATAAATGTGATGAATGAGCCAATTGAACTACAAGAAATAACATTCTTTTTAACTCGACATGATTGCCAGAACTCAACGATTACACTGGACCCTGTGGTAGCGCTTTATTCAAAAACTTAGATAAATAAGTCATTTTTTACTGTGGGACCAATCCTATCTAATATTTCACGCTGAAGAAATAGAGACAGTTTCAAAAACTACCTTTCATTGACTTTCTAACGGTGCCAATCCGTTTGAGTTACAACGGTTGCTTCACATATTCGTACCAACATGTATTTAGCGTTTTTTTCCGATATTACTAAGTTGTATCGCTTTTAAAAGTGAAACGATTGACTGTGGGACTTAATTGAACTGATTCTGGACTGTGATCTTATAAATGTGATAAATGAGCCAATTGGAATCCAAGAAATAACATTCTTTTTAACTCGACATGATTGCCGGAACTCAACGATTACACTGGACCCTGTGGTAGTGCTTTATATAAAAACTTAGATAAATAAGTCATTTTTTACTGTGGGACCAATCAAATCCGTTTGTTTGCGCTGAAGAAATAGAGACAGTTTCAAAAACTGCCTTTCATTGACTTTCCAGCGGTGTCAATCCGTTTGAGTTACAACGGTTGCTTCACATATTTGTACCAACATGTATTTAGCGTTTTTTCCGATCTTACTAAGTTGTATCGCTTTTAAAAGTGAAACGATTGACTGTGGGACTTAATTGAACTGATTCTGGACTGTGACCTTATAAATGTGATGAATGAGCCAATTGAACTACAAGAAATAACATTCTTTTTAACTCGACATGATTGCCGGAACTCAACGATTACACTGGACCCTGTGGTAGCGCTTTATTCAAAAACTTAGATAAATAAGTCATTTTTACTGTGGGACCAATCCTATCTATTATTTCACGCTGAAAAAATAGAGACAGTTTCAAAAACTACCTTTCATTGACTTTCTAACGGTGCCAATCCGTTTGAGTTACAACGGTTGCTTCACATATTCGTACCAACATGTATTTAGCGTTTTTTTCCGATATTACTAAGTTGTATCGCTTTTAAAAGTGAAACGATTGACTGTGGGACTTAATTGAACTGATTCTGGACTGTGATCTTATAAATGTGATAAATGAGCCAATTGGAATCCAAGAAATAACATTCTTTTTAACTCGACATGATTGCCGGAACTCAACGATTACACTGGACCCTGTGATAGTGCTTTATTTAAAAACTTAGATAAATAAGTCATTTTTTACTGTGGGACCAATCAAATCCGTTGGTTCACGCTGAAGAAGAAGTTTCAAAAACTTCCTTTCATTGACTTTCTAACGGTGTCAATTCGTTTGAGTTATAACGGTTGCTTCACATATTCGTACCAACATGTATTTAGCGTTTTTTTTTCAGATATTACTAAGTTGTATCGCTTTTAAAAGTGAAACGATTGACTGTGGGACTTAATTGAACTGATTCTGGGCTGTGATCTTATAAATGTGATAAATGAGCCAATTGGAATCCAAGAAATAACACTCTTTTTAACTCGACATGATTGCCGGAACTCAGCGATTACACTGGGCGCTGTGGGAGCGCTTTATTTAAAAATTAAGATAAATAACTTAGATAACTTATAACTTATAAATTAAGATAAATAACTTCTTTTTAACTCGACATGATTGCCGGAACTCAACGATTACACTGGACCCTGTGGTAGCGCTTCATTTAAAAATTTAGATAAATAAGTCATTTTTTACTGTGGGACCAATCCTAGCCGTTAGTTCGCGCTGAAAAAGCCGAGACAGTTTCAAAAACTACTTTTCATTGACTTTCTAACAGTGTCAATCCGTTTGAGTTACAACGATTGCGTCACGTATTCGTACCAACATGTATTTAGCGATTTGTTCCGATATTACTAAGTTGTATCGCTTTTAAAAGTGAAACGATTGACTGTGGGAATTAATTGAACCGTTTCTGGACTGTGACCTTATAAATTTGATAAATGAGCCAATTGAACTCCAAGAAATAACATTCTTTTTAACTCGACATGATTGCCGGAACACAGCGATTACACTGGACCCTGTGGTAGCGTTTCATTTAAAAATTTCGATAAATAAGTCATTTTTTACTGTGGGACCAATCCTATCCGCTGAAGAAATAGACACAGATTCAAAAACTACATTTCATTGTCTTTTTAACGGTGTCAATCCGTTTGAGTTGCAACGGTTGCGTCACATATTCGTACCAACATGTATTTAGTGATTTTGTTCCGATCTTACTAAGTTGTATCGCTTTTAGCGGTGAACCGATTAACTGTGGGACTTAGTTCAACTGATTCTCGACTGTGACCTGATAAATGTGATAAATGAGCCAATTGGACTCCAAGGAATGACATTCTTCTTAATCTGACAGGATTAATGAAACTCAACGATTACACTGGACCCTGTGGTAGTGCTTTATTTAAAAACTTAGATAAATAAGTCATTTTTTACTGTGGGACCAATCAAATCCGTTGGTTCACGCTGAAGAAGAAGTTTCAAAAACTTCCTTTCATTGACTTTCTAACGGTGTCAAATCGTTTGAGTTATAACGGTTGCTTCACATATTCGTACCAACATGTATTTAGCGTTTTTTTTCAGATATTACTAAGTTGTATCGCTTTTAAAAGTGAATCGATTGACTGTGGGACTTAATTGAACTGATTCTGGGCTGTGATCTTATAAATCCAAGAAATAACACTCTTTTTAACTCGACATGATTGCCGGAACTCAGCGATTACACTGGGCGCTGTGGGAGCGCTTTATTTAAAAATTAAGATAAATAACTTAGATAACTTATAACTTATAAATTAAGATAAATAACTTCTTTTTAACTCGGCATGATTGCCGGAACTCAACGATTATACTGGACCCTGTGGTAGCGCTTCATTTAAAAATTTAGATAAATAAGTCATTTTTTACTGTGGGACCAATCAAATCCGTTAGTTCACGCTGAAGAAATAGAGACAGTTTCAAAAACTTCCTTTCATTGACTTTCTAACGGTGTCAATTCGTTTGAGTTACAACGGTTGCTTCACATGTTCGTACCAACATGTATTTAGCGTTTTTTTCCGATCTTACTAAGTTGTATCGCTTTTAAAAGTGAAACGATTGACTGCGGGAATTAATTGAACTGTTTCTGGACTGTGACCTTATAAATTTGATAAATGAGCCAATTGAATTCCAAGAAATAACATTCTTTTTAACTCGACATGATTGCCGGAACTCAGCGATTACACTGGGCGCTGTGGGAGCGCTTTATTTAAAAATTAAGATAAATAAGTCATTTTTTACTGTGGGACCAATCCTAGCCGTTAGTTCGCGCTGAAGAAGTAGAGACAGTTTCAAAAACTACATTTCATTGACTTTCTAACGGTGTCAATCCGTTTGAGTTACAACGGTTGCTTCACATATTCGTACCAACGTGTATTTAGCGATTTTTACCGATCTTACTAAGTTGTATCGCTTTTAAAAGTGAAACAATTAACTGTGGGACATAATTGAACTGATTCTGGACTGTGACCTTATAAATGTGATAAATGAGCCAATTGGACTCCAAGAAATAACATTCTTTTTAACTCGCCATGATTGCCGGAACTCAACGATTACACTGGACCCTGTGGTAGCGCTTCATTTAAAAATTTAGATAAATAAGTCATTTTTTACTGTGGGACCAATCCTAGCCGTTAGTTCGCGCTGAAAAAACCGAGACAGTTTCAAAAACTACTTTTCATTGACTTTCTAACAGTGTCAATCCGTTTGAGTTACAACGATTGCGTCACGTATTCGTACCAACATGTATTTAGCGATTTGTTCCGATCTTACTAAGTTGTATCGCTTTTAATAGTGAAACGATTGACTGTGGGAATTAATTGAACTGTTTCTGGACTGTGACCTTATAATTTTGATAAATGAGCCAATTGAATTCCAAGAAATAACATTCTTTTTAACACGACATGATTGCCGGAACTCAGCGATTACACTGGACCCTGTGGTAGCGCTTCATTTAAAAATTTCGATAAATAAGTCATTTTTTACTGTGGGACCAATCCTATCCGTTAGTTCACGCTGAAGAAATAGAGACAGATTCAAAAACTACCTTTCATTGTCTTTTTAACGGTGTCAATCCGTTTGAGTTGCAACGGTTGCGTCACATATTCGTACCAAAATGTATTTAGTGATTTTGTTCCGATATTACTAAGTTGTATCGCTTTTAAAAGTGCAACGATTGACTGTGGGAATTAATTGAACTGTTTCTGGACTGTGACCTTATAAATGTGATAAATGAACCAAATGAACTCCAAGAAATAACATTCTTTTTAACTTGACATGATTGCCGGATCTCAGCGATTACACTGGACCCTGTGGTAGCGCTTTATTTAAAAATTTCGATAAATAAGTCATTTTTTACTGTGGGACCAATCCTATCCGTTAGTTCACGCTGAAGAAATAGAGACAGTTTTAACAACTACCTTTCATTGACTTTCTAACGGTGTCAATCCGTTTGACTTACAACGGTTGCTTCACATATTGGAACCAACATGTATTTAGCGATTTTTTCCGATATTACTAAGTTGTTTCGCTTTTAAAAATGAAACGATTGACTGTGGGACTTAATTGGACTGATTTTGGACTGTGATCTTATAAATGTGATAAATGAGCCAATTGGACTCCAAGGAATGACAATCTTCTTAATTTGACATGATTGCCGGAACTCAGGGATTACACTGGACCCTGTGGTAGCGCTTCATTTAAAAATTTCGATAAATAAGTCATTTTTTACTATGAGACCAATCCTATCCGTTAGTTCACGCTGAAGAAACAGAGACAATTTCAAAAACTACATTTCATTGTCTTTTTAACGGTGTCAATCCGTTTGAGTTACAACGGTTGCGTCACATATTCGTACCAACATGTATTTAGTGATTTTGTTCCGATATTACTAAGTTGTATCGCTTTTAACGGTGAACCGATTCACTGTGGGACTTAGTTCAACTGATTCTGGACTGTATCCTGATAAATGTGATAAATGAGCCAATTGGACTCCAAGGAATGACATTCTTCTTAATCTGACAGGATTAATGAAACTCAGCGATTGCACTGGCCGGTGTGGTAGTGCTTTATTTAAAAATTAAGATTAATAAGTCATTTTTTACTGTGGGACCAATCATAGCCGTTAGTTCACGCTGAAGAAATAGAGACAGTTTCGAAAACTACATTTCATTGTCTTTTTAACGGTGTCAATCCGTTTGAGTTACAACGGTTGCGTCACATATTCGTACCAACATGTATTTAGTGATTTTGTTCTGATATAACTAAGTTGTATCGCTTTTAAAAGTGAAACGATTGACTGTGGGAATTAATTGAACTGTGTCTGGATTGTGACCTTATAAATGTGATAAATGAGCCAAATGAACTCCAAGAAATAACATTCTTTTTAACTTGACATGATTGCCGGATCTCAGCGATTACACTGGACCCTGTGGTAGCGCTTTATTTAAAAATTTCGATAAATAAGTCATTTTTTACTGTGGGACCAATTCTATCCGTTAGTTCACGCTGAAGAAATAGAGACAGTTTTAAAAACTACCTTTCATTGACTTTCTAACGGTGTCAATCCGTTTGACTTACAACGGTTGCTTCACATATTGGAACCAACATGTATTTAGCGATTTTTTCCGATATTACTAAGTTGTTTCGCTTTTAAAAGTGAAACGATTGACTGTGGGACTTAATTGGACTGATTTTGGACTGTGATCTTATAAATGTGATAAATGAGCCAATTGGACTCCAAGGAATGACAATCTTCTTAATTTGACATGATTGCCGGAACTCAGGGATTACACTGGACCCTGTGGTAGCGCTTCATTTAAAAATTTCGATAAATAAGTCATTTTTTACTGTGGGACCAATCCTATCCGTTAGTTCACGCTGAAGAAATAGAGACAGATTCAAAAACTACCTTTCATTGTCTTTTTAACGGTGTCAATCCGTTTGAGTTGCAACGGTTGCGTCACATATTCGTACCAACATGTATTTAGTGATTTTGTTCTGATATAACTAAGTTGTATCGCTTTTAAAAGTGAAACGATTGACTGTGGGAATTAATTGAACTGTGTCTGGATTGTGACCTTATAAATGTGATAAATGAGCCAAATGAACTCCAAGAAATAACATTCTTTTTAACTTGACATGATTGCCGGATCTCAGCGATTACACTGGACCCTGTGGTAGCGCTTTATTTAAAAATTTCGATAAATAAGTCATTTTTTACTGTGGGACCAATTCTATCCGTTAGTTCACGCTGAAGAAATAGAGACAGTTTTAAAAACTACCTTTCATTGACTTTCTAACGGTGTCAATCCGTTTGACTTACAACGGTTGCTTCACATATTGGAACCAACATGTATTTAGCGATTTTTTCCGATATTACTAAGTTGTTTCGCTTTTAAAAGTGAAACGATTGACTGTGGGACTTAATTGGACTGATTTTGGACTGTGATCTTATAAATGTGATAAATGAGCCAATTGGACTCCAAGGAATGACAATCTTCTTAATTTGACATGATTGCCGGAACTCAGGGATTACACTGGACCCTGTGGTAGCGCTTCATTTAAAAATTTCGATAAATAAGTCATTTTTTACTGTGGGACCAATCCTATCCGTTAGTTCACGCTGAAGAAATAGAGACAGATTCAAAAACTACCTTTCATTGTCTTTTTAACGGTGTCAATCCGTTTGAGTTGCAACGGTTGCGTCACATATTCGTACCAACATGTATTTAGTGATCTTTCCCGATCTTACTAAGTTGTATCGCTTTTAAAAGTGAAACAATTGACTGTGGGACATAATTGAACTGATTCTGGACTGTGACCTTATAAATGTGATAAATGAGCCAATTGGACTCCAAGAAATAACATTCTTTTTAACTCGCCATGATTTCCGGAACTCAACGATTACACTGGACCCTGTGGTAGCGCTTCATTTAAAAATTTAGATAAATAAGTCATTTTTTACTGTGGGACCAATCCTATCCGTTAGTTCACGCTGAAGAAATAGAGACAGTTTTAACAACTACCTTTCATTGACTTTCTAACGGTGTCAATCCGTTTGACTTACAACGGTTGCTTCACATATTGGAACCAACATGTATTTAGCGATTTTTTCCGATATTACTAAGTTGTTTCGCTTTTAAAAGTGAAACGATTGACTGTGGGACTTAATTGGACTGATTTTGGACTGTGATCTTATAAATGTGATAAATGAGCCAATTGGACTCCAAGGAATGACAATCTTCTTAATTTGACATGATTGCCGGAACTCAGGGATTACACTGGACCCTGTGGTAGCGCTTCATTTAAAAATTTCGATAAATAAGTCATTTTTTACTATGAGACCAATCCTATCCGTTAGTTCACGCTGAAGAAACAGAGACAATTTCAAAAACTACATTTCATTGTCTTTTTAACGGTGTCAATCCGTTTGAGTTACAACGGTTGCGTCACATATTCGTACCAACATGTATTTAGTGATTTTGTTCCGATATTACTAAGTTGTATCGCTTTTAACGGTGAACCGATTCACTGTGGGACTTAGTTCAACTGATTCTGGACTGTATCCTGATAAATGTGATAAATGAGCCAATTGGACTCCAAGGAATGACATTCTTCTTAATCTGACAGGATTAATGAAACTCAGCGATTGCACTGGCCGGTGTGGTAGTGCTTTATTTAAAAATTAAGATTAATAAGTCATTTTTTACTGTGGGACCAATCATAGCCGTTAGTTCACGCTGAAGAAATAGAGACAGTTTCGAAAACTACATTTCATTGTCTTTTTAACGGTGTCAATCCGTTTGAGTTACAACGGTTGCGTCACATATTCGTACCAACATGTATTTAGTGATTTTGTTCTGATATAACTAAGTTGTATCGCTTTTAAAAGTGAAACGATTGACTGTGGGAATTAATTGAACTGTGTCTGGATTGTGACCTTATAAATGTGATAAATGAGCCAAATGAACTCCAAGAAATAACATTCTTTTTAACTTGACATGATTGCCGGATCTCAGCGATTACACTGGACCCTGTGGTAGCGCTTTATTTAAAAATTTCGATAAATAAGTCATTTTTTACTGTGGGACCAATTCTATCCGTTAGTTCACGCTGAAGAAATAGAGACAGTTTTAAAAACTACCTTTCATTGACTTTCTAACGGTGTCAATCCGTTTGACTTACAACGGTTGCTTCACATATTGGAACCAACATGTATTTAGCGATTTTTTCCGATATTACTAAGTTGTTTCGCTTTTAAAAGTGAAACGATTGACTGTGGGACTTAATTGGACTGATTTTGGACTGTGATCTTATAAATGTGATAAATGAGCCAATTGGACTCCAAGGAATGACAATCTTCTTAATTTGACATGATTGCCGGAACTCAGGGATTACACTGGACCCTGTGGTAGCGCTT
This sequence comes from Hydractinia symbiolongicarpus, assembly GCF_029227915.1. Taxonomy (NCBI): domain Eukaryota; kingdom Metazoa; phylum Cnidaria; class Hydrozoa; order Anthoathecata; family Hydractiniidae; genus Hydractinia; species Hydractinia symbiolongicarpus. The sequence goes on along the minus strand of NC_079888.1, from coordinate 779,918 downwards.
CATTTAAAAATTTCGATAAATAAGTCATTTTTTACTGTGGGACCAATCCTATCCGTTAGTTCACGCTGAAGAAATAGAGACAGATTCAAAAACTACCTTTCATTGTCTTTTTAACGGTGTCAATCCGTTTGAGTTGCAACGGTTGCGTCACATATTCGTACCAACATGTATTTAGTGATCTTTCCCGATCTTACTAAGTTGTATCGCTTTTAAAAGTGAAACAATTGACTGTGGGACATAATTGAACTGATTCTGGACTGTGACCTTATAAATGTGATAAATGAGCCAATTGGACTCCAAGAAATAACATTCTTTTTAACTCGCCATGATTTCCGGAACTCAACGATTACACTGGACCCTGTGGTAGCGCTTCATTTAAAAATTTAGATAAATAAGTCATTTTTTACTGTGGGACCAATTCTAGCCGTTAGTTCGCGCTGAAAAAACCGAGACAGTTTCAAAAACTACTTTTCATTGACTTTCTAAGAGTGTCAATCCGCTTGAGTTACAACGATTGCGTCACGTATTCGTACCAACATGTATTTAGCGATTTGTTCCGATCTTACTAAGTTGTATCGCTTTTAAAAGTGAAACGATTGACTGTGGGAATTAATTGAACTGTTTCTGGACTGTGACCTTATAAATTTGATAAATGAGCCAATTGAATTCCAAGAAATAACATTCTTTTTAACTCGACATGATTGCCGGAACTCAGCGATTACACTGGACCCTGTGGTAGCGCTTCATTTAAAAATTTCGATAAATAAGTCATTTTTTACTGTGGGACCAATCCTATCCGTTAGTTCACGCTGAAGAAATAGAGACAGATTCAAAAACTACCTTTCATTGTCTTTTTAACGGTGTCAATCCGTTTGAGTTCCAACGGTTGCGTCACATATTCGTACCAACATGTATTTAGTGATTTTGTTCCGATATTACTAAGTTGTATCGCTTTTAACGGTGAACCGATTAACTGTCGGACTTAGTTCAACTGATTCTGGACTGTGACCTGATAAAAGTGACAAATGAGCCAATTGAACTCCAAGAAATAACATTCTTTTTAACTTGACATGATTGCCGGATCTCAGCGATTACACTGGACCCTGTGGTAGCACTTTATTTAAAAATTTCGATAAATAAGTCATTTTTTACTGTGGGACCAATCCTATCCGTTAGTTCACGCTGAAGAAATAGAGACAGTTTTAAAAACTACCTTTCATTCACTTTCTAACGGTGTCAATCCGTTTGACTTACAACGGTTGCTTCACATATTGGAACCAACATGTATTTAGCGATTTTTTCCGATATTACTAAGTTGTTTCGCTTTTAAAAGTGAAACGATTGACCGTGGGACTTAATTGGACTGATTTTGGACTGTGATCTTATAAATGTGATAAATGAGCCAATTGGACTCCAAGGAATGACAATCTTCTTAATTTGACATGATTGCCGGAACTCAGGGATTACACTGGACCCTGTGGTAGCGCTTCATTTAAAAATTTCGATAAATAAGTCATTTTTTACTGTGGGACCAATCCTATCCGTTAGTTCACGCTGAAGAAATAGAGACAGATTCAAAAACTACCTTTCATTGTCTTTTTAACGGTGTCAATCCGTTTGAGTTGCAACGGTTGCGTCACATATTCGTACCAACATGTATTTAGTGATTTTGTTCCGATATTACTAAGTTGTATCGCTTTTAACGGTGAACCGATTAACTGTCGGACTTAGTTCAACTGATTCTGGACTGTGACCTGATAAATGTGATAAATGAGCCAATTGGACTCCAAGGAATGACATTCTTCTTAATCTGACAGGATTAATGAAACTCAGCGATTGCACTGGCGGGTGTGGTAGTGCTTCATTTAAAAATTAAGATTAATATGTCTTTTTTTACTATGAGACCAATCCTATCCGTTAGTTCACGCTGAAGAAACAGAGACAATTTCAAAAACTACATTTCATTGTCTTCTTAACGGTGTCAATCCGTTTGAGTTACGACGGTTGCGTCACATATTCGTACCAACATGTATTTAGTGATTTTGTTCCGATATTACTAAGTTGTATCGCTTTTAACGGTGAACCGATTGACTGTGGGACTTAGTTCAACTGATTCTGGACTGTGACCTGATAAATGTGATAAATGAGCCAATTGGACTCCAAGGAATGACATTCTTCTTAATCTGACAGGATTAATGAAACTCAGCGATTGCACTGGCCGGTGTGGTAGTGCTTCATTTAAAAATTAAGATTAATAAGTCATTTTTTACTGTGGGACCAATCATAGCCGTTAGTTCACGCTGAAGAAATCGAGACAGTTTCGAAAACTACATTTCATTGTCTTTTTAAGGGTGGCAATCCGTTTGAGTTACAACGGTTGCGTCACATATTCGTACCAACATGTATTTAGTGATTTTGTTCTGATATAACTAAGTTGTATCGCTTTTAAAAGTGAAACGATTGACTGTGGGAATTAATTGAACTGTTTCTGGACTGTGACCTTATAAATGTGATAAATGAGCCAAATGAACTCCAAGAAATAACATTCTTTTTAACTTGACATGATTGCCGGATCTCAGCGATTACACTGTACCCTGTGGTAGCGCTTTATTTAAAAATTTCGATAAATAAGTCATTTTTTACTGTGGGACCAATCCTATCCGTTAGTTCACGCTGAAGAGATAGAGACAGTTTTAAAAACTACCTTTCATTGACTTTCTAATGGTGTCAATCCGTTTGACTTACAACGGTTGCTTCACATATTGGAACCAACATGTATATTACTAAGTTGTTTCGCTTTTAAAAGTGAAACGATTGACTGTGGGACTTAATTGGACTGATTTTGGACTGTGATCTTATAAATGTGATAAATGCGCCAATTGGACTCCAAGGAATGACAATTTTCTTAATTTGACATGATTGCCGGAACTCAGGGATTACACTGGACCCTGTTGTAGCGCTTCATTTAAAAATTTCGATAAATAAGTCATTTTTTACTATGAGACCAATCCTATCCGTTAGTTCACGCTGAAGAAACTGAGACAATTTCAAAAACTACATTTCATTGTCTTTTTAACTGTGTCAATCCGTTTGAGTTACAACGGTTGCGTCACATATTCGTACCAACATGTATTTAGTGATTTTGTTCCGATATTACTAAGTTGTATCGCTTTTAACGGTGAACCGATTGACTGTGGGACTTAGTTCAACTGATTCTGGACTGTGACCTGATAAATGTGATAAATGAGCCAATTGGACTCCAAGGAATGACATTCTTCTTAATTTGACAGGATTAATGAAACTCAGCGATTACACTGGGCGGTGTGGTAGTGCTTCATTTAAAAATTAAGATTAATAAGTCATTTTTTACTGTGGGACCAATCCTAGCCGTTAGTTCGCGCTGAAGAAATAGAGACAGTTTCAAAAACTACCTTTCATTGACTTTCTAACAGTGTCAATCCGTTTGACTTACAACGGTTGCTTCACATATTCGAACCAACATGTATTTAGCGATTTTTCCCGATATTACTAAGTTGTATCGCTTTTAAAAGTGAAACGATTGACTGTGGGACTTAATTGAACTGATATTGGACTGTGATCTTATAAATGTGATAAATGAGCCAATTAGACTCCAAGGAATGACAATCTTCTTAATTTGACATGATTGACGGAACTCAGCGATTACACTGGACCCTGTGGTAGCGCTTCATTTAAAAATTTCGATAAATAAGTCATTTTTTACTGTGGGACCAATCCTATCCGTTAGTTTACGCTGAAGAAATAGAGACAGTTTCAAAAACTACATTTCATTGTCTTTTTAACGGTGTCAATCCGTTTGAGTTACAACGGTTGCGTCACATATTCGTACCAACATGTATTTTGTGATTTTGTTCCGATATTACTAAGTTGTATCGCTTTTAACGGTGAACCGATTAACTGTGGGACTTAGTTGAAATCATTCTCGACTGTGACCTGATAAATGTGGTAAATGAGCCAATTGGACTCCAAGGAATGACATTCTACTCAATTTTACAGGATTAATGAAACTCAGCGATTACACTGGGCGGTGTGGTAGTGCTTCATTTAAAAATTAAGATTAATAAGTCATTTTTTACTGTGGGACCAATCCTAGCCGTTAGTTCACGCTGAAGAAATAGAGACAGTTTCAAAAACTACATTTCATTGTCTTTTTAACGGTGGCAATCTGTTTGAGTTACAACGGTTGCGTCAACAATTTGTACCATCATGTTTTTAGTGATTTTGTTCCGATATTACTAAGTTGTATCGATTTTAAAGGTGAAACGATTGACTGTGGGATTTAATTGGACTGATTTTGGACTGTGATCTTATAAATGTGATAAATGAGCCAATTGGACTCCAAGGAATGACAATCTTCTTAATTTGACATGATTGCCGGAACTCAGCGATTACACTGGACTCTGTGGTAGCGCTTTATTTAAAAATTAAGATAAATAAGTCATTTTTTACTGTAGGACCAATCCTATCCGTTAGTTCACGCTGAAGAAATAGAGACAGTTTCAAAAACTACCTTTCATTGACTTTCTAACGGTGTCAATCCGTTTGAGTTAAAACGGTTGCGTCACATATTCCTACCAACATGTATTTAGTGATTTTGTTCCGATATAACTATGTTGTATCACTTTTAAAAGTGAAACGATTGACTGTGGGACTTAATTGAACTGATTCTGGACTGTGACCTTATAAATGTGATGAATGAGCCAATTGAACTACAAGAAATAAAATTCTTTTTAACTCGACATGATTGCCGGAACTCAACGATTACACTGGACCCTGTGGTAGCGCTTTATTCAAAAACTTAGATAAATAAGTCATTTTTTACTGTGGGACCAATCCTATCTGTTACTTCACGCTGAAGAAATAGAGACAGTTTCAAAAACTACCTTTCATTGACTTTCTAACGGTGTGAATCCGTTTGAGTTACAACAGTTGCTTCACATATTCGTACCAACATGTTTTTAGTGATTTTGTTCCGATATTACTAAGTTGTATCGCTTTTAAAGGTGAAACGATTGACTGTGGGATTTAATTGGACTGATTTTGGACTGTGATCTTATAAATGTGATAAATGAGCCAATTGGACTCCAAGGAATGACAATCTTCTTAATTTGACATGATTGCCGGAACTCAGCGATTACACTGGACTCTGTGGTAGCGCTTTAATTAAAAATTAAGATAAATAAGTCATTTTTTACTGTAGGACCAATCCTATCCGTTAGTTCACGCTGAAGAAATAGAGACAGTTTCAAAAACTACCTTTCATTGACTTTCTAACGGTTTCAATCCGTTTGAGTTACAACGGTTGCTTCACATATTCGTACCAACATGTATTTAGCGTTTTTTTCCGATATTACTAAGTTGTATCGCTTTTAAAAGTGAAACGATTGACTGTGGGAATTAATTGAACTCTTTCTGGACTGTGACCTTATAAATGTGATAAATGAGCCAATTGAACTCCAAGAAATAACATTCTTTTTAACTCGACATGATTGCCGGAACTCAGCGATTACACTGGACCCTGTGGTAGCGCTTTATTTAAAATTTTCGATAAATAAGTAATTCTTTATTGTGGGACCAATCCTATCCGTTAGTTCACGCTGAAGAAATAGAGACAGTTTCAAAAACTACCTTTCATTGACTTTCTAACGGTGTCAATCCGTTTGAGTTAAAACGGTTGCGTCACATATTCCTACCAACATGTATTTAGTGATTTTGTTCCGATATAACTATGTTGTATCACTTTTAAAAGTGAAACGATTGACTGTGGGACTTAATTGAACTGATTCTGGACTGTGACCTTATAAATGTGATGAATGAGCCAATTGAACTACAAGAAATAAAATTCTTTTTAACTCGACATGATTGCCGGAACTCAACGATTACACTGGACCCTGTGGTAGCGCTTTATTCAAAAACTTAGATAAATAAGTCATTTTTTACTGTGGGACCAATCCTATCTGTTACTTCACGCTAAAGAAATAGAGACAGTTTCAAAAACTACCTTTCATTGACTTTCTAACGGTGTGAATCCGTTTGAGTTACAACAGTTGCTTCACATATTCGTACCAACATGTATTTAGCGTTTTTTTCCGATATTACTAAGTTGTATCGCTTTTCAAAGTGAAACGATTGACTGTGGGACTTAATTGAACTGATTCTGGACTGTGATCTTATAAATGTGATAAATGAGCCAATTGGAATCCAAGAAATAACATTCTTTTTAACTCGACATGATTGCCGGAACTCAACGATTACACTGGACCCTGTGGTAGTGCTTTATTTAAAAACTTAGATAAATAAGTCATTTTTTACTGTGGGACCAATCGAATCCGTTAGTTCACGCTGAAGAAATAGAGACAGTTTTAAAAACTTCCTTTCATTGACTTTCTAACGGTGTCAATTCGTTTGAGTTACAACGGTTGCTTCACATATTCGTACCAACATGTATTTAGCGTTTTTTTCCAATATTACTAAGTTGTATCGCTTTTAAAAGTGAAACGATTGACTGTGGGACTTAATTGAACTGATTCTGGGCTGTGATCTTATAAATGTGATAAATGAGCCAATTGGAATCCAAGAAATAACATTCTTTTTAACTCGACATGATTGCCGGAACTCAGCGATTACACTGGGCGCTGTGGGAGCGCTTTATTTAAAAATTAAGATAAATAAGTCATTTTTTACTGTGGGACCAATCCTAGCCGTTAGTTCGCGCTGAAGAAGTAGAGACAGTTTCAAAAACTACATTTCATTGACTTTCTAACGGTGTCAATCCGTTTGAGTTACAACCGTTGCTTCACATATTCGTACCAACATGTATTTAGCGATTTTTCCCGATCTTACTAAGTTGTATCGCTTTTAAAAGTGAAACAATTGACTGTGGGACATAATTGAACTGATTCTGCACTGTGACCTTATAAATGTGATAAATGAGCCAATTGGACTCCAAGAAATAACATTCTTTTTAACTCGACATGATTGCCGGAACTCAACGATTACACTGGACCCTGTGGTAGCGCTTCATTTAAAAATTTAGATAAATAAGTCATTTTTTACTGTGGGACCAATCCTAGCCGTTAGTTCGCGCTGAAAAAACCGAGACAGTTTCAAAAACTAATTTTCATTGACTTTCTAACAGTGTCAATCCGTTTGAGTTACAACGATTGCGTCACGTATTCGTACCAACATGTATTTAGCGATTTGTTCCGATCTTACTAAGTTGTATCGCTTTTAAAAGTGAAACGATTGACTATGGGAATTAATTGAACTGTTTCTGGACTGTGACCTTATAAATTTGATAAATGAGCCAATTGAACTCCAAGAAATAACATTCTTTTTAACTCGACATGATTGCCGGAACTCAGCGATTACACTGGACCCTGTGGTAGCGCTTCATTTAAAAATTTCGATAAATAAGTCATTTTATACTGTGGGACCAATCCTATCCGTTAGTTCACGCTGAAGAAATAGAGACAGATTCAAAAACTACCTTTCATTGTCTTTTTAACGGTGTCAATCCGTTTGAGTTGCAACGGTTGCATCACATATTCGTACCAACATGTATTTAGTGATTTTGTTCCGATATTACTAAGTTGTATCGCTTTTAACGGTGAACCGATTAACTGTGGGACTTAGTTCAACTGATTCTGGACTGTGACCTGATAAATGTGATAAATGAGACAATTGGACTCCAAGGAATGACATTCTTCTTAATCTGACAGGATTAATGAAACTCAGCGATTACACTGGGCGGTGTGGTAGTGCTTCATTTAAAAATTAAGATTAATAAGTCGTTTTTTACTGTGGGATCCATCATAGCCGTTAGTTCACGCTGAAGAAATAGAGACAGTTTGAAAAACTACTTTTCATTGTCTTTTTAAGGGTGGCAATCCGTTTGAGTTACAACGGTTGCGTCACATATTCGTACCAACATGTATTTAGTGATTTTGTTCCGATATTACTAAGTTGTATCGCTTTTAACGGTGAACCGATCAACTGTGGGACTTAGTTCAACTAATTCTGGACTGTGACCTGATAAATGTGATAAATGAGCCAATTGGACTCCAAGGAATGACATTCTTCTTAATCTGACAGGATTAATGAAACTCAGCGATTACACTGGACCCTGTGGTAGCGCTTTATTTAAAAATTTCGATAAATAAGTCATTTTTTACTGTGGGACCAATCCTATCCGTTAGTTCACGCTGAAGAAATAGAGACAGTTTTAAAAACTACCTTTCATTGACTTTATAACGGTGTCAATCCGTTTGACTTACAACGGTTGCTTCACATATTGGAACCAACATGTATTTAGCGATTTTTTCCGATATTACTAAGTTGTTTCGCTTTTAAAAGTGAAACGATTGACTGTGGGACTTAATTGGACTGATTTTGGACTGTGATCTTATAAATGTGATAAATGAGCCAATTGGACTCCAAGGAATGACAATCTTCTTAATTTGACATGATTGCCGGAACTCAGGGATTACACTGGACCCTGTGGTAGAGCTTCATTTAAAAATTTCGATAAATTCGATAAGTCATTTTTTACTATGAGACCAATCCTATCCGTTAGTTCACGCTGAAGAAATAGAGAAAATTTCAAAAACTACATTTCATTGTCTTTTTAACGGTGTCAATCCGTTTGAGTTACAACGGTTGCGTCATATATTCGTACCAACATGTATTTAGTGATTTTGTTCCGATATTACTAAGTTGTATCGCTTTTAACGGTGAACCGATTGACTGTGGGACTTAGTTCAACTGATTCTGGACTGTGACCTGATCAATGTGATAAGTGAGCCAATTGGACTCCAAGGAATGACATTCTACTTAATTTGACAGGATTAATGAAACTTAGCGATTACACTGGGCGGTGTGGTAGTGCTTCATTTAAAAATTAAGATAAATAAGTCATTTTTTACTGTAGGGCCAATCCTACCCGTTAGTTCACGCTGAAGAAATACAGACAGTTTCAAAAACTACCTTTCATTGACTTTCTAACGGTTTCAATCCGTTTGAGTTACAACGGTTGCTTCACATATTCATACCAACATGTATTTAGTGATTTTGTTCTGATATAACTAAGTTGTATCGCTTTTAAAAGTGAAACGATTGACTGTGGGAATTAATTGAACTGTTTCTGGACTGTGACCTTATAAATGTGATAAATGAGCCAAATGAACTCCAAGAAATAACATTCTTCTTAACTTGACATGATTGCCGGATCTCAGCGATTACACTGGACCCTGTGGCAGCGCTTTATTTAAAAATTTCGATAAATAAGTCATTTTTTACTGTGGGACCAATCCTATCCGTTAGTTCACGCTGAAGAAATAGAGACAGTTTTAAAAACTACCTTTCATTGACTTTCTAACGGTGTCAATCCGTTTGACTTACAACGGTTGCTTCACATATTGGAACCAACATGTATTTAGCGATTTTTTCCGATATTACTAAGTTGTTTCGCTTTTGAAAGTGAAACGATTGACTGTGGGACTTAATTGGACTGATTTTGGACTGTGATCTTATAAATGTGATAAATGAGCCAATTGGACTCCAAGGAATGACAATCTTCTTAATTTGACATGATTGCCGGAACTCAGGGATTACACTGGACCCTGTGGTAGCGCTTCATTTAAAAATTTCGATAAATAAGTCATTTTTTACTATGAGACCAATCCTATCCGTTAGTTCGCGCTGAAAAAACCGAGACAGTTTCAAAAACTAATTTTCATTGACTTTCTAACAGTGTCAATCCGTTTGAGTTACAACGATTGCGTCACGTATTCGTACCAACATGTATTTAGCGATTTGTTCCGATCTTACTAAGTTTTATCGCTTTTAAAAGTGAAACGATTGACTGTGGGAATTAATTGAACTGTTTCTGGACTGTGACCTTATAAATGTGATAAATGAGCCAAATGAACTCCAAGAAATAACATTCTTTTTAACTTGACATGATTGCCGGATCTCAGCGAGTACACTGGACCCTGTGGCAGCGCTTTATTTAAAAATTTCGATAAATAAGTCATTTTTTACTGTGGGACCAATCCTATCCGTTAGTTCCTGCTGAAGAAATAGAGACAGTTTTAAAAACTACCTTTCATTGACTTTCTAACGGTGTCAATCCGTTTGACTTACAACGGTTGCTTCACATATTGGAACCAACATGTATTTAGCGATTTTTTCCGATATTACTAAGTTGTATCGCTTTTAAAAGTGAAGCGATTGACTGTGGGAATTAATTGAACTGTTTCTGGACTGTGACCTGATAAATGTGATAAGTGAGCCAATTGGACACCAAGGAATGACATTCTACTTAATTTGACAGGATTAATGAAACTTAGCGATTACACTGGGCGGTGTGGTAGTGCTTCATTTAAAAATTAAGATAAATAAGTCATTTTTTACTGTGGGACCAATCCTATCCGTTAGTTCACGCTGAAGAAATAGAGACAGTTTTAAAAACTACCTTTCATTGACTTTCTAACGGTGTCAATCCGTTTGACTTACAACGGTTGCTTCACATATTGGAACCAACATGTATTTAGCGATTTTTTCCGATATTACTAAGTTGTATCGCTTTTAAAAGTGAAGCGATTGACTGTGGGAATTAATTGAACTGTTTCTGGACTGTGACCTGATAAATGTGATAAGTGAGCCAATTGGACACCAAGGAATGACAATCTTCTTAATTTGACATGATTGCCGGAAATCAGCGATTACACTGGACCCTGTGGTAGCGCTTTTATTAAAAGTTTCGATAAATAAGTCATTTTTTACTGTGGGACCAGTCCTATCCGTTAGTTCACGCTGAAGAAATAGAGACAGTTTCAAAAACTACATTTCATTGTCTTTTTAACGGTGTCAATCCGTTTGAGTTACAACGGTTGCGTCACATATTCGTACCAACATGTATTTAGTGATTTTGTTCCGATATTACTAAGTTGTATCGCTTTTAACGGTGAACCGATTAACTGTGGGACTTAGTTCAACTGATTCTGGACTGTGACCTGATAAATAAGATAAATGAGCCAATTGGACTCCAAGGAATGACATTCTTCTTAATTTGACAGGATTAATAAAATTCAGCGATTACACTGGGCGGTGTGGTAGTGCCTGATTTAAAAATTAAGATTAATAAGTCATTTTTCACTGTGGGACCAATCCTAGCCGTTAGTTCACGCTGAAGAAATAGAGACAGTTTCAAAAACTACTTTTCATTGACTTTCTAACAGTGTCAATCTGTTTGAGTTACAACGATTGCGTCACGTATTCGTACCAACATGTATTTAGCGATTTGTTCCGATCTTACTAAGTTGTATAGCTTTTAAAAGTGAAACGATTGACTGTGGGAATTAATTGAACTGTTTCTGGACTGTGACCTTATAAATGTGATAAATGAGCCAATTGAACTCCAAGAAATAACATTCTTTTTAACTCGACATGATTGCCGGAACTCAGCGATTACACTGGACCCTGTGGTAGCGCTTTATTTAAAAATTTCGATAAATAACTCATTTTTTACTGTGGGACCAATCCTATCCGTTAGTTCATGCTGAAGAAATAGAGACAGTTTTAAAAACTACCTTTCATTGACTTTCTAAGGGTGTCAATCCGTTTGACTTACAACGGTTGCTTCACATATTCGAACCAACATGTATTTAGCGATTTTTCCGGATATTACTAAGTTGTATCGCTTTTAAAAAGGAAACGATTGACTGTGGGACTTAATTGGACTGATTTTGGACTGTGATCTTATAAATGTGATAAATAAGCCAATTGGACTCCAAGGAATGACAATATTCTTAATTTGACATGATTGCCGGAAATCAGCGATTACACTGGACCCTGTGGTAGCGCTTCATTTAAAAGTTTCGATAAATAAGTCATTTTTTACTGTGGGACCAATCCTATCCGTTAGTTCACGCTGAAGAAATAGAGACAGTTTCAAAAACTACATTTCATTGTCTTTTTAACGGTGTCAATCCGTTTGAGTTACAACGGTTGCGTCACATATTCGTACCAACATGTATTTAGTGATTTTGTTCCGATATTACTAAGTTGTATCGCTTTTAACGGTGAACCGATTAACTGTGGGACTTAGTTCAACTGATTCTGGACTGTGACCTGATAAATGAGATAAATGAGCCAATTGGACTCCAAGGAATGACATTCTTCTTAATTTGACAGGATTAATAAAATTCAGCGATTACACTGGACCCTGTGGTAGCGCTTTATTTAAAAATTTCGATAAATAAGTAATTCTTTACTGTGGGACCAATCCTATCCGTTAGTTCACGCTGAAGAAATAGAGATTGTTTTAAAAACTACATTCCATTGACTTTCTAAGGGTGTCAATCCGTTTGACTTACAACGGTTGCTTCACATATTCGAACCAACATGTATTTAGCGATTTTTCCGGATATTACTAAGTTGTATCGCTTTTAAAAGTGAAACGATTGACTGTGGGAATTAATTGAATTGTTTCTGGACTGTGACCTTATAAATGTGATAAATGAGCCAATTGAACTCCAAGAAATAACATTCTTTTTAACTCGACATGATTGCCGGAACTCAGCGATTACACTGGACCCTGTGGTAGCGCTTTTTTTAAAAATTTCGATAAATAAGTAATTCTTTACTGTGGGACCAATCCTATCCGTTAGTTCACGCTGAAGAAATAGAGACAGTTTCAAAAACTACCTTTCATTGACTTTGTAACGGTGTCAATCCGTTTGAGTTAAAACGGTTGCGTCACATATTCGTGCCAACATGTATTTAGTGATTTTGTTCCGATATAACTATGTTGTATCACTTTTAAAAGTGAAACGATTGACTGTGGGAATTAATTGAACTGTCTCTGGACTGTAACCTTATAAATGTGATAAATGAGCCAATTGAACTCCAAGAAATAACATTCTTTTTAACTCGACATGATTGCCGGAACTCAGCGATTACACTGGACCCTGTGGTAGCGCTTTATTTAAAAATTTCGATAAATAAGTAATTCTTTACTGTGGGACCAATCCTATCCGTTAGTTCACGCTGAAGAAATAGAGACAGTTTTAAAAACTACATTCCATTGACTTTCTAAGGGTGTCAATCCTTTTGACTTACAACGGTTGCTTCACATATTCGAACCAACATGTATTTAGCGATTTTTCCGGATATTACTAAGTTGTATCGCTTTTAAAAGTGAAACGATTGACTGTGGGACTTAATTGGACTGATTTTGGACTGTGATCTTTTAAATGTGATAAATGAGCCAATTGGACTCCAAGGAATGACAATCTTCTTAATTTGACATGATTGCCGCAACTCAGCGATTACACTGGACCCTGTGGTAGCGCTTCATTTAAAAGTTTCGATAAATAAGTCATTTTTTACTGTGGGACCAATCCTATCCGTTAGCTCACGCTGAAGAAATAGAGACAGTTTCAAAAACTACATTTCATTGTCTTTTTAACGGTGTCAATCCGTTTGAGTTACAACGGTTGCGTCACATATTCGTACCAACATGTATTTAGTGATTTTTTCCGATCTTACTAAGTTGTATCGCTTTTAAAAACGAAACGGTTGACTGTGGGAATTAATTGAACTGTCTCTGGACTGTGACCTTATAAATGTGATAAATGAGCCAATTGAACTCCAAGAAATAACATTCTTTTTAACTCGACATGATTGCCGGAAATCAACGATAACACTGGACCCTGTGGTAGCGCGTCATTTGAAAATTTAGATAAATAAGTCATTTTTTACTGTGGGACCAATCCTAGCCGTTAGTTCGCGCTGAAAAAACAGAGACAGTTTCAAAAACTACTTTTCATTGACTTTCTAACAGTGTCAATCCGTTTGAGTTACAACGATTGCGTCACGTATTCGTACCAACATGTATTTAGCGATTTGTTCCGATCTTACTAAGTTGTATAGCTTTTAAAAGTGAAACGATTGACTGTGGGAATTAATTGAACTGTCTCTGGACTGTGACCTTATAAATGTGATAAATGAGCCAATTGAACTCCAAGAAATAACATTCTTTTTAACTCGACATGATTGCCGGAACTCAGCGATTACACTGGACCTTGTGGTAGCGCTTTATTTAAAAATTTCGATAAATAAGTAATTCTTTACTGTGGGACCAATCCTATCCGTTAGTTCACGCTGAAGAAATAGAGACAGTTTTAGAAACTACATTCCATTGACTTTCTAAGGGTGTCAATCCGTTTGACTTACAACGGTTGCTTCACATATTCGAACCAACATGTATTAGCGATTTTTCCGGATATTACTAAGTTGTATCGCTTTTAAAAGTGAAACGATTGACTGTGGGACTTAATTGGACTGATTTTGGACTGTGATCTTTTAAATGTGATAAATGAGCCAATTGGACTCCAAGGAATGACAATCTTCTTAATTTGACATGATTGCCGCAACTCAGCGATTACACTGGACCCTGTGGTAGCGCTTCATTTAAAAGTTTCGATAAATAAGTCATTTTTTACTGTGGGACCAATCCTATCCGTTAGTTCACGCTGAAGAAATAGAGACAGTTTCAAAAACTACATTTCATTGTCTTTTTAACGGTGTCAATCCGTTTGAGTTACAACGGTTGCTTCACATATTCGTACCAACATGTATTTAGTGATTTTTTCCGATCTTACTAAGTTGTATCGCTTTTAAAAGTGAAACGGTTGACTGTGGGAATTAATTGAACTGTCTCTGGACTGTGACCTTATAAATGTGATAAATGAGCCAATTGAACTCCAAGAAATAACATTCTTTTTAACTCGACATGATTGCCGGAAATCAACGATTACACTGGACCCTGTGGTAGCGCGTCATTTAAAAATTTAGATAAATAAATCACTTTTTACTGTGGGACCAATCCTAGCCGTTAGTTCGCGCTGAAAAAACAGAGACAGTTTCAAAAACTACTTTTCATTGACTTTCTAACAGTGTCAATCCGTTTGAGTTACAACGATTGCGTCACGTATTCGTACCAACATGTATTTAGCGATTTGTTCCGATCTTACTAAGTTGTATAGCTTTTAAAAGTGAAACGATTGACTGTGGGAATTAATTGAACTGTTTCTGGACTGTGATCTTATAAATGTGATAAATGAGCCAATTGAACTCCAAGAAATAACATTCTTTTTAACTCGACATGATTGCCGGAACTCAGCGATTACACTGGACCCTGTGGTAGCGCTTTATTTAAAAATTTCGATAAATAAGTAATTCTTTACTGTGGGACCAATCCTATCCGTTAGTTCACGCTGAAAAAATAGAGACAGTTTTAAAAACTACATTTCATTGACTTTCTAAGGGTGTCAATCCGTTTGACTTACAACGGTTGCTTCACATATTCGAACCAACATGTATTTAGCGATTTTTCCGGATATTACTAAGTTGTATCGCTTTTAAAAGTGAAACGATTGACTGTGGGACTTAATTGGACTGATTTTTGACTGTGATCTTATAAATGTGATAAATGAGCCAATTGGACTCCAAGGAATGACAATCTTCTTAATTTGACATGATTGCCGGAACTCAGCGATTACACTGGACCCTGTGGTAGCGCTTCATTTAAAAGTTTTGATAAATAAGTCATTTTTTACTGTGGGACCAATCCTATCCGTTAGTTCACGCTGAAGAAATAGAGACAGTTTTAAAAACTACCTTTCATTGACTTTCTAAGGGTGTCAATCCGTTTGACTTACAACGGTTGCTTCACATATTCGTACCAACATGTATTTAGTGATTTTTTCCGATCTTACTAAGTTGTATCGCTTTTAAAAACGAAACGGTTGACTGTGGGAATTAATTGAACTGTCTCTGGACTGTGACTTTATAAATGTGATAAATGAGCCAATTGAACTCCAAGAAATAACATTCTTTTTAACTCGACATGATTGCCGGAAATCAACGATTACACTGGACCCTGTGGTAGCGCGTCATTTGAAAATTTAGATAAATAAGTCATTTTTTACTGTGGGACCAATCCTAGCCGTTAGTTCGCGCTGAAAAAACAGAGACAGTTTCAAAAACTACTTTTCATTGACTTTCTAACAGTGTCAATCCGTTTGAGTTACAACGATTGCGTCACGTATTCGTACCAACATGTATTTAGCGATTTGTTCCGATCTTACTAAGTTGTATAGCTTTTAAAAGTGAAACGATTGACTGTGGGAATTAATTGAACTGTCTCTGGACTGTGACCTTATAAATGTGATAAATGAGCCAATTGAACTCCAAGAAATAACATTCTTTTTAACTCGACATGATTGCCGGAACTCAGCGATTACACTGGACCCTGTGGTAGCGCTTTATTTAAAAATTTCGATAAATAAGTAATTCTTTACTGTGGGACCAATCCTATCCGTTAGTTCACGCTGAAGAAATAGAGACAGTTTTAGAAACTACATTCCATTGACTTTCTAAGGGTGTCAATCCGTTTGACTTACAACGGTTGCTTCACATATTCGAACCAACATGTATTAGCGATTTTTCCGGATATTACTAAGTTGTATCGCTTTTAAAAGTGAAACGATTGACTGTGGGACTTAATTGGACTGATTTTGGACTGTGATCTTTTAAATGTGATAAATGAGCCAATTGGACTCCAAGGAATGACAATCTTCTTAATTTGACATGATTGCCGCAACTCAGCAATTACACTGGACCCTGTGGTAGCGCTTCATTTAAAAGTTTCGATAAATAAGTCATTTTTTACTGTGGGACCAATCCTATCCGTTAGTTCACGCTGAAGAAATAGAGACAGTTTCAAAAACTACATTTCATTGTCTTTTTAACGGTGTCAATCCGTTTGAGTTACAACGGTTGCTTCACATATTCGTACCAACATGTATTTAGTGATTTTTTCCGATCTTACTAAGTTGTATCGCTTTTAAAAGTGAAACGGTTGACTGTGGGAATTAATTGAACTGTCTCTGGACTGTGACCTTATAAATGTGATAAATGAGCCAATTGAACTCCAAGAAATAACATTCTTTTTAACTCGACATGATTGCCGGAAATCAACGATTACACTGGACCCTGTGGTAGCGCGTCATTTAAAAATTTAGATAAATAAATCACTTTTTACTGTGGGACCAATCCTAGCCGTTAGTTCGCGCTGAAAAAACAGAGACAGTTTCAAAAACTACTTTTCATTGACTTTCTAACAGTGTCAATCCGTTTGAGTTACAACGATTGCGTCACGTATTCGTACCAACATGTATTTAGCGATTTGTTCCGATCTTACTAAGTTGTATAGCTTTTAAAAGTGAAACGATTGACTGTGGGAATTAATTGAACTGTTTCTGGACTGTGATCTTATAAATGTGATAAATGAGCCAATTGAACTCCAAGAAATAACATTCTTTTTAACTCGACATGATTGCCGGAACTCAGCGATTACACTGGACCCTGTGGTAGCGCTTTATTTAAAAATTTCGATAAATAAGTAATTCTTTACTGTGGGACCAATCCTATCCGTTAGTTCACGCTGAAAAAATAGAGACAGTTTTAAAAACTACATTTCATTGACTTTCTAAGGGTGTCAATCCGTTTGACTTACAACGGTTGCTTCACATATTCGAACCAACATGTATTTAGCGATTTTTCCGGATATTACTAAGTTGTATCGCTTTTAAAAGTGAAACGATTGACTGTGGGACTTAATTGGACTGATTTTTGACTGTGATCTTATAAATGTGATAAATGAGCCAATTGGACTCCAAGGAATGACAATCTTCTTAATTTGACATGATTGCCGGAACTCAGCGATTACACTGGACCCTGTGGTAGCGCTTCATTTAAAAGTTTTGATAAATAAGTCATTTTTTACTGTGGGACCAATCCTATCCGTTAGTTCACGCTGAAGAAATAGAGACAGTTTTAAAAACTACCTTTCATTGACTTTCTAAGGGTGTCAATCCGTTTGACTTACAACGGTTGCTTCACATATTCGAACCAACATGTATTTAGCGATTTTTCCGGATATTACTAAGTTGTATCGCTTTTAAAAGTGAAACGATTGACTGTGGGACTTAATTGGACTGATTTTGGACTGTGATCTTATAAATGTGATAAATAAGCCAATTGGGCTCCAAGGAATGACAATCTTCTTAATTTGACATGATTGCCGGAAATCAGCGATTACACTGGACCCTGTGGTAGCGCTTCATTTAAAAGTTTCGATAAATAAGTCATTTTTTACTGTGGGACCAATCCTATCCATTAGTTCACGCTGAAGAAATAGAGACAGTTTCAAAAACTACATTTCATTGTCTTTTCAACGGTGTCAATCCGTTTGAGTTACAACGGTTGCGTCACATATTCGTACCAACATGTATTTAGTGATTTTGTTCCGATATTACTAAGTTGTATAGCTTTTAAAAGTGAAACGATTGACTGTGGGAATTAATTGAACTGTTTCTGGACTGTGATCTTATAAATGTGATAAATGAGCCAATTGAACTCCAAGAAATAACATTCTTTTTAACTCGACATGATTGCCGGAACTCAGCGATTACACTGGACCCTGTGGTAGCGCTTTATTTAAAAATTTCGATAAATAAGTAATTCTTTACTGTGGGACCAATCCTATCCGTTAGTTCACGCTGAAAAAATAGAGACAGTTTTAAAAACTACATTTCATTGACTTTCTAAGGGTGTCAATCCGTTTGACTTACAACGGTTGCTTCACATATTCGAACCAACATGTATTTAGCGATTTTTCCGGATATTACTAAGTTGTATCGCTTTTAAAAGTGAAACGATTGACTGTGGGACTTAATTGGACTGATTTTTGACTGTGATCTTATAAATGTGATAAATGAGCCAATTGGACTCCAAGGAATGACAATCTTCTTAATTTGACATGATTGCCGGAACTCAGCGATTACACTGGACCCTGTGGTAGCGCTTCATTTAAAAGTTTTGATAAATAAGTCATTTTTTACTGTGGGACCAATCCTATCCGTTAGTTCACGCTGAAGAAATAGAGACAGTTTTAAAAACTACCTTTCATTGACTTTCTAAGGGTGTCAATCCGTTTGACTTACAACGGTTGCTTCACATATTCGAACCAACATGTATTTAGCGATTTTTCCGGATATTACTAAGTTGTATCGCTTTTAAAAGTGAAACGATTGACTGTGGGACTTAATTGGACTGATTTTGGACTGTGATCTTATAAATGTGATAAATAAGCCAATTGGGCTCCAAGGAATGACAATCTTCTTAATTTGACATGATTGCCGGAAATCAGCGATTACACTGGACCCTGTGGTAGCGCTTCATTTAAAAGTTTCGATAAATAAGTCATTTTTTACTGTGGGACCAATCCTATCCATTAGTTCACGCTGAAGAAATAGAGACAGTTTCAAAAACTACATTTCATTGTCTTTTCAACGGTGTCAATCCGTTTGAGTTACAACGGTTGCGTCACATATTCGTACCAACATGTATTTAGTGATTTTGTTCCGATATTACTAAGTTGTATCGCTTTTAACGGTGAACCGATTAACTGTGGGACTTAGTTCAACTGATTCTGGACTGTGACCTGATAAATGAGATAAATGAGCCAATTGGACTCCAAGGAATGACATTCTTCTTAATTTGACAGGATTAATAAAATTCAGCGATTACACTGGGCGGTGTGATAGTGCCTGATTTAAAAATTAAGATTAATAAGTCATTTTTCACTGTGGGACCAATCCTAGCCGTTAGTTCACGCTGAAGAAATAGAGACAGTTTCAAAAACTACTTTTCATTGACTTTATAACAGTGTCAATCTGTTTGAGTTACAACGATTGCGTCACGTATTCGTACCAACATGTATTTAGCGATTTGTTCCGATCTTACTAAGTTGTATAGCTTTTAAAAGTGAAACGATTGACTGTGGGAATTAATTGAACTGTTTCTGGACTGTGACCTTATAAATGTGATAAATGAGCCAATTGAACTCCAAGAAATAACATTCTTTTTAACTCGACATGATTGCCGGAACTCAGCGATTACACTGGACCCTGTGGTAGCGCTTTATTTAAAAATTTCGATAAATAAGTAATTCTTTACTGTGGGACCAATCCTATCCGTTAGTTCACGCTGAAGAAATAGGGACAGTTTTAAAAACTACATTTCATTGACTTTCTAAGGGTGCCAATCCGTTTGACTTACAACGGTTGCTTCACATATTCGAACCAACATGTATTTAGCGATTTTTCCGGATATTACTAAGTTGTATCGCTTTTAAAAGTGAAACGATTGACTGTGGGACCTAATTGGACTGAATATGGACTGTGATCTTATAAATGTGATAAATGAGCCAATTGGACTCCAAGGAATGACAATCTTCTTAATTTGACATGATTGCCGGAACTCAGCGATTACACTGGACCCTGTGGTAGCGCTTTATTTAAAAATTTCGATAAATAAGTAATTCTTTACTGTGGGACCAATCCTATCCGTTAGTTCACGCTGAAGAAATAGAGATTGTTTTAAAAACTACATTCCATTGACTTTCTAAGGGTGTCAATCCGTTTGACTTACAACGGTTGCTTCACATATTCGAACCAACATGTATTTAGCGATTTTTCCGGATATTACTAAGTTGTATCGCTTTTAAAAGTAAAACGATTGACTGTGGGAATTAATTTAACTGTTTCTGGACTGTGACCTTATAAATGTGATAAATGAGCCAATTGAACTCCAAGAAATAACATTCTTTTTAACTCGACATGATTGCCGGAACTCAGCGATTACACTGGACCCTGTGGTAGCGCTTTTTTTAAAAATTTCGATAAATAAGTAATTCTTTACTGTGGGACCAATCCTATCCGTTAGTTCACGCTGAAGAAATAGAGACAGTTTCAAAAACTACCTTCCATTGACTTTCTAACGGTGTCAATCCGTTTGAGTTACAACGGTTGCTTCACATATTCGTACCAACATGTATTTAGTGATTTTTTCCGATCTTACTAAGTTGTATCGCTTTTAAAAGTGAAACGGTTGACTGTGGGAATTAATTGAACTGTCTCTGGACTGTGACCTTATAAATGTGATAAATGAGCCAATTGAACTCCAAGAAATAACATTCTTTTTAACTCGACATGATTCCGGAAATCAACGATTACACTGGACCCTGTGGTAGCGCGTCATTTAAAAATTTAAGATAAATAAATCATTTTTTACTGTGGGACCAATCCTAGCCGTTAGTTCGCGCTGAAAAAACAGAGACAGTTTCAAAAACTACTTTTCATTGACTTTCTAACAGTGTCAATCCGTTTGAGTTACAACGATTGCGTCACGTATTCGTACCAACATGTATTTAGCGATTTGTTCCGATCTTACTAAGTTGTATAGCTTTTAAAAGTGAAACGATTGACTGTGGGAATTAATTGAACTGTTTCTGGACTGTGATCTTATAAATGTGATAAATGAGCCAATTGAACTCCAAGAAATAACATTCTTTTTAACTCGACATGATTGCCGGAACTCAGCGATTACACTGGACCCTGTGGTAGCGCTTTATTTAAAAATTTCGATAAATAAGTAATTCTTTACTGTGGGACCAATCCTATCCGTTAGTTCACGCTGAAAAAATAGAGACAGTTTTAAAAACTACATTTCATTGACTTTCTAAGGGTGTCAATCCGTTTGACTTACAACGGTTGCTTCACATATTCGAACCAACATGTATTTAGCGATTTTTCCGGATATTACTAAGTTGTATCGCTTTTAAAAGTGAAACGATTGACTGTGGGACTTAATTGGACTGATTTTGGACTGTGATCTTATAAATGTGATAAATAAGCCAATTGGGCTCCAAGGAATGACAATCTTCTTAATTTGACATGATTGCCGGAAATCAGCGATTACACTGGACCCTGTGGTAGCGCTTCATTTAAAAGTTTCGATAAATAAGTCATTTTTCACTGTGGGACCAATCCTAGCCGTTAGTTCACGCTGAAGAAATAGAGACAGTTTCAAAAACTACTTTTCATTGACTTTATAACAGTGTCAATCTGTTTGAGTTACAACGATTGCGTCACGTATTCGTACCAACATGTATTTAGCGATTTGTTCCGATCTTACTAAGTTGTATAGCTTTTAAAAGTGAAACGATTGACTGTGGGAATTAATTGAACTGTTTCTGGACTGTGACCTTATAAATGTGATAAATGAGCCAATTGAACTCCAAGAAATAACATTCTTTTTAACTCGACATGATTGCCGGAACTCAGCGATTACACTGGACCCTGTGGTAGCGCTTTATTTAAAAATTTCGATAAATAAGTAATTCTTTACTGTGGGACCAATCCTATCCGTTAGTTCACGCTGAAGAAATAGGGACAGTTTTAAAAACTACATTTCATTGACTTTCTAAGGGTGCCAATCCGTTTGACTTACAACGGTTGCTTCACATATTCGAACCAACATGTATTTAGCGATTTTTCCGGATATTACTAAGTTGTATCGCTTTTAAAAGTGAAACGATTGACTGTGGGACCTAATTGGACTGAATATGGACTGTGATCTTATAAATGTGATAAATGAGCCAATTGGACTCCAAGGAATGACAATCTTCTTAATTTGACATGATTGCCGGAACTCAGCGATTACACTGGACCCTGTGGTAGCGCTTTATTTAAAAATTTCGATAAATAAGTAATTCTTTACTGTGGGACCAATCCTATCCGTTAGTTCACGCTGAAGAAATAGAGATTGTTTTAAAAACTACATTCCATTGACTTTCTAAGGGTGTCAATCCGTTTGACTTACAACGGTTGCTTCACATATTCGAACCAACATGTATTTAGCGATTTTTCCGGATATTACTAAGTTGTATCGCTTTTAAAAGTAAAACGATTGACTGTGGGAATTAATTTAACTGTTTCTGGACTGTGACCTTATAAATGTGATAAATGAGCCAATTGAACTCCAAGAAATAACATTCTTTTTAACTCGACATGATTGCCGGAACTCAGCGATTACACTGGACCCTGTGGTAGCGCTTTTTTTAAAAATTTCGATAAATAAGTAATTCTTTACTGTGGGACCAATCCTATCCGTTAGTTCACGCTGAAGAAATAGAGACAGTTTCAAAAACTACCTTCCATTGACTTTCTAACGGTGTCAATCCGTTTGAGTTACAACGGTTGCTTCACATATTCGTACCAACATGTATTTAGTGATTTTTTCCGATCTTACTAAGTTGTATCGCTTTTAAAAGTGAAACGGTTGACTGTGGGAATTAATTGAACTGTCTCTGGACTGTGACCTTATAAATGTGATAAATGAGCCAATTGAACTCCAAGAAATAACATTCTTTTTAACTCGACATGATTCCGGAAATCAACGATTACACTGGACCCTGTGGTAGCGCGTCATTTAAAAATTTAAGATAAATAAATCATTTTTTACTGTGGGACCAATCCTAGCCGTTAGTTCGCGCTGAAAAAACAGAGACAGTTTCAAAAACTACTTTTCATTGACTTTCTAACAGTGTCAATCCGTTTGAGTTACAACGATTGCGTCACGTATTCGTACCAACATGTATTTAGCGATTTGTTCCGATCTTACTAAGTTGTATAGCTTTTAAAAGTGAAACGATTGACTGTGGGAATTAATTGAACTGTTTCTGGACTGTGATCTTATAAATGTGATAAATGAGCCAATTGAACTCCAAGAAATAACATTCTTTTTAACTCGACATGATTGCCGGAACTCAGCGATTACACTGGACCCTGTGGTAGCGCTTTATTTAAAAATTTCGATAAATAAGTAATTCTTTACTGTGGGACCAATCCTATCCGTTAGTTCACGCTGAAAAAATAGAGACAGTTTTAAAAACTACATTTCATTGACTTTCTAAGGGTGTCAATCCGTTTGACTTACAACGGTTGCTTCACATATTCGAACCAACATGTATTTAGCGATTTTTCCGGATATTACTAAGTTGTATCGCTTTTAAAAGTGAAACGATTGACTGTGGGACTTAATTGGACTGATTTTGGACTGTGATCTTATAAATGTGATAAATAAGCCAATTGGGCTCCAAGGAATGACAATCTTCTTAATTTGACATGATTGCCGGAAATCAGCGATTACACTGGACCCTGTGGTAGCGCTTCATTTAAAAGTTTCGATAAATAAGTCATTTTTTACTGTGGGACCAATCCTATCCATTAGTTCACGCTGAAGAAATAGAGACAGTTTCAAAAACTACATTTCATTGTCTTTTCAACGGTGTCAATCCGTTTGAGTTACAACGGTTGCGTCACATATTCGTACCAACATGTATTTAGTGATTTTGTTCCGATATTACTAAGTTGTATCGCTTTTAACGGTGAACCGATTAACTGTGGGACTTAGTTCAACTGATTCTGGACTGTGACCTGATAAATGAGATAAATGAGCCAATTGGACTCCAAGGAATGACATTCTTCTTAATTTGACAGGATTAATAAAATTCAGCGATTACACTGGGCGGTGTGGTAGTGCCTGATTTAAAAATTAAGATTAATAAGTCATTTTTCACTGTGGGACCAATCCTAGCCGTTAGTTCACGCTGAAGAAATAGAGACAGTTTCAAAAACTACTTTTCATTGACTTTCTAACAGTGTCAATCTGTTTGAGTTACAACGATTGCGTCACGTATTCGTACCAACATGTATTTAGCGATTTGTTCCGATCTTACTAAGTTGTATAGCTTTTAAAAGTGAAACGATTGACTGTGGGAATTAATTGAACTGTTTCTGGACTGTGACCTTATAAATATGATAAATGAGCCAATTGAACTCCACGAAATAACATTCTTTTTAACTCGACATGATTGCCGGAACTCAGCGATTACACTGGACCCTGTGGTAGCGCTTTATTTAAAAATTTCTATAAATAAGTAATTCTTTACTGTGGGACCAATCCTATCCGTTAGTTCACGCTGAAGAAATAGGGACAGTTTTAAAAACTACATTTCATTGACTTTCTAAGGGTGCCAATCCGTTTGACTTACAACGTTTGCTTCACATATTCGAACCAACATGTATTTAGCGATTTTTCCGGATATTACTAAGTTGTATCGCTTTTAAAAGTGAAACGATTGACTGTGGGACCTAATTGGACTGAATATGGACTGTGATCTTATAAATGTGATAAATGAGCCAATTGGACTCCAAGGAATGACAATCTTCTTAATTTGACATGATTGCCGGAACTCAGCGATTACACTGGACCCTGTGGTAGCGCTTTATTTAAAAATTTCGATAAATAAGTAATTCTTTACTGTGGGACCAATCCTATCCGTTAGTTCACGCTGAAGAAATAGAGATTGTTTTAAAAACTACATTCCATTGACTTTCTAAGGGTGTCAATCCGTTTGACTTACAACGGTTGCTTCACATATTCGAACCAACATGTATTTAGCGATTTTTCCGGATATTACTAAGTTGTATCGCTTTTAAAAGTGAAACGATTGACTGTGGGAATTAATTTAACTGTTTCTGGACTGTGACCTTATAAATGTGATAAATGAGCCAATTGAACTCCAAGAAATAACATTCTTTTTAACTCGACATGATTGCCGGAACTCAGCGATTACACTGGACCCTGTGGTAGCGCTTTTTTTAAAAATTTCGATAAATAAGTAATTCTTTACTGTGGGACCAATCCTATCCGTTAGTTCACGCTGAAGAAATAGAGACAGTTTCAAAAACTACCTTCCATTGACTTTCTAACGGTGTCAATCCGTTTGAGTTAAAACGGTTGCGTCACATATTCGTGCCAACATGTATTTAGTGATTTTGTTCCGATATAACTATGTTGTATCACTTTTAAAAGTGAAACGATTGACTGTGGGAATTAATTGAACTGTCTCTGGACTGTGACCTTATAAATGTGATAAATGAGCCAATTGAACTCCAAGAAATAACATTCTTCTTAATTTGACATGATTGCCGGAACTCAGCGATTACACTGGACCCTGTGGTAGCGCTTCATTTAAAAGTTTCGATAAATAAGTCATTTTTTACTGTGGGACCAATCCTATCCGTTAGTTCACGCTGAAGAAATAGAGACAGTTTCAAAAACTACATTTCAATGTCTTTTTAACGGTGTCAATCCGTTTGAGTTACAACGGTTGCTTCACATATTCGTACCAACATGTATTTAATGATTTTTTCCGATCCTACTAAGTTGTATCGCTTTTAAAAGTGAAACGATTGACTGTGGGAATTAATTGAACTGTCTCTGGACTGTGACCTTATAAATGTGATAAATGAGCCAATTGAACTCCAAGAAATAACATTCTTTTTAACTCGACATGATTGCCGGAAATCAACGATTACACTGGACCATGTGGTAGCGCGTCATTTAAAAATTTAGATAAATAAGTCATTTTTTACTGTGGGACCAATCCTAGCCGTTAGTTCGCGCTGAAAAAACAGAGACAGTTTCAAAAACTACTTTTCATTGACTTTCTAACAGTGTCAATCCGTTTGAGTTACAACGATTGCGTCACGTATTCGTACCAACATGTATTTAGCGATTTGTTCCGATCTTACTAAGTTGTATAGCTTTTAAAAGTGAAACGATTGACTGTGGGAATTAATTGAACTGTTTCTGGACTGTGACCTTATAAATGTGATAAATGAGCCAATTGAACTCCAAGAAATAACATTCTTTTTAACTCGACATGATTGCCGGAACTCAGCGATTACACTGGACCCTGTGGTAGCGCTTTATTTAAAAATTTCGATAAATAAGTAATTCTTTACTGTGGGACCAATCCTATCCGTTAGTTCACGCTGAAGAAATAGAGACAGTTTTAAAAACTACATTTCATTGACTTTCTAAGGGTGTCAATCCGTTTGACTTACAACGGTTGCTTCACATATTCGAACCAACATGTATTTAGCGATTTTTCCGGATATTACTAAGTTGTATCGCTTTTAAAAGTGAAACGATTGACTGTGGGACTTAATTGGACTGATTTTGGACTGTGATCTTATAAATGTGATAAATGAGCCAATTGGACTCCAGGGAATGACAATCTTCTTAATTTGACATGATTGCCGGAACTCAGCGATTACACTGAACCCTGTGGTAGCGCTTCATTTCAAAGTTTCGATAAATAAGTCATTTTTTACTGTGGGACCAATCCTATCCGTTAGTTCACGCTGAAGAAATAGAGACAGTTTTAAAAACTACCTTTCATTGACTTTCTAAGGGTGTCAATCCGTTTGACTTACAACGGTTGCTTCACATATTCGAACCAACATGTATTTAGCGATTTTTCCGGATATTACTAAGTTGTATCGCTTTTAAAAGTGAAACGATTGACTGTGGGACTTAATTGGACTGATTTTGGACTGTGATCTTATAAATGTGATAAATAAGCCAATTGGACTCCAAGGAATGACAATCTTCTTAATTTGACATGATTGCCGGAAATCAGCGATTACACTGGACCCTGTGGTAGCGCTTCATTTAAAAGTTTCGATAAATAAGTCATTTTTTACTGTGGGACCAATCCTATCCGTTAGTTCACGCTGAAGAAATAGAGACAGTTTCAAAAACTACATTTCATTGTCTTTTTAACGGTGTCAATCCGTTTGAGTTACAACGGTTGCGTCACATATTCGTACCAACATGTATTTAGTGATTTTGTTCCGATATTACTAAGTTGTATCGCTTTTAACGGTGAACCGATTAACTGTGGGACTTAGTTCAACTGATTCTGGACTGTGACCTGATAAATGAGATAAATGAGCCAATTGGACTCGAAGGAATGACATTCTTCTTAATTTGACAGGATTAATAAAATTCAGCGATTACACTGGGCGGTGTGGTAGTGCCTGATTTAAAAATTAAGATTAATAAGTCTTTTTTCACTGTGGGACCAATCCTAGCCGTTAGTTCACGCTGAAGAAATAGAGACAGTTTCAAAAACTACTTTTCATTGACTTTCTAACAGTGTCAATCTGTTTGAGTTACAACGATTGCGTCACGTATTCGTACCAACATGTATTTAGCGATTTGTTCCGATCTTACTAAGTTGTATAGCTTTTAAAAGTGAAACGATTGACTGTGGGAATTAATTGAACTGTTTCTGGACTGTGACCTTATAAATGTGATAAATGAGCCAATTGAACTCCACGAAATAACATTCTTTTTAACTCGACATGATTGCCGGAACTCAGCGATTACACTGGACCCTGTGGTAGCGCTTTATTTAAAAATTTCGATAAATAAGTAATTCTTTACTGTGGGACCAATCCTATCCGTTAGTTCACGCTGAAGAAATAGGGACAGTTTTAAAAACTACATTTCATTGACTTTCTAAGGGTGCCAATCCGTTTGACTTACAACGGTTGCTTCACATATTCGAACCAACATGTATTTAGCGATTTTTCCGGATATTACTAAGTTGTATCGCTTTTAAAAGTGAAACGATTGACTGTGGGACCTAATTGGACTGAATTTGGACTGTGATCTTATAAATGTGATAAATGAGCCAATTGGACTCCAAGGAATGACAATCTTCTTAATTTGACATGATTGCCGGAACTCAGCGATTACACTGGACCCTGTGGTAGCGCTTTATTTAAAAATTTCGATAAATAATTAAATTCTTTACTGTGGGACCAATCCTATCCGTTAGTTCACGCTGAAGAAATAGAGATTGTTTTAAAAACTACATTCCATTGACTTTCTAAGGGTGTCAATCCGTTTGACTTACAACGGTTGCTTCACATATTCGAACCAACATGTATTTAGCGATTTTTCCGGATATTACTAAGTTGTATCGCTTTTAAAAGTGAAACGATTGACTGTGGGAATTAATTGAACTGTTTCTGGACTGTGACCTTATAAATGTTTTAAATGAGCCAATTGAACTCCAAGAAATAACATTCTTTTTAACTCGACATGATTGCCGGAACTCAGCGATTACACTGGACCCTGTGGTAGCGCTTTTTTTAAAAATTTCGATAAATAAGTAATTCTTTACTGTGGGACCAATCCTATCCGTTAGTTCACGCTGAAGAAATAGAGACAGTTTCAAAAACTACCTTTCATTGACTTTCTAACGGTGTCAATCCGTTTGAGTTAAAACAGTTGCGTCACATATTCGTGCCAACATGTATTTAGTGATTTTGTTCCGATATAACTATGTTGTATCACTTTTAAAAGTGAAAAGATTGACTGTGGGAATTAATTGAACTGTCTCTGGACTGTGACCTTATAAATGTGATAAATGAGCCAATTGAACTCCAAGATATAACATTCTTTTTAACTCGACATGATTGCCGGAACTCAGCGATTACACTGGACCCTGTGGTAGCGCTTTATTTAAAAATTTCGATAAATAAGTAATTCTTTACTGTGGGACCAATCCTATCCGTTAGTTCACGCTGAAGAAATAGAGACAGTTTTAAAAACTACATTCCATTGACTTTCTAAGGGTGTCAATCCGTTTGACTTACAACGGTTGCTTCACATATTCGAACCAACATGTATTTAGCGATTTTTCCGGATATTACTAAGTTGTATCGCTTTTAAAAGTGAAACGATTGACTGTGGGACTTAATTGGACTGATTTTGGACTGTGATCTTTTAAATGTGATAAATGAGCCAATTGGACTCCAAGGAATGACAATCTTCTTAATTTGACATGATTGCCGGAACTCAGCGATTACACTGGACCCTGTGGTAGCGCTTCATTTAAAAGTTTCGATAAATAAGTCATTTTTTACTGTGGGACCAATCCTATCCGTTAGTTCACGCTGAAGAAATAGAGACAGTTTCAAAAACTACATTTCATTGTCTTTTTAGCGGTGTCAATCCGTTTGAGTTACAACGGTTGCTTCACATATTCGTACCAACATGTATTTAGTGATTTTTTCCGATCTTACTAAGTTGTATCGCTTTTAAAAGTGAAACGATTGACTGTGGGAATTAATTGAACTGTCTCTGGACTGTGACCTTATAAATGTGATAAATGAGCCAATTGAACTCCAAGAAATAACATTCTTTTTAACTCGACATGATTGCCGGAAATCAACGATTACACTGGACCCTGTGGTAGCGCGTCATTTAAAAATTTAGAGAAATAAGTCATTTTTTACTGTGGGACCAATCCTAGCCGTTAGTTTGCGCTGAAAAAACAGAGACAGTTTCAAAAACTACTTTTCATTGACTTTCTAAGGGTGTCAATCCGTTTGACTTACAACGGTTGCTTCACATATTCGAACCAACATGTATTTAGCGATTTTTCCGGATATTACTAAGTTGTATCGCTTTTAAAAGTGAAACGATTGACTGTGGGACTTAATTGGACTGATTTTGGACTGTGATCTTTTAAATGTGATAAATGAGCCAATTGGACTCCAAGGAATGACAATCTTCTTAATTTGACATGATTGCCGGAACTCAGCGATTACACTGGACCCTGTGGTAGCGCTTCATTTAAAAGTTTCGATAAATAAGTCATTTTTTACTGTGGGACCAATCCTATCCGTTAGTTCACGCTGAAGAAATAGAGACAGTTTCAAAAACTACATTTCATTGTCTTTTTAACGGTGTCAATCCGTTTGAGTTACAACGGTTGCTTCACATATTCGTACCAACATGTATTTAGTGATTTTTTCCGATCTTACTAAGTTGTATCGCTTTTAAAAGTGAAACGATTGACTGTGGGAATTAATTGAACTGTCTCTGGACTGTGACCTTATAAATGTGATAAATGAGCCAATTGAACTCCAAGAAATAACATTCTTTTTAACTCGACATGATTGCCGGAAATCAACGATTACACTGGACCCTGTGGTAGCGCTTTATTTAAAAATTTCGATAAATAAGTAATTCTTTACTGTGGGACCAATCCTATCCGTTAGTTCACGCTGAAGAAATAGAGACAGTTTTAAAAACTACATTTCATTGACTTTCTAAGGGTGTCAATCCGTTTGACTTACAACGGTTGCTTCACATATTCGAACCAACATGTATTTAGCGCTTTTTCCGGATATTACTAAGTTGTATCGCTTTTAAAAGTGAAACGATTGACTGTGGGACTTAATTGGACTGATTTTGGACTGTGATCTTATAAATGTGATAAATGAGCCAATTGGACTCCAAGGAATGACAATCTTCTTACTTTGACATGATTGCCGGAACTCAGCGATTACACTGGACCCTGTGGTAGCGCTTCATTTAAAAGTTTCGATAAATAAGTCATTTTTTACTGTGGGACCAATCCTATCCGTTAGTTCACGCTGAAGACATAGAGACAGTTTTAAAAACTACATTCCATTGACTTTCTAAGGGTGTCAATCCGTTTGACTTACAACGGTTGCTTCACA
The DNA here is from genome assembly GCF_029227915.1 of Hydractinia symbiolongicarpus. Classification (NCBI taxonomy): domain Eukaryota; kingdom Metazoa; phylum Cnidaria; class Hydrozoa; order Anthoathecata; family Hydractiniidae; genus Hydractinia; species Hydractinia symbiolongicarpus. The sequence continues at coordinate 748,509 of NC_079888.1, read as the reverse complement.
TATTCGAACCAACATGTATTTAGCGATTTTTCCGGATATTACTAAGTTGTATCGCTTTTAAAAGTGAAACGATTGACTGTGGGACTTAATTGGACTGATTTTGGACTGTGATCTTATAAATGTGATAAATAAGCCAATTGGACTCCAAGGAATGACAATCTTCTTAATTTGACATGATTGCCGGAACTCAGCGATTACACTGGACCCTGTGGTAGCGCTTCATTTAAAAGTTTCGATAAATAAGTCATTTTTTACTGTGGGACCAATCCTATCCGTTAGTTCACGCTGAAGAAATAGAGACAGTTTCAAAAACTACATTTCATTGTCTTTTTAACAGTGTCAATCCGTTTGAGTTACAACGGTTGCGTCACATATTCGTACAAACATGTATTTAGTGATTTTGTTCCGATATTACTAAGTTGTATCGCTTTTAACGGTGAACCGATTAACTGTGGGACTTAGTTCAACTGATTCTGGACTGTGACCTGATAAATGTGATAAATCAGCCAATTGGACTCCAAGGAATGACATTCTTCTTAATTTGACAAGATTAATAAAATTCAGCGATTACACTGGGCGGTGTGGCAGTGCCTCATTTAAAAATTAAGATTAATAAGTCATTTTTCACTGTGGGACCAATCCTAGTCGTTAGTTCACGCTGAAGAAATAGAGACAGTTTCAAAAACTACATTTCATTGTCTTTTTAACGGTGGCAATCCGTTTGAGTTACAACGGTTGCTTCACATATTCGTACCAACATGTATTTAGCGTTTTTTCCGATTTTACTAAGTTGTATCGCTTTTAAAAGTGAAACGATTGACTGTGGGACTTAATTGAACTGATTCTGGACTGTGATCTTATAAATGTGATAAATGAGCCAAATGGAATCCAAGAAATAACATTCTTTTTAACTCGACATGATTGCCGGAACTCAGCGATTACACAGGGCGCTGTGGGAGCGCTTTATTTAAAAATTAAGATAAATAAGTCATTTTTTACTGTAGGACCAATCCTAGCCGTTAGTTCGCGCTGAAGAAGTAGAGACAGTTTCAAAAACTACATTTCATTGACTTTCTAACGGTGTCAATCCGTTTGAGTTACAACGGTTGCTTCACATATTCGTACCAACATGTATTTAGCGATTTTTTCCGATCTTACTAAGTTGTATCGCTTTTAAAAGTGAAACAATTGACTGTGGGAATTAATTGAACTGATTCTGGACTGTGACCTTATAAATGTGGTAAATGAGCCAATTGGACTCCAAGAAATACCATTCTTTTTAACTCGACATGATTTCCGGAACTCAACGATTACACTGGACCCTGTGGTAGCGCTTCATTTAAAAATTTAGATAAATAAGTCATTTTTTACTGTGGGACCAATCCTAGCCGTTAGTTCGCGCTGAAGAAACAGAGACAGTTTCAAAAACTACTTTTCATTGACTTTCTAACGGTGTCAATCCGTTTGAGTTACAACGATTGCGTCACGTATTCGTACCAACATGTATTTAGCGATTTGTTCCGATCTTACTAAGTTGTATCGCTTTTAAAAGTGAAAAGATTGACTGTGGGAATTAGTTGAACTGTTTCTGGACTGTGACCTTATAAATGTGATAAATGAGCCAATTGAACTCCAAGAAATAACATTCTTTTTAACTCGACATGATTGCCGGAACTCCGCGATTACACTGGACCCTGTGGTAGCGCTTTATTTAAAAATTTCGATAAATAAGTAATTTTTTACTGTGGGACCAATCCTATCCGTTAGTTCACGCTGAAGAAATAGAGACAGTTTGAAAAACTACCTTTCATTGACTTTCTAACGGTGTCAATGCGTTTGAGTTACAACGGTTGCTTCACATATCCGTACCAACATGTATTAAGTGGTTTTTTTCGATATTACTAAGTGGTATCGCTTTTGAAAGTGAAACGATTGACTGTGGGACTTAATTGAACTGATTCTGGACTTTCATCTTATAAATTTGATAAATGAGCCAATTGGACTCCAAGAAATAACATTCTTTTTAACTCAACATAATTGCAGGAACTCAGCGATTACACCGGCGCTGTGGGAGCGCTTTATTTAAAAATTAATATAAATATCTCATTTTTTACTGTGGGGCCAATCCTAGCCGTTAGTTCGCGCTGAAGAAATAGAGACAGTTTCAAAAACTAGATTTCATTGACTTTCTAACGGTGTCAATCCGTTTGAGTTACAACGATTGCGTCACGTATTCGTACCAACATGTATTTAGCGATT